>NC_136070.1:596853960-597533284 GCF_964261635.1 Lissotriton helveticus | reverse complement strand
ACACCGCCTCGGGCTGCTGGCGGCTCGAGGCTGTGAACAATGTTGGCACAAGGACCCCGCGGGCGCTCTCTGCCCTTCTCCACCCCGTGACGTAGGGGTGCAGCCACACACGGGGATACAGTGAATATCGGAACACCGGCGCAGCTTTCCGATTAACAACATGTTTTAAATATAGCGCTTCAATAGCACCTCTATCGCTCTATGTGCTGTAAACATTACTAGCAGCAACCAATTCAATGGTATTGAATTACTATTAATACAAGACATTGTCGGGTCGATTCCGATCCGGTAAAATCCCCGTCCGTACGAATCGTATCCGGAGCCGTTTCCGTACGACTCGTACGTACGCCGTACGACCGGACGATTCCGATCCCGATCGGCCGACCGTGACGCGATTCGTACGGTACACCTCGATTCGTACAGAGAAGCGCACGATCACCTACACACCGTACGGCGCGTACCCCCCATGATCGCAGGGGTACGCACCGTACCCCTGTGATCATGCGGGGTACGTGCCGTACACCCAGCATACATGGGGGGTACGTGCCGTACACCCAGCGTACATGGGGTACGGCACGTACCCCATGTACGCTGGGTGTACGGCACGTACCCTCATGATCGCAGGGGTACGCCACGTACCCCTGTGATCATGGGGGGTACGCGCCGTACCCGGGGGGGCCGTTCTGTACCTGTTTCAGGGCGAACTCTGACTGTACGACAGTTTCCAGCTCCCGTAGAAAAAGGGTCGTACGGAGCATACACAACACGGATCGTACTTGCCGGGTCGTAAAAAGCAGCCGCGAAACGTATGAACGTCGCGTACAGCGACTTCCGAGGGCAATTCGTACGGGAATTTCATTCGTACGGTCCCTGGTACGATTCGTACGGATAGCTGCATCGGGTGTGGATCGTACTACGTCGTTCGTACGGAGACGGTTACGGGTACGATTCGTACGGAAAAAAATGCTCCGTACGACGATTCGGAGCGCTTTTTACCGGATCGGAATCGACCCCCGTATCTGCAAGTGTTCGTATACGTAGATCTCCTTCATATAAAATAATTGTACTTATCAATATTCATATTATTAATGTTATTGCATTCATCATAAACTGAGCACCATATTGTAGTTGATGTTCTGCAGTTTGTCATACACAACCCTGACAATCCTCGAGTGACACTCTTTGCCAGTAAGTTTCATGTAAATTTGAAATGTGCATGTTATTTTTCCGTCCACATGTCCTGCACTAAACCTTGATTATAATTCATTGGATATACAAGTCTCCTTTGCGCGCGCCTTGCCGCAGACTCTGTTATTGAGAGAGATCTGGGAGGGGGGCGAGGGGGGAGAATACTCTGAAATGGCAGCTTCACGCCTGGGAGGGGGTAGTTTATACATGGGAGGCGACGGACTCAGGCAAGAGGAGTTTACTCTACAGACCCCCCCCATCAGATACCCTCCCCCTTGCTAAATACAGTCGCCACTCGCTAGGCCACCACTGATGACAGCAGCGGGGCCTGGAATGTGCAGCTATCTTCTGTGTAAGACGGAGAGTGTCCAAGCATGCGTCCTGCAGGAATGCCACCTCCGGCCCGCAATTAAAAACAAAAGCCATTAGGCCCCGGCCTAACCATGATAATCGGCAATGAGGCTCCTGCGACAGCACATGACCATTAATCACCACACAGAGCCTGCCTGGAGTTTGCTGGAACTGGAAGTGGTTCTTTGTATTTAAGACACGTGGAGCGCAGGTGTTAACATACATTACGAATTGTTCTCGAGAACTTGAGCAGGTAGACACACAACCAGATAAAGATACAGAGAGAGGAACAATAGAGCAGGGGGACACAAGTAGAGCAGAAAGATACAGGCATACAACTGAACACAGATGAAGAGACGGGAACAGAGGTAAATGAACAGACAGAGTCAGGTACACAACCCGACAAAGAGGAAGAGAGGGGAACACTAGAATTTAAGAGACAATGGCAGAAATACACACGCACAGAACCAGACAAAGAGAGAAACCCTAGAACCCATGGACATGAGGAGAGAGACACAAACACACAACTAGACAAAGATACAACATAGAGAGGAATGCTACAACCCAGAGGCACTGAGTGTAGGGGTGCTGCTGCAACCCCAAAATAATCACCATGGAGTTTAGAAGTGAATGAGCAATAAAACGCCTTAACTTGTGTTTTTATTTTGTCACGTTTACTGTGAGTTCATAGACCGAGGTCAAACGCCAGGCCATGCCTTTAGACAAATCGATGCTTATTCTTTTAACCTCGAGATTGGTGTTTTCTTCATTTTCTGCGTCAGCTGTTAGGAAACCAGAAAATAAGCACTTTTTGTAATTTGGAAGTGTGAAGGAAACAACGATTTTACTAGGATAAAAACAAAGTCACAATACTTTACATGGGGATGTACACAACAAATATTTGCTCAAAACAGATTTCCACAAATATTATTGTTTGTGCTGTAGGTAGTTTCACAAGTAATACTGGATACCTGTGCACATGTAATGCCCATCTCGATGGAAAAGATGCTGCATGTAAATGACTGTGCTACTACACAGTCCTTTAGTAGTATATTTGTGAGAGTGTGCCCTAATAATTATCTGGCTACACACCCCACCCTCACCCCTCTCCACTCCTGCTGAAGGGGCGTAGCTCATTTGTAACACTTGCTCTTTGTGTGATGTTTGGATATTTCACAACTCCTGTGACTTCAGTGCAGTTACCTTGATGGCAGCTGAAAAATGAACCAGCACCATTGCTAGAACAGAGCGACACCAGCAGGAAAGAAAGGATAAGGCACACAACCAAACAAAGAGAAAGAGAAGAGAACCCTAGAACATAGTGATGCAATAAGAGAGACACGGGCACACAACCAGACACAGGTCCAAACAGAGCATCACTTGAACATAGGGACACTAGCAGAGAGACACGGGCACACAACTAGACACAGGTCCAAACAGAGCATCACTTGAACATAGGGACACTAGCAGAGAGACATGGGCACACAACCAGACACAGGTCCAAACAGAGCATCACTTGAACATAGGGACACTAGCAGAGAGGCACAGGCACACAACCAGGCACAGGTACAAAGAGAGCATCACTTGAACATAGGGACACTAGCAGAGAGGCACAGGCACACAACCAAACAAAGAGAAAGAGAAGAGAACCCTAGAACATAGTGATGCAATAAGAGAGACACAGGCACACAACCAGACACAGGTGCAAACAGAGCATCACTTGAACATAGGGACACTAGCAGAGAGACACGGGCACACAACCAGACACAGGTCCAAACAGAGCATCACTTGAACATAGGGACACTAGCAGAGAGACACGGGCACACAACCAGACACAGGTCCAAACAGAGCATCACTTGAACATAGGGACACTAGCAGAGAGGCACAGGCACACAACCAGGCACAGGTACAAAGAGAGCATCACTTGAACAAAGGGACACTAGCAGAGAGGCACAGGCACACAACCAAACAAAGAGAAAGAGAAGAGAACCCTAGAACATAGTGATGCAATAAGAGAGACATGGGCACACAACCAGACACAGGTCCAGACAGAGCATCACTTGAACATAGGAACACTAGCAGAGAGACATGGGCACACAACCAGACACAGGTCCAAACAGAGCATCACTTGAACTTAGGGACACTAGCGGAGAGACATGGGCACACAACCAGACACAGGTCCAAACAGAGCATCACTTGAACATAGGGACACTAGCAGAGAGGCACAGGCACACAACCAGGCACAGGTACAAAGAGAGCATCACTTGAACATAGGGACACTAGCAGAGAGGCACAGGCACACAACCAAACAAAGAGAAAGAGAAGAGAACCCTAGAACATAGTGATGCAAATAGAGAGACACGGGCACACAACCAGACACAGGTCCAAACAGAGCATCACTTGAACATAGGGACACTAGCAGAGAGACATGGGCACACAACCAGACACAGGTCCAAACAGAGCATCACTTGAACATAGGGACACTAGCAGAGAGACATGGGCACACAACCAGACACAGGTCCAAACAGAGCATCACTTGAACATAGGGACACTAGCAGAGAGGCACAGGCACACAACCAAACAAAGAGAAAGAGAAGAGAACCCTAGAACATAGTGATGCAATAAGAGAGACACGGGCACACAACCAGACACAGGTCCAAACAGAGCATCACTTGAACATAGGGACACTAGCAGAGAGACATGGGCACACAACCAGACACAGGTCCAAACAGAGCATCACTTGAACATAGGGACACTAGCAGAGGCACAGGCACACAACCAGGCACAGGTACAAAGAGAGCATCACTTGAACATAGGGACACTAGCAGAGAGGCACAGGCACACAACCAAACAAGGAGAAAGAGAAGAGAACCCTAGAACATAGTGATGCAATAAGAGAGACACGGGCACACAACCAGACACAGGTGCAAACAGAGCATCACTTGAACATAGGGACACTAGCAGAGAGACATGGGCACACAACCAGGCACAGGTACAAAGAGAGCATCACTTGAACATAGGGACACTAGCAGAGAGGCACAGGCACACAACCAAACAAAGAGAAGAGAACCCAAGAACATAGTGATGCAATAAGAGAGACATGGGCACACAACCAGACACAGGTCCAAACAGAGCATCACTTGAACATAGGGACACTAGCAGAGAGACATGGGCACACAACCAGACACAGGTCCAAACAGAGCATCACTTGAACATAGGGACACTAGCGGAGAGACATGGGCACACAACCAGACACAGGTCCAAACAGAGCATCACTTGAACATAGGGACACTAGCAGAGAGGCACAGGCACACAACCAGGCACAGGTACAAAGAGAGCATCACTTGAACATAGGGACACTAGCAGAGAGGCACAGGCACACAACCAAACAAAGAGAAAGAGAAGAGAACCCTAGAACATAGTGATGCAATAAGAGAGACACGGGCACACAACCAGACACAGGTCCAAACAGAGCATCACTTGAACATAGGGACACTAGCAGAGAGACACGGGCACACAACCAGACACAGGTCCAAACAGAGCATCACTTGAACATAGGGACACTAGCAGAGAGACATGGGCACACAACCAGACACAGGTCCAAACAGAGCATCACTTGAACATAGGGACACTAGCAGAGAGGCACAGGCACACAACCAGACACAGGTCCAAACAGAGCATCACTTGAACACAGGGACACTAGCAAAGAGGCACAGGCACACAACCAGGCACAGGTACAAAGAGAGCATCACTTGAACATACGGACACTAGCAGAGAGGCACAGGCACACAACCAAGTCGTGATCAGCTCAGAGTTTTAAATTAGCAGCAGGGCTGGATGAGAGAGCCGCTGTAGATTACAAGGGACAGAAACAAGTGCTGGTCGGAGGCAGAGCAGGAAAAGGATGAAAGCGAGATGTGTATGGTTTAATGACCAAGAAGCAGGGCTTGAACCACCTGAACTGTCCTCCTTGTCCATGCTTAGCGGAAATGCCTGCATTCCTAGGCATAAGGGCGGCTCTGTCTGGGTGATGGGACCAGAGCCCTGGGGTCGGCCTGGTGCCACGGCCTCAATGTATTTGACAAGAAGGTAAACATTATGAAATTCATAATTTGTAATGACACAAGCTTTTTCCATGCATAAAAGTGTCATATAAAGACAAGACATGTGACGTAGCAAGATATTGCAAAAATAGAAATGCAACGTGGAGAAAAAAAACTTGGTAATAGAATTGTTTTTCTGCAGTGAACTTAAAGCGCAGGATCGGCAGCCTTGATTCTCTTCCTAGTAACTGGCTGTAGATATATACTGTATTGGCGCGCACATACATCACATTTCTATAAATTCCGGAATGGGTGGATTGTAGGTGAATGAGTTTCTGGTGAGCTGTACTTCCACCATTGCAGTCTCAAGCCTGAGTGATGACAGCCATCAGTGGCAGCAGCCAGAGAGATGCCACTTGTAGCTGATGCCTTCGTAGCCTAGATAACAGGTGTTCCTATCCCCAGGGGCAGACGTAAGCCAGTGTCTGAAACAGCTCTCCAAGCATTGCTGCACACAAGGAGCATACGTTGATTCAGCATCTTCTGAGGAGCTTTTTCAGGTCCTTCTTACATTGCACACGGGGATGACAAATCCCGGACATGCGTTGCTCTGCTTGGGAAGGGCTTAACCTCTGTAATTGGTTTTATAGTGACACTATAAGCCGTAACACAGTAAAAACATTCATTCTGTTCGCTAACAGACACAATCACAGTTTCGGATACTCCAGAAAGCCAAGCTGATCATCGTACCTGAAACCCAAAGACAGAGGAACAGCATCAGCCCCTGAATAAAATGCAGGAGTGCTACATTACCTGGTACCATATACTTGATAATGTGCACACAGTCACACCTATCTCGCTCCATCTGCTGAATACGTGCATCTCTGCGCCTGTATTTGTACACTTCGCATCAAAGTCTACAGTGGTGGCTTTCTGAATACTTTTACATTGGTCCCTACTTGTGCCTCGCAGCGCCAATGGTGTTAGCCTGATACCACTGGCTCTGCAACTTATCTGGTCAGTCTGGGCAATGATCATATGGTGTGCAGAACAGGTATCAGATGCAGCTACCTCTTCTAAGCAGTGGTCAACCTGATGCCATCTTGCAGCACCCACACTGGGTGGTACGTGGACTAGGGCCGCACAGTGATTCCTAGGGAATTGGCCTTAGATAACTCCTCTTAGTACCAAGAGAGCTCTGGAGCTTCAGGCAGCCCTAGTCAGTGCAGCCTATAATTATAGATCTAGCGTGCTGTGACCACGCTGGTGCTGGTCCAACTTTCAGTGCATCCGGCGTCACATAGTGAAGAGCCTGGTGTTTGTAGTAGCTCTTTGGCCGCCACCGCCTGTTGCTGTCATCTGGTGCTGTGGGTTTGGGCAGCAGGCAGCGGGGCGCCCACTGGGGCAGACACCGCTCAGCAGTGCTGGTAATCACTTTTATTAGGGTTGAGCAAGCAGTTCTATAGTCCAGTCTAAAACATTGTCCTGGCTGTCTGTAATGTATGTCTCACTCTCCTGATTTCTGGTGCTTTGCAGCAGTTGCAAGATCTTCTTAAAGTTTCTCGATGCTCCAATGGGTGTAATGTCTGATATTTCTGTTTCCCTCCTCTTCATTGCTTGATTTTTGTTTGCAAGAAAGTGTCACTCATAGAAGTAGAAATGTCACTCATAATTACACTGAAATTGTGAAAATGTCACACACAACATTCTGAAACCTTGGCAGCTATGTTAAACTAATCGTAAATACTGCTGCTGGTCTCCTCATTGGTATGTAGAAAATAGCCATCCCATCCCTGAAGTAGCCATGCTGGCCGTGGAGCTGCATCATGTTACAACCATCATGCGTCACTTAAACGGACTTCAGAAACAACATCCCTGCATACCTAGACCAGAACTTGGCAATCTCAGGTGGACAGTGCGCACAGGAAGCCAAAACATTGCCAAATTGGATACCTGGAGACACTGGGCCAAAAGATGTGAACGCTGCCCTCTATAGCAGGGGTCTGGAGCAGCATCCAGGCTGACCTAAAAACTGCTCAAATCCTGTGGTTCAGAAGATCCCAAAAAAGCCCATGTTCACTAAATACTGCCACCTTACTTGTTGGTTACGCATCTACAATGTACCTTGGGCTCCTAACCTTTATTGCTTCATTGCTTCGCCAAATACATTCATGCTTTAGAAGTACTTCTACATCTATTTTGTAATCCTGAATTACGTAAATTGATTCTCGTTTGGATTTAAATGCATGCAAATTTCTTTTGTGGGCATTCTAAATCTGCAACGGCTTTAGCTGTTTTCAACCCGCATTCTCCTATACGGTTACTAGGTGAGGGTAGCTTATCCTACTCACTGAAATTTGTGTGAAGAAACCTCGCAGTCATTCTGCTCCTTGCTAACATGTTGATGCGTGTTGGCAAAGAGTGCACTGTCGCTGTGCTTTACTGGTCTTTTGCATTAAAAAAAAAAAAAATACTGCAGACCGTGATATGTGCCTGAGAGGGAAGCTTGCACTGCTTCCTCTTATGTTGCCTTGCGCCCGTGTGTTAGGAAAGTCCGCATGCTTGATGCACATCTCGTAATTGTGCTGTCTGCGTTAGGGAATCTTGTGCTGTTGATGGACATTTCTGAAATGGTGAAGCCCGAATTCACTGTCATGTGCAAAACATTGAACTTGTATTGAATTTTTTTCTTTAGCAGCAGCCTTGCTTTGTATACGGAGATTTACGAACTGACTCATGTTTGAGAATGCAGCTATTAATGTAGTCTGTTTTGGGCTCGTATGGGCCTGTGTGCCAGGTCACTTTTACTTTGTTCTCGCTGATTCACTACTTGTGTCTATTTTTGGTGCTCTCTGAAAGAATGTCTATGGGTACATATGACTGGGTGGGTAACCTGGTGCTCTTTAAGGTCATCATCTACTATTTACTGTGCTTTGAAAGTTGATACAATTGATGAAAAAGGTGCTGTAAAATTCACCATTTTGGTCTGTCTTTTTCTAAAATTTTCTTGGGGGGAGAACCCCGCGAACCCCCCAAGTAGAAGTCGAGCTCGCTCGCTGTGCTCGCTCGCTACACGCCGGACGGGGGCTGGTCTGCCAAACTTTGCCAGGGCTGCTTTCAGTTCCCAGTCTGGCCCTCGCAAAGAGGAGGGGCGACAAAGTGCCCGCCTGCCTCGTACCTCTCTCAATAGCAAACCGGGGGGATGTGCAGCCGTTGACTCGTACCCTGGCCGTCGGGAATTTGTAACAGTTCGGGATAAATGTACGAAATTTCGACCACAGTCCCACCTTCTCCAGCACTTTCTCCAAATAGAGCCAGTGGACCCTATTGAACGCTTGCTCTGCGTCGATAGCCAACATCATAAATTCCCCCTCTGTGCGTGTAGCTTTTTCAATAAGGTGTAGTGCCCGTTTAGTATTATAAGAGGTTTGACGCTCCGGGATAAAACCCGCCTGGTCCGGGTCAACTAGGCCTCCCATGTAGGGCGCAAGTCTAGAAGCCAAAATATCCGTATATAATTTAAGATCGACTTTAAGAAGGGAGATAGGACGATATGCCCCATACTGCGACCGATCCTTTCCCGGCTTAGGAATGACAGCTATGGAGGCCTCCAAGAGATCACCCGTGATCGCCCCCGGTTCTGAGAAGGAATTAAAAAGATAAGTAAGAAGGGGAGCTACCTGAGTGCAGACGATCTTATGGAAACTTGCAGGAAAACCGTCCGGTCCCGGCGTTTTCGCCATTTTAAAGCGTGAGATGGCAGCAATGACTTTCTCCGGTCGGATGTCACACTCTAGGAGGTCTACCTGGTCCTTTGTGAGGGCTGGAAGAGGGATGGAGTCAAGAAAGGTGTCTCCAGCCAGGTCCCCAGTGGGAAAATCGGAATAGAGGTCAGCATAAAAGTCACTGAAAGCACAGGCAATATCATGATCTTCCGAGATGCGCCTACCATCCCACCGAAGGATTTCCTGCACCGTCTGTTGTTGCCTAGCTTCGCGCAGTTTGTGTGCTAATAAACGCCCACATCTATCCCCACCAGTGTAGTATGCGTGTCGCAACCGCAAAGCCGCAAAGCCGCAAACTCCGCCCTATCCTGATCAATAGCTGCTAGTTGCTGCCAAACCTCTTTTAGCTGCCTCCATACCCTAGGGGCCCCCGTTCTCTGGTGCATTTGCTCCAGCTCCTTGGCCTGCTGGGTAAGTTCCTCTCCTTTGCATTGACTTTCGGTGTTATCTGCAGCAGAGGATGCTATAAACTCTTCCCTTATGACGGCTTTCAGTGCTGCCCACTGCGTCGCAAGTGTGGTGTCTGTATTGCTATTGTGGGAAAGATAGTCTGTAATAACGCGCTGTATCTGTGTAACTACCTCTTTGCGATGCATCAATGTCTCTCTGAGGCGTCAGGTCCGCAGCGACCGCTGAGCCGGGGGAAGAGAAAGGATAACTGTCACTGGGGCATGGTTAGAAAGGGAGGCTACTCCTATCTCCACCTTAGTTGCCAGCGCATGTGTAGGTGAGGACGCTAGCAGGTAATCCAGGCGAGCGTACGTTTTGTGTGGATTAGAATCATAAGAATATTCCCTCTCCTGGGGGTGGAAGCAGCGCAATAAGTCCTTGAAGCCGAACTCACCTAAACAGGACAAACCCTTTGAGGAACGAGTACCAGACTGGGAGGTGCCCTGACACGATCTATCTAAAACATTATCAAAGACCAAGTTCAGATCTCCCCCCAGCAAAATGTGGCGGTCTGGTGTAGCTGTAGCCTCTGTGAGAACTGAATGAAAAAACCTTTCCTGGCCTTCATTGGGGGCATAGATGGAGCCAATAGTAAACATAGTGTTGCCTAAGGAAAACCTGTAGGTCAACAGCCTTCCTTTAACCTCTGCTTCTTTGTGCATGACCTTACCCTTAAAGCTCTGGGCCACCAATATGGCCACCTCCGCCGTCTTGGTGGGGCTAGAAGAAAAAAAACTGGAGGGGAAACTTCCGAGACCGGAGACAATGGCAATCTCTCTGTAAGAGATGTGTCTCCTGTAGGAGGCAAATATCAGCATGGGATTGCTCTAAGCATAACAGAACTGCCTTGAGCTTAACTGGGTTATTCAACTCTCACATTTAATGTAAGTATTTTAAACTCCGTAGCGAGCATCTACTCTGTGGTGGTTGTGAAAAGCAGGCGAGGTACGGTATCAGAAGGATGCCTAAGGCCTCGGATCTCGCTCCTTCCTAGAAGGCCCAGACGGTGGGTATCTATCTCAGTGGCAGGCGCCCAGTGGACAAGGAACAGTAAACCCCCTCCCAACACAAACCCACCCCAAAGACTAAGAAAGGTGTACTCAAACATATTGTCCATCATCCGTAGGTGATTGGAAATATAATGAAAGAGGTAATTCGTCAGAGTCACAATAACCCCCCTCCCGCCAACGGCCTAATGCAAGCAAACCGAATGGCCATAGAAAATTAGAAAGTCACCCAGGTTTAGTTGAAGTTAGGTTTGACAAGACTGCCTCCACTGCGGCACGCTGGCCCTCCGCAATCTCTGCTGCAGGAGGCTTCCTCACTCGACGCCGTCGCCTCTGTTGACACCATCGAGGCCTAGAGTCATCTTGATCCGCAACCTGGCTAGTCGAGTCGCTCTCTTCCGCAGGTGGCTCAATGCCCAGCAGTCGGCAGGCCTCCGACAGGGAACGTAGCTGATAGATCTTATTGTCCAATTTGAATACAAGGCGAAAAGGATGGCCCCAGCTGTAGGAGATGTTAGGTTGTTGTAGGTAGGCTGTGACTGGTTTGAAGGTTCTGCGTTTCTGCAGGGTGATGGCTGCTAAATCTTTGCATAGGACCGGCGACTGGTCACGAAAGGACAGGGGGTGCATCTGCCGGGTCTTATGGAGGATCTCTTCCTTGGTGCGATAGTCCTGCACACATACTAAGATGTCTGGGGGTGGAGCGGAAGTCAAGCGCGGAGGGCCCACCCAGTGAGCCCTACCCTGACGAAGCTCCGTCACCAATGGACGCCCCAGAATGTGGCTGTAGAGATCCCTTGCAAAGCTGAACAAGCCTTTTGTGTCGTCAGTCAGCTTCACTCCACGGATTCTTACATTGTGGCATCTGGAACAATTTTCCAGGTCCTCTAGGTGGATCTGGAGATCGACTTGTTGGTCGTGGATCCGGAGGATTTCTTGCTGTAACGCTGCTATTTCCGTGTCTTTCCCATCGCTTCTGCCCTCCAGATCAGCAACGCGTTCACCGATGCCATCCATGTCTCAATGAACCTCCTTAATCTCCTCTGCAAACTCCTTTTTCAACATGTGGATATCCTCCCTCAGAGTAGTAAACAGTGATTCCAAGAAAGATTTGGTGTTAGGCTCCGACCCATCCTTCCGCTCTGGGGCGGGCTGAGTAGCACTCGAAGCCATGGCGAAGCTGCTCCGCTAATCACTGATTCCCCAGCCAGTCCGTTCACGCTATCTCAGACAGGCCAACCTCACCCTTGGGCAATATACCATTGCGTAGGCCTGGGCTTGTATTAAGCCACAGCCGCGGTCAAAAGGGCGTCACAACATTGCGATTGTTCTTTAGCCCCGCAGGTCTTGCCAGTCGCTGTTCAAGCTAGGTGTCATGATTCATGGGGAGGTAAGGAGCAGCAAGCGAGCAGTAGGAGAACAACCGTACCGCAACAGTGGACGAAACGGAAATACAACTCCCAGTATCGGCCCCGGAAGAACTACAAATCCCGGGAGGCAGTGCGCGGCGCATGCCCAAACCCAGAGGCGTATAAAGCAATGGCGGCCGCCTGGAACAACGTCGGATATTATCGAGCTGTGCCGAAGGTCTGGGAAACGCCGTGAGGTAAGGAACAGCGTTCCTTTCTGCATTACCGACGAAGCGTGCCGAGGTTCGGGTGTCCTAAGAGTCGAGCGGCTGCTCCTACAGAACCCGCCCGGTGCGTGAGCTCTCTGGGGACCTTGTTTGTTTGGTCTGACTGGGGTCATTGACTGCCTTGCCGGAATACCCGGAAATCCAGGCACGAGTCGAGCGGCTGCTCCTGCGCGTCCCATTGTTAGTGCTAGACATCTGTGGGCATACTTATTTAACCAAACATTAAAGGCCAAGTGAGGAAGTAGCCTCTCACTGTGTTGGTCCTTGCCTGTGGACCACGAACCAGCACTGGTCAAAAAGACGCTAGGCATAGTTGGGGAGCCGAGGTTACTAGTTCCACACCAGCAGTTGGAACACTGTACTATTGGTGAATTGCGAACCAAGGTATCACTGTACCCCTTGTTGGCGAGTGCCGGGACCGGCATTCTTGCGGGGGACGGTCAGACTACGTATTTACCGTTACTGTTGTAAACAGACTGACAAGGCTCGAGTGGCATTGTCGGCCATTACTTAGCACAGTGCCCTCCGTTGGGGAGTGCCAGGAACGGCATTCATGCGGAGGACGGTGTGAATACCCACGTGGTATATTGGGTGGCGAGAACCCGTTTCTTATTATTTCTTGACACTAGAGCGCGTTACCTGGAACGTTATTGTTCTTTCTATAAATCAGTATAAATACATCTGGTCTATTGGTGCCTTATTTCTGTATGATAGTTCTGTGGTCTTGGATCTACGACCTGAACCCAATCCGAGGGCAGCCAGGGATTACAAAATATCCGACCTCTCTTTCCATAATCAGCCTCCCGGTTTGGTTAGGAACCATGGCCTCCATGGACGATGTGCTAGCAGCCCTGCTTGCCGTCCAGACAGAACTAGCAGCCTCCAGGCTAGAAACCACGGATATAAGGGCTAGAATGGAGAATTTACAGAGGAACCCGTTTGATGCAGGGACACCAGCGGTGGTACCGCCTGCTGCTGTGGTGGTGGAGATGCCGGTGTCTATGCCACTTGCTACGCCTGAGAGATACAGCGGTGATCCAAGCACCGTTCAAGTCTTCTTGACCCAAGTAGCCCTGCACTTTTCGTGCAAACCCAAGTCGTTTCCCACAAACCAGGCGAGAGTCGCCTTTCTGATTTCCTATCTGGCAGGGAACGCCGCTCAATGTGCAGTGCCGTTAGTGAGCAGAGATGACCCTCTCCTACACGATTGGGAATCCTTCCAAGAGGAGTTTGTCAAGGTGTTTGACAGGAGAGCTGATTCATACACGGCAGACAGAGAGCTGCTAGAGTTACGTCAGGGCAACACTGGGCTTGTACATTACATGAATTCGTTCCGACGGTTGGTGTCGGAAACCAAGTGGCCTACAGCGAAGAGGGCGGCGCACTTCCATCAAGGCCTGAGTGAGGAATTGAAGGACGTAATAGCCCAAATCGACCCTCAACCTGCTACATGTGAGGACCTGATTAGCTAGGTCCTTCACCTAGACCACAGGCTGGGTGAACGCCGGGGCGATCACAAGAAAAAAGACAAACCCCTACCATTACACGGGCCAGCTGGGGCCATGGAAACTCCACCTCCCACACGCACAGAGCCCATGGATATAGGGGCAATACGAGCCAGCCTGACGGCTACTGATAAGGAATCACGCCGCAAGCAAGGACCGTGCCTTTACTGTGGCAAGAAAGGCCACTATGTAAGGGAGTGTCCGGTCAAGCCGAAGATGGGTCGCTTCCGGAACCCAAGGATGACAACAGCAACTGTCGATAGCCTGGCGGAAAACTGAGGGACTCCAGGAAGAGAGAAGGGGATTCTGGGAGTTGTTGTTTTATCCCTTCCTTACAGCTGATGACGCCTCCAAACCAGAGGCATCTGTTCATAACCATCCACCTTCTGGTTCTGGAGGAATGGATTCCGGTGCAAGCTATGGGGGACTCTGGAGCCACAGGCCGCTTTATGGATGCTGAGAAAGCCTGGCACATACACATCGACCTTATACCCAAGGACGTTTCGGAGGATGTCTTTGCTGTGGATCGGCGAAGGTTGGCCTCAGGGCCCATTAACCAACACACCGGGGAGGTTCAAGCGAGGTACGGAAAGGAGCACCTGGAGGCCATCGACTTCAGCATCATCCAAGCCCCCCAGTACGGAGTTATACTGGGGTTGCCCTGGCTCCAGAAACATAACCCCTCGATCGACTGGGCATCTCACGAAATCCGCATGGATTCCGCTTACTGCGTACGTCATTGTGGTGTGTCCTCAGAACAAACAGGGTTGGCGTGCAACACGCCACATACTATCGCCACTGCGGCAGAGAAAACCGTCAACCTTCCCAAAGCATATCAGGTCTACGAAGATGTGTTCGATGACACACATGCCGAAGTGCTGCCCCCACACCGAATCTATGACTGCCAGATCGACTTGGTTCCGGGGGCGAGTGTACCCAGCGGACAACTGTATGCGTTGTCATAACCTGAGAACGTGCATTTACGATCATACCTGGACAAGATGCTAAGTCTTGGATTCATACGCCCCTCTAAATCCCCGGCAGCCTCTCCCATGTTCTTCATCCCCAAAGCCAATGGGGAACTCCGCGCTTGCGTGGACTTCAGGGCCCTCAACGCCATTACCGCCAAAAACCGATACCCCTTGCCCCTCATCAACGTGTTGTTGGAGCAAGTAAAGACGGCCAGGATCTACACCAAACTCGACCTAAAGGGGGCATACCACCTAGTGCGCATGAGAACTGGGGACGAATGGAAGACGGCATTCAAGACCCGGTTCGGGTTATACGAATACATGGTGATGCCGTTTGGGCTCTGTAACGCCCCTGCGGCGTTTCAGTTCTTTCTGAACAATGTGCTGCACGAACTCCTGGACGTCTACGTCGTGGTGTACATCGATGATATCCTGGTGTATTCCAATGACGAGGAAGAGTACATACGTCATGTTTCTACCGTGTTGCAGATCCTGCGGGAGAACCAGTTGTTCTGTAAGCTCAGCAAGTGCGACTTCCATGTCACGTTTGTGGAGTTCCTGGGAGTCATGTTGAGCCCAGATGGTCAGACGATGGCGGACAGAAAGGTCAAGGCAATAAAGGACTGGCCGCCCCCTCGGAACGTCAAGGAGGTGCAAAGTTTCATCAGCTTTGCCAATTTTTAAAGACGTTTTATTGATGGGTTTTCGGGACTGGTGGCCCCTATTACGCAACTTCTGAGAAAATCACAGTCATTCGTCTGGACCCCTGAGGCAGGGGACGCCTTTTCTGCCCTGAAAGAGGCATTCAGGACCGCGCCTGTGTTGGCTCACCCGAATACGGATCTTCCGTTTGTAGTCGAGGCGGACGCTTCGGACGTGGCTTTGGGGGCCATCCTGTCGCAAAGGCAATCTGGATCCGGTGTGCTCCATCCAGTGGCCTTCATGTCTAGGAAGCTGAATGAGGCCGAGAGGAATTACCATATAGCCGAGAAAGAGCTACTGGCTATCAAGGACGCGTTCTCAGAGTGGAGACATCTCCTGATGGGGGCTAAACACGTGGTTTCTGTCTTCATGGACCACAGGAACCTACAATTCATGACAGCGGCCCGACATCTCTCTCCCCGACAGATGAGGTGGATGCTTTTCTTCTCTGGATTCAACTTTGTTATAACCTATAGACCTGGTGCGGAGAACCGCAAAGCAGATGCTCTTTCCCGCCAGTCATCAGGCCCGACGTCGCTTCCAGGGCTGGTGGCCTCCATCTATCCCGAGAAAGTGATTGGGGCAATACAGCCTGACGACTTCCTAAAGAGGGTACAGAGGGGTATTCTCACATACGAGTGGAAAACATGGCTACGTCACCACAGTGGCAAGTAAAGGATGGCATCCCTATGAAAGGGAGTTGCATACTGTTACCCACCCCACGACTTCGGAAACAAGCGTTCCGGTGGTGTCATGAGTCGCCGAGTGCGGGCCATCTAGGGTCAGAGAAAACAGTGGCATACCTCTCGCGGCAGTTTTGGTGGCCTAGTTTACAAAACGACGTGACGTAATGGGACGCTTCCTGCGATGTTTGCGCCGTCATGAAAACCGATCATCGCAGATCGCAGGGTTTGCTGCAACCCCTTCCAACGCCCTCACGACCATGGGAGAACATATCCTTGGATTTCCTAGTGGGGCTACCTGTGGATCAAGGGAATACGGCCATACTGGTGGTGGTCGATTACCTCACCAAGATGGGGCACTTCATAGCCTGTAAGGGGGTGCCATCGGCAGGACGATTGGCCTCTATGTTGCTGAAGGAGGTGGTGCGGATACACGGTCTGCCCAGCGTGATCGTGTCAGACAGAGGATCGCAGTTCACTGCACGGTTCTGGAAAACCTGGTGCTCCTCGTTACACGTCACATCTGCAATGTCCACCAGCTACCACCCTCAGACAGACGGCCAAACGGAGAGACTCAACCAAACCCTCAAGCAGTACCTGCGCTGTTTCATCGATCAGGGTACGGAAGAATGGGTTGAGCAGCTCTGGCTTGCTGAAATAGCCTACAATAACGCCACTCACAGTTCCACCAAGGTATCGCCGTTTTACGGCAACTACGGACAACATCCACGGTTTCTCCCGTTGGTGCACCCGGCGGGGATTCAGGGCTTGCCCGAGACAACCAGGAGAATAGCCCACATCAAGGAAACGGTGATGCACACCCAAAAGTGCTTGGCGGACGCCAAGGCTAGGTACAAGACACAAGCAGATCGGCATCGGAGACCTGGTCCTTTGTACAAAGCGGAGGATTTCGTGTGGGTTTCGTCCCGCAATATGCACTTCCGGAAACACAGCCTATTCCATCCTAAATTCATAGGCCCCTATTGTATCGAGAAGTGTATCAGCCCGGTAAACATGAAGCTTTCCTTGCCCTCGACCATGCGAATCCATCCTGTGTTCCACATCTCTCTGCTGAAACCCTCTGTCTCTGGGAGGCCCCCTGCTCCCTTGGCCGTTCGGGTGGAAGCTGAACGTGAATACGAAATTGAGGGCATTCGTGATTCCAAGTGGAAGAGGGGCAAGCTGTGGTACCTAGTTGCGTGGAAAGGGTATGGTCCCGAGGAGCAGTCTTGGGAACCTGTCTCTGGTATATCAGCACCGCGACTGGTTGAGGCTTTCCACAGGAAGTATCCCGCGAAGCCCCGCCCTTCTGGGGACCCTGTGTGAGGAGGGATGTACTGTCATGATTCATGGGGAGGTAAGGAGCAGCAAGCGGTAGGAGAACAACCGTACCGCAACAGAGAATGAAATGGAACTACAACTCCCAGTATCGGCCCCGGAAGAACTACAAATTCCGGGAGGCAGTGCGCGGCGCATGCGCAAACCCAGAGGTGTATAAAGCAATGGCGGCCGCCTGGAACAACGTCGGATATTATCGAGCTGTGCCGAAGGTCTGGGAAACGCCGTGAGGTAAGGAACAGCGTTCCTTTCTGCATTACCGACGAAGCGTGCTGAGGTTCGGGTGTCCTAAGAGTCGAGCGGCTGCTCCAACAAGACCCGCCCGGTTCGTGAGCTCTCTGGGGACCTTGTTTGTTTGGTCTGACTGGGGTCATTGACTGCCTTGCCGGAATACCCGGAAATCCAGGCGCGAGTCGAGCGGCTGTTCCTGCGCGTCCCATTGTTAATGCTAGACATCTGTGGGCATACTTATTTAACCAAACATTAAAGGCCAAGTGAGGAAGTAGCCTCTCACTGTGTTGGTCCTTGCCTGTGGACCACGAACCAGCACTGGTCAAAAAGACGCTAGGCATAGTTGGGGAGCTGAGGTTACTAGTTCCACACCAGGAGTTGGAACACGGTACTATTGGTGAATTGCGAACCAAGGTATCACTGTACACCTCGTTGGCGAGTGCCGGGACCGGCATTCTTGCGGGGGACGGTCAGACTACGTATTTACCGTTACTGTTGTAAACAGACTGACAAGGCTCGAGTGGCATTGTCGGCCATTACTTAGAACAGTGCCCTCCGTTGGGGAGAGCCAGGAACGGCATTCATACGGAGGACGGTGTGAATACCCACGTGGTATATTGGGTGGCGAGAACCCGTTTCTTATTATTTCTTGACACTAGAGCGCGTTACCTGGAACGTTATTGTTCTTTCTATAAATCAGTATAAATACATCTGGTCTATTGGTGCCTTATTTCTGTATGATAGTTCTGTGGTCTTGGATCTACGACCTGAACCCAATCCCGAGGGCAGCCAGGGATTACAAAATATCCGACCTCTCTTTCCATAATCAGCCTCCCGGTTGGGTTAGGAACCATGGCCTCCATGGACGATGTGCTAGCAGCCCTGCTTGCCGTCCAGACAGAACTAGCAGCCTCCAGGCTAGAAACCGCGGATATAAGGGCTAGAACGGAGAATTTACAGAGGAACCCGTTTGATGCAGGGACACCAGCGGTGGTACCGCCTGCTGCTGTGGTGGTGGAGATGCCGGTGTCTATGCACTTGCTACGCCTGAGAGATACAGCGGTGATCCAAGCACCGTTCAAGTCTTCTTGACCCAAGTAGCCCTGCACTTTTCGTGCAAACCCAAATCGTTTCCCACCAACCAGGCGAGAGTCGCTTTTCTGATTTCCTATCTGGCAGGGAACGCCGCTCAATGGACAGTGCCGGTAGTGAGCAGAGATGACCCTCTCCTACACGATTGGGAATCCTTCCAAGAGGAGTTTGTCAAGGTGTTTGACAGGAGAGCTGATTCATACACGGCAGACAGAGAGCTGCTAGAGTTACGTCAGGGCAACACTGGGCTTGTAGATTACATGAATTCGTTCCGACGGTTGGTGTCGGAAACCAACTGGCCTACAGCGAAGAGGGTGGCGCTCTTCCATCAAGGCCTGAGTGAGGAATTGAAGGACGTAATAGCCCAAATCGACCCTCAACCTGCTACATGTGAGGACCTGATTAGCTTGGTCCTTCACCTAGACCACAGGCTGGGTGAACGCCGGGGGGATCACAAGAAAAAAGACAAACCCTTACCATTACACGGGCCAGCTGGGGCCATGGAAACTCCACCTCCTACACGCACAGAGCCCATGGATATTGGGGCGATACGAGCCAGCCTGACGGCTACTGAAAAGGAATCACGCCGTAAGCAAGGACTGTGCCTTTACTGTGGCAAGAAAGGCCACTTTGTAAGGGAGTGTCTGGTCAAGCCGAAGATGGGTCGCTTCCGGAACCCAAGGATGACAACAGCAACTGTCGATAGCTTGGCGGAAAACTGAGGGACTCCAGGAAGAGAGAAGGGGATTCTGGGAGTCGTTGTTTTATCCCTTCCTTACAGCTGATGACGCCTCCAAACCCGAGGCATCTGTTCATAACCATCCACCTTCTGGTTCGGGAGGAATGGATTCCGGTGCAAGCTATGGTGGACTCTGGAGCCACAGGCCGCTTTATGGATGCTGAGAAAGCCCGGCGCATACACATCGACCTTATACCCAAGGACGTTTCGGAGGATGTCTTTGCTGTGGATGGGCGAAGGTTGGCCTCAGGGCCCATTAACCAACACACCGGGGAGGTTCGAGCGAGGTACGGAAAGGAGCACCTGGAGGCCATCGACTTCAGCATCATCCAAGCCCCCAGTACGGAGTTATACTGGGGTTGCCCTGGCTCCAGAAACATGACCCCTCGATCGACTGGGCATCTCACGAAATCCGCATGGATTCCGCTTACTGCGTACGTCATTGTGGTGTGTCCTCAGAACAAACAGGGTTGGCGTGCAACACGCCACATACAATCGCCACTGCGGCAGAGAAAACCGTCAACCTTCCCAAAGCATATCAGGTCTACGAAGATGTGTTCGATGACACACATGCCGAAGTGCTGCCCCCACACCGGATCTATGACTGCCAGATCGACTTGGTTCCGGGGGCGAGTGTACCCAGCGGACGACTGTATGCGTTGTCAGAACCTGAGAACGTGCATTTACGATCATACCTGGACAAGATGCTAAGTCTTGGATTCATACGCCCCTCTAAATCCCTGGCAGCCTCTCCCATGTTCTTCATCCCCAAAGCCAATGGGGAACTCCGCGCTTGCGTGGACTTCAGGGCCCTCAACGCCATTACCGTCAAAAACCGATACCCCTTGCCCCTCATCAACGTGTTGTTGGAGCAAGTAAAGACGGCCAGGATCTACACCAAACTCGACCTAAAGGGGGCATACCACCTAGTGCGCATGAGAACTGGGGACGAATGGAAGACGGCATTCAAGACCCGGTTCGGGTTATACGAATACATGGTGATGCCGTTTGGGCTCTGTAACGCACCTGCGGCGTTTCAGTTCTTTCTGAACGATGTGCTGCACGAACTCCTGGACGTCTACGTTGTGGTGTACATCGATGATATCCTGGTGTATTCCAACGACGAGGAAGAGTACGTACGTCATGTATCTACCGTGTTGCAGATCCTGCGGGAGAACCAGTTGTTCTGTAAGCTCAGCAAGTGCGACTTCCATGTCACGTTAGTGGAGTTCCTGGGAGTCATGTTGAGCCCAGATGGTCAGACGATGGCGGACAGAAAGGTCAAGGCAATAAAGGACTGGCCGCCCCCTCGGAACGTCAAGGAGGTGCAAAGTTTCATCAGCTTTGCCAATTTTTATAGACGTTTTATTGATGGGTTTTCGGGACTGGTGGCCCCTATTACGCAACTTCTGAGAAAATCACAGTCATTCGTCTGGACCCCTGAGGCAGGGGACGCCTTTTCTGCCCTGAAAGAGGCATTCAGGACCGCGCCTGTGTTGGCTCACCCGAATACGGATCTTCCGTTTGTAGTCGAGGCGGACGCTTCGGACGTGGCTTTGGGGGCCATCCTGTCGCAAAGGCAATCTGGATCCGGTGTGCTCCATCCGGTGGCCTTCATGTCTAGGAAGCTGAATGAGGCCGAGAGGAATTACCATATAGCCGAGAAAGAGCTACTGGCTATCAAGGACGCGTTCTCAGAGTGGAGACATCTCCTGATGGGGGCTAAACACGTGGTTTCTGTCTTCATGGACCACAGGAACCTACAATTCATGACAGCGGCCCGCCATCTCTCTCCCCGACAGATGAGGTGGATGCTTTTCTTCTCTGGATTCAACTTTGTTATCACCTATAGACCTGGTGCGGAGAACCGCAAAGCAGATGCTCTTTTCCGCCAGTCATCAGGCCCGACGTCGCTCCCAGGGCCGGTGGCCTCCATCCATCCCGAGAAAGTGATTGGGGCAATACAGCCTGACGACTTCCTAAAGAGGGTACAGAGGGGTATTCTCACATACGAGTGGAAAACATGGCTATATCACCACAGTGGCAAGTAAAGAATGGCATCCCTATGAAAGGGAGTTGCATACTGTTACCCACCCCACGACTTCGGAAACAAGCGTTCCGGTGGTGTCATGAGTCGCCGAGTGCGGGCCATCTGGGGTCAGAGAAAACGGTGGCATATCTCTCGCGGCAGTTCTGGTGGCCTAGTTTACGAAACGATGTGACGGAATGGGTCGCTTCCTGCGACGTTTGCGCCACCATGAAAACCGATCATCGCAGAACGCAGGGTTTGCTGCAACCCCTTCCAACGCCCTCACGACCATGGGAGAACATATCCTTGGATTTCATAGTGGGGCTACCTGTGGATCAAGGGAATACGGCCATACTGGTGGTGGTCGATTACCTCACCAAGATGGGGCACTTCATAGCCTGTAAGGGGGTGCCATCGGCAGGACAATTGGCCTCTATGTTGCTGAAGGAGGTGGTGCGGATACACGGTCTGCCCAGCGTGATCGTGTCAGACAGAGGATCGCAGTTCACTGCACGGTTCTGGAAAACCTGGTGCTCCTCGTTACACGTCACATCTGCAATGTCCACCAGCTACCACCCTCGGGCGGACTGCCAAACGGAGAGACTCAACCAAACCCTCAAGCAGTACCTGCGCTGTTTCATCGATCAGGGTACGGAGGAATGGGTTGAGCAGCTCTGGCTTTCTGAAATAGCCTACAATAACGCCACTCACAGTTCCACCAAGGTGTCGCCGTTTTATGGCATCTACGGACACCATCCACGGTTTCTCCCGTTGGTGCACCCGGCGGGGATGCAGGGCTTGCCCGAGACATCCAGGAGAACAGCCCACATCAAGGAAACGGTGATGCACACCCAAAAGTGCTTGGCGGACGCCAAGGCTAGGTACAAGACACAAGCGGATCGGCATCGGAGACCTGGTCCTTAGGTGGGTCTGGAGATCGACCTGTTGGTCGTGGATCCGGAGGATTTCTTGCTGTAACGCTGCTATTTCCGTGTCTTTCCCATCGCTTTTGCCCTCCAGATCAGCAACGCGTTTACCAATGCCATACATGTCTCTATGAACCTTCTTTATCTCCTCTGCAAACTCCTTTTTCAACGTGTGGATATCCTCCCTCAGTAAACAGTGATTCCAAGAAAGATTTGGTGATAGGCTCCGACCCATCCTCCCACTCTGGGGTGGGTTGAGTAGAACTCAAAGCCATGGTGGTGGGCTGTTGGCTCGCCTGCGCTTTGGCAAACAGATCCTTCAAGGTCTTATCGCTACGCCCTCTGGAAGTGGACATTGCGCAAACTAGCCGCCAAGGAATCACAGTCGTAGCACTCCCACCTCTCAATGTCTCCAGTAGATTCAATAGCCCTCTCAAGTACAAATCGAACGCCAGTGACCAGTCCAGTTCAAAGAGCCCCCACCAATGCGTTCTGTGACGTCGGGGAATGCTCGCATCCGGTGCCGCTTATCGCAGTCCGGTGCCGGCTATGTGACCCTTAGTGTCTTCAAAGCTACTCCGCTAATCACCTATTCCCCAGCCAGTCCATCCACGCTATCTCAGACAGGCCAACCTCACCCTTGGGCAATATGCCAACCCGTAGGCCCGGGCGCGTAATAGGCCACAGCCGCGGTCAAAAGGGTGCCACAACATTGCGATTGTTCTTTAGCCCCGCAGGTCTTGCCAGTCGCTGTCCAAGCTAGGTCTTCCCCCTCCAAAGTCCAGGCCCCCAGGTCAGTGCCACTACCAGGCAAAGCTGCAGACTGTCAATCCTCCGCCCGGCTCTATGTGCACAAGGCTCCCCGTAGCCACTCCGCCGGGAGCCCCACCTTGCCTACAGTCACTCAGCCTCGCAGCCGCCGGCCAGTCCTCGCCAATCGCTGAGGAGGATTACCGCTCAGCTCCGCAATGTAGGCTGCTCCACGCTCCGGGCACTGCCAGGCAGGCTGATCCTAAACACACCACTGGGTACGGGCTCCCAAGCAGCAAGGCCAAGCCACAGCCTTATACGAAATACAATCGGAAAACACCAATGCTGCCGTTACAATTTAACTAAAACTTTACACTTCTCACAATTGACTAAAACAAAAAGTGAGGGGGTCTGATTGTCTTGAATGAATCTATAGTGTTTATTCTGTTTTAACTTCAGTTTGATTTTGATCATTTTTCAAGTACAGAAAATGTTTTCATTCCAAAAACAACATATAACATACAATATATGAAAAAACATTCTATACATTAAAACACTCCCCTTTCTACACTCACACTACTACTCAAAAGTGAATCACTCTCACACACTCTCTCTCATACTCAACATTATATCATTAATATTTACAATAATTGAAAATCCACTGTTTGATCAATGATGCCACAGGTTTGTGTTTCACATCTATTAGTAATTCTCTATACACAGCAAAGTCATGTATTCAATAATATCCTTATGGCATAATAAACAAAACGGTCTACGCGTTTCGAACTCTTTTCAGTGTAGAGTTCTCACCAGGACCACACTGTAGAATAAGAAGATGGGAGATCTGCGTTAAAAATGTGTTCTCAACCATACTAAAAACTGCTATGTGGCTCAACATCCACTAGTTGTACATCTTACCTCACTTATAGCAACAATTTAATTTGTCCTCAAAATCACGGCGCAGGACAACCTAAACGACATGAAAGCACACTACTCAGTTCCACTGTTTACAGAATTGTTGTTCTGATGTATGCGATCTAACACATATCTTGTCACTTACCAGTGAAACTTGGTGTGTCCTAAAATTAAATGATACGAAAATTCACTTTAGCACTCTTTTATTTGAAACTGCCAGTCAACAGATTCTTTATTACCTCATTTCTTACCTCCTATAAATCTTAGGATTGTTCGTGTAGGCGGAAATATTTCAAAGTTGTCCCTGAAATAATAAAGCCTTGTTTGTTACAATTTCCTCTCCAAACACTGTTTATGAGCCGCCTAGTGTGTCTATTTGTATTTACCTTACGTATGGGACGCCATTGCGGGGAGCCGACTCGGAGTCCTGGAATGACAAATCAAGGTTGAATGTCAGTCAGGTCCGAGGTCGACCGGTACCACTTTTTACATTTCTGGTCGTTTAAGCAGCGTTATTTACTTTCCAAATAGTTCTTTACCGTAGTTAGGAACTGCCATCACCAAAAGTCGGCTCCTAGGATTCTTTTTTTGGATGCGACCAGTCGTGCTGTTGGCTGCGTGTATTGTCTTCCTGTATATTGCACTTCCGGGTATTGCCCTGTAGTGTTAGGACGTGGTATTGCTGTCTAACATCGGCGCCATGTTGGAGTTGGTTTTGATTGCGTGAATTTTGTATTGCAGAGTGGCAGTTGGGGTGTGTGGTACATGCCAATGGATTATATCATTTAGATGGACACACTATTCTGGAGTCTTTAATGTCTTTGATAATTTCTCTGAGTGTTATTAGGATAGTTTGTATATTTCTGAGATCTCATTTAATCCTTCCATTGCTGAGTTGAATCTCACAATCATCATTGCCTCGTAACGCGATAATTTAGCCTCAATGTCCCGTCCTCTCTTGTCCTGTTCCACCTTGGCTATTACAGTCCAACGTAGATCAATTTCTGTATGGTTTTTTAGTTGCCAATGTTGTACCAATGGTGCATTGGGTACCTTCCGTTTGATTCTTGATCTGTGTTGTTGGATACGCATCCTGATTTCTTGGTTGGTTTTACCAATATACAGGAGATTACATGGACATGTTATCCCATAGATTACGTAGCGTGACTTGCAGTTTGTGAATGTTTCGTGTCTCCACGAGATTGTCTTGTGTTTAAAGATGCTCCCTTCTTCTGTGGTTGCACAGCAATTGCAACTGCCACATTTATGATGAACCTGGATTGGTGGCAGGCCAAGCATGGTCCTCAAAGTGACCTTCTCATTTGTGGGTAAAGATGCTCTAACCAATTTGTTTGCTATACTAGCTTCTTTCCGAAAGGCAAATAGAGGAACCTTGTCAAATTCCTCGGTTAGATTCTTGATTAGGTGCCAGTTGCTCTTAATTGCTTTTTTTAGCAAATTAGAATTGGGGCAGTACGTGCTGACCAGTACCATCCTATCCATTTTTTGTTTGCTCTTTTTTTCTAATAGACACTCCCGTGGTGTCCACCACGCTCTTTTCATGCTTCGTTTTAGTAATTTTTTGGGGTTTGGCAGGCTGATCCGGCAAGAGGTCCACAAGCCGGAGTTCCAAGTCGTCCCGGCCCCCGCTAGACAGTAGTCGCCGCTGGGGGGATCACCTGTCCTTCACTGAGCCACCTCTCTGCTTGGCTTCCCTCCTACTGGGGCCCCACACTCGCTGCTGTCACCAGGAAATCTTGCACTCGTGGCGCGGTAAGCCTGGCACAAAATGACGGTCAGGGCTCACCTCTCTAGCTCTACTGGTAGTCTGTACCGCTGGAGGGTCGCCAAGGCACCACAATCCTGCCTGTAGCAGCGAGAGTCACAGCTCCGCCACCACTTCCAGTCCTCCTCCGGTCAGCGCTGTCATCGCGCCACCCCGCAGGCCTCTACACGCTCATCTGTCTCCGGCGTCTTGGGTCCTCCTCAAAATGGCAGCTCCGGGCCGAGCCCCCCACCACAACAAAAAGCAGCCACGGGGGGACCACCAGACCACTGCCGTCAGGACCGCTGCAGCGTAGCCCACCGTGCCTGTGTCAGATCCCAGATTTATCGGTCCCACCAGGCTGTATGCAAATGTTTGGGCCTCCTGCTGCTCGGTCGAGGCCCCCGGCCTCTCCTCCCTGTGGGCTGCACAAGCGATCGGCTCCCAATCTGCCGCCACAACGTCCCCTCAGCAGCAGCTTCCGCCTCAATGCGCTGCCCTGTCACACCAGGGCTACTCCACTCTGCAGACTTTGGGTTGATAGCTGCGATGACGGCCAGAAAGCCGGTGCTAATACAGGCCGTCAGCGGGAGCTCCGGGACAGCACGTCCGCTCACGCCGCACTCTTGGCCATGCCCCAAAGGAGTCCTTTTAAAGAGGACGGAATTCCATCACCCACCGAAGTGGCATGCTTCATCATCTGGGATCTCCTCTTAGTTGCAAACCCTAGTGCAACTAAGGGCTGCAACCTTCTTAACTGTGGAAGGGAGCTCATAGATGTTTTTAGAAAGTAGAATAAGATGGAATCTACTATGATCCCAGGATGAGGAGCCTCACTTCTTGTTTAGAGGTGATGGTTGCAGTGCATGTGACAATTGTGTGTGCAAAAAGAGTGATTTAAAATTGGCTACCAGGACACAAAACAACTTTAATAGGCGCTATCCTGGTGTCAAAACTAAACCAGTGCGTGTGCAGTTTCCAACACATAACTGCAAAAAGTCCACAAGGATGACAGGTCTACATGTTTCAGAGTATGGATCCTTTGATCCAGGCTTTTATCAGGACCTTAGAAATGTAATCGCTACTGCAAATACTGTGCTCAGTGTGTACAACAGGTAGAGTCTCAATCAAACGAGGTTGGTTCGATACAACATGATGTTCAAAATTTACAATAGAAATGTCAGGTGAGCGGTATTATTGCATAACATGTAATGTCCAAGGACTCAATACCCCCAAAAAGGTCCGCCAAGTAATGGCATATCTAGAGCGGCACAGGGTTCAAATCGCTTTATTGCAGGAATCACACCTGAACAAACAGAAGGAATCTAATATTGAACATAAATGGGCGGGATATAAGTTAGCATTATCATTCTCCACGTATGCAAGAGGGGTACTTATATTGATTAAAAAAGGAATACCTTTCCTCCCGATACACTCACATACTGATAACAAAGGTCGCTGGGCCATGGTACAGGGCAAACTGGGCATTACACTGGTAGTGGATGAGTGTCACAAAATTATTCAAACAGGGGGTCCTAGGGAAAATATTTAAAGACCAAACTGAATTGTATCCCCAATCTAGACCTTAAATAACACAAGAAAAACCGTTGTTCTGATAAAAATAGCCTATAACAACAATTGACTAATCTGAATTGATTAAAGGAGTCCTTTTAAAGAGGACGGAATCCCATCACCCACCGAAGTGGCAGGATTCATCGACTGGTATCTCCTCTTAGTTGCAAACCCTAGTGCAACTAAGGGCTGCAACCTTCTCAACGGTGGAAGGGAGCTCACAGATGTTTTTAGAGAGTAGCATAAGATGGAATCTACTATGATCCCAGGATGAGGAGCCTCAATTCTGGTTTAGAGGTGATGGTTGCAGTGCAAGTGACAATTGTGTGTGCAAAAAGAGTGATTTAAAATTGGCTACCAGGACACAAAACAACTTTAATAGGAGCAATCCTGGTGTCAAAACTAAAATAGTGCGTAGGCAGTTTCCAACAAATAACTGCAAAAAGTCCAAAAGGATGGCAGGTCTACATGTTTCAGCCTATGGATCCTCTGATCCAGGCTTTCATCAGGACCTTAGAAATGGAAGCGCTACTGCAAATACTGTGCTCAGTGTGTACAACAGGCAGAGTCTCAATCAAACGTGGTTGGTTCGATACAACATACATTCACCTGTGAGTCCAAAATGTTGTTGACTGTCACAAGAATATAGGACCCAATCCTGAAAAAGAAAATTATGTTTTACCTAAATATCCTAAGAACATTCAATAGACTGTTATTGTCAAAGATACTTAATATAGACAATGCCGTCAAATATACTTAATATAGACAATGCTGTGGTCATGTCGGATACTATGACAATGTATCATATACCTACAGGTGTATATAATCAAAAAAAATTGTTTTGAAAGAATTGTTGCACTTACCCGTCTTTATACGGGTGTGCTCCTCACCTCACCTGGCATCCGCTCAGGAAGTGAGGCACCACTCTATTAAAGGTACAAACATAAAAACCATATTCAAAGTCAAAGTACTCTGAAAATGGCTATCTAACTTATTTGAAAACCTGTCATGCAATTAAGTGACCAGCGCCGAACCACAGGGGCACCCATATACAAAGTAAATAGAGCAAAATGTATATAGAGTTTTTTCCCCCACTGAGGCGCTCAAAATGCCTAATCGATGTTTCCAATCCTGACTTCATATAAGAAGCCTGTATCCAACCCAATATTTATTGACAATTACATTACAAAAAACGCAAAAAGGAATGCACTCTGCATTGATACTTCCTTTTCAAGACGGAAATATACGTCTTTCTAGATTCACATTAATGGCTTGTAAAAATAGTGTTGCATTCAGAGATCTATGCATGAAAACTGAATATTATTCTATCATGCATATGCCCATGTGATTGCTCTGCATAACGAACATAGCACCAAGCCCGAATTACGGATGGCGAAATCAGAGTAAGTTACGAGAGAGATAAATTAGGGCAGTCAAATAGTTACGAGAAACCGGAGCCAATCCTTTGTCGTGCTCGTATGTCAGACCAATATTCAGAGAGAAAACTTATCAAGAGACCCTCAAAATCATGCCTTACCTGTCCGTCGGTACCCCTGGCTGGATATGAGCTGGAAGGGGAGGTAACCGACGGGGATCTATGACAGAATATCGACAGACAAAATATCGACCTACAGAAACATCGACGCTGGAATAGCGAAGGCAAGTATATCGACATCCTATCCTCAACATGGTAAGTACAAAAAATTCGAAACAAAAATATCGATGTTAAAAATATCATAATTAAAAATATCGTTTTATATCTGTTAAAATATCATGTTTAAAATTAAGTAAATAATACTTATAAATAAAATAAACATTGTTAAAAATATTTAGTAATGTTTAAAACTAATAAATAATAGATATATATTAATATAACATTAATTAAACACATATGTAAAATATATATTATATATTTACTTAATAATACATTTTAATAATTACTTTAATTACTTATAAATTATTTAAAAATACTATAAATTACAAATAGATTTCCACACATAAAATAATTACATAAAAAAGTAAATAATTATTTTTAATAAATTAAAAAAATTAAATATACTTTCAATTTTTTTTAAATTAATAACATAATACATTATCTAAATTCATTCTAAATAATAAATAAAACTACTATATAAAGTCCAAAAAAACTACAGTATTAAAAACATTGGATAGCGTAAAACGTAAAATTACTATTCCCACTGCAGAAAATGCGAAATTAAAGAAAACATTGTATAGCATAGAGATAAAAATTACTATTACCACTCTAGAGAGTGAAACAGTAAAGAAAACATTGGATAGCATAGGGGTACAAATTACTATTCCATCTCCAGTGAGTGCAACAGTAGGGAAAGCGCAGGATAGCGTAGGGGTAAAAATTACTATTCCAACTCCAGAGAGTGAAACAGTAGGGAAAGCGCTGGATAGCGTAGGGGTAAAAATTACTATTCCAACTCCAGAGAGTGCAACTGTAGGGAAAGCGTTGGATAGCGTAGGGGTAAAAATTAATATTCCCACTCCAGAGAGTGCAACAGTAGGGAAAGCGTTGGATAGCGTAGGGGTAAAAATTACTATTCCAACTCCAGAGAGTGAAACAGTAGGGAAAGCGCTGGATAGCGTAGGGGTAAAAATTACTATTCCAACTCCAGAGAGTGCAACAGTAGGGAAACCGTTGGATAGCGGGTAGGTAAAAATTACTATTCCCACTCCAGAGAGTGCAACAGTAGGGAAAGCGTTGGATAGCGTAGGGGTAAAAATTACAATTCCCACTCCAGAGAGTGCAACAGTAGGGAAAGCGTTGGATAGCGTAGGGGTAAAAATTACTACTCCAACTCCAGAGAGTGAAACAGTAGGGAAAGCGCTGGATAGCGTAGGGGTAAAAATTACTATTCCAACTCCAGAGAGTGCAACAGTAGGGAAAGCGTTGGATAGCGGGTGGGTAAAAAATACTATTCCCACTCCAGAGAGTGCAACAGTAGGGAAAGCGTTGGATAGCGTAGGGGTAAAAATTACTATTCCCACTCCAGAGAGTGCAACAGTAGGGAAAGCGTTGGATAGCGTAGGGGTAAAAATTACTATTCCAACTCCAGAGAGTGCAACAGTAGGGAAAGCGTTGGATAGCGTAGGGGTAAAAATTACTATTCCCACTCCAGATAGTACATCAGTAAGTAAAGCATTGGATACCATAAAAATTAAATATAACATACTTAGAAATCATTTTTATATTTAAATGTATTAATATTTAATTTTTTTAATAACTAAACATCATTTAAAAATACCCAATAATATAAACAAAATTAATTTGAATAAATAATTAACAATAAATAACAATAAATATCAATTAATAAATAATAGTTACCAAATAATAAATATTAAGCAATAAAATACTGTGAAAAACAAAAAAATATTATTAATAATTGATTACCAATTAAAAAACATTCAACAATAAAATTATTTGTATACCAAAAAAGACTTTTTATAACACATTAATAACCAATCCTTTACAAATAATTTCCAAGAATTTTTTTTTTATTACCAATTAAATAAATTAATTACCAATTTCAACAATTAATTACAAATTAAATACATTAATTACAAATTATAAACATTAACTACCAATTACAAACATTAATTACCAATTAAATAAATGAATTACAAATATTATTTACCAATTAAACAATTATTTAACAATTAAAATTATTAATTGCCAATTAATAATTATTAAAAATACATAAATTATCAATACCAATAAATAAAAATAATGTATTACTTAATTACAATTAAAATACTTCCCACCCAATTCCCCTATAAACCCACTACCCGCTACAGAACTTAAACGCAAAAATTAATTAAAATTAATTTATAATTCCTAAAAAGTAATAATTAATTTAATATAAATAAATTACTTCCCACCCTATTCCCCTATAAACCCACAGCCCGCTCCGGTACTAATACATAAAATTGACGTATAAATAACATTATAAATATATGAAAATAGTTCACATATAACTTAAAACAAGTAAAATACTTAACAAAAAACATAAAACACATACATATTAAATACATACTAAAATACATAACAATAGTACAAATATCGATATTAGTAACATCGAAATTACTAACATCGATATATTTGATATCGATATTACTGACTTCGATATTACTTACATCGATATAAAAAAATTGATATTACTTACCTTAGTGTCGATATTCTGTCCAACGATATTCTTGACATCGATATTCTCTACCTTCGATATTTCTAACTCGATATTTGTGTAGGTCGATATTTACAACTCGATATTTTGACTGTGTACCAACCGACGGACAGGCATCTAGGTTTAAATAGAAAATGGCCACTCACCACCTCCATGCCCTGGCTGGACATGAGCTGGAAGGGGAGGTAACCGACGGACAGGCATCTAGGTTTAAATAGAAAATGGCCACTCACCACCTCCATTGTTCGCCGCATACACGTCTTCACCAGAAACCGGCATCTCCGTGTGTGCGTGGCGCCGAAGGAATGCATCATCACGCAGGCTGCCCACGCTCCTGCGGATGCTCGGGAGAGTATGGATCCTTTGATCCAGGCTTTCATCAGGACCTTAGAAATGTAATCGCTACTGCAAATACTGTGCTCAGTGTGTACAACAGGTAGAGTCTCAATCAAACGTGGTTGGTTCGATACAACATGATGTTCAAAATTTACAATAGAAATGTCGGGTGAGCGGTATTATTGCATAACATATAATGTCCAAGGACACAATACCCCCAAAAAGGTCCACCAAGTAATGGCATATCTAGAGCGGCACAGGGTTCAAATCGCTTTATTGCAGGAATCACACCTGAACAAACAGAAGGAATCTAATATTGAATATAAATGGGCGGGATATAAGTTAGCGTCATCATTCTCCACGTATGCAAGAGGGGTACTTATATTGATTAAAAAAGGAATACCTTTCCTCCCGATACACTCACATACTGATAACAAAGGTCGCAGGGCCATGGTACAGGGCAAACTGGGCATTACACTGGTAGTGGATGAGTGTCACAAAATTATTTAAACAGGGGGTCCTAGGGAAAATATTTAAAGACCAAACAGAATTGTATCCCCAATCTAGACCTTAAATAACACAAGAAAAACCGTTGGTCTGATAAAAATAGCCTATAACAACAATTGACTAATCTGAATTGATTAAAGGAGTCCTTTTAAAGAGGACGGAATCCCATCACCCACCGAAGTGGCAGGCTTCATCGACTAAGATCTCCTCTTAGTTGCAAACCCTAGTGCAACTAAGGGCTGCAACCTTCTCAACGGTGGAAGGGAGCTCACAGATGTTTTTAGAGAGTAGCATAAGATAGAATCTACTATGATCCCAGGATGAGGAGCCTCAATTCTGGTTTAGAGGTGATGGTTGCAGTGCATGTGACAATTGTGTGTGCAAAAAGAGTGATTTAAAATTGGCTACCAGGACACAAAACAACTTTAATAGGCGCTATCCTGGTGTCAAAACTAAAACAGTGCGTGTGCAGTTTCCAACAAATAACTGCAAAAAGTGCACAAGGATGACAGGTCTACATGTTTCAGCCTGTGGATCCTCTGATCCAGGCTTTCATCAGGACCTTAGAAATGGAAGCGCTACTGCAAATACTGTGCTCAGTGTGTACAACAGGCAGAGTCTCAATCAAACGTGGTTGGTTCGATACAACATACATTCACCTGTGAGTCCAAAATGTGGTTGACTGTCACAGGAATATAGGACCCAATCCTGAAAAAGAAAATTATGTTTTACCTAAATATCCTAAGAACATTCAATAGACTGTTATTATCAAAGATACTTAATATAGACAATGCCGTCAAATATACTTAATATAGACAATGCTGTGGTCATGTCTGATACTATTATTATAGAGAACAGTGGTCCTTAGAATAAGGAATTTATCAGTACGGTATATCATATAGACTCCAATCAGTACTATATCTCAGGGTTTTTCAGTGCCCAGCCGGGCCTGAATTTTATTTCAAATGTACAAAGTAATTACAACGACCACAGGGTCTGATTCAGGGGTTGATAGGGTACAAGCCTGCACCTATCCAAAGTACATTCGAACAACGTTCGAGTGAAGGAAAATAGAAGTAACCAAGGAAGGAGTAAAGAAGTTCAGGCAAAAAGAACATGGGAGCCAACTGTCCCTTGCATCATTAATATCATTCATAAGCAAATTAGGACAAACAATAGCTGTAACAATATTAGCATAATAGACAGGTTACAGAATTGTCAAAAAGTGTCGACGGCGTTTCGATCCCCCGGCTCCTATTGAACTGGGATCATCATCAGGACTTTCTAATTTTTTGCCTGTAAGAACTTTTGTCATAAGCCTGTTTAAAGTAAAAAGGAAGGAAAAGAAAAAAAATTCTTTTACACATAAAGCACTATGTTTAGGACTTTTTCACATTCAGACAATATTTCTTAATGTTCATGCCAAGGGCTACAATCAAGTGGGCAGCCCATTAATGAAGGTGACCCGTGGCGAGTGAGTATTGGCCTCATGCAACCACATTGTGTACAAGTGGAATTCAATAGCGACGTACTATTAAAGCGTTCGCGAGAGTTCAAGTGACGTGAAGGTGTCAGTTTATACATTCAAGAATTTTACCGCGTGTGCATACAGACCGTGACGCACTCGTGGCGAGTTCAGACTGTGGTTATCATATGCCAAATCATGTGCCTAGGTGATTATTGTGAGAGCATAATAATCGGAGGATGGGACATACCTTATAGAGCAAGGATTACTCTTTGGTAGCGAGTAGGAGTGACCGTGGTGTACAATGCCTGAGGATTAAAGGGGGGGGCGGGTCAGTTCAGTGGTGAGCCGTTCGCGTAGTGACAGACAGTGAATAAAAGTGCCTATAATTACCTCCGTTTTAATTCGGTAGACAACAATTTAGCTGAGCACGAGTTGCTCCCTTACAGCGAGTCGGAAATTCAGTGCCTAAGGGTTTAAAGAAGCAAATCAGTTCCGTGGTGGGCCGTGTAGGCGTGTCTGGTGGGGGTGAAAAATGCCTAAAAAATTACCTCCGTATCTATTTGGTGGATATACTGTCATCAGTCTTAATTATCCATCCATGCCGCAAAATTTATGGGGGCTGAGGTTCAATTTGCGCACTCTGTAAAAACGGGGGTTACTTGTTACAATATGGAAACAAACGGAACCGGCGTGGCGAGGGGAGCATAAGTGCGCTCTTACCTTTTGCTGCAGAAGATACTGCTGTGCTCTGTGATCGAGCGGAATCTACTCGGCGTGCACAATGGCAGCGAGCCGACTTCTCACAAATCCGGAAGTGAAGTGCCAGCCGATGCGAGGTGTTTAAATAAGAACAGTGAAGGTTCAAGAATCTATGGCGGCCATCTTGGAACAGTGTTCGACGTATAACCATCTATGCCAGTGATGTGTCTAAGTGCTCACCGTCATGCATTTTACGTGACTTTTTAGGAATGGTATCAAAAGAATTTACATTTGCAATTAAGTCTAGACTTTTTTCCTTTCAATTGCACCAGTGAAAAACGTTCTAGATGGTCTTAATTCGCACTGCGGTTCTAAACTTTGGGCTTCAATAGTATGAGCTTTGTACAATGGACCTTAGAGAAAGGATGGTAGTAACATTTTAACCCAAATAGAATTGAATTCTTCATTCACTAGTTCAATATTGGTGCCAATATGCATCTGTGTCCAAATAGAAGTCCAGAAGATACAAGTCTATTTTTCAGAGTAAGCCAGCCCAATCCTCTGATCGATTAAGTCCGTTCTGGATCGTGTCCAAGAGGATGATGCATTTGAGTTCCTCATGATTGAGAAGTTGACTCATGTTGCCGCCTCTCGCTGGTAACTTCAATGACTTAAGTATGGTCCAGCGGAAATCGTCTTCCTTGTGTTTGGCGTTAGTGAAGTGTTCCACAAGTGGGGCATTAGGAGTTTGGCAGCGGATGCGGCTCCTGTGTTGGCAAATCCTTGTTTTTACCTTCTGTGAAGTTTGGCCAACATACATTTTGTTACAGGGACATTGAATCATGTATATTACATTACAGGTGTTGCAATTGGACAAAGAGGAGCTAGTAAAAGTGATGTTATTAAATACTCTTGTCTTTCCTTCAATGGTCATGTCACACACACTGCAATTACCACATTTCACATGCCCAACAATGGGGGGCATACCCCAAACTGCTTCAAGTGTAGACGCTTGAGTGGGACTTGGCAGTGCTGCTCGCACTAAATGATCCTTCAAGTTCTTACTTTTCTTGAAGGCGAACAGGGGACGCTCAAGTTCAAGTATTCCTGCATTCACCACTGGCCAATGTTGTAGCACCATTTTCCTCATTTTATTCGACACAGGGGAGAAGGTGGTCACACAGGCCAGTCTATCCTGGTGTTTTTTATGTGTCGGTGTAAGTAGTGTTTCTCTGGGTCTGTACCACGCTCTCTTTAGTGCATTTTTGACAATTCTCCTGGGGTAGCCCCTGTTTTTAAGTTTATCAGCTAGAATGGCACTTTCTTTGAAATAGTCTTGCCTACAGGAGCAATTTCTCCTAATGCGCAGGAACTGGGAGAATGGGAGTGAGTCTCGCAATGCTCTAGGATGATGACTGGAGTAGTCCAGTAGAGTATTGCGCTCTGTTGTTTTTCTGAATAGTCTGGTCAAGAGGACTCCTTCCTGGTGAAAAATAGTGAGATCCAGGAAATCAATAGCCAATTTATCAGATGTTAGGGTAAAATGGAGGCCACAGCAATTGTTGTCCATCCAGTGTAGGAAGTGGCGCAGATCACTGACTTCACATCTCCAAATCATGAAGATGTCGTCAATGTATCTGCGCCACAAGCCTATACCCGGGTAGAATGGATTTGAGGATGTTAATATTACCTCAGTCTCAATCTCATTCATGAATAATACCGCCAGATTTGGAGCAAAAATTGCTCCCATGCTCGTCCCCTTTATCTGCTGATAAAAAACGCCATCAAATGTGAAGAAGTTCCTTGTCAGACAGATTTCGAGAAGTTGTAAAATGAACTCCGTTGGTATTGAGTGTGGGCGTGGTCGTGTGTCTAAGGTCTTTTGGATCACCTTCAAGGCTAAAACCTGGGGAATGTTTGTGTAAAGGGACTCTACGTCCATGGTGCAAAGGGTGTCTGTCACTGGGTCGAACGGTAGGTTTTCAACCAATGAAATCATGGACATAGAGTCTCTCACATAACAAGGCGTGGAGGGTACAAAACCTTTTATGAAATAATCAATAAAGGAACCAAGGGGTTCAAGGATTGATCCGCAAGCTGACACAATTGGGCGGCCTGGTGGTGATGTTACACTCTTATGGACTTTTGGTAGAGTATATATTACAGGTGTCCTGGGGCTTTTAATGTTCAAATAATTAAACTCTTTCTTGGATAGGAAGCCCTCTGCCACTGCGTCTGTAGTGATTTTCTTTATAAGTTCCTGTATCTCTTTAGTGGGGTTAGCCGCTAACCTTTGGTAGTGTTCCCTGTTATCTAGCTGTCTCTGTATTTCTTTGGTGTAAGAGTCAAGGTTTTGGAGAACAATTCCACCACCCTTATCGGCACTCTTGATAATCAGTGAGGTATTCATTTTCAATGTGGAAATAGCCTGCTTTTCTTTCAGTGTGATATTATACGGGGTAAACCTGTGTTTGCCCTGCAAGATGGCGAGATCTTTTAGTACTAATTTCTCAAAGGTAATTATTTCCGCAGGGATCATGCATGATGAGGGCAAAAAAGTGGACGGTGGTCGGAAAGGAGTCAGAGCCTTACTCTCTTGGCCAGGATGGAGTTCAAAGAAGGCCTTAAGACGAACTCGTCTAAAGAACCTCATCAGTTCTGTATGGAGCTCTAAAAAGTTCGGTGGGGTTGTAGGCACAAAAGTGAGGCCTTTCTTGAGGAGGGAAAACTCATCCTCCTTGAGTGAATAGTTGGAAATATTGAAAATTGGAATGGTTTCTATGCGAGAGGGTGGAGAGTTTACCACTGATAATAATTGTTCCTCGTCCGCCGCTCTCCCGGTGGGTTGACCCATCTCTGGGTCTTCTTGACCTTCCCTCTCTGAGGAGTGCCTTGTTGGCCCCTCTGTAAAAAAGCGCTAGTACCAGTGTTCTGATGTGTTCCACCTCGTCTGGAGGTGCTGCTGCCTTCGCCTGCGTCTGAGTTATCAGACGATTCGGCCGATGTGTCCGAGAAGCCTACTATGTTCCTGCGTCTATTGAATCTACCCCAGGGTCTATATTGCTGAGGATTGGTGTATACCCGATTTGTATAAAAATCCTTCTGCAGGTACGGATATGTCGCCTCAATATTGTATGTTTTTATGTCTTTTTTTATTTTATTTTATTTTTTATTTTGTTCTATTCTATGAAACTCAGCGATGGTTTTATCCACCTGTTCAAGTAATTTCTTGCTGTCTTCAGTGATATCAGAATCCTGAATTTGTTTTAGAATATCTGAGATTTCTACTTCGAGGGATTTAAGGGTCTCAACAGCAATATCTATCCCTAGTGCCAGCCAGTGACGTGAACAAGTTGTACCTATGTAGCTAAAATTGCTTATGTATTTCGGATTGTCTGTGAAAATCCCGGGTATATTGCGGACTTGTAACCCTAGTGGAATTACGTCGGCCTTTAGGTAATCTGTTAGCATCAGTATCATCAGCTGTAGGCGGACCTGTTTCTTTCTGAGTTTTTCTAACTGTTCGGGTAGTGCGGCATTCTCCTGACTGGGGACTTCTGAGTTATCGGACAGTAGAGATGGGCCCGAGCAAAGTTGTTTTAAATATTCGTCTGTGTAGAGTGGAGCATGACTTGACATAGTGCGATATTTTGGAGAGGATAGAAAGTATTGAAGAAGGAGTTTAGGTATAAAGAGGGGATGAGGGTGCTAGGGGGACCCAAAACCACGAGGGGTTTGGACAATGAAGAGCCCTTGCAAACCGGCGTTTGCGCTCAAGTCTTTTTCAAAAAACAAGGGAACCCAAAAGAGTACCAAGGACCTTGGGCAATAGATTATTATAGAGAACAGTGGTCCTTAGAATAAGGAATTTATCAGTACGGTATATCATATAGACTCCAATCAGTACTATATCTCAGGGTTTTTCAGTGCCCAGCCGGGCCTGAATTTTATTTCAAATGTACAAAGTAATTACAACGACCACAGGGTCTGATTCAGGGGTTGATAGGGTACAAGCCTGCACCTATCCAAAGTACATTCGAACAACGTTCGAGTGAAGGAAAATAGAAGTAACCAAGGAAGGAGTAAAGAAGTTCAGGCAAAAAGAACATGGGAGCCAACTGTCCCTTGCATCATTAATATCATTCATAAGCAAATTAGGACAAACAATAGCTGTAACAATATTAGCATAATAGACAGGTTACAGAATTGTCAAAAAGTGTCGACGGCGTTTCGATCCCCCGGCTCCTATTGAACTGGGATCATCATCAGGACTTTCTAATTTTTTGCCTGTAAGAACTTTTGTCATAAGCCTGTTTAAAGTAAAAAGGAAGGAAAAGAAAGAAAATTCTTTTACACATAAAGCACTATGTTTAGGACTTTTTCACATTCAGACAATATTTCTTAATGTTCATGCCAAGGGCTACAATCAAGTGGGCAGCCCATTAATGAAGGTGACCCGTGGCGAGTGAGTATTGGCCTCATGCAACCACATTGTGTACAAGTGGAATTCAATAGCGACGTACTATTAAAGCGTTCGCGAGAGTTCAAGTGACGTGAAGGTGTCAGTTTATACATTCAAGAATTTTACCGCGTGTGCATACAGACCGTGACGCACTCGTGGCGAGTTCAGACTGTGGTTATCATATGCCAAATCATGTGCCTAGGTGATTATTGTGAGAGCATAATAATCGGAGGATGGGACATACCTTATAGAGCAAGGATTACTCTTTGGTAGCGAGTAGGAGTGACCGTGGTGTACAATGCCTGAGGATTAAAGGGGGGGGCGGGTCAGTTCAGTGGTGAGCCGTTCGCGTAGTGACAGACAGTGGATAAAAGTGCCTATAATTACCTCCGTTTTAATTCGGTAGACAACAATTTAGCTGAGCACGAGTTGCTCCCTTACAGCGAGTCGGAAATTCAGTGCCTAAGGGTTTAAAGAAGCAAATCAGTTCCGTGGTGGGCCGTGTAGGCGTGTCTGGTGGGGGTGAAAAATGCCTAAAAAATTACCTCCGTATCTATTTGGTGGATATACTGTCATCAGTCTTAATTATCCATCCATGCCGCAAAATTTATGGGGGCTGAGGTTCAATTTGCGCACTCTGTAAAAACGGGGGTTACTTGTTACAATATGGAAACAAACGGAACCGGCGTGGCGAGGGGAGCATAAGTGCGCTCTTACCTTTTGCTGCAGAAGATACTGCTGTGCTCTGTGATCGAGCGGAATCTACTCGGCGTGCACAATGGCAGCGAGCCGACTTCTCACTTGTTACAGCTATTGTTTGTCCTAATTTGCTTATGAATGATATTAATGATGCAAGGGACAGTTGGCTCCCATGTTCTTTTTGCCTGAACTTCTTTACTTCTTCCTTGGTTACTTCTATTTTCCTTCACTCGAACGTTGTTCGAATGTACTTTGGATAGGTGCAGGCTTGTACCCTATCAACCCCTGAATCAGACCCTGTGGTCGTTGTAATTACTTTGTACATTTGAAATAAAATTCAGGCCCGGCTGGGCACTGAAAAACCCTGAGATATAGTACTGATTGGAGTCTATATGATATACCGTACTGATAAATTCCTTATTCTAAGGACCACTGTTCTCTATAATAATCTATTGCCCAAGGTCCTTGGTACTCTTTTGGGTTCCCTTGTTTTTTGAAAATGTCTGATACTATGACAATGTATCATATACCTACAGGTGTATATAATAAAAAAAAAGAGTTTTGAAAGAATTGTTGCACTTACCCGTCTTTATACGGGTGTGCTCCTCACCTCACCTGGCATCCGCTCAGGAAGTGAGGCACCACTCTATTAAAGGTACAAACATAAAAACCATATTCAAAGTCAAAGTACTCTGAAAATGGCTATCTAACTTATTTGAAAACCTGTCATGCAATTAAGTGACCAGCGCCGAACCACAGGGGCACCCATATACAAAGTAAATAGAGCAAAATGTATATAGAGTTTTTTCCCCCACTGAGGCGCTCAAAATGCCTAATCGATGTTTCCAATCCTGACTTCATATAAGAAGCCTGTATCCAACCCAATATTTATTGACAATTACATAAAAAAAAACGCAAAAAGGAATGCACACTGCATTAATACTTCCTTTTCAAGACGGAAATATACGTCTTTCTAGATTCACATTAATGGCTTGTAAAAATAGTGTTGCATTCAGAGATCTATGCATGAAACTGAATATTATTCTATCATGCATATGCCCATGTGATTGCTCTGCATAACGAACATAGCACCAAGCCCGAATTGCGGATGGCGAAATCAGAGTAAGTTACGAGAGAGATAAATTAGGGCAGTCAAATAGTTACGAGAAACCGGAGCCAATCCTTTGTCGTGCTCGTATGTCAGACCAATATTCAGAGAGAAAACTTATCAAGAGACCCTCAAAATCATGCCTTACCTGTCCGTCGGTACCCCTGGCTGGATATGAGCTGGAAGGGGAGGTAACCGACGGGGATCTATGACAGAATATCGACAGACAAAATATCGACCTACAGAAACATCGACGCTGGAATAGCAAAGGCAAGTATATCAACATCCTATCCTCAACATGGTAAGTACAAAAAATTCGAAACAAAAATATCGATGTTAAAAATATCATAATTAAAAATATCGTTTTATATCTGTTAAAATATCATGTTTAAAATTAAGTAAATAATACTTATAAATAAAATAAACATTGTTAAAAATATTTAGTAATGTTTAAAACTAATAAATAATAGATATATATTAATATAACATTAATTAAACACATATGTAAAATATATATTATATATTTACTTAATAATACATTTTAATAATTACTTTAATTACTTATAAATTATTTAAAAATACTATAAATTACAAATAGATTTCCACACATAAAATAATTACATAAAAAAGTAAATAATTATTTTTAATAAATTAAAAAAATTAAATATACTTTCATTTTTTTAAAATTAATAACATAATACATTATCTAAATTCATTCTAAATAATAAATAAAACTACTATATAAAGTCCAAAAAAACTACAGTATTAAAAACATTGGATAGCGTAAAACGTAAAATTACTATTCCCACTGCAGAAAATGCAAAATTAAAGAAAACATTGTATAGCATAGAGATAAAAATTACTATTACCACTCTAGAGAGTGAAACAGTAAAGAAAACATTGGATAGCATAGGGGTACAAATTACTATTCCATCTCCAGTGAGTGCAACAGTAGGGAAAGCGCTGGATAGCGTAGGGGTAAAAATTACTATTCCAACTCCAGAGAGTGAAACAGTAGGGAAAGCGCTGGATAGCGTAGGGGTAAAAATTACTATTCCAACTCCAGAGAGTGCAACTGTAGGGAAAGCGTTGGATAGCGTAGGGGTAAAAATTACTATTCCAACTCCAGAGAGTGAAACAGTAGGGAAAGCGCTGGATAGCGTAGGGGTAAAAATTACTATTCCAACTCCAGAGAGTGCAACAGTAGGGAAACCGTTGGATAGCGGGTAGGTAAAAATTACTATTCCCACTCCAGAGAGTGCAACAGTAGGGAAAGCGTTGGATAGCGTAGGGGTAAAAATTACAATTCCCACTCCAGAGAGTGCAACAGTAGGGAAAGCGTTGGATAGCGTAGGGGTAAAAATTACTACTCCAACTCCAGAGAGTGAAACAGTAGGGAAAGCGCTGGATAGCGTAGGGGTAAAAATTACTATTCCAACTCCAGAGAGTGCAACAGTAGGGAAAGCGTTGGATAGCGGGTGGGTAAAAAATACTATTCCCACTCCAGAGAGTGCAACAGTAGGGAAAGCGTTGGATAGCGTAGGGGTAAAAATTACTATTCCCACTCCAGAGAGTGCAACAGTAGGGAAAGCGTTGGATAGCGTAGGGGTAAAAATTACTATTCCAACTCCAGAGAGTGCAACAGTAGGGAAAGCGTTGGATAGCGTAGGGGTAAAAATTACTATTCCCACTCCAGATAGTACATCAGTAAGTAAAGCATTGGATACCATAAAAATTAAATATAACATACTTAGAAATCATTTTTATATTTAAATGTATTAATATTAAATTTTTTAAATAACTAAACATCATTTAAAAATACCCAATAATATAAACAAAATTGATTTGAATAAATAATTAACAATAAATAACAATAAATATCAATTAATAAATAATAGTTACCAAATAATAAATATTAAGCAATAAAATACTGTGAAAAACAAAAAAATATTATTAATAATTGATTACCAATTAAAAAACATTCAACAATAAAATTATTTGTATACCAAAAAAGACTTTTTATAACACATTAATAACCAATCCTTTACAAATAATTTCCAATAATTTTTTTTTAAATTACCAATTAAATAAATTAATTACCAATTTCAACAATTAATTACAAATTAAATACATTAATTACAAATTATAAACATTAACTACCAATTACAAACATTAATTACCAATTAAATAAATGAATTACAAATATTATTTACCAATTAAACAATTATTTAACAATTAAAATTATTAATTGCCAATTAATAATTATTAAAAATACATAAATTATCAATACCAATAAATAAAAATAATGTATTACTTAATTACAATTAAAATACTTCCCACCCAATTCCCCTATAAACCCACTACCCGCTACAGAACTTAAACGCAAAAATTAATTAAAATTAATTTATAATTCCTAAAAAGTAATAATTAATTTAATATAAATAAATTACTTCCCACCCTATTCCCCTATAAACCCACAGCCCGCTCTGGTACTAATACATAAAATTGACTTATAAATAACATTATAAATATATGAAAATAGTTCACATATAACTTAAAACAAGTAAAATACTTAACAAAAAACATAAAACACATACATAATAAATACATACTAAAATACATAACAATAGTACAAATATCGATATTAGTAACATCCAAATTACTAACATCGATATATTTGATATCGATATTACTGACTTCGATATTACTTACATCGATATAAAAAAATCGATATTACTTACCTTAGTGTCGATATTCTGTCCAACGATATTCTTGACATCGATATTCTTTACCTTCGATATTTCTAACTCGATATTTGTGTAGGTCGATATTTACAACTCGATATTTTGACTGTGTACCAACCGACGGACAGGCATCTAGGTTTAAATAGAAAATGGCCACTCACCACCTCCATGCCCTGGCTGGACATGAGCTGGAAGGGGAGGTAACCGACGGACAGGCATCTAGGTTTAAATAGAAAATGGCCACTCACTACCTCCATTGTTCGCCGCATACGCGTCTTCACCAGAAACCGGCATCTCCGTGTGTGCGTCGCGCTGAAGGAATGCATCATCACGCAGGCTGCCCACGCTCCTGCGGATGTTGGGGAGTGTAGTTTTCATGTATCCTCGATATCGCTAATAGTTATGATCCACAAGCTTTCACACAGTTGTTGGACATGCTGCGTACTTGGCGGAAACAGCAGTCCTCTGGGGGGGTGATTTCAATACACATCTGAATCCGAGTTTAGATAAATCTAATCCGCATGGTGTACGAACTGTCAAGGTAGCTCAGTGTGTTCGGGAGGCCATGTCGGAGTTGGGACTAGTGGATGTATCGGGCCTACGCAATGTTAATGATAAAGTTGGCACACACGTCACCCCGGCCTATAACAGCTGGTCGCGTTTAGATTATTGGTTACTAAATTAAGAGGCTAACGGGTGGGTAACGCATGTATACAACCTCCCAGGCACCCTATCAGATCATAATCTTGTATTATTAGGCATCCAAATCCCTGCAAACACGCACCATCCTTTTACATGGCGCTTTCGTGCTGAGGCCTGCTTGATCCTATATATGAGGACACTATTAGACGGGCAATAGCGCAGTACTTTGAACTAAATGTGGGATCGGTGAAGAGCTCGGCCGTGCTCTGGGAGGCCTTCAAGGTCACGATATGGGGGGTTTGCATAAGTACAACGTCGGGCATTTTAAAAGATATTGGAGGTCAGCTCTCCAAGACTGAGACATTATTAGGTGAGCTAGAAAAACAGTATTCAGTAGTCAGCCTCCCTTGCTAGAGTGAAGGAACTGTTAGTGGAATATAACACGTTGGCTGAATCAGAAGCACGCTACCTGACACGTCGCCATGAGGCAAGGGCTTACGGAACGGCGGGGTGTCCCAGTAGGAAGCTCGCTTCCACGCTATGCTTTAGGTCCAATCATCACCACATTACTAAGATAGTAGATGCTCAGGGGGTCGACCACTACACGCCACAAGCAATAGTAGATCAGTTCAGAGGCTTTTACAGAGAATTATACACTACACTTGGGTGGGGGGGGGGGGGGGGTCGATGACGACGCCCTGAATGATTATCTGGCCGACGTTGCTTGTGTGTGGCAGTCGGATGGACATCGAGACTATCTTAGTCAGCCTATAGATGAGGCTGACATTAAAGGGGTGATTCTGTCTTTGCCCAATAACAAGGCCCGGGGACCCGATGGTCTTACAGCTGAATTTTACAAATGTTATGCGGACCTTCTTACCCCTTATTTATTAGAGATGTACGCAGAGGCTCATGATTCCGGTGTCCTACCTCCGTCCCTCAGACAAGCTCGCATTATTACCCTTCTTAAAAAGGACAAATCACCTACACTATGTGAATCATACAACCCTTTATCATTGATCAACTTAGTCGCAAAAATATTAGCAAAAATTATAGCTACCAAATTACAAGCTCAACTACCCAATTTAGTTTTGCCCGATCAGTCTGGCTTCGTACCTGAATGCTCCACGTCCCATAATCTTCGCACAGTATTTGCCATGTATCACATTTTAAACCCAGACCTTTCTGCGGCAGCGGTTATGCTAGATGCTGCTAAGGCCTTTGATTCCATTGAATGGAGTTATATGTTTCATGTTTTAAGGAGAATAGGGTTCCCCAATGTTTTGCTGCGCTGGCTGCAGGTTCTATACAATGACACGTCAGCCAGGGTACATGTGGAAGGCCTCACCTCTGAATAATTCCGTATAGACCGAGGCACACGGCAAGGGTGCCCCCTGTTGCCCCTTCTATTTGCTATTATGATGGAGCCACTGGTGTGTATAATTCGTCAGTGCCATAGACACACTGCACTAAATTGTTAACTGCGACCTTTTGGCATATCAATGTATGCAGATGACATGGTCCTTTTTATCCGAGACCCACAGACCCATCTCTCCTCAGTGATGCATGAATACATCAGATTTGGACTCTTTTCCGGGCTCACGTTTAACTGGGAAAAATCAGTCATTATTCTTCTGACGAACTGCACGACCCCTCCCCCGATGGAATACCCTCTAATTTGGACAACGGACCCTGTCAAATATCTTGGGAGCTGGGTACATTGTGATCCAGAAACTGTAATCAGGGAAAATTACGGAAGAGCGTATAATACTTTAGTGAGCCAAGTGGAAAGATGGTCCCGGCTCCCGCTGTACCTTGCAGACCGCATTGCAGTGATCAAGATGGTCATTCTCCTCTGCTTTTTATATCTCTTTTGTAATATCCTCATTAGCCTAACCAAGCAATTATTCACTACAATTATAACACAACTCTTGAAACTTGTGTGGGGAGGCAAAGAGGCAAGGATTAGTTGGGCCACGCTGACAGCTTCGTATGCTCGAGGTGGCTTTGGTGCACTTGATCTTTATGTATATTATTTATGTGCGCAGGCCCAATATGACTACTACTGGTACTACTGGTTTAAACCACATGCATTTACTCTGCATCTAGCAGTGGAGGATGGGGATGCATATCCCATACCATTAACAGGGGTAATCACACACGCTCATAGAGGCACACCCAAAGTGGAGATTAACACCATTGACACTACTATCGTGGCGTGGCAGACAATCGGAAAACTCGCAGATAAGCTTCCTATATATGCCCCGGCTTTGCCCTTGGCTGGACATGTGGCACTGTCTGTTACGCAGGATGCTGGCCCTCTGAAATCCTTACGGGAAGTAGGGATCACACACATGCGGGATCTTTACCCTGATGGTACATACATCGATGATAGAGATCTAGGGTTCATTGTCAATCCCAACCCACTTTTTCTGTATACTGGTTATCGCCTAAAGCGAGCCATCAGAAGTCACTACCCGTCCTTCCCCACTGAGCCCCCATCTCTTCACTCACTGCAGCTGCATATTGTGGCTCCTACAAAAAAAACTAATCACTAAGCTATACAAGGCAGCACAGGAGGAGACAGTGAGAGTAGTAGATAAAAGTCTTGAGCACTGGAACTCTATTTTAGATCCCCCAATCACTCTGAAGGAATGGAAGCAAATATGTACACTGACTGGTAAACTTACACCCAATGGCAATTTACGTATTATTAATTTGAAATGTATTCTTCAAGCATATCACACTCCTATTAAACTGCATAAAATGGGGCTTCGAGACTCAGATCAATGTAAAAGATGCGTGCAAAGTGAAGCTGATTTTTATCATCTTGCGTGGAGGTGTGGATCAGTCTTCAAATATTGGGAAGAGGTGTTAAACCTACTACATACTATGACGGGGACGTCACTACAATGCACGCCACTTACATGCTTGCCTGGTTATGTTCCTCTGCTGAAGGGTGTGCGGGTAGATATTTATTTATTTAGGAGTTTTGTATAGTGCTGGCCAGAACCGAGGGTATTGGAACGCTTCGCAACAGATTTTAAAGCAGAAGTCACATAAAAAAAAGGCAAAGGTATACGTAAAAGTTCGACAGACTCCTTGAGTTTTGCGTCCTTGAGGTAGGGAGGTCCTGAGGTAGCATCGATGAGTGCACAATGTCCTGGTTAAACCTCTTTCCAGGGGGAGGGAATGAGGAGGGGGTAGGGGAGTGGGTATGAGGTAGATAGTGGCGGAACATTGTCAAGGGGTTGTAAAGTGCAGGAAGAGGTAGGTTGTGGTGGAACATTGTCAGGTGACAGCGGACTTCAGGTTTGTTCGTTTCATTAGCGATTCTCGTTTCTGGAAGGCACGGATGAGGTAGAGGTCTTTTAGGAGACTTTTGAATTTTATAAAGGAAGGGATAGTCCTGATATTGACTGGGATGAAGTTCCCGATTTTGGGTGCGTTTCCAGTGAAGGATCGTTCAGCGGATTTTTGTTTGTGTGTTTTCATTGGGATGAGGAAGAGGGTGTTGGAACTCCTGAGGTTTCTTGTCTGGCCAGCTTTCTTGAGTTTGGAGGCCAGGTATTCCGGTTTCCCTGTGTGCAGGGCTTTGTGCATAAGGCAGGCAGTTCTGAAGCTGGCACGCATTTCGACTGGGAGCCATTTTAGTTCTCTGAGTGCGGGAGATAAGTGGTCATATTTCTTAACCCCGGAACCATACTGGCAGCTGCATTGAGGGTTGTTTTGAGTGGCGCTAGGTGGGATTGGGCTGTAACAGTGAGGACTGCATTCCCGTAGTACGGTCTAGATAGCACTAGTGATTGCGTGGCTTGTTTGAGGTCCTTGGGCGGTATGAAGGGCTTAATTTTGTTGAGAAGCTTTAGATTGAGGAAGGCACTCTTTGCGGAGATCTTAATGTGGTTGGTCATGTTCAGTTTTGCCTTGAGGGTGATTCCTAGAGATTTTATCGAGTTAGCTAGGGTGAGATTGCAGTTGAGAGCATCGATTGATTTCAGCTATTCTGCGATTTGGGGGTTTTCTTCTTTGTTGGAGATGAGGAGGATTTCGGTTTTGTCTTGATTGAGTTTAAGGTGGTTTGTTGCTAGCCACTGTTGAATTTCTTTGAGAGTGTTGTTGAGTCTTTGAATGTCGTCAATGGAGGAGGTTTCCAAGTAGATCTGGGTGTCGTCAGCGTATAGGTGGAAAGGGATGTTGGCTTCCTTGAGGAGGGTGGTGAGGGGTTCCATGTATATGTTGAACAATTGAGGGGAGAGCACCGAACTTTGGGGGACACCTCTGTGGACGGGGTGTAGGTCGGACGTGAAGGTTTTGATTTTATCCTTTGGGCGCGGTTGTTTAAGAAGGAGGAGAACCATTCTAGGACCACCTCATCTGCACCTACTTTGTCTTGAAGAGCCTTGATGAGTAGATTGTGATCTACCATGTCAAAGGCTGCCGATAGGTCTAGGAGGATGAGTAGGCAGCATTTGTAAGCATCAAGGGATTTGTGGATGTCATCCACGATGTTAAGGATCGCGGTTTTAGTGCTACATCCTTTTCTGAAGCCCGACTGGTGGTGATCCAGTAGGTTGATATTGTCTATGTGCTGCGTCAGTTGTTTGAGAACGCACTTTTCAAGGATTTTGGATAGGAAGGGGAGGTTGGAAACAGGTCTGAAGTTGTTCAGGTTGGTGTTGTCTAGGCCTGGCTTTTTCCAATAGCGGCGTGACTTGGCCGACTTTGAGGCATTCTGGTATGCTGCCGGTTTTCAAGGAGCTATTTATGATTTCGCTCCAGACTGGGGCGAGTGAGAATTTCAGCTTTTTGGATAATTGGGAGAGTAAAGGGTCGAGGGTGTGGGTTGCAGGCTTGGAAGAGGAGATTCGTTTAAGAATCTTCAGAGGTCTTGGACGTCTGTTGCCTGATGATGTTAAAGTGTTCTTTGGGCCTGTTTTTCGCATTGTTAAGGGCAGTGCAGAAAAAGTTATTTTTTCCTTGTTGATATGTTTTTTGTAATTTCCTTGGGTTGCTTTGAGTTGCTCGCAGAGGCTTGTAGAGCAGAGGTCTTCAAACTTTTTGATGCTGAGACCCACTTGTCAAACTTTTTTAGGAGTAAGGACCCCCTCCTGATAAAAATTTCTAGAACCTGGTACTCCTCATCATCGACAACCGTAAACGCCCCCAATTACCACACAAAATAATTTTTACAGAGGGGAAATAATATTAAACAGTGTTTGGCAAACTAAAGGTCAGGGAGCGTGGGGGAGTGGACAAAGGTGTAGCTAAAAACAAAGGGCTTCATTTATTAGGAATTGGGGTCTGGCAGCACTGCAAGTCCGCTTTCTGCGCTGCCCTATGCCAATGTGAAAGGGCAGGAATGCACCATATTTATGAAATACGGTGCATTCCTGTCCTTTCCCTTGCGTTGGCGCACAAATTGCTGACTAGCACCAGAAAAGCGCCTGCGCCGGCAGCTCTGGCGGAACTTCACTGGCTCCCCTTGAGACAGAGGGTACAATTTAAGTCCCTCTGTCTCGTCTTTAAGGCTCTTCATTGGATAGGACCTTTACCTCTGCAATCTAAATTTGATTGGTACACCCCAACTAGGCTGCTTCGCTCCTCATCGGCCTGATTGGTGAGAGTGCCTAGGTTTAGGAAGGTTAGATCAGGGGGTAGATCCTTTGAGGTAGCAGCTGCCAAACTATGGAACACGCTTCCGTGTGAGATTAGGCAAATCAAGGAGCTTCTTCCTTTTAGGAAAAGTGTTAAAACTTGGCTATTTCCCAAGTAACTCAGTTTGACTGGCCTGACCTGACATTCCCCCCCCTCCCCCCCCCCTTTTTGAGCCTAGCGCCAGGATGCCTGCAAGGTGATAGTGCGCTTTATAAGACAAATAAATAAATACATTTATAAGACAAATAAATAAATATAGGCAGGATTGTTTTTGTGCAGGAAGGGCACCTTCCTTCCTTTTGGTGTTGCCCCAGGTTTAAGTGATTTTAAAAATATGGGGCAGCATCAAAATACATGGGTGTTGCATGGGAACACCCATGCAGCGCACATGGAACACCTCCTTGATGCAGAGTTAGGCAAGGCAGCAACTTGACCTGCTTTGTCTTATTCCATATCTATGAGGCCATGCAAAGCCTTGCAGGGTGACTTTGCGCCGCTCATAGGTATGGTTGAGACGCTTGCGCCCACAGAGCGTAAAATAAACTGGTGCTCTGGTGGCGCAAGCCTCTCATAAATAAGCCCCAAAATATTCTGTATGTTTTTTAGGTCTTTCACCATCAGGTACCTACATATACAATAATGGGCAGTGTAAATTAAAAATAAATGTAAAAAGTTGTTACTCAGTGGGAAATGCACTGCAGTACATTATAAAACCTTTATTAGTTAATGCACTGCATAGATCTGTGTGTAACCAGAGAGACACAGAATTAAATCTTGGTTGGTGCAATGGAGACTAGTGTATTTTTAGTGCTACGTGATCACAGCATGTGACAGAAAGCACTGTGAGTATGTAAGTCGTTATTTTATACTTGCATTGCATTACACACAGTAAAATATAGACTGACACAAAATGTATAAATAGTTTTAAATAAAATGGTTCTTCCAAAATTTAGATTTTAGGAATACCAGGGCTTATGTAATGCAATTTCTTTTTTAAATAACTGTCCGTTCAACACCTCCTTTGGGGTACCAAGGGCTGTGTAAGTACAGTTATGATTAAAAGCAAACACTTCACAGCCCAGTTGTTTTTTCTTTGCACTACCACTCAAAAAAACAACTTTGTCATCATAAAGGTTCGAGTGATTCACCGGTCTCAAGCACCCTTTACAGTTTCAGTTGAAATAATGGGGCACCAGGGCCGGCTTTAGCACTGGTGGCGCCCTGTGCAACAATGTTAGTTAGCGCCCCCTCAAAGACCACCTCTGCCACGGGTTTCATCACTACCATCATTTGACAATCCCCCCACCCCCCAAGTCTCCATAACCACTGTCTCTTAGATTTGTTTAGTTTGATGGCGCCACTCATACCTGTTTAAAGTGTCAGAACACTTTACATCACACATACAGTGAATGGAGACAGCCATATGTGTGTAAATCAGTGTACAGGAAATGTTAAATAGGACAGAGGACAGCAAGGTGTAGGAGTCACATGTCATCCATACAGGTATGTAGTATAGTTTAAGGGTCTTTGGTCTGGAAAAGCATGAATTCAGAATTTGAAATGTAACACCATTGTTTAATATTAAGAATTGATTTCTACCCAAATGTTTTTGCAATATCAGAATAAGGAAAGACTATGCAAAACAAAACATAGCTTTAATATTTTTCTTGCAGTTTCTATGCGGCACTTTGATGACAGTAAATAGCTTACTGCTCTGTATTAGCATTTTAGTTTATAAACTGGAAGCAACAAAAGAATCTCTCTGGCAAAAACGATAACCCATTGACCTATTTATAGTATATGCACTTTGTGATCTGAATGCAACACGTTCATTGCAGTAGGCATATTACGATAAGTCAAAACTTCTACTACCAGACAAATCTCTCCAGGAAGAACATTAATCACTTTGACATTTTTATTGATGCTTTAAAATTGCTGGGACAAGGAAGGTGATCTCAGGTGCTTTTTAAACAATTAACATAGCGCCCCCAACCCAAGTCAGCGCCCGATGCGGTGGCACCGATCACACCGCCCTAGAGCCGGCCCTGTGGGGCATATTTGCATTTCTTTCAGGTGGCCAGGCACCCTGATACAAACGCCTTTCACGGAACAGGAGATTCAGCAGACTCAGCAGAAGCAAACAATCGACCGCTCTCCTTTTCCAAAACCAAAGTAAATGTTTTTGAAAGGCTGGGGAATGCGTGACCCACTTCCCAGGGCTCCACGGCCCCCCTGGGGGTCACGCCCCACAGTTTGAAGACGTCTGTTGTAGAGGGATTGTTTCTCCAGAAATGTTCAGTAGCTCTAAGTTGTCTCCTTTCAGCGTTGATGTCCTTGTTGAACCATGATCTGGAAGGAATATTCCTAGTTTTTTTCAGTTTCAGGGGGGCAAGTTGGTCTAAAATGGACGCCATGGTTGTGTTGTAGTGGGATGTGAGTTCTGTTGTGGAGCGATCGTCAGGGGAGATGGGCAGGAGCGTGCTTATTTTTTCTTCTAGGTCGCTCATGTTGATCTGTGATAGGTTTCTCGTCCACGTGGGAGGGTTTTGGATGTGAGGTTGATACATGATCGGTTGCGTGATGTGGAATAGAATTAAGTGGTGATCTGACCAGTTAACTGGTAGGATGTGATCTATTGTGATTGCGTCATGTTGGGCGATGATGGCATCCAGGATTGCCCCTTTGTTGTGTGTAACTTCTGAGCAGTGCTTGGTAAGGTTGTTGGTATGTAGTAGCTTGTTCGGGTTTTGTATAGGTGGGCTGTTTTTGTCATTCCAATGCAAGTTGAGGTCACCCAGAATTAGGTTGTTATTGTCTCGGAGTGCGCAGTGTGGAATCAGGTCTTACAGGTGTTCAGTGAAAGTGGAGGCGTTGCCTGGGGGATGGTATAGGAGATGGCATTGTAATATTTTGTTGTTGCTGGTGTTGATGTTGGCGGTTAGTCATTCAGAGGTGTTGTAGTTGAAGGTGTCTATTTGGGTCATAGACAGGTTGTTGTGAACGATTGCTAAGCCTCCACCTCTTTGGTCTTTTCGGTCTTTGTTGATGATTGAGAAGCCTGGGGGTACGAGGGTGTCCAAGATTGGAGGCGAGCAGTCATTAAACCATGTCTCTGTGATGAAGGCTATGTCTATGTTATGGGTGAGGATGGATTCAGCAAGCTCTGTGGCATGTTTGGTGGCTGATCTGCAGTTTATGAGCATGCAGTTAGTAGGTGGTGTCTCTACTATTATTTTTTTCTATAAGGGTGCAGTGGGGATGTTGATGAAGGAGGTTGGGGGTCTACGGGGTTTCGGAGTGGAGTGGTCTCTTCTGAATCCAGTGATTACCTGAATCATGGATTGAGGAATGGAAGCAGCGGGGGTGTAGTACGAGGAGGCCAGATCAGCCACTTCATCCGAGGACATAGCCTCCATTGTTCTTTTGGGCCTCAGTGTACGACTCGAAGGGGGGGGGGGGTGAGGTCTTGCTGGGTTGCGTACCTTTGACGTGCCTTTGGAGTGTAGGGTTAGAGAGCGTGGGGGTACTGTGATGGTTTTTGGAGGGATTGCGAAGCGTAGCGAGGTTGTTTAGTTGAAACCCTGTGTTATAATAGCTAATTGGCTTTCAAGCTGGGAGAGCTGACGCCTCGTCTCATCTTGGGTTAGGGTGGATGGATTCTGGGCGGGATCTACTTGGAGGGGCGAATGCCTGACGATGTTGTGTTGCCTTCTGGTCGTTCTTGCATTATCAGTGAGGGCTTTGGGGAGGGTTGTGGGCATGGGGTGCGGGTGGTCGTGATGTGGTAGTTGCTTTCTTTTGCAGGTGGGTATAGGAGGGGGGTTGGAAGTCTTCGTTTGCACAGTGAGGGCGGACGGTGTTGCTGGATGAGGGTAATGAGCGGGGGCAGTTCGCGGGGACGAGCCTGTGGGGGAGTGTGGGTCTTCTTGGTGTCAGAGGTGCTGGTGGTGGTACGAGTAGGAGGACGGGGGTTTATGATATCGGGCGCAGGAGTGGTGTGGGAGTTCCTCTGGGGGGTTTGAATGTCATGGTGGGGGGGTGGGTTGGGTGGGAGAGATGAGTGTAAGCGGAGGCAATCCTAAGTGAGGGGAAGAGGGAATCAAATGTCTCAAGGTTGTCGTTATTGGCTTGGATCAGGACTGTGCCATTGGAATAGATGGTCGCCGAGGTGTTCCCCCTTCTTGTCGAGCGGTTAGGGATAGGGAATGAAAGTTTTCAGCTATGGGGTGTATTCGTAGTTTTGGTAATGTGGAGTTGTGATCTGAGGATGGAGATCCACTTTTCGAGTCTTTCCGCGTGAAAGATGAGGTCCATTTTTACTTGGCCTTTTATAGGAGCAGTGATATATGTCTGCAAATAGTGATTCGGGGAATTGCCTGATCAGTTTATGTTTGAGGTTTTTTCTCGATTTAGGTGAGAGGTTGGGGGGGAGATTAATCGAGTTCGGGCCGTGCGGTTTGACGGATCTCGACGTGAGGGGGTTGGTGTAGGTTGGTGTGATAGAGGGCATTTTGACTAAGTTGGGGGAGGAGTTAGTTCCTTTAGGGATGGGTGTGTTACACTAATATAGGGGTCTTGTGGGTTGGGTGGTGGCCTGGGCTGGTGGGGAGTTGATAGGCTCTGAGCTGTAGGGGCCGTTGTAACTTATTCTAGACGAGGCTGGCAGGAACAGGGGGTATACGGAGTGATTAGTGTGAAAGGGGTCTCACCGGAGCAATCTGATCATCGGTGAGAGGAACTCCTTCTGTGTGGCCAGCTTGGGTTCAGGTGTTTTGCTGAGATCCTGATTGCTTGCAAATTGATTGCCCAGTGGATTACTGTGCTTTTCCTGGGGTTGCTTGTCTTGTGCTTCAGTGCTGGAATGCTCTACAAGGCGGCGGTTTCAGTGCAGAGATCCTTATTGCTCACAAATTGATTGCCCAGTAGCTTAGTGTGCTTTCCCTGGGGTTGTTTGTCTTGTGCTTCAGTTTTGGAATGCTCTACAAGGCAGCGATTTCTGTAGAGGACTCACATAAGCAGTGGGTACTTGTGTTGGTTTAGGCAGCTATCTTAGGACAGGTGTTGTGGAGCTCTATGTGGTGCCTTGAAGTTGGGTGCAGTCTAGTGTTCCTGGAGGGTTATCATTGTCAGGTCCACATCGGGGCAGCCATTTTGGGTCCAGGCACTGAGAGGCTCAGCAGTAGCTCGTAGTGAACTAACTGAAGTCCCCCTGGTACCAGTTTGATGAACCCTGCAAGTCAGAACTCTCAAGTGCCCAGATCAGAATGTCTTTGATTCGATTGCAGTGCGCTAACCAAGCTTGTTTTCTTTTGTTGTTATACCATTTTGAGATGCCATTTTTAGGTCAGGCGTTGCAGGGCTCGGCAGTAGCTCATGCCCCATTTTCCCCATTTTCTCCGATTTTATAAAGGGCCTCACCCTCCTGCTGGCCAAGAGATGGGTAGCAATGACATGGGAGAGCAAGCTTAGTCCTCAGATTGAAGGTTGGGTCAAACATACTATGCTGACAGAATCCACGAGGCAGAGAACTCGTCCAGGGAACTGTTCAGCATATATAAAACCCCGGCTACCCCTAAAACCTCTACCTTAGAGGATGACCACTCAGTAGCAGCATGTAATCGCATTGCGAACTACTTCGGAGATAAAGTCTCCAAGATTTACTCCGCTTTTCCCCTTATACCTCCTGCAGCGGAAATGTCAGCAGACTTATTGAGTGATGAAGCCGATCACAATCTACTACTTAATTTTACCACCCCTCCACCGGTGGATTTAGTTGGGATTTGCAGATCTGTTAAATCTGGCTCTCCTCGGGATCCCGCCTCTCCAAAGAGGCTGGGAGACAGTCTGGAAACATTAGAACCCTATATCAGACATCTGCTAGACATCTCCTTTTCATCCAGTTCCATACCAGAGGACTGGAAACAGGCTGTGGTGCTCCCCTTACGTAAGAAGCCCAACATTAGCGCCGAGAAGCTAGAGAATCTTCGTCCCATCTCCTTGCTGCCTTATTTTTCTAAGATCGCGGAGAAAGTGGCAAATAAGCAGCTAATGAAATTTGTGGAAGAAAGTAACCTCCTTCACCCTACGCAATTCGGGTTTCGGCCGCGTCACTCTACGGAGTCTGCCCTTCTTAGGGCTACCGAAACCCTCAGGCAAGGTGCTGATGAGGGACAAACCATGGCCTTAATCCTCCTGGACCTCAGCGCCGCGTTCGACACTGTAGCACATTCCATCTTGCTACAGTGTCTGAGCAAAGGCGGGGTGAGAGGGGCAGCATTGAAGTCATCTGAGCATGGGGCATCTGAATCAATCAAACAAAGCCATGTCTTCCTTGGACCGGAATCAAGCATGAGGCACAGAGTCAGACTGATTTGCCTATGGCCATGTCTGAACTGGGGTGGCAGAGTGGGCTAAAGAACGGTGATGGATTCAACCCAGATCTTTTGACTGGGTGTGAGTGTTTGATTGATTCAGATGCTCCGTCCATCACCACCCCCTTTTGTACCGCTTTTGGCCGCCATAAGTGTGGCAGGGTATGCTCAGACGTGAGTCCTTGCTCACTTTGCCACTGGATTCAAGCAAGCCGGGCTGAAGACGTCTGGAATGCCAGAAACCGGTCCCCGGAAGCTTGTTTCCGGTCCAGGGAAGACATGGCTTGGCAGTTCGGGCTGGAGTGTTCCCATGAGGCACAGGGTCAGACTGATTTGCATATAGCCATGTCTGAACTGGGGTGGCAGAGTGGGCTAAAGAATGGTGATGGATTCAACCCAGATCTTTAGACTGGGTGTGAGTGTTTGATTGATTCTGATGTTCCGTCCATCACCACCCCCTTTTGTACCGCTTTTGGCCGCCATAAGTGTGGCAGGGTATGCTCAGACGTGAGTCCCTTGCTCACTTTGCCACTGGATTCAAGCAAGCCGGGCTGAAGACGGCTGGAATGCTAGAAACCGGTCCTCGGAAGCTTGTTTCCGGTCCAGGGAAGACATGGCTTGGCAGTTCGGGCTGGACTGTTCCCATGAGGCACAGGGTCAGACTGATTTGCATATAGCCATGTCTGAACTGGGGTGGCAGAGTGGGCTAAAGAACGGTGATGGATTCAACCCAGATCTTTTGACTGGGTGTGAGTGTTTGATTGATTCAGATGCTCCGTCCATCACCACTCCCTTTTGTACCGATTCCCATCTGGAGCCCTGCGAGATCAGGTCTTCCGGGAGGGCCTTAGAGACAGGATTGAGGTTTACTTCACGCTAAACGAAGGCTCGGTTGATTCACCCGGGCTACTGTGGGAGGCCTTCAAGGCTGTTACAAGGGGGGACTGCATAGCCTTAAAGACTGGGGTCTTACGAGATATCAGAAACTCCTTACAGAGACTGGAGCGAGAGATTCAGGACCTTGAAAGACAGCAGGGAGTTAGGCCATCACACGACACGCTTGCATGTATAAGATCCAAACTCACTGATTATCAGACTGAGGCGGAGAGGGAGGTAGCCTACTTACATAAACGTGCGCAGGCGAGGAGATATGGCGAAAGTGACAGGCCTGGAAGGACACTTGCGAACCTGATTCGAACGCCTAGGAGCGCCTCTTATATAGCTGAAATACAGACCCCTGACGGCACGGTACTGTGCACGCCTCCTGAAATACTGGAGGAATTTGCAGGGTATTATTCTGAACTCTACACCTCTAAGGTGTTCCCATCGCAGGCTGATTTGACCAACTATCTGGACGAAATATGCCTTGCGTGGTTTAATGACGGCGCGCGACAGTACATGGAGCAGCCGTTCACAATAGAGGATATAAAGCAAGTTATCAGTGCCATGCCGAGTGACAAGGCTCCGGGGGCGGATGGCCTTACGGCAGCCTTTTATAAGGAATATGCGGACATATTGGCTCCCTAGCTGCACCGTATGTACCAGGAGGCACTGGAGGTCGGCAAACTGCCGCCCACTGTCCGAGAAGCCACGATCATTACCATCTTGAAGCCAGATAAAGACCCTGCTCAGACGGACTCTTACCGTCCACTGTCCCTTATAAACCTTGATGCAAAGATCTATGCTAAGTTGCTCGCTGATAGATTAACCCCTATGGTGCCTCAAATTGCTTTGACAGATCAATCGGGCTTTGTTTCGGGCAGATCTACTGCGCACAACTTGAGAACCTTTTTCGGGATACTCCATTATTTGGCTCCGCATGTGCAGGCGACGGCGGCCCTGCTGGATGCCACAAAGGCGTTTGACTCCCTGGAATGGGACTTCTTGTTTGTCTTGCTGCGGCGCCTGGGTTTCAGCCCTCTATTCCTAAAGCAAATTCAAATACTATATACTGAGCCCACTGCTAGAGTCCGAGTAAACGGACGTACATCTGAGCCCATTACCATAACCAGGGGCACCAGACAGGGGTGCCCATTGTCCCCCCTACTTTTTTCCATTGCAACAGAACCTCTGGCGGCCAAACTCAGGCAGCAACATGCCCACAGAAGTATAGGGTTCACTATGCGTGGTATTCTCATCTCGCTGTACGCGGATGATGTCACTGTTTATCTGAATAACCCTCGAGAAAAGTTTGATACGATAATGCGAGAGTTCATCAGATACGGGGGCCTAACAGGCATACAGATTAACTGGGCCAAATCGACAATTTATTTATTTATTTATTTATTCAAAGTTTTATATAGCGCGGACAAGATCCTTACAGATATCAGAGCGCTTCACAAAGACAGGGCAGGGGCAGTAGGAGTGAACAGAGATAGTGGGAGCAGTATAAAAGTCAATAACATGGTAGGGTAATAATAACATACATAAGACATATCAATATACAATCAGGTAAACAAGTAATATAAGACGGCACAAGTCATTGATCCCACTACAGAGGTGTTCAGGTACACCTTGGGTGTGAGGATGTCTTATACCAATGTCCTAGTATAGAGAGGACACTGACTGAGGGCATCGGGAGAGTGACTCAGTAAGCCAGAGTGTATCATATATTAGTTGGTGGTAAGAGAGTAACGTAATAGTGTTCCCACCAAGTAGAAGTATAGTGCCAAAGGACAGGGTGAGCAGTGATACAAAGCAATGCAGAGTCTCTGATCCAGCCCCTAAAAGGTTCAGGAGATCTTGGCCAGAAGGATGGATTTCACCTCTTTCTTGAAGAGTGCAGTGGAGGAGATAAGCCTGGTTTCAGGAGGGAGCGCATTCCAGATCCTGGGTGCCATTCCTGAGAAGGAGCGCTTGTATGTTTTCTCTTTCCGGAATCTACAAGGTTTCAGGAGTAGATTTTTTGCACTTCTATTGGATCTCGAACCTCCTGATATAGACAACTTTTGAGCGAGGTAGTTGGGTGCATTGTGGTGCACGGCCGCGTGTGTCATAACTGCGATTTTTAGCTGTATTCTAGCTTCAAAAGGCAGCCATTTTAGAGACTTTAAGTCTGGGGATATATGCGAATGTTTTCTTGAGCCAGTAATGAGTCTCGCGGCAGCGTTCAGGGAGGCTCTTAAGGGTGCTGTTGTGGATAGCGGGAGTCCGCTGAGGGCCACAATTCCGTAGTCTATTCGAGGGATGACTAAAGCTTGTACAGCAGTTCGGAAGTCTTCGGCAGGGAGGAAGGGTTTAATTTTCCTCAGTGTGTTGATTTGGAAATTAGCTCCTTTTGTGGCTTTGCTAACATGCTGCTGCATGTTGAGCTTGGCATCGAGTGTGATGCCTAGGGAATTTGCCGAGTCCACGATGGTAGGAAGGACATTGAGTGCTGTTAGGTTATTGAGCCATGTTTGAGTGGTGGAAATTTTCGCCGGGGGTGAGATGAGTAGGAACTCAGCTTTCAGAGCATTTAGTTTGAGGTGATTATCAGCCAGCCAAGATTGAGTGTTGATAAGCGTGGAATTCAGATGTTTGATATCTTCCGGGGATTGTAGCTTTAGGTAAAGTTGTGTGTCGTCAGCGTACATATGGAATTGGACATTGGAGGCTTGGAGCAGGGTGGCGAGCGGTTCCATGACGAGGTTGAACAGTGTGGGGGAGAGGGAGGATCCTTGTGGAACACCTAGATCTGCAGGCACGGGTGTAGAAAGCATATTGTTGATCTTGAACTTCTGAGACCGGTTGTGAAGGAAGGACGAAAACCATTGGAGAACAGTTCCCGGTAGACCCATTCTAGTGCTTAGCAGCTCCAGAAAATTCTCATGTTTGACCGTGTCAAATGCTGAGGAGAGGTCAAGAAGGATGAGGAGGCAGGACTCATTGCGATCAAGAAATTGGAGGGCGTCATCAATTATGTGTGTCATAGCTGTTTCTGTGCTATGTTTCGCTCGGAAGCCTGATTGATGAGGGTTGAGGAGGTCAAATTGATCAATGTGTTTTGTTAGTTGGAGTTGGACGCATTTCTCCAGCAGTTTGGCCAGGGTGGGGATATTGGTGATGGGCCAGTAATTGTTTAGGTCAGACGGATCAGCTGTAGGTTTCTTGAGTATAGGCGTGACTTGCCCCACCTTGAGGGAGTCTGGAATGAGGCCTTGTTGTAGGGAGCTGTTGATGATTTTGGTCCAGAGAGGGAGGAGCAAAGGGATGAAGTCTTTTACAGCATTAGCGGGTAGAGGGTCTGTGAGGTGATTAGAGGGCTTCAAGGTGCAGAGCAGTTTGTGTATTGCTTCTTCCGAGTAGGTATCGAAGTACAGCCAGGATGCCTTGTTTTTAGGTTGAGTGTTAGACATTCTGATGTGGTTGGGGAATCGGCTTACATCCATGATGAGGTCATTTCTTATGTTGTCAGTCTTTAGCTTGAAGAAAGCAGAGAAGGCTTCACAGTGTGGGGCGTCGCTAGTTGTACTGTTTGATTGTGAGGGTTGTGTCTTTGTTTGGGTCTTGATTAGTTCGAACAGCTTTCTTGGCCTGTTTTTTGCTTGGTCCAACTGGCGGCTAAAGAAGTCCGACTTTGTGCGCTTTATTTTCCTGAAGTAGGCATTTCTCTTGTTCTTAAGCCTTTTGAGGTGCAGTGCTGAAGGGTCCAATCTCCATGTGCGCTCTGCCATTCGCATAGTACGCCTGTCGTCATTGAGTCTATCATCATACCAGGGGTTGGAAATTTTGGTGGAGACTCTCTTCAGTTGCAGTGGGGCGACTTCATTGATTATTGTATTCATAGAATCAAGGTAGTGGTCTAACAGTGAGTGAACATCCGAGGTACCTGAAGGGGGAAGGAGGCGATTGCCGATGTGGGGAGGTAGGGTAGAGGGGTTAAGGTTCTTCATGTCCCTTTTCCACGTTTTGGATTTGATGGTTAACTTTTTCATTGATAAAGAAGGTGATAATGTGCTGATCTGACCAGTCGCAGCGTTGTATCGCCTCCAGTTGTGTAGAGTTCTCTTTGGCAATGATGAGATCGAGTATCGAGCCTTTGTCGTGTGTTGGTCTATCGCATATTTGGGAGAGGTCAAGCGCATTAAGGAAAGTTTTGAGACTATTCACCACTGTGTCTTTCTGATCGCTCCAGTGGAGATTGAAGTCACCCAGGTAGACTTGGGTGGTCTGCCGACCGGCATTGGAAGTGATCATGTCCATGAGTTGTTGTTTGAATATGAGATTGTCACCAGGCGGGTGATAGATGAGATGTAGAGCACAAACTTGTTTGCCCTCGCTGGAGATGTCGAGGCAGAGGAGTTCACAGGAGGAAAGGGAGGGGGAGTTGACTTTCGTAACGGAGAGATTGCTCCTAAAAATGCATGCAATTCCCCCGCCCGTCTTGCCAGGAGATCTGTCCAGCCTGATGATGTGATAATTGGGGGGGACTAGTATGTCCATAATCGGGGTAGAGGCTTCAGTAAGCCACGTTTCCGTTAGAATGGCTAGGTCTAGATCCATAGCTGAGACGAGATCAGCGATGTCGGAGGAGTGTCTCTGGGCCGATCTGCAATTGAGTAGGATGCATTTGAGTTTGGGAGAGAGAAGGGTGGTCGAGCTTTCTAGTGTGAGGGGAATTTTTCTGAGGTTGTTAGGGACGGAACCTCTGTTGTTGTGTGTTGGGAGCCTCAGAGGGTTTGTAAGAATTGTGGGTATGGGGATGTGTGTGTTGGATATGTGTTTTACCGGACCTGGGCCATAGGAGCGTAGGAGAGAGCATAGGTCGCGGTCCGACAGTGGGTTGAGGACACGACGGGGGCGGTGGGAGTTATTGCGAACGGGGATAGTCGGCCAGCGCGGGTGTCGTTGGAGGCGAGGGTATGTAGGGAGGGTGCGTCGTTTGTAGGGTGGAGGGAGGGTGTGAGGTAGACTGGGCTGTGAGGAGAGAAGGTCTTTGATTGCGTGGACATCTTTTTTGATTTGTAGAATATCCTCTTTGACTTGTTGGAGGGTGGATAAGGTCAGGTCAGGAGGTGTATTGGGGATGGGGTTGGTGGTGAGAGCCAGTGGTGAATCGTTGAGTAGTGAGCTGGAAAGCGGGCAGGGTATCGAGGGGGGGGATATACTCGCGTTGTTGGAACGTTCTGTGGAGCTAATAAGTGGGATGGCATTCAAAGTGTGGGCGTGTTTGTGGGCGAGGGGTGTGGGTGAAGTAGGTGAGGGCGGTGGGTGGGAGGCATAGGTCGTGCCGTCAGTGGGAGGCGGTGCCGGAGAGTAGAGGAGAGAGTGAATGTTGAATACAGTGGGGGAGACAAGAGGGTAGTGAGGGCTGAGAGTAGGAGGTGGGAGAGAGGGGGATGCTAAGGTAGAGGAGGCGGTATGTTCTGTATGTTTTGTTGGGAGGGTGAGAGTGTCGTGGGTGGGAGTGGGGAGGGAGCTGGGGAGGGGGAGGTGTCCACCGTGGGGGAGCTGGGAGGGGGGGGGTGAATAAACTCCGAATGGTGGTGTGTTCAGATGGTGGCGTGTTGTGGGTGAGAGATGTTGTGTCAGGTGTGAGCGTGTCGTGGGTGAGAGTGGGGAGGGAACTGGGGAGGGAGAGGCCTCTGCCGTGGGGGGGATGGGAGGGGGGGTGGGTAAACTCCGAGTGGCGGTATGTTCAGATGGTGGCGTGTTGTGGGTGGGTGTTGTTATGTCAGGGGGGAGGGGGATGGGGGGTATGAGTGTGGGTAAAAGGGGTCAAGTTAGAAGGGCGGCTAGTATATGAGGTGGCGAGATTTGTGACTGTGCTTGGGGAGTGTGGGGCGTTAACAGCAGGTGGGCCATATACTGGGGTGCTGGGGGTAGAGGTGATGTAGGCGGGGGCTGCGACGTCGGGGTGATAGTGCTGGTGGAGTTCTGGGTGGGGGTCCGCAGCTTGGCAAGGTGCTCTTTGAACTTGGGGAACAGGTCGTCTAGTAGTTCCAGGTTCTTGTCCGTGGATTGAATTGGGACAATCCCGTTATTGTAGATAGTAATGGTAGCCCTGCCAGGGAGGAGGTGGGAAGGTGCGATAGAGAGGGTTAGGCCATGAGTTGTTTTCCTGGTGGTGGAGACGGTGAGTAGGGTTAGGAACGCTTTTCTCCATTGGGCTCTGCGTGAGGTGTGGAAGATGATATCAGTATTCAGGGCTCCGTTGCCCGGTGAGAAGTAGGTGTCAGCAAAGGGTGTTTCAGGGTGCGACCTCAAGAAGTTATGTTTAAAGCGTTTAGTGGCTTTCTTGGTGAGGGTGGAAGGGTAGATGATTCTAAAGGTGTGCTTGCCGTTGAGCTCCATTTTAGAAAGGCTGTGATGTTGGGTGTAGGAGATAAGACGACAATCAAAACTGTCAGCCGTTGGTTATAGGGCAACAGGGGTGACACTAGTGAGTGAACAAAAGAATAAGAGGTAGAATTCAGTGCAATCCAGGAACAAACAGTGCGTAGGTGCAGCTTACATAATGTATCCTATGTACGAGGTAGTAGTCATCCTACCCCATGTACAAATATGAGAGGTAGAACTGGTTAGGTGGAATCAAATTTGCCCATCTGAGTGTAAGCGGTAGCAGCGATGTAGTCTATGTGTAGAAAGTGGCGGGGTGCAGCTTACATGACTAAACGAGGTGAATGAGGTAGTAATGATCAGTGCAACATCGTGAAGTAGCTTACATCGAAGAACCAAATAAATGAGGTAGCGAACAGTGAGTGATAGTGAAGGAGGTGAGATAGGTGCAGCTTACCACATATACAGTATAAAAATAGGGCTAAACTACTAATGAATTAATGAATACAATATATGGACAAACAAATTACTGCTAATATCAGTCAAAAATACAGGTAGCAGAATAATACTGCAATAATAGGTATAGGTACAAAAGTTCAAATTACAAGTATAAACATAATACTGCACTAATAAGCAGACATTCTTTCATATATGAGGTAGCAATCTGTGCATTGCAAATGTTCAAAATTTAGGTAGAAATATAATACTGCCATAATAGGCCAACAATCTTTCACAGGAAGGTCTAGCTACATAACTGAGCACAGTACTCGGAAGTTGAGCTTAGACAAGGATGATAAGATCTTAGTGTGTGATCAGGTAATGATGGACATGACTAGTCCAGGATGGCCGCCCTGAAAGAGATTAGTCTAGTCTAACATGGCCGCCAAATAGGTGTAATAGAGCCAGTAGTCCTCTGTTTGTTGCTGTTGCTTAGATAGCAGGGAGAGTGAGAGAGAGAGACCAGTCTAAAATGGCCACCAGATTGTAGTGAATACAAAGTTTAGTTTCCCTTTCTACTCTGGGCAGGTCGATTTAGTCCATCTTCCATGTTGCTTGAAGGGGAGGAGATGTTCCCACTGACTGACGACACAGCTCTGTTTGCTTCTGAATTCCCGATAACCTGGGCGACTGAAGAGGTGCGATATCTGGGCTTTCACCTGAGCCGCACGCTACAAGAGTTGTGGACATTGAACTATGGTAGAGCGATGGACTGGGTAGAGAGCAAAGTGAGAGGGTGGAAAAGCCTACCGTTATCCCTGACGGGGCGCATAGCCCTCGCTAAGATGATAATCCTCCCCAAGCTACTATACCTGTTTGTAAATTTGCCCATGCCATTGAACTCACATTTCTTCAAACGTCTGCGCACCACGGTGCTGGACCTGATATGGGCGGGCAAACAGCCACGAGTTTCCTGGCAAGTACTGACTCTGCCCTTCGCACAGGGTGGCCTGGGAGCCCCGGATTTCGAATTATATGCTTATAGTGCACAGGCCCAGTTCCTGCATTATTGGCAGCACCCTGTTCCCTACCAGCCACATGTAGCGATTGAGATTGACAGAGTTGCTCCTCTCCCCCTGAACACAGCGGTATTTCAGCCATATAAGCACCCACGCCAAGACATAGACACCGTTGAAAGTGTACGATGGGCTTGGGGTAAGATAGCGAAGAGAGCGCATATCAAAGCACTGTATGCCCCATCAATGCCCTTAAAAGGGAACCCATTACTTAGACCCCTGGTGGATGAGGCAATAGCGAAAAGAGCGCAGTCGCACAACCTACACAAAGGGGGAGACCTGTACCCGGCAGGAGAATTTTTAACGCTACAAGGTATGTGTGGCTCGGAGGCCCCCACGGCATCTGATACCTTGCTGTACTACCAGCTGAGAGCTACCTGCAGGGCCACTTATGGTGACTTTCCCAACGAACCACCTATGCTGCCAGAGTTAGAGAATATACTAACTAATGCTTCGCCCCGTAAGCTTGTTACGCGCATATATAGTATAACACAAAAAGAAAACCCACTCACTGGTACCAAGTCGCGGGAAGCCTGGAATAGGGAGGCTGCTATGGACATCACTGAGGAACAATGGAGCTACTGTTGCACCCAGCTAGAATATTTATGGCCGAACTACAGGCTCCGGCTCATTCACTTTAATTATTTGCCCCGTTTATACCGCACACCTACTCAGATGTACCGCATGGGGCTGTGTGAGCATGACAGGTGCTGGAGATGTAATGTCTGCGCCGCTGACTTCACACACATAGCTTGGGGCTGTCTTGCGGTGTCCCAATATTGGGAAGATATATTCAAACACATTGAACATATAATAGGTACCACCATTTAGAAATCGATTAGACTGGCGCTGCTGGGTTTTGTGCGAGATATCCCAGTGAAGAGACGTAGGCTTACTGCAATGCTACTGCTGCTGGCTAAGAGACAGGTAGCGATACACTGGCGGAGGAGACAGCCGCCTGCAGTGGCGGCCTGGATAAAGGCAGTAGTATATTGTAAAGACCAGCTTGAGGGCTATTGGGAGCAGATGCCGGGTAGCGCTAGGCCTGCGGATATATGGTCCCCATTTGCGGACTGGCTCCGCCTGGGAGGCGCAGACCTACAATCGGAATAGCTCCTACTCTGCGAATTACTGATACGTACAGACACACAACAGAAAGTCACGGTGAGAGCAACAAAGAGCTATCACATATAGACATCAGGGCAGGATCTTCAGGGAAGGCAGAGGCTATGTCTGCGAACACCTGCTAACTGTACACTAATGTGACTGATCTTTCTGATATCAATGATAAACATCCTGATGTCCTGTACAGAACTATACTAACTGGAAGATGCATCATGTGAAACTTCTCGATGCTGTATTGCATGCTGCCTGCCTCCGAGGTTGTTGGCTACACAGCTGTGTTATTAGAAGAACACTTGACCGCTGCCGGCCTCCGGGTTGTAGGCAATGAGCCGTGTATTATATGGTGACTCAAATAAAGGTTTTGGAAACTTTAAAAAAATATATTTTTTAAAAAACATACAAATTTTCGTCGACTAATCCTAAAGCAGCTTCTATACAATCAACCAATCAGACTCAGGCTCATGCTCGTGGTCTGACCAATGCCAGCGCGGTCTTTTTGTGACGTCAGTTTTGCTCCTTACTACTGATCCGTCCTTTACAATCTGCTTCTGCCTCACGCCCGCTGTTTCAACAAATCCCAGCACGGCTCTCTGTGACGTCAGCACACTCCAGCGACTGACCCTCCCTTCACAAGGTAATTCAAAAAACGTATTTCTTAACTTCTCTTTTCTTAAAAATGAAATCTGTTGGTAACAGCATAAAAACATTCTCTATTCTGCCTGTTCCGCTAAACAAAGGATAGATTTCCAACTTATTCTCAAAATTGCTCCTCTCCTACTCCGAGTAAAAACCTCTGTTTACCCTTCATTCAAGCTCAGGAGAACCTGTTACTCCTTCAGTGTTACTCTTACTAGGAAATAAGACCAACGTTTCACCAGCGAACCTTTTGCTATCACTCACTCTCTACTTTTATACAAAATAGTCCCTATTTTAAAACAGCCAGCCCTGCGTAGCTCCTCAGTATTATTCCAACAGACGAGTAACCTAACTGCAGTATGGCTTCTGTCACCACCCGCTATTAATTTCCCGGGAATTCTGGACAACATAAAACAAAGACGCTAACTCTTTTGTTAAACATAAATCAATAATCCATAATCAATACTCATCACCAAAATTGTCAATAATAACCATAACTCTGCTACCAGAAAACGGATCCAGTGGCGTACCAACAATTTATACTCCAATACCATATGCTCACCTGGGCCATTAACACACTTACAATTGAGTAAACCGCTGGGGTCACAGTTTATGATTTTCACAATTTAAGATTAGTTATTCCTTATTCCTAACTAAGCTTTCACTGATCAAAAAGTTCTTTCCTCTGGTCGATGGACCATTAGTTTAACTAGTTGATGGTGAAAAATATATACTGACTCTAACTTATTCATTTAAAGTAAATTACCACAGACTCTGTAAGTTTTAAAACCTTTATTTAAATTAAATTCATGTGAACCGTCTAAAATACACAGTGCAGTCACCTTCATTCTTAGGAGAGAAAATGTAATCAATTAATCATCAAGCACATACTTTGAACTCACGCAATGATCAATGCTTAGAAAGGGAGAGGACAGAGAAAAAGAACATCAGCAAATAACGCGAAAATATAATTACCAAGGATGGTGTGAAGACCAACCCCCTGGCCAAAGGGCTGGTAAGGGTCCCCCGGGAAAGATCAGGCGACAAAGACTTCAGGACAGGATTCAGGACATGATAGATGACCTCTCTAACACCGACGGTTGCTTCGCACCCCTCTCTGACACTCTCTTCCTCCTCGATATTCTTCCGCGATCTTCTTATCTAACCCAATTAAATTAGGAGAGAAGGTTCTGCATTCGGCTTTTTTATCAGCATCTCTCCTAGCATCAGCATCACCCACTACACACACAGCATCCCGAGCTCAGCACCATTCAGCAAATCTCCGTCTGACTAACTAACTGAAACTATCTAAATTATACCTTTCGTTCTTCATGTACCACGCACTAAAGTTTCAATATCTTACAAATTCGAAATCTAATTGGTCAGGGAAGGAGGGAACATTTCATCTGCAACATTTGTTAAAAATCTAACATGTAGGTCCATTCAGTTGAACTTTTCACTGTTCTTTATCAGGCTGGGACGATTCACGACCTTGAATTTTTTTCCAAACTCTGTGTCATCCTTCCGGATTCACTCTCAGTAGTAATGAGCAGCTGTCATGTCACTCAGCTTACTTCAGTTATACACGAGAGGCCCAAAATGCGCACTAGTGATAAATTCAGAAAGACAATTGTTACTTTAAAAAATAAATGGTTTCACTGTATACCACCCATCTCTACTCTATTCCCCTTTATTTATTAATACTTTTCCCGCATTAGCATTAGTACAATAGCTCATTTTCGCTTCAGCTAAAGCAGATGCCATGCACACAAGACTCCATTTTAGTGACTTCTGCTCATGCGCATGAATTTCCCTCCAAGCCTTAGTTTGTCATATTGCATAGATGCAGTTGACGCATACGCAGTAAAGATTTCCACGTTAAAGCGATTTTAGTCCTTTGTTTGTGTTATTAGTGTTAGCAAACACATAGGCAAGCTTCACTAACCTGTGTGTTCATGTGGTGCATATTAATTTTACATAAACGTAATTAATAACATGCTAGTAGGTTAAACTAGCGGATTGCTTACAAGCAAGTCTCTTTTCTACGAGTCCTTGCTTCATCACCCCTACCAACTATACATTTATCTGAAATAACACTCCCAGTCTTTATACGGGCCATCGTGCCAGCATACAAAATTGAGTCATTTTCCAAAAGTTGCTGCCTAATCCAATGCTTGCTATAACTATATATAGAAATTCCCATTGCAGAGAATCAAAGACCCTTTCAATATAAATGGAGAGGACTAATGTCTGAGGATAGTCACGCAGAGGAAAATTCAATACCTGGACTAACCGCTTTATATTAGGTACTACCTAAAAAGACAAACCTCGATTTGTTGGTGTGAGGATCTGGATGTACTATATGATATGGCTGTAGGGCCTTATCATGGAGTACACTCACAGATAACTTCCTGGGTCCAGTCAGTATTGTTTACTTAACCTTAGCTCAATTCTGGGTAGCTGTCGCTGTGGGTAGTAAGGTTTGGCAAAGGAACTTAGTGTGAAGTATATAACAGCACCTAACAATGAAATATGAAAATCAAACACCAATAAACAGACACCACAACAATTTATAAAAATAGAGCATATTTGTATACATTTTTAGAGACCTTGATCATTAAAGTCCACAAGAGAGTTCCGGAGATCCAGATTTATAAGCTTTTATCACATTTAAATACAACCACTAACAAACATTAGTCAACAAAAAGTTTGTAAACTTTTCAAAAGTTTGGGAAAGTTGGTGTGTTTACTTCTACCGGAGTTAGAAGACCAAATCCGACAAGGAGGATGCCAGTATGGATGCTTTGGACAGTTACCTGGCCACCTGATTGTTTTTAGAGCAAGTTTCAAACTCCACAGCATGACCGCCATAGAAGTCAAGGGAGTGGCCCTGATGCTGAGGGATGCAGGCAAAGAGGCTCAAAAGGATGCTCCAGTTGTGGTGTGGTAAATGGGGGTGTCTTGGTGGTGGGTCCTCAGACCACGGGTGTCGTGGTGTGACTTTGGCCACAGAGACCGGGGTCCTTCAAAGTCCTCTACGTTGCAGTAGTCAGGCAGCCGATAATGCACTACAGTCTTGGAGTACAGCGGTTGGTTGCAGATTCTTTGGTGGGGGCTGGTGTCCCTTGAGGTCAACAAATTTGTACTCTGACTGCGCTCACAGGTCCGACAGACTTTAGCGCAAGTTTAGGTTAACTCAGATTGTCTATTGGTGATGCCCAATGACTGGTAGTGGCCAGGGCCAGCTTTAGTGCTGGTGGCACCCGGGGTGACAATCTATTCTGGCGCCCCCCCCTACGACCTCCTCTAAATCCCTCCCTACCATTAGCAAGATTGTCCCTCATCTCTCCATTACCCCTCTCTCACATACATTTCATTTGTTTTAAAGCTCTGTGAAGGCTGGCTTTACTAATACACTCAGCTCTCCACTTAAATTACAGATTTGTTCTTTGCACCAGGTATATCACTCCTCTGTGTTACTTTGTGCGAGTCAAAGCTGCCACTAGACAAAAATCCGATCTCTCTCTCCAGCAGGAACATTAATCACAAGAGTTATCTTGACATCTTTATTGCTGCCTGAAAGATGGACACACAAGTAACTCTGAAACAGGTGCTTTTAAATCTTAAGTTATTGCAAAACACAGCGCCCTCTCACTGAGGTCAGTGCCCCTCCTCCAAGTCAGCACCCAGTGCGGCAGCACCAGTCTCACTGCCCCAAAGCCAGCCCTGGTGATGGCACAACTTCTGTGGTGGCTACCAACTTGTGCATTTGGGCTCTTTCAGCTCTTGTTGACCTGGAACTGGTTACAGGACATCAACTGACTGTTCCTCTGAGTCACTGTTGTTGATGAAGGCAGGAAATTGACTTTCCCCCTTTGCCGCAGCAGCAGGCACAGTCCGAGTTTCGCTAGCCCAAAAGTGCAGAAGGTGCAGTCTTCACAACGAAGCAGCTTCTCTTTTTGTGTATAAAAGACAGCAGGGCAGTCCTTCTTAGGCCCTCTTCTGCCCTGCAGGGTGAACTGAGGGACAGGGTGCCAGGGGTGCCCTACTTATCCAAGGAAAGTGCTCTGTGGGGACCATGCGGTCACTAGACAATTGTTTACTGGGTCCCCTCCTCTCTGGTGATGAAGTTCCTGTGATGTGTGGCATCTGGCTATAATAGAGTGCCCCACTCTTGCCCCTTTCAAGATGGCATGACCCTTCTTTGGTCATCAGGAGCAGGGTAGCCCCCCTAGAGGTGTGAATACCAGTCGGCTACATGCCCATGGGAAAACCGGTTTGGACACAGGTTTCCCTCCCTTGGCTCTGTCTCCTAATTGTTGCAGGAACAAAATTCATCCTGCTCAGCGATGTTGTCACAAGTGTCCCTTCAAAGGCAGCTTCACCTATGAAGCTTGCCATTTGGGCTAACACCTTGAGGGGCCTTCATGGGAGGCGAGGTGACACCTTGCTCTGCGGCAACTACCTTCGCTCCGGGGCCTGGGAGTCATTCACGCATCTACCCAGGTAGTCAGAAACCTGTCTATGTGATAGTGCGTTTGTGAGGCCACTAGACTAGCTGGAGTGCAAAGTGGCAAATTTCTAAAAGTTTCTTAACTTTAATAGTGACTTTAAATCTGGCCTGAGTATCAGGTTGGATTTAATGTCACAATTAATTATATACCTTATTTACTTTGTTAGGTGGTCCCGTTCAGAAGCTAGCTGGACTGGGGTGCTATCCGTTAACCCTGTGGTAGCCAATGGGGCACCTAACTTTTCCACAGCAAAACAACAATTTGAAAGTGTTGCTGCTAAGACGTATTGAAAATCAAATGTCTTACTTAGTAATATACACCTCCATGCTATAGGACTCGTTAGGCCTTCCTTAGGGAAGACATGTATTACTAAAGGGGAGTGGTGGCTTTGCCATTAGGTGTAATGGCAAAGTAGTACTGGTAGTGTCACATATTACCCTGTCAGTCTGGTGTTGCAGACTGGGGTCCATTCTGTCTCTGTCACATGCAGGGTGGCACAAACAGTGCTGCAGCCCTGGGTGAATACTCTAGGTATCGTGGGTACCATATACTAGGGAGTTATAAGTAAGCCAATACTTGCCAATTGGGTGTATCCAATTCAACATAACTTGGTGTAGGGTTAGAACACTGGCATTGAGGTCTGCTTAGCAAGCCACAGCGCCCTCTCAGAATCGCACAACTATCAGCATCAGTCCATAAATGTGGGCATGAACAAGCAAAAAGAGGCATTTCCTTACAGTTAGGTGTCGAACAGCTCACCAAGACCACAAGAGGCATTCTGGGTGCCACACAACTCCTCGTGGTGGAAGTGGTGGGACGAAAGGAAGCCGTGCTTCGTCTTCTTATGCTGCTTATTCTTAGTCCTACCTGAAGACTTTGAAAGATAAGAAGAGCACCTGTGGGATCAGCCTAGAGAACAAGAACTCGACCGCACACTCAACTTTGAGTGGGACAGGGCCTTTCCTGCTTTTTGCAGATGTTCCCCGAGGTAAATCTTGGCCTTGTAGTCCTGAATGGCCTTAAGATTTACCCAAGTGCATTTGTCGCACAATGCTGAGTTGCATGAGGAGCCCAAACACGAGACAGACCTCATGAGGGTCCGTCACTGAAATTTAATTGTGGCAATCCTCACAATGTTTGAACCCTGTTGTTTTGGGTGGTGGGGGACATGTACCTTACACACTGGTAAAATTTTCAAAGAACATTTTTCAGATCCAGTCTGGCCAGTCTGAGGCTTATTCACAAGGTGAGGAATCTGTGGTTAGAAGGATCCATCAGAAATAGCAATACTAACTATGATCCTTGAGCTTGACTAAATCAGTACCCTGTCCTCTATGGAATAGTGTGCTACCAGCACAAAAAGCACCTTGAGACCTCCTCATGGGTAGTAAGCGATGTATAGATAGTCATGGCATAACATCCATATCAAGCATGTTAGTCCTTTTCCCATTCTCACTTCTACCTGCCCAATGTGTTCCAAACAATCCTACATATGACATGTAATTTCCTGATATGTTAACTCTAGCAACGTCAACCCTGCATAGCCACTTTCTGTGATAACACTTCCTGTGATGACACTTCCTGTGATTCCACTTACATGATCAAGATGGCCCAATAATGTGGATTTGTTCTGAATACATTTAAAGACGACACCTCTGGTGATTATTTGGTGCTTTCGGATTCCTGCAAGAATTATATCAACAAGGGACAGTGATGCCAGTCCTACCCACATGTTCAAGTCAAAATGGTTAGCCGTTCAGGTCCTATCCCAAAATAGAGTATGGTATATGAGCAAAACCTAAAACAGCTGCACTAGAGCAGCCTCGTTTTAAGCTATACAGGCCATTCAAAATACGAAGAGGAGCATATAGGCGGCTGAAGGAGGCGATGGTGCATTGCATCTTACTACAAGTAAGAACAAAAAGTGCTTCCCCAGTTGAGTTGGGAACAACAGTTATAACTGGGGTGTAGCAGCTCCAACGTGTTTCTCCAGTTGAGCAGTGAACAACAGTGATAACTGGGGTGTAGCAGGCCCTCAAACCTTGTGTCCCAGTGCCACTGCACCTGCTGCACTAACAATAGCAACGCCCACTGGAAGGCGCCTCTGGTGCGATTATAGGATCATATGAAAAATTTAGATCTGAGGAGTACTGGCAGAGCTGTGTGTAGATCTGACTACTGGTAAAGAAGAAGGTGCTGCAGGACGTAGAGGGGATGCATGGACAGGGCGGTTTGCAGTCACAGAGGTGGAATAGCAGGGTCAGGTGTGAGATACACGTGTAGGAAGACGGTATTGGTCACAAAAGTGTGTTAGGGTCAGGACTGAGGTGCACTGGAAGAGCTATGTGTCCCATTAAATTAATAGCAGGAGGTGATGTATGCTCGGCTTGAGTTCCTTAGTAGAGCTCAGTTTGGGTTTTAGCTGTGGAATTGTAAGGGGAGATGCAGGGCAAGACATGGGGCACTAAATCCCTCTGCTGCAGGCAGCAGATGGATTTCCTTTTTTTGGGGGGGCTCTGGAGTTGGGGAAGAGCTTCCCCAACCTCCCATAGCCCTTTGGTGATTTTCAATGTAATGACGATGTGAGCGCGCTGTCGTCATTACATTGAAAACTAAACTGAAACTTAGTTTCAGTTTCAATGTTTCGGTGCTCATTGGGCTATCTCAGCTCCCGAACACCAAAACACTTAGGAGATATAGTTGGAAAGGGGAGAATCTCCCCTTTCCAATGGTACCCTTCTCTAGTGGATCCCAGCATTCCCCAAAGTGTGGGTTTGGTAGGTTCCCTAGATGGCTGCCGATCCTGGGACCAAAAAGCAGATATCCACCATGTATCCGAAAAAGACCTGGTCTTGCAGGGTGGTTCCATGAGTTTTGGTCCCGGGCTGAGAGGCTATCTAGGAAAATCTATCAAACCCACACATTTTGGAAAACTAGAGACCCGGAGTAGTCCAGGGAAGTCTGGCTTGCGTGGATCCCTTAACGTTTCCCTAACCAGAACCCTTTGCAAACCTAAATTTTGTTGAAAAAATCATATTTTCCTCAAATGTTTGTGTGGAAAAGCTGTAGGATCACCGGGCTGACACAAATGTCCTACTACCCAGCGTTCCACCAGGTATCCCGATACAAATGGTACCTCACTTGTGTGGGTGGGTCAAGTACCCGCAACAGGCAAGGGCCCAAAACGTATTGTGGGGACTTCAAAATTCCCGATCACAAAACAACCTGGATTTGCAAGGGTGGTCACCTGTGTTTTTAGCCCCGGGTTTGGCGGCCATCTTGGGAAACTACCAGACCCACAGATTTCTGAAAACTAAACAGCCAGGGGAGTCCAGCGAGGTATGGCTTGTATGGATCCCCCAACGTGAAATCATAGTGCCGGTACAAATGTCCTACCCCACAGCGTTCCTCTCAGTCTCCCGAGTAAAATGATATCGCACTTGTGAGGGTGGGGCAAGGACCTGTGACTGGGAAGAGCCAAAAACATAAGAATTAAGGGTATAGCACAGTGAATTCTAAGCGCTACATTATTTTTATGTTAAGTTTTTAGCCAATTCTGCATTGGAAACCCACACAAGTGGGTGTCCAACGTTGGGGGTTCCATGAAAGCCATACCTCGCTGGACTCCCCCAGGGTGTCTAATTTTCAGAAATGTGTGGGTTTGGTAGTTTCCCAGGTTGGCCACCGAGCCCGGAGCCAAAAGCCCAGCTGACCCCCTCCCGACTACCCCCCCCCTTGCAAAATCAGGTTGTTTTGTGATCGGTAACTTTGAGGTCTCCTCAATATGTTTTGGGCCCTTGCCTGCTGCGAGCACTTGACTCACCCACGCGAGTGAGGTTTGCATTTTTATCAGGAGACCTGTGGGAACGCTGGGTGGTAGGAAATGTGTGGATCCATGCAGATTCAAGAACTTTCCCACACAGAAATTTGAGAAAAAAATGTTTTTTTTCAGCTAAATTTGAGGTTTGCAGGGGATTGTGGGTATGAAAACATTGGGGGTCCCACACAAGCCCTACCTTGCTGTACTCCCGCGGGTGTCTAGTGTTCAGCAATGTGTGGGTTTGGTAGGTTTCCCAAGATGGCTACCGAGCTCGGGGCCAAAAACCTAGTTGACCCCCCTTGCAAAACCAGGTTGTTTTGTGATAGGTTATTTTGATGTCTCCTCAATACATTTTGGGCCCTTGCCTTTCGCAGGTACTTGACCCACGCATGTGACTGAGGTACTATTTTTATTGAGATACCTGGGTGGTATGAAATTTGTGGATCCACGCAGATTCCAGAACTTTCCATCACAGAAATGTGAGGAAAATGTGTTTTTTTGACAAAGTTTGAGGTTTGAAAGGGATTCTGGGTAACAGAACCAGATGAGAGCTAGACAAGTCACCCCAACCTGGATTCCCCTGGGTGTCTAGTTTAAAAAAATGTATAGGTTTTTTAGGTGTCCCTAGGTGCCGGAAGAGCTAGGGTTCAAAATCTATAGCTCGGCACTTTGCAAAAAAAGGGTCAGTTTTCACTGTGAAAATGTGGTGTGTCCACGTTGCGTTTTGGGCCATTTCCTGTTGCGGGCAATAGGCGTACCTACACAAGTGAGGTACCATTTTTCTCGGAAGGATCCTGGACGATTTCGTTTTTGTTGCGGCCGGCACCACAGAGAAGTCAGGTGAGAGCGCATCTTTAATCTGCCTATCATGCTCCTAGCTCCCCTACTCCCAGATAACATAATGACTGTCTTTCACTGATGCTGCTGGCCACCCTAATATTATGTTGTTTACATTCCAGGAGCTGAGAGGCCCCATGTACATACCGCTTACTGGCTACCATATTTCTTAAATGGACAATTCCTATATTGCTGCACTTCAGCTTGACACTGAGGAAGCGATATAATGTGTGATAATTATGAAAATGTCACACATAGCAATTTGTAACCTTGGCAGCTCTGAAAAGGCTTAGCAGGGGGTGGGGGGAGGCCTAGCAGCTAAGGGGTAGACTGAAGTGCACTGCTACCAACAGAGCAGTGTGTGCCTCAAAGTACTGGAGGACTGTTGATGCCACTGGTATGTAATAGGCACGTGGGCAGATATGTGCTGTTTACTGGAGTGCAATCTCGCGGGTGCTGCCGGGTAGGACTAAGGTGCACTGGCTGCAGGTGGGTGTGTAGGACTCAGAACTGAAATAGTCAATGGTGATGCACGTCAGGACTCAGACGCTTTGGCAAAGCTGCGTGAAGATCTATACGAAAGTCAAGGAGCCGCCCGTTAGGAATGAGGGGGGTCTCCGTTTGCAATGACGAAGGTGGGGGAGGGATTAGAAGGTGCCGAGGATTATCCTGCAGAAGCCGACGGGCCTCCTGTGCGTCCATTCGACGTTAATCCCAGGAGAGCGGCTTACCTTTTCCCTCTGCTCAATCACGCGCGCACTGCGGCCTTGTATAGCCGTGTAGGTGTCCGCGAGACAAGACCCCAGACTGTTGGCTCCGGTCTATCGCCCGCGAGACCTGGAACAGCGGCCTCCCGGCACGCGAGTCCTGAGACAGAAACCGCCTGGCACGTGAAGCCTGAAACAGCAACCGCCTGGCACGCGAAGCCTGAAACAGCAACCGCCTGGCACGTGAGGCCTGAAACAGCAAACTCCTGGCACGCGAGTCCTTCTGAGGCCCGAAAATTCGAAGAGACCCGAGCCTGGGACCTGAAAGCCTGACCGTCGGCCCTACAAAATTTGACATGGAACACTCGACGTCCGGAAGTGCTGGCTGCTAGAACTTCAGACATCTGTAGCACAACTGTGGCCTGCAAGCCTCCCAAGGTCTAAAAGAATGACCAGCAGGCTCCCACTCCCATGAGACCACAGCACTGGGCGGCCATCCCATCTGACACCTGAAAGGGTGACGACAGACCCCCCCCCCCCCCCCACCACGACCACAGCACGGAACCACTATGATCCCAGAGGTCTGAAGAGGTAACAAACAACCCAAGCATTCGAAGACCACAGCACTGAATCACCAAGCCCTGAGACCGGCCGACAACTAGACTTCCGCAGCACTGGTTGTTTGTCCCCCAACCTCTCCTACCCCAAATCCCCTGTCCCCGTCCTGCCCTGCCCATGTCCAGTGGAGGTATCTTGGCCTGGCTCTTCCTCGGGCTTCATACACAGCCTACAGCAACAGACGAGCTAAAAAATGTTGCGTAAGTACCCGTAATCCTACCTAAATACCAAAAGTGGCCTATTCAAGTGCCTAGCCAACGTTTTCTATGGCCATTTTGTTTTGTTACATTTCACTGTTATAGATGTCTCTGATCAGCAGGGAAAATTGAGACTTTACATATCTAATCCAGTTTTGTGGTCTGGTTTGACAGCACAGCTGTCGCAAAAGAATTACAGGAGTATCACTGGACAGGGGCTTTGCCTCCACCCACATGTTGGGAGCCAGGAGTACATGTTTTGATTGGGCAGAAGTTGTGTGCTCCCAAAAAAAAATGATTGACATTAACACAACTGTGATAATTTTATTTATTGGTCCAGCTTCCGGTAATTTGACTATCAGGGGCACGTACATGAAATTGTAATGCTGTAAAAGTGTCTCCGATAACTAGATAATTTTTGGTGCTTTTCTTTCTCTGACAGCAGCACAGATGTGAGGATTGCGGCCATGTTCACCATTCCATATGTTTATGATTTTGTGTGTTATATTGCAATTGGGTCAGAGGGTCAATGGAAGAATGAGTCAGTGGATGGAAGAATAGATATATGGGTGCAAAGATGAGTGACAGAGTACATGTATGATGAACTATTGAGTGCCTAAACGCATCAAGTGACACAGGAGGCACTTTGTTATAAGCCAGACCAACTGCCATTGCCAGTGCTTGTTTACATAATGCTACTACAGAATAATGTTGTTACTGCATTGTGCAGCAAGTAGCAAAATATATCTCTGATGTAGCACACAAAGGGAGAGGAACCACCTCTAGGTGCTGAGCTTTAGTGCATTTACTTAACTACATAGGATAAATCTCAGGGTGATAGGTTTAAATAGCGATCCGTAAGTCGAAACATGAAGGGCATGAAGACATATTGCCAAAGCTGATGCAGTTTTTTTCACTGCACTGTGAAATACAAAAACGTTGTTAACCTATAAATACTGACTACCAATTTATTTTTATTATGGAATTGACATAAAGCTAAGTATAACCGACTTCATATATTTTAACATACACCCGTTGTATGCTTTAGCTTGCCTTAAATCTCAAGGCATTTTGAAGAGCGCCGTATGACCTTGAGCATGCTATGATGGTGGCACTTCTGTTGTTTGCAGAGCGCCATCAGATTCCTTAGTCTCATTGCATTGTTTTGCGCTTGGCGAACAATTTGATGTGCTAGCATCTTCACTGGGTGGCGCTTGAGGCCTGCAGTTGTGAAAAGCGGCAAGATTTGCAATAGCACACAAAAGGATGTGGGTTATTGCATCACAACCACACATAGCCTAGATGGGATGGGAAAGTGATCTGTCGAGACAGTAGGTTTCCTTCCGCTTGTGATCATATACTCTGGTTGTTGAAGGAACTTGCAACTGGGGTGCTGAGAACCCAGAGCACATTCTGCTAGAACTGACGACTCTGGACCAGTGGGTAAGAGCAATGCTTGTTCTCCTTTGTAGATTTGATATAATCTCCTTATGGCGCAGGCCCGTCTGCAGAGTTGTGTGGAATTATCGGATCATCAGGCTCAAAGCAGCCTGTGAGGCCACAGAGCCGCATGTGAGGTCTTTGACTAACCAGTACTGTCACAGAGTGTCCTTTGCAAAGCTATTGAGTGGTCTGTGAGGACACAGGCCTGTGAGGTCAGAGACTAATCAGCATTGTATTTGAGTGACCTGTAAGGTCCAAGATCATTTTAAAAAACATATTAAATCAACTGTACACTCCCAACAGTTTATGAAGTGACTTATCTGAACTGAGCAGCAACAGAAGAGAAAGATGGTTGCCAGTTCAATGTGTATAAGCATGTTCAGAGTTCTAGAAGTTGGAAGAGTTCTAATTCTAATGCTTGTTTGTTGTTGCTGTCTGGGGAGCAATAAAAGGGATAATGCATAATATTGGCTCCAGGTCTTGATGTAAAATCTTCTGAGGATGCAGAGCAGTCTGGGACGTGGTAGAGCAGCCATTGACGTCATAAAGTGGCTTATACCATCACAGAGAAATCTAAGGTCATAGTGCCTCCAATAGGGTGATAAAGTGGCTTAGGCCATAGAGTGATTAATATATCCCTTGAGCCGCCTTTGTGGCCTTAAGGAAGCCCAACAGGTCAAATAGAAGCCTATAAAAGCTTGGAACTGTTAGTGAGGTCGTAAAAAAGCTATGAAGCCACAGACTAGTTATTGGGGTTTAAAGGGCAACCTGTGGTTGATGGTGAGACTGTAACGTCAAAGCAGCAACTCAGGTCATCAGGAAGCTCATGAGATCATCGAGTGACCCGTAATGTAACCTAATCAAACCAGGTGCCAACAAGGAACAAGTGGAGTATTGTATGGTATTGCCACTCATAACGTGAAATAACATGTTTTACCTGGCTTAGCCTTTGTTGATAGTCATCACAAACGTGGACTGTAAGCTGTAGACACAGCTGGCTTGCTCTTGCGTCATGGCACATTTAGTATCATGCTAAATAAGCATTTTATACACAACCGTTGAAGATGACATCATCAGTGTGTGACTCATAGCAAATCTAGCAGTACAATTGTTTAACATTCACACAACCCTGTGCTACAAATTTTCACTCGGCACTGTGTTGCGCAAATGTTGGTAAATCTAGGCCTGTTTCTATTTGTACATGTACTAATTGCATGTTTTTTTTCTTCAGTGTATGTGTCATTACTCAGCAATCATGTCTACTATTCCTCCTAAATGTAATACACCCAAGCCTCTTTTTTCCTATAAGATTAAGCACCTGATTTAAAGTTTTAGTGGACAATGCATTCCATCGCAAATATGAAGGAGAGACTTACCCACCACACCCTTGGTTTGGCCGCTCATATATGAGAGAGTTTTCTGACGAAGTAGGAACCATCAGAGTACATGCATCAGACCACCTACACTATATAGAGTGGACAGATCTGTGCCCTTTCTTTCTGTCCAACACCCCAGATAAAACCCCACGGTGACAGACAGAAAAAAAAGGACCTCTACACCTTTTATTTTTCTGGTTTTGTATCTGAGAAACAAAAAAATGTGGTGCACGGTTGTTAGAAACATGCCAGCCCGCACCAAACTATTTGCACCTCCACAAAAGCCGCGGTGGCGGCACCTCCTGTTAATGCTCAGAGATCACGGGAAGGATGGCAGTGATCTTTGAATCTGGTGAGAGGCAGTCCTGCTTGATGGTAGAAGAGATGACCTTCACCACCCTGACAGATGGTTGCTTCCCACTAGGGTCTAAATCAATTCCTTAGTTACTATGTAAGACTTTTCTTGAAGATACTGCATTTGTTTGTGCTTCAACAGGTGTGTCTTTGAGGTCATAAAGATGCATGCGAAGTCCTCAAGTAACAGTTTGTAGCACAGCCTATGCCATTATATAACTCTTTGTGATATCAAAAGTATTTCAAGGGAATTATTTCAGGTAATTACTAAACTTACCAGCAACAAAGGAGCAAACAGCAGTCAACTTTTTTGCGACTCACTTGCCTACTGCTTCCTTGATAAGGTTGACCAAATCTATAAAAAATTTGCCACTCATAAAAACTCAACCTCTAGGGAAGATACTTCCTATGACCCACTTCTACCAAAAATGTACTCAGGATAGCCTTGAACTCTCTCTGAATTCTCTTCAGTTACACCTGACCAGGTGAACAGGCTAATTCTCTCTGCTAAATAAGGGTCTCCATCAGACCCTTGTCCACCTTCTATGGTAAAACGAATCCCCGGGCCTATTGCCACTACCTTAACTAGCATCTTTAACTCTATGTTTGTGACTAGAAATTTTCCGTCACTCTGGAAAAAAGCCTCAATCCTTCCTCTTTTGAAGAAACTGAGTTTAAACCCAGAAGATCCTATTAACTATTGCCCCATTTCCCGACTACCACTTACTGCAAAAATTGCAGAGAAAGCGATGGATCAACAATTGATGCAATTCATCCAGGGCAACCATCTTTTGGACCCAACTCAGTTTGGGTTCCGTCCTGGACACAGCATGGAGACCACTCTGATCAAGGCTACAGAGGAAATAAGGAGCACATTGGATAAAGGAGGAACTGCGGTCCTTATTCTCCTCGACCTTCCTGCGGCTTTTCATACAGTCAACCATACTGTTTTGATAAACAGTTTTGACGTGACAGGTATAAAACAGAGGGCTTTTGCCCTTTTAAGCTCTTTCCTGGAGGGAAGAGAGCAAACTGTTGCCCTAGACGCTTACACTTCTAAACCATTTTCTCTGCCATGCGGAGTTCCACAAGGGTCCTCACTTAGTCCTACATTGCTTAACCTCTAAGTAACGGAGCTAGCACCACTAATCCTTTGGTTTTCTCTAACCTATTAAGCAGATGAAACACAAATTGTGCTGTCAGCTGTTAACAATGTAAACATCATTGGTGTCAATTTCCATGATTGCATGCAGGCAATCAGTGTCTGGATGAGCAACCATTGCCTAAAGCTAACCTAGGATAAGACCGAGGTGATTCTTTTCGGAAATAATCCCCAATTTTGGGTCCCACCCAGCTGGCTGCAGGAGTTGGGACCACTCCCAACTCCAGCAAAGAACCTAGGAGTCGTGATTGATGACAGACTAAATTATGCTAGTCAAACTAACTCTGTGGTTTCATTCTCATTCAACACCTTGAGGATGATTAAGAACATCCTCCCTTTCAATCCCCCAGATGCTAAGAAGACCTTAATTACCACCCTAGTTCTATCAAAAGTTGACAATTGCGGAGGAGCCAAGATGGCGATTGGGATGGTTGCTTGAACGCTTGGCTCCGCGAGCCCTCCCGCCCGCACGTATATCCTGGCGATAATCCTGAGCAGTCTTTGCTGATCTACGTAGATGAAGGGAACCATTCACTTACCGTCTGTCTCTGAGGCTCCTCCGTGCAGTGGACCCGAAGATATGTCCCCGTCTGCTTGTCGGCCTTCGTGGTGCTGAGACCGGGGCCTCGAGTACGAGGGGTCCCCGGCCGTGATTGCAGTGCCGGCGGCCGCTGGGTGAGATGAGAAGCCGGTCAGTGAGAACCCGAGGTCTGCGAGCCGAAAGTGATGGCACCAACCCACTCCCAATAGTGGGTTGCCCTGCGAGAGCGGTGATATAGCTGGGCCGGAGAGAGTCCATGCTGCCCAGTTCCCCTTTGGTGAGCTGCCCGGCCATGTTAACAGTCCCCTCCGGGAACCGGTGGGGGGATCCCGGCGAGCAGTGGGGAGCTTGTTTAGCCTTTTGGTGACTCTCCTTTTTGCTGCCTGCACCGACTACCGAGATCCCTGCCGTGAATCCTGCTGATTCCCGGAGTCGGACAAGACACCGACGTGAGGGGGAGGAGAAAGAGAACTAAATGGCTGAAATGGCGGACGATGCTTTAGTGTGCACCCCTCCCCTGGGTAGAGGAACCGATGCACATGAGAATCCCGGGGTTTGGCTATGTGGGGAAATGCCCACGAATGGACATATACTAGCTGCCCTGCAATCCTTGCGGACTGCCTTACTCCAGGAGACCCGGGCATTGGGAGAACGGATGGCCGCCATCACTGTCCCGCCATCTTGTAACGGTACGGATTGCTCTCTTGGAGGCGCCGAAGTGTCTCCCTCTGCTACATCGAGGTGTTCCCCGGAAGAGTTTATATTCTTGGAGTCGCGCATAGATTTGGTTCCTGAACTTATTGTTGCTACACCTGTTACACAAATGCTTGTCTCATCGGGGCCTTTTTCGGATCGGTGCGTGGAGGAACGGTACCGATTTATGGAACCGGGGGCCCAGGCTGGGTTTCGGCGCTTCCCACACTATGTGATTCCTTTTCCGTGCTTGGCGGGCCTTTATTCGAACTTGAGACTATTGGCGATGTGGATATTGTCGCATTCGGACTTCCCCCATGCACCATCGGAGATCTCTTTGTGGCTGGGACCCTGTGGGGCGAAGACGCTGACTGATCCACCCGGGACGTTCGGACTCTATGCGCCAATCTGTATCCCGTATGCAGGAAGGTTCGAAGTTGCTACTATTGACAGGAGAGGCCAGGGATGACCTTGCTTGGGACTTGGTGGGCCCTATAGTTGGTTAATGGCGATTCAAGGGGCGTTTGGTTGAGTTGTACTTGGTTGCGCTCTATGTGATTGCTGATACTTGTGCTTCTATTACTGTTCATGTTTAGATGATTTTTGGTGTGCGGAGGTGGGAGGGACCGGATAATTACACAGATGGCCCTTCTCCTGTATTTTTCTTCTTCCTTTCTCTTTCTTCTCTGTATTTCGGGTCTCTCATTTAGGGAGACAGGCACGCTGCTGGGGGGGTAGGCCATAGCCTTCTGCAGGGGTGCAGGGATGGGGGTTGGGGGATGGGTTTGTTATTTTGTTCTCTCTTTGTTTCTATGGCCCTTTGCCCTTTTCCTTTTTCGATGTCGTCGTCTTTCATGTCTCCCATAGTGTGTTTTCCCTTTGAGGGGGGGGCTAGCTCGCCATGATTGTTACGTGTTTATTGCATCTATCCTGACTCATGTGCCCCTTCTCCTGTCCCTTTCGGATGATGTATATCGCTGGCGTAAAACTTTGTTATTAGCTAATGCGCTGGGGGCATGCGCGATTGTGCGACATTGATTTCTGAATTTTTTTTTGTTATTGCAAAATGAACCGTTTCAGGTCTTTCTTGTCGCATGATATCCTACTAATGTATCGTATCCTGGATGCTCCTCTGCCTTTGACCTCCGGACCGCTGTAACCTTCGTACTTTGTATTTTTCATCGACTTGAATAGCGGCCGGCCGGACTGGTTGTAGGCCCATGCGTGTATCTCTGAGCTGAGACAATAAAGGTTCTTTAAAAAAAATAAAAAAAATAAAATAAAAAGTTGACAATTGCAATGGATTGTACTTAGATCTGCAAGAACAATATCTCAATAAATTGCAAACCCTGCATAACTCAGGGGCATATTATCAAGGACGGGCGATACATTATCGCCGCTTTTATCGGCAGGAAACTGCCGATAAAGCGGCGATAATGGGCTTGATAATATGCTCTTTGGAATTCCAATCGAAGCCCATGTTAGATGTCTTCAGTTCTAACATGGGCTTCGATTGAAATTCCATATAGCATATTATCAAGCCCATTATCGTCGCTTTATCTGCAGTTTCCTGCCGATAAAAGCGGCGATAATGTATCGCCGGTCCTTGATAATATGGCCCTCAGTGACCAGGATGCTCCTGGGTATTCCCAAATTCCAATCAGTCACACAAGCTATCAGAGGGCTTTATTGGCTGCAGTTAGGAACCACATACATTTCAAGGCGAACTGTATAGCCTACAAGGTCTTGCATGATATTGGCCCTGAATGCCTGAGGCAAGCTTTCAAACGGTATGAACCCAGCAGGAATCTTCGATCAATGGGGGGAAAGAAAGCTGGGGTCACTGGATTCAAGAAGGTCAAATGGGGAGGAAGTTGTTTTGTTATTGGGGCTACCAAAACTTGGAATCTGCTTACACCTCACATCAGGGCTGCTTCCTCCTTGCTTGCCTTCAGAAAGGATCTGAAAACATGACTTGTAATAATTAAATTCCAATTAGGACTCTTCCAGTTGTGCTTAAGCTGCTTGCTAGTGCCCAGTCAACCGAGGGTATATAGGCGCTCTATACATTGTTTAACATAACATACTTATCCTTCATAATATTGTGGTTGTCAATATTTTGGCTACGACATTTCTGAAAGAAAATACTTAAAATTTGCTTTTTTTCTGGTAGAATTTCCCTTTTGAAATGCTCCTTTTTGTGTTGCAGTGACAATTCATCCTTTTGATGCTTAATGACGCCTTGTGTTCTTTCACTGCAGGTGCCGTGATGACCGAGCTGATTAAAGGCCATGAGATAGGTCCTGAGAGTCTTGAGCGCAGGAGCAGTGCAAGCACAATACCTTTCCAGGTAAAGAGGGGTGAGAGCTACATGCCCTACCTGGTGTATAGAGGCACCGAGGCTTCATCAAAGGAGGGAGGGTGAGTTGTACCTGTTGCGGGTTTGATAGCCTCAGGTGCATGAGTCCCAGGTTTACCACAAGCAGCATGTGAGGTTTAGGTGTGCTGACATCAGGAGTACCATGTATGGTTGTGAACAGAGTGCCATGTTTCCAACTGTTTCATTCTCACTGCTTCGCCTAGATCTTCCCGGACCCTTGTGACTCATATGAGGGGCAGATTAAGGTGCGGGACCGCCTGCCCTCCATTGTAGTGGAGCCCACTGATATGTGTGAGGTGGAGAGTGGCGAGCTACGGTGGCCCCCGGAGGACTTCCTAGTTTTGGACGAAGAACATCTGGAGAAGCAAGGGGAGCTGGCGTCTAACCAAGACGAAATAGATAAAGCTGAGGAACCCCCAGGCAAGTACACGTCTCGAGGGGGTGGGGGCTGGCCTAAAGCAGCATTGGCATTTTCTGGAAATGTTGCTACGTGAGTCTAGACTTCATCTTTTTATACCTGGGACAACTTATTCAGGTGTGATGCAGAACTATCAAAGCCTGCAATCTGGGAGCATAGATTCGCAATGCCTAGCTGGAAAAGTTTAAATACACATAGACACAACTATAGACATATACATGATAGAATGACGGACGTGTCTCTTACAAGCTTTCCCCCACCACCATGGCAGTGATAATTAAATGTGCAGCCGTGGCCCGTGCAGATAAGAGCAATGGTGACTGGGGGGGGGAATTCGACAGACGACCACAAGGGGAAATTAAATAAATAATTAATTTTCCCTCGTCATCATTTGTCGAAATCCCCCCACCCGGCCCTACTGCCTCACCACTTTTACCTGCATGGGCCGCTGCTGTAAATGTGTCCCAACAGCACATTATTTAAATCCGCTGTAATAATAAAGACACATTCAAATACCTATTACAGTGTGAATATCACATGTTAATTTACCACAGTACAGTAAAAATGACATTAGAAAACACTGATTACTGCCTCACAGATTACATGTAATAATTAATTTACACAGTAAAACAACTGTCTAAAAGTAAGGAGGTCTCTGCCATTTAATTTTAGCTGGGGGATGGAGAGATGGTGGTCTCCGGTCTGAAGACACACATATCATTCTTTTCTCAAAGAATTTTAAAATATATTTTCTCTGTTAATATTTAATTAAACTGCCAAGCGATTAATGTGGAGGGTAAATTGACTTTGCTTGGCTTTCATATTTCTGCAAGAATTTTGCTTGTGGGTTTAGTATAAAAGGAAGTCTACAAGTCTTGTGAACATATCCTAGTCTCCCTAGGAGATTAGTAGTAACTAATTTGTGGATTTAGATAACACTTTCCTGTGGCTTAGCTATGCTTTAAACAGGAAGGATCTTTTAAGTCATCCACATCTTTCAAATGGGGCCATTCTTTCTCTAATTGTGTTAGGACATTGCCTTTAACATCCTATGCTTTCCACACATCAACCTAAAAAGAATGCACAATCTAAGATTCATTTATCTAGAACAATTCACCCTGGCCTCAGTTAGTAACCTAAGAATTTTGTATTCGCCTTCTACAATTATCATGATTCAGTGGTGCTACATGCTGTCTTCCACCACTCCCATTGTCCTTCAGCTCTTCGAATCATTCTCATAAAAATACTCCATATGTTCTCTAGCTTTAGATATTAACCTATGAACTGCTATGATACCATTATATGTTCATTGTAGACCCTTAACTCTGGCAACCTAAATGAAACAAGCATTTACAATGCAATAGTCTCGGCATTATTTTTTTTTATTTTATTTTTTTAAACCTTTATTGTAGCATTCAATATACATACAAGCATGGGCCTACAACCGCAGGGGCCGGCCGCTAAACAAAATTAAGACCCCCTATATCACAGTACGACACAGCTCATCAGCCGACAACCCTGAGGTCCGGCAGCGATTCAGGATATAGCTTGTATTAGAATGCACAACTGAGTCCCAGGATGAGATAGAGGTTCCATTTTATATTATTCAAGAAAGGATCAGGTGCCATACAATCATACCGAAGAATACGGGGGACAAGGCAAGAAACAGGATATGCACGTAAGAACCGCTATAATGGACATTGGCGCCAAAGCATATGGATCGATGCAAACGACAATACAATATACATTTAATGGCGAACGCCAGTTTCAGGGCCTGCCGACCCGGGAATCAGGATACCATAAAAAGCATAAGCACTAAATACAAGTACACAATAAGAATCCGAATGATTCACAAGCTATACTGATCCTTTAAGGAAGAGAAAGGGAAGGAAAGAAAAAGGCCATAGAAATAAAAAAAAGGCAAAATAAAAAAAACCTCGCAACCCCCCCACCCTGCACCCCTGCAAATGGCTACAGCCTAACCCCACTAGCAGCGTGCCTGTCGCCCCTAATAACTAAAACCCTAAAAGTAGGAAAAAGAGTGGAGGAGGGCTTATCCGTTTGGGCTCCCAGCCCCTTTAGTCCCCCCACCAGAAACAGACACCCCCTATCACTAAAAGACCAACGTATGACAACACTTATAGAAAAAATTAGGGGGTACCGTAATACACCGCCCAGCCTTTTAGATCAAACAGTTGCAGGTCGAACACCCGTAAAAGCCACTCCAACCCGTCCCGACCTAGTTGATCTTAACCTTGGCACTTCCGAATCAGCACACGAACCCCCCCCAGTGAGACCCAAAGGCACACAAAGGAGTAATAGAGGAGAAGGGAGTTATCAAGAATCAATCTATGGCGACTCCTAGGCAGTGAGTCCACAAAAACTTCAGACGCAGAAGAACTCTCCCTCCTAGATGGACAGTCCCAACGTATCTTGCCCAGGAGTCGTAAAGTCACCAAGAAAGGAGAAGACGACCACAAAATGAATGGAAAGTCAAGAACAAAAGTCTCCGGGAGGGGAATGCCTTTCGATACCTCCAAAGTCGATAGTGGTGGAAGGTTCGGCAATACACTGACGACCTCGGGAACACCTTCCTCCAGGGCACCATCCGATGGTATCAATACTTGCTTCCTCACGGGGTTCTCGCACGGAGTCAAAATGGCCGTGGTTTTAATGGCTGCAGATTGCTCTTCCAACAGTAAGGCTGGGTCCGGTTCCACCTGGAGCATCTCAGATAGGCGCGTGTCCAATTTGCACAATAAGACATCCACATGTAAATGAAACGCCCTAATTTCTGCCAATATTGACCTCAGCGACGGCTCAAGCACCGTGCGATCCATAATCTCACACCCGACACCAATCACAATCACCTCCCCGGGTAAATCTGGCATCCTCAGGGGGGACAAACAGGATCACGAACGTGCAGATGCGGAGGGTGACCAGTCTTTATTCGCAGCCACGGTCAACCCGGTTAAGGCCGCAGGCCGGAGACCCTGACCCACCGAACCCCGGCGGGCCCAAGACCGGGTCCGCGGGACGGGGACCCCCACCCGCAGCCAACAGCAAGCAGAGTCACTCCTCCATCGATGCTAAGCAATAGAAACGATTGCCGCCAAATTCGGGCTAAACAAAGCCTCCACTCCGATTGGCCGGACCCAGCCTGGGTCTCCTGGCCGATGTTGTTGCACTGCAGCCCGGCTGTGAAAGTACTCGAGGCCCCGGCCTCACTGCTGGAGTAGACCACAATCTTCAACTCGATGTAACTTCGTCAAACCAGCCGATAAAAGTTCCAGGATTTCACCATCGGAGTGCGGAACAGTTCATGTACACAGAGGCTAGGCGTAAAATCAGGATAATGTACAGGATATTGCGGCGGGATACGGAGGTCGGTGGAGCCGGGAGCCTAAGCAGCCATCTAGTTTGCTGACGTAGCTCCTCCCCAGTCTTGGCATTATTAAAGGTAGAGCTATTGGCATTGCTCATGACATTTTTATTTGTTTTAAATCATAAATAAATGGCATTGTCATTTACATTGCCAATAGCTTAATCGTTAAATAAATGGCATTGTCATTTACAATGCCAATAGCCTAATCGCTCGCAAATGCATGGCCTATTGCATTTACACCCACACAGAGCCACACACACACCCAGAGCCACACACACACACCCAGAGCCACACACACACACACAGGAGAGCAAGCACAGCAAGGGGGCAGGAGAGCAAGCACAGCCAGGGGAGCAAGTACAGCGAGGGGGCAGGGGAGCAAGCACAGCCAGGGGGCAGGGGAGCAAGCACAGCCAGGGGGCAGGGGAGCACGCACAGCCAGGGGGCAGGGGAGCAAGCACAGCCAGGGGGCAGGGGAGCAAGCACAGCGAGGGGGCAGGGGAGCAAGCACAGCGAGGGGGCAGGGAAGCAAGCACAGCGAGGGGACAGGGGAGCAAGCACAGCGAGGGGGCAGGGGAGCAAGCAAAGCCAGGGGGCAGGGGAGCAAGCACAGCCAGGGGAGCAAGCACAGCCAGGGGGCAGGGAAGCAAGCACAGCGAGGGGGCCGGGGAGCAAGCACAGTCAGGGGAGCAAGCACAGCCAGGGGGCAGGGAAGCAAGCACAGCCAGGGGGCAGGGAAGCAAGCACAGCCAGGGGGCAGGGAAGCAAGCACAGCGAAGGGGCAGGGAAGCAAGCACAGCGAGGGGGCAGGGAAGCAAGCACAGCCAGGGGGTAGGGGAGGAAGCACAGCCAGGGGAGCAAGCACAGCCAGGGGGCAGGGAAGCAAGCACAGCCAGGGGGCAGGGAAGCAAGCACAACCAGTGGGCAGGGGAGCAAGCACAGCGAGGGGTCAGGGGAGCAAGCACAGCCAGGGGGCAGGGAAGCAAGCACAGCGAGGGGGCAGGGAAGTAAGCACAGCGAGGGGGCAGGGAAGCAAGCACAGCGAGGGGGCAGGTATGCAGGTATTTTGTGTCACGGAAACGTGCAGATTACTAAAACAGACAGGGTAAATGAGTTTAGTCACCCTTCTGGCAGCTGATGGCTGATTTACTTTACTCGGAGTAAAGTAAAAAGAAAACTACGGGCAGGAGAGCAAGCACAGCCAGGGGGCAGGGAAGCAAGCACAGCGAGGGGGCAGGGGAGCAAGCACAGCAGGGAAGCAAGCACAGCCAGAGAGCAGGGAAGCAAGCACAGCCAGGGGTCAGGGAAGCAAGCACAGCCAGGGGGCAGGGAAGCAAGCACAGCGAGGGGGCAGTTATGCAGGTATTTTGTGTCACGGAAACGTGCAGATTACTGAAACGAACAGGGTTAATGAGTTTAGTCACCCTTCTGGCAGCGGATGGCTGATTTACTTTACTCGGAGTAAAGTAAAAAGAAAACTAAGTTCACTCCTCAAGCAGGCCGGTTCTAGCAGTCTCAGAGGAGGCAGACGAAAGAAACCATAATCATCGCTCACCGCGCTGGTTACAGGGATCCAATTACAAAGGAGCTGGGAACACCTGGTGAAGAGAAGTCTTTAACGCGTCCTCGCGTTTAACCAATGTTCCTCTTTTGCCGATATATTGTGGCGTTTGGGAGTGTGGAATACAGATTTGTGGCATTGACAATAGGCAGAGCACAAAATAGAAATATGCACATGCGAAACGCGTTTTCTTCCAGCACTGGAGAGCCGAGGGGAGGGGCAGTCGGACCAAGGCCCCTCTCTACATCCGTGTAGATGCCAGGGCTGAGGGTGTCGGTGCTGCGGGTGGGCGCTGGGTCTGGTGTTCTAAACAGCATTTCTTCTCTCTGCCCGGCTTCACTGTACATCCGAGAGGGGAGGGGCGAGGGGGGTAAGGCAGCTTTCTGTACCCGATCAGTGGTGCCAGGGCGCCCGTTGCTGGAGCTCGGGGTGCCGGTGGGTGCTGGGGGGGCGAAGAGCAAGCTGAACGTGGAACAGGGGGGTGAGGGGGGCGATCAGAACGAGGAACAGGGATTGCAGAAAAGCAAGCACTCACCGGCTGGGGCGAGGACTCGGCGACTTCTTGCGGCTGCGGTCGGGGTGAAATGGCATAAGAAAATCGCCGCCATTTTCGGATTCGGGGCGTGGTTTTTGCAGTTGAGTGACGGATGACGTCACGGTGAGAAAGAACGCAAAAAACACGCCCCCTAACCCGAAAAAGACGGGGCTTAAAGGGAGTGACGCCCCTCTCCTCCAATGGCTGGCCAGCATTTACGAGGCCAGCCAATGGAGAAGAGGGCCGGGTTCAAGCCCCCTCTACGCAACATTAAATCTCGGAGCTCCGCCCACACTGCTACGCAGTGCGACGCAGTCCTCGACCTAAAAAATCATGCTTACTATATGGTCCTGCTGCGCCACATTAGTGAAAGTGATGGTTTGAAGATATAAACCTCTAATGATGAATTAATGCAGTTTGCTCGTGGTTCAATAACAATTTTAGAGTCAATAAGGTTTGTATTAAAATATTTGTTTGACCTACATGCATCCTCATACTTATTCTTTGATGGTTTCTCAGTGACCACTTCATTGATAGCCAGAGGTATAGCAGACACAATCAAAGACCTTATTTCTTTCTTAGGGGAGTGTTCTGCCCCATAGCCATTGGGAACTGGGGACCAAACACTACAAGTACAAAGTATAATGTTCCCACATGGCACATTATATTTTGTGCTTTTTTTCTTGGAGCATTGGGTACCTTCTTGGGAACCTCTGGAACGTCCCGATTTTACCACACACCATTTGCTTACACTGCAGAGGTTGGGATATTTCACTTTGATCATAATAAACTTTGAAAATACTAAAATGAAGGACTTTCTTTTTGAAGAGTTTTCTCAATATTTATCACTGTCCCATTTTCATGTTTTTCTTCTGTAGAAAATAGTTACGAGAGCTCCTAAGTCTGTTCCCCACTAGCTACTGTTTAGTGTCTGTATGTTCCTTTGTTTATCGTTAGTCCGTTCCTACTCTCCTAATGTTGCTGTTGAAGTTTGGACTGAGAAACCCTACCAGAAACCGGACTTTAAACTTTTTTTGCGTGACTGCAGGTTTTGTGACAATAACATAATAACAACCAAAAAAAATTGGGATTATTATTTCAGACATTCTACCTGGGAGATAAGATTAACAACATTGGTATCTATTTCGTATAGATGTTTCTTAAGAGTAGTTGAATGTTAGGTACCACTATACCAAGTTTCTATCAAACAAACCTTTTACTACAAGCTTTTGTGTGCTCGTGAACTGTAGAGACACTATACCTATTCCTACTATTCACCACAGTTACATTTATGAAGTGGCATAATATTTACACACATGTACTTTTTAATGTCAATTATTGCCATTTCAGATGCTGAAAAGGAAGATGCAACCGAGGCAGGACCAATGTCAAAGAAGATGTGAATAGCTCTCACAATCACAGTCAGACCAAGTGTGAATCCGGATTGCAGCTATTGTGAATACCTCATCGAGCCAAGTCTGCGAACAAAAGTGGACAATAAAGTTTTGTGAATCCTTGGACTAGCCTCTATAAATTTAATCAAAAGGGAATAAAAGAGTCCAAGCATCAACAGGTAAACACCATCTACCTCAGATTAGCGACTCAACAGCCACGATCACTCAACTTCACTTTGACCAATGACTTATTGCACTGGAGGACAAATCCCAAAAAGGGACATTATAAAGAAAATGTTAGCTTAACAAACATTCCTGCCACTAATCAACAGCCCCATTGAAGACATTCTCTCTTCAATATATATTATAAAGATCGAAGAAGGCCAAACTACAACCCACGTTACCTCCAGCCTGGACTGTATAACTAAGGGATCAAATTCAACACCCTCGCTCATTACCTTAAATAACCTTATTTAATGCTTAACCTACTCTCTATCTGATCCTCTTCAGGCCAAGCTGGTACCTTAACTACAGACAATTTCCATTCCACTTCTCTGACAATGCAGCTAACTACTTAAAAAGTGGATAAACCAGTTGTGCATTTTAGTGATTTGACGTAGCCGAAAGACAACAAACGACTGCTGTTGAAAACACTGCAAATAAACATAAAAAGTAGCAAAGGAAACCATAACTCCTTTGCAGTGGCAAAATGCTACTCCCAGTGTATAAGAGAGTAACCTAGTACTGTGAGCTCTTGCTGCTGGCAACTGTTCACTTGGTGATTCAATATTTTTGATGCTGGAACAACTCAATGAAGAAGCCTTCACTGTAGGCCAAAGTCTAAGTAAGATTAGAGCCTAAATAGATTAGAGTTCCTGTCATGTATACAGTTGCCCCCTTCTCCAGCAGTGATGCTGGGCCTGCACCAAAGTCATAGTTCACCTTCCGACACAGCGCATTGTCTGTTGCTTGTTGTTTTTCTAGGTGTTTTTCTAGGTGTTTGTTGCAGGGTTGTTCCCCTTGCGTGCACCTCTGTTTGTAAATGGATCTGAGCTTTTGTAAATAAAGATTTTTCTGTTTTGGCTTTGTCCATTCTTTGTTGTGCGGTTGTGAGGCACTCAATGTTCTACCTCAGAGCCTTTATTTGAATGGGTGTCCTACAGTGTTCCTGTTTCTAAAAGTTGAGTTTATATTATATCTTACAACTAAGCAAACCACTTCAGCCTCATATCGTTACCCCTTAATCCTGAGCTCCCTTCTAGAGCCATATCAGAACTACTTTCTCCTGATCCCATCTCTCTCCAATCTCATCTTTATTTTATTTGGACTGACCATATGTCAAAAAATGCTGCATAAATGTCCCAGCACATAGCACAAAGGATGCAGACGCTGATTACAAATATAAGTGGTAACATTTTGACAGTGGCGTTACGGCATTTGAAAACTGTACATTAAATACAACATCAAGAGGTGTTAGACAAGGTCATTAGAGTGCTGAGTTACAAAGGCAGAGTGCCCCATTAGGAACTGGTCAGATTTCTGTCTGAGACTGTGCCCCCACCCTACTCCAACCCACCCCACCCCACCATCCATCTCACAGTAACTGATCCCACAGTGGAAGTTTCTAGTAAAACCAGACAACTCTGCCTTAGGGCTGTCGTGATATATAGTTAAGACAAATCTATGTGTTATATGAACAAAAATACTCTGCTGGTAGACCAACTGCAGAGGAAGATGGCTACTTACTAAAGCACACAATCCCCCAACAATCCGTTAAGATATCCGTTCTTATGGCAAGCAGACCTAACATCTGCAGGTGGCTTGTCACGAAGATACCAATGCCCTGACCATTCTTGCTCTGAGTCGATCTGTTAGAGGAGATCACAGCTAGGCCTGTGCGGCGTGGCAAAGCCCCGGCCTTGTGTGCGGGGCAGACTGATAATTGAACTATCAGCGAGAGGGCAAGGACGTAATACGAGGCAGCGGCTCTCGAAGGAGCCACTCTGAGGCTGCGGAGTTGGCGACCATCCCGGTGTCGCATCGATCTGGGCGGGAGGTGGGGATACCCCTGAGCTAATGGAGGCGGAGAGATGAGTTCAAGCGGCAGCCTCCGGGTGATATGGCCTTTGTGCAGTGGGCAGCTATGTGGCGGAGGCCCCTGCAGTATTCTCCGGGTTGGCCTGCAGTCAAAGAGAGACACAGAGCCGGGTGAGGCACCAGCATTACAGCTGCGACCAGCAAGAAAGTGGGGAGAAGAGAGCGGTGAGATGGAGGAACTACGAACCGCCACTGGATAGCTCCATCGAACACAGCCAAGAGAGCTGAGGCGGCAGATGTGAAGGAGCACACTGAATAGGGGGCACCCCGCTGGGCCCCTGGGTGGAACCCCTGTGAGACCCTTCGAGTTCCGAGGAAAGCTGTGCTGCCATCAACCGTCCCCATAATCCTGGGTGGTCTCCACCAGGCAAGGTGAGCACAGTGGAAGATGTGTATCCGCAGCCCCGCATTGGACCTGGTCTGCCTGGCAGGGGCCCTGAGAGTCATTCAGTGGTTGTGACTGTAAGAAAGTGCCCTCTTTTTGCATGGTTTCCCCCACTTTTTGCTAAACTTCTGATGTACTTTGACTGAGTGTGCCCTGGGCTCCTGCCAAACAGGTACACAGGGCCTATGTTCTTTCCCTAAAACTGCAGTAAAAACAAAACCCAATTGGCTCTCTCTGGCCACAGGTCAGCCCCTTGTAAATGGTACCACAGGTACCAAGGGCACTGAGGCCAGGGAAGGCCTCTAAGGGCTGCAGCACTTATTGTGCCAACCTTAGAGGCCCTGGGCCAGATGTACAACCTAGAATTGCATGCGAAAACGGGTTTGTGACCTGTTTGCGTATGTAATTTCAGTCTGGGCCATGTACAATTCCTAAATAGCGAGTAGACTCGCTATTTAGGAATTGCGAGTTGCAATTAGGAAAGGGGTGTTCCCTTTCTAATTGCGCCCGCAAATCAATGTACAAATGTTTTGTAACTGCAATTGCGGTCGCAAAACACTTGCAAATTACCACCCTCTTCAAGAGGGTGGTAACGCAATCGCAATTTGGAAGGGGTCCCCAGGGGACCTCTTCCACTTTGTGACTGTCTCTAAAAATATTTATTAAGGGCAGGCAGTGGTCCCAGGGACTACTACTTGCCCTTAAAATTTGAAACGACAACGTTTCATTTTTTTAAAAAATGCATCCCGTTTTCCTTTAAGGAAAAAGGGCTGCATATTAAAAAAACCTGCTTTATTTAAAAGCAGTCCCAGACATGGTGGCCTGCTGAGCCCAGCAGGCCACCATACTTGGAAGGGCCTGTCATTCCCAATGGGCTCGCAAATTACGAGAGGCTCATTACTATTAATGAGCCTCGCAATTTGCGACCCCATTGGGAATCGCAAACAGTGGTCAAAACACTGTTGTACATGCAAAATAGCTTCTCGCAAATTGTGAGTCGCAAAAGACTCGCAATTTGCGAGGCGCTTTTTTGTACGTCATACATCTGGCCCCCTGTTCCTTTACACACACACACTGCCTTTGCAAGCTGTGTGTTTTGGTGCAGAACAAAGTGACGACTCGACATGGCACACATCCATGTGTGCCATGCCTACAACCCACTGCCCTGGCATTGATCAGCCACCCCTCTAGCTGGGTGTACTATACCAGTGGTGAGGGTACAAGTGCATAAGCCCTGTACCCCTATAGTGTCTAAGCCAATTCTTAGGTATTGTAAGTGCAGTAATGCCATTAAGATTGTATGGTGCTGGAAGTTTGTCATTACGAACGCCACAGTACCATAATGGCTTTACCGTAAACTGGGAAGTTTGGTATCAAACTTCTCAGCACATTAAACACACACTGATGCCAGTGTGGGATTTAATGAAAATGCACACAGAAGGCATCTTAGAGATGCGCCCTGAAAAACGACCAAACACTAGTGTCCAGGCTGAGTGGCTGCTTACCAGCTGCCACGACCAGACATGTTTCTGGACCTCTAGGTTGAGAACCTGCTGCTCTTGGGGGTCTGAAACAATGCACATCCTGGGATGAAGTGCCAAGCCTCCTCCCCCAGGATGGGCAGGGTCGACGAAGGGGACGGTTTAAAGGCTTGTCGCCTCTGGGAGCTTCCCAAGGCCTTTTGCTGCTTCTAGCAACTGGCCGCCACAGGTTCTGACCCCCACTTTGGGCAGGAGAATCAGAGAATCAGCGGGGAAACCAAGTGAGGAAGGGAGGTGTGACCACCTTTGCCAATCCCACCCCTCAGTTGGGGGAGGTGAGGTGAAGCACAACTCTCAGTCTCCGCCATCTTGCAGATGGGGGACCCAGCCAACCAGAATGAGGCATATGGCCCCCTCTCACTGGAGGGTGGCATAATAGGGGGTGTACCCAACCCAAGGAAGGGACCCATTGGTTCCAACCTTTACTTACCTGTAAAAATAAATCTAGTATTAAGGGGCACCCCTGAACCTTGCATCCTCAGACAAGAACCGACTAAGAAGATAAAGGACCGAAGAAGCCGTGTTAAAGCTAAGAACAGGAGGACGCTCACAGACGTGGCCCCAGCCCTATGGCCTGTCCCCACCTTGAACCTGCAGAAGCGAAATCCCGGTGTGTCCTGCAGCCAGCAGCCTCAAGACCTGCCCTGCCTTCCACCCAAAAGACTTTGTTTCCCGTGAACACCGGATTTGTTCACCCACAGACTCTGGCTCCAGCCAAATTCGCGAGTCTGCACAACTCTGCACCCACGCCCAAGGCCCGAGTAGCCCAACACCGCGAGAAGGTCTCCCCGGCGATTCTGATTTGAGATCTGGTGATCTCAGACCTGCCTCGAATCTCCATGCGAAGCCTGCAGTTTCTTTCTAGAAGATACCCCCGACCGCGACTGGAGCTTGTAAGAAAACCCGACGCCTAAAGACACCCCTGCACCCGAAGTCCCATGGCCTTGGGTGGCCCAACCGATGGTGTCCCAGCATCCCAGGCATCCCAACGTACCTCTCCAACCAGTGGTCACCTTCAGAAAATCTTCTTCCCCGAGCCTGCAGTCTTAGTTGCAACCGGAGAATCCCCATAGAAAACAACGGGGCACCCAACGCCAAAACAGCACCCTGCACCCAGCCACCCCTGCGCCACTGTGGATGTACTTTGGGTGCTAGCTCAGATCCCCCTTTTTCCTGAGCCTAACAAAAGGAGCTTTGCTCCCACAACCCTGTGGCCTGCTCGTGAGCAGCCATCAACCAGAGGCCCCCTATCCTCCTCTGGTTAACATTGGGCCTCAGCACTCTACACCTGGCCGCCCTGGTGCAGCTGAGGGTGCTTTGAGAATGCATCCACGACCCTGGGAGAACCCTTGTTCTAAGCCCAGAAACTCAACCCCAAAGACCGAGTACTTACCTGTTAACCGATAACTTAATTTCTCTCCATAGTAATACAGACTGTTTTCCCTTGAAAATTGTTCCAAGTGTGGAGTTGATTTGTATGAAAATCTGAAAAACTACAACTGTACAAAACTGATTTTACTTACCTTTTTTCTAAGAAATGTCCCAGTGTGATATCTAGGCATATCACTCTGACTAGAGAAAGTAACTTAAAAAGGAATTTGAAAAGTAATTTCAATATTTTGACTTACCTGTAATTTAATCAATTGCATTTGAACTTGCATTCAATTGTAAAACACTGCATAAGAGTTTGCGAAGCATTTATTTCACTTAACTGCACCAGGTTTGGCTTGGTTTTAGAAATAAAATAACTTAATATTTTTATATAAACAAAATTGGTCTGAGTTCTGTCTTTGAGTGTGTGACTTCATTTGCTGATTAAGTGTGCATAACAAATGCTTAACACTACCCTCTGATAAAGCCTTACTGCTCGCCCACACTACCACAAATAGAGAGTAAGGTGCTATTTACTTTTACCTCTGCCTACCTTTGGGGTTCCACTGGACTCTGTGCACACTATACCTCGTTTTGGTATAGTATATACAGAGCCAGCTTCCTACATTGGTGGGATATACAACTTTGCATTTGTTGGACTAACTTAGTCACCACCTGATCACATGACAGAACTCTTAAATTGTCTTTAGAATTCTAATTTTTGAATTGACAATTTTTTCCAAATTACTAACAGTCTTGTTAGGGCCTTGGTTAAGTCCCTTTACAATTTTAGAAAAATACAAGTTCCCTTTAGTTAGGGGCAAGAGGGGGTAGAGGTTTTTTTTAACAATATCTCTTAACAAGAAAACAGCTGTCAGTGAAGAAAACCACTATGGAATAGAGAATCAGGTTGAGGAGCTCGACCTCATCCCTTATCTCCACTTAGATTTTAAGTATTTAAGGTCTCTATGCAAACTTAAAAATATAATCATGGGGCCCATCCCCCCAAACAAAAGCTCCAGGAGCTGTTGGCAGAGTATGCTAAGGACCATCCTTCTGAGAATGGCGAAGACTTCTCAGATGAAGAGGTAGAGGGAGGGGATGAGGACAACTACCACCCCCACACCCCAACCTTATAGGGAGAGAAGGGCCCCAGTGGCCCTGACTCCAAGAATAAACCCCTTAGCACCTATATCCCACACAGGTGGATCAGGTATTACTGAGGACTTTGAGTACAGCCTCAATGAGGAGGACAACCTTTTACCAAGGTTGACTAAAATATTGGATCTAGAGACCAGACTCCTGGCTCTAGAGAAAGAGAAAGCAGAGATGGGCTTAGCTCCCATAAATGGTGGCATCAATTTACTAAATAAGGATACAGAACAGACTTATGATCCTAAAATCCCCAAAGGGATTGTCCCTAAATATGAAGAGGGTGATGATATCAAAAAATACTTCACAGCCTTTGAGAGGGGCAGTGAAATGAGAAAAGTGAAGAAGTCACACTGGGGGGCACTCCTTTAGGAACTGTTCACTGGTAACTGCAGGGACAGACTCCTGACCATTACAGCAATACAGAGGCAGATGCTGGGTCTTATGACCTCATGAAGAGTATTCTGATTGAAGGCTTTGGACTCACAACTGAGGAATAAAGATTTAGATTCAGGGGGGCTCACAAAACCAAATTCAGTCCTGGATTGACTTGGTTGACTACTCAGTTAAGACACTAGCTGGTTGGCTAACTGGAAATAATGTGCATGATTTCAAAAGACTACAATTTGTTTATGAAAGAACATATTTGAAGTAATTGCACTAATGAATAGTTACATCAATATTTGGTAGACCTACGTCTAATTTCTCCCCAAGAATTGGGGAAAAAAGGCAGACCACTGGGTCAAGACATGGGTGACAAAACAGCCGCTGGTGGTGACCAAACGAAAGGGGTCACACAATCTCCCAAGGGGAAAGGTGGTGGGAATACCCAAGATAAAAAGCCTGAGTCTTCAAAAGTGCCCCAAAAACTTTCACGGGGGTGGGTCCCAAAACTCACCCCAGTCCAATAACAGGTACAAGGGAAATAACTATGATCCCCTAAAGTCCTGGTGTCAAAAGCTGTAAGAAGTTGTGAAACTTAACTGGAGATGCTACTTGTCCAAACAAGAAGCCCCCCAGTCCGTCTACAGCTACTCCTGGTGTAGTCAGTCTCCAGGTGGGATCAACAGTGTGCCCAGAGCAAATCAGGGTTCACACTGAAGCTGTTCTAGTCATAGAGGGTGAAGTTGAGTTTGCCACTTTAGCTGTGTGGTCACCCAACTTAAAGAAGTATTTGCAACACCCCTTAATCAATGGGACTAGAATTGAAGGCTTGAGGGATGCAGGTGCCAGTGTCACTATGGTGAGAGATACACTGGTTTCCCCAGAAAACTTACCCAGTCACCAATGCTGACAGTGTTACTACTAACTATGCCATGGATTTGGTGACATTAGACTGGGGGGTGGGGGGTTACTGTCCTGAAACAGGTAATGGTCTCTCCAAAGCTTCCAGTTGCCTGTCTGCTTGGTAATGACATGGAAACCTCAGCATGGACTGAGGTAGAATTAAAAACCTATGCGGCAATGCTGGACATCCCTGCGATTGTGGGTGTAGACTAGAGCACAGAGCTGATTGCAGGGTGTTGGAGCCTGAAAGAATGGCCCAACCTTCCAAGAGAAAGGGTAAGAAGACTAGGAAACCAGCTTCTGTACAGCAAAAGGATTAGGACCCCTCTCCTCAAGGAGAGAACTTGGAAGTCCCAGAGAGAACCAAGCCCATGGAGCTTGACCCTTACCAGGTTAACCTCTTAGGCCTAGGGCGGCCCTCTGGGAACAGCTGTGCCTTGGACAGCAGGACTGTCCAACTCTTGAAAGGCTGAGGCAGCAAGCTGCTGCACAGGAAAGGGGAGATGTCTGTGGTACCCACAGACTCTATTGGGAGGAGGAACTACTGTACACCGCGGGTAGAGACCCCAACCCTGGAGCCATTAGTAGTGCCTCAGAAGTACTGGGGGTTGGACATCTGGGCCAAACCAAAACCTGGGAAAGGCTAGTTAGCACTTTTACTGGCACCAGATGTCTCAGAAGGTAAAGGAGTTTGTCAGCTCCTGTGTCACCTGTCAAGCCAGTGGCGAAACAGGTGGACACCTACAGGCACCCTTGATTCCACTACCAGTTGGGGTTCACTTTGAAAGGGTAGGTGTGGACACATCAGGAAACACACATATACTAGTGGTAGTGGATCATGCCACTAGGTATCCTGAGGCAATTCCCCTTAGGACTACTACAGCTCATGCAGTAGCCACGGCCCTCATTGGTGTCTTTGCCGGGGGAGGGTTTCCTAAGGAGGTGGTTTCAGACAGAGGGTCAAACTTCATGTCTGCATACCTAAAACATATGTGTGGAGCTGGAGTGCAGTACAAGTTTACTACACCCACAAACGAATGGTCCTGTGAGAGGTTTAACAAGACATCGAAAGGCATGATTATGGGGCTCCCTGAAAAACTCAAAAGGAGATGCGATGTCCTCTTAACATGCTTGCTTTACGCCTATAGAGAGGGGCCTCAGAAGGGAGGAGTTTTTACCTCCTTTGAACTTCAGTTTGGCCATCCTGTTAGGGGACTACTCTGTCTTGTACAAGAGGGTTGGGAGAAGCCTCTCCAAGAACCCAAACAACACATTGAGGACTATGTATAGGCTGTCTGGCAATCGGTTAAAACCAACAGTACCCTACCTAATGAAAGTCAGCTGACCCGGTTTAAACCGAGGGTCACTGGTTTTCATAGTTGACATGGGGGTGGAGGAGCTGTTGTGGTCTGTGGTCTGCCATCTGTCTTACTGCGGCAGCACCTGAGTACTTCACAGGTCTTTAAAAAAACCATTTACTTAACGATGCTTTGTTGTTCTTTCGCCCCTTCTCAGAGCCCCTGGGGGCGGGGCTGAGCGCAGAAACATTCTTCGTTGCTTGCGGTTTTGGCACATGTCTGGGTACAAGACAACAGCAAAACAATGACGGGCCTAACCCTGTAGAATCTATACTTATTTCAGATTCCCATCTCACTTCTGGGACATCATTGTGTGTACATTAAGAGTATTGATGCGCTTTGTACCATGAAAATCAAATAATAGAAATATATTTTAATGGAAAAGGGTGGCTCCTGCACACGTTTTAAGATACTTTTCAGGTCCTTTGTCGAAAACAAAAATGTTCAAATGGTAGAAAATAATGACAAACCTCACTTCGGAAATTGGCGTTGGGTTTGCTTGGTAGTGACGTTTGGGGCACAATATCTTCAATACACGATACCAAAGAACCAAGAAATATAAGATGTCGACTAATGCAAATTTTAAACTATTGCTTATTTTCAGAGATTCTCCGATGTCTTTGTGTAAAATGTGGCGTAAAAATAACGCGGACAGCCACTAACAGACATAAATAGTAAAATTACAGTAGCAAGAAGATATGCGCCTTACACTTGCATGCTGTATTTATGTCCTAATGCCCTACGGATTGGATTTTAAAATACTCTCTTCCGGGCAAGGGAAAGATATCTTTATAAATATTTAAACCGATTATCTTATCACTTTTAGATCAGCGTGGCTTCCGAGACGGCTTATCTAAAGTCAAGATACCACTGAGTAATGGTGTTTGTATGTCCATTTGTATGTCTTCTGAGAGTGTGGGGGGGTGTTTGTGCGTCCCCTGTATGTGAGGTGTTCATGGTGAATATTCCTACTGTCCGTTTTGTAAGTTTATGTGTCTGTCTGCTGTGTAGTGTTTTTATGAGTGCTCCAAGGTGGTCGTGGTGTGTGTGCATATATCTGCATTCTGAACACTTATCTGTGGTGGGTATGATGGAGCGAGATAGAAAACATAATTTTGTTTAAACTCGTGAAGTCACATTTCCATAACAGGAATAATAAAACTAATGATTTGTGATGTGTTGTGATAATATAACCTAGATTAAACTTTACACATGGGGGGGACTAACATGTGTGCTCATAAACGTGCATAAGTGTTGCATCTTTTTGTTCGTGCAAAATAATAAAATAATTTATTGTTTTCGTTTTTGTCATTACTAACTGCAGCAAACCTAAAAGAAGCATGTGCTTATTTTGCTTTTCCTCGTCTATGTGATGTCATTTCTACTATTCTAGGTGCACATAAGTCTCATGGATTAATGAAGACTGGTCAAGTCAAGTCAAAAGATCTTTATTCGGAGTAAAAGAACATCCATAAAAGTACAAACAGAAAAAACACAATACATTTTTAAACATTCATCAGTAATTGCAATTGGAGAATTATCCGGGGACAAACGAGCAAAATCGGAATCCATTTACAATGTCCCAGCTATACAACATATGACCCTTCGTGATAGTAAATCATTTAATTTTTTATAAAAGAAGAGAATATCTTACAATATTATTTAAAAACACTGTGTAAAAACATTATTAAAATCATTAAAACCAATATTAAACCGTTATAAAAAGAGTATCAAAATAGAAAGTGCAGTGTGCAGTAGTTAAACATCAATATTAAGGGTGATTCTCGATCTAACAGCAGCTTTCAGAAAACAACTTATCCTAAAAATGACTTCATCTGATCCCAATACCAAAAAGGACCGGAGTGCCAATTTAAAATTGGTTAATCCGTTTTTCTTGCAGTAGGGCATAAGAAAATGTGCAGTGAATTTTTTATAAAAACCACAAAAGAACAAGAAATGCATAAGACTTTGCTTCAGGTCAGGGTTACAGGGGCAATTTAAGGTTTCGAGATGTTTATTATATCCCATCGGGAAGTTCAATAGATTGACTATACTCCCGTCTCGGAAGCGAAACAGTAAACCCCTTGCCCATCTACCAAGATGCAAACACAAGTATCTATACGGTGGGCCAGGTTTTTTAACGTGTGGTTCAGAATAGGCCAGATATTTTACAACCGTGCATTTAATCAGGTTCTTCCTGTCACGCTCTTCTCTATATAAGTCATACAATGCCCTTGAGATGATGGTTTTATGGGAGCGGTTTATTAGGTTTGGTGATGTGAACAGAGAAGCCAAACCCACACTTGCAAGGCTCTCGTTTACTGCTTTCAGCCATGGTATATGGTGTCCCCTATCACACTTTAAACAATCCAAAATAATTTCACGGGTTAATGCAGCAGCCGTGTTATTCCAGATCTTTATCCAGAATAGAGCTGGTCTGGACTTCACGAAATCTTCAATGTAAGGGATATTTAATTCATTATGGCATACATAGGTTGAAGAACAGATAACCCCCCCCAATACCTTACGACAAAATCTATTCTCTTCTATTTGAATAGGGGAGCAGTTGGTATAACCCCAAACCTCAGCGCCGTAAGTGCCAGTTGGCATACATTGGGTTTGGTATATCTTGACCAGGGAAGTTATTACATCAGCTTGGTTGGGCTGTCTCAGAGAGGTTACACAATTAATAGACTTGCCCAACTTGTTCCTGGCATAAGAAACATGTGCATGCCACGTACCACTATTTGAAAATAGCAACCCTAAATAGGGAAAAGTGCTAGTGCTTTTTAAAACATTTGACCCTGAAATGATCTGGGGAATTTTGTGATTTTTTGGGCCACAGCTCATGATTAAAGATTTTTTAAAATTAGTTGTTAGGCCTAAATCGGCCATAAAAAGGACAAAACCTGAGATTAAAATACGGAGTGCTTTGGGAGTGCGGCCCATCAGGACCGCATCATCCGCATAAAGAAGTGTGGGTATAGGGACTCCATTAATGTAAGGCACATCACTAGTTAAGGTGCTCAAAGTGCTGCTTAGCTTATTGATATACAAAATAAACAGGAGAGGGGCCAGCACACACCCTTGTCTGACCCCCCTTCCAATGCTAATATCATCAGAAACTTCACCCATTTGATTCACACGTACACAGGCTTTAAGATCATGATGTAAAAAGGCTAAAAAATGTACCAGATGGGCATCTAAACCATATTCAAGAAGGGTAAACCAAAGCCGGGAACGATTAACAAAATCAAAAGCCGAGCTCAGGTCCATAAAACCAAAATATAAAGGGGATTTCTTTGCGATATTGTATTTTGCCATGATCAGGTTCAGATTCAGACATTGCTCCACCGTTCCGACACTGCTACGGAACCCGAACTGGCTCGGATGGAGGATGTTATTCTCATCGGTCCATGTTCTTATCCTTTTAAATAAAATCCGCCCCAATACCTTTAAAGTGTTATCTATTAAAGAAATTGGGCGGTAACACCCAGGGTCCAGCCTATCGCCCTTTTTAAAAATAGGAACAATAATACTACGTGACCATGTTTCTGGGATCTCCCCTTCAGTTAAATTGTTAAAAACATTGCACAGCAATGGAGCCCAAAAATCTGGCTCACATTTTAACTGGTCTATAGAGAGCCCATCGGATCCAGGCGCTTTATTCCCGGCACTTTCTAAAATGGCATCAAATACCTCAGATATAGAAATAGACATTGAGTGTGGGGGGGGTAACAGTAAAGGAGGATTGTCTGGTGTTGCATAGATTTTACCAAAATGTGCAACCCAGATGGAACCAGTAATATTACAATTAATTTCGGTCAGAGTCGAACCGATAGATCTTATTTCCTTTACCTCCTTCCAGAACCCAGTGGTATCTTTTAGGTTAGCAGATCGTACCAGGGAATCCCAGTGGGTTTTCAGTAGATCGTTTGATCTAGTACGTAAAGCACGCTTATACTCTGCTCTGAGCAACCTTACCAGTGGTATATCCCTCGGTTCAGCTTTTAAGGCAGCTCTAAGCAGAAGACTGGTAGATATAAACGCTGTTTTATTTGTTTGCATTTGCTAGGTAACATTTGACTAATCGGGTGGGTTAAATAATTAGTAAATCCTGGGTGGATACAGAATCAACATTATTTCTTACATTAATACTTTTCTTGTATTTGTTTATTACTAGAAAGCATAAGTTGCCTGCTTTTGGGCCTAGTTTGCTCGAGTTTGCTAAAGCTGAAATTTACTTCTGCAAAAGTCACGAGATGCCCATTCTGAAAAAAGTGTTCGTCAAAGCTGCATTCACAAAGCAAAAACTGATGTGCTGTCATCATTCTGTCGGACGTGGCCAAGGTCGGAAATGTGATAAAGGACAATTTTGTCAGCTCTAACTTGGCACCCACGGAAGTAAATCGAACGCTGCGAGAACATTTATTTACAAATGTTGCAAACCAAGGAAGCTCCTGGTTGCATTCGGAAAAGACAATGGTCCTTAAGAAATGTGACCTAATGGAAGTTTTGAAATGTGGGTGACATGTCACTTGTCACTCTCAACCAATGGGACGTCGTGGATTTATGAAAACTTTCCTTTGCTTAGATTAGTTAGCATAGAAAGGTATAAAAAGTCATGTCCTTAGGGATGGGCTGGCTGCTGCTTTCTGACTTTCCGATGAGGGTGAAGTGCTGTCGGACATTGCGTGGAGCACGTAAGAATCCTCAAAGAACTTTACTTTATTTTCCATCTATTTAGCTTAGCTAGGGACTTAGGTTTTAGAAATGCTAAACTTTTAAATACTTACTTAAACTTTGAATTATTTGCCTAATTTGTATTTTTCTCATGATTCTTTACAAACATGCTTGCTTCAATGCTAATAAATTACATTTATAAAACTACAATTTGAAATATCATAAATTAGTAAATAAAATCTTACTTTTGACAAACAAGCTGGTCTTGATTATTCAGAAGTGTAGGTTACTATTAGCTAGATCACGTCGCCAATGGTGGTCGTTTAAATAGTTAGGATTTGTTATAATGACAACATTCTTACCGCAAATGTATACATTTGTATATAGTTTGTAAATTAGGTGTATATAGATTTAATCTGACCACCTGATTCAGTAGGCCCAAATATGTCAGGTTTATAAATGGGTCCATGAGTTAGTGTAGAATTTTGTTTATAGATTATGAAATTGGGTAGCGTTGTTTATGACATATTTTCTATAGGCCGCTGGATCAATTCTCTGGTAGCAGAAATTGATGGTTGCTAAGGGTAACCAAGGTAATATGTTGGTTGCTAAGGGTTACTAAGGTGTTATGGTATGGAAATAGGATCGATGTTTTAACACATGTTGAGTTTGTTTTTCGTGCTATCTGTAAGCTATACCGGTATAGATTGTGTGGCGAGAAATTAGTCACGCAAGTCATCTGTTCTGTTTGCAGTGATATCGCCGAGTATCACAAGTGGTATCGCCGTGTACCATAGTGTTGTCGCCGTGCAACACAGTTTTAGGGCTAGGTATGAATCTTGTATAGTGAGGGTTTTCTAAGAAATTAGAGCAGCATGAGAATAGGGACAAAGCGCCTTCCATAAAACTCACTGTGATAAGAGTATTAGTTATATCCGAGCTTGAGTGAAGGGTAAAGTAGCGTCGGTGCATGATTATCTATAAACAGGTTAGAGTCCTGTACGGGTACATGTTTTATATCTAAAAACAGGTGAGAGCCCTGTACGGATAACGTCGTTATTTTGCTAACGGTGCATGATTTCTATAAACAGGTGAGAGTCCTGTACGGATTTCATGTGTGTTCGAAATTAGGGAATTTTCCGTGTGAAAGTGCGAGTTTGATTTGTAATTTATGTTCAAGTGGAACTCTTAGAACTGTCACTTCGCGGTGCGTTCAGAGGAAAACGAGTTCATAATTTTACGTGTTAGAAGGGTGGGGTAAGTGTTACTCTACTGACAATTGAAAATTATCCTTAGTGTGAATAGCACCGTCTATTCCGAAGTGTGGATACTTGAATGTATGTAAACTATCCTAAATAGTGAAACAAACAGATGAGTCCTTATTGTCATTGTTAAAAATTTAATTTACACTGAAAAGTGTTCTTAAAATGGCGCTGTGAAAAGATTTTGTGAAGGAGGGGTAAGCGCCAGGAGTGAGAAACGAGAAACCGCAGCTACTGTGTACGTCACAGAGCCGCGCTGGGATTGGGTGACCTACGTCACAAACTGTACTCTGATTGGCTCTTGAGTCTCTGACGATCCGTAAGCTAATTGGTTCTTCAGGAAAACTCCATTTTTATTGGTTGAGCAGAAAAGTGACGTAGCTCAACTGTCATTGGCTTGTTGGTGTGTTTCGCGCACGGATTGGTTATTTTGCGGAACATCCCGGAAATATTTTACGAACAATTTTGTGAATTAGATTTAACTCTTAAAAATGAGTTATCATTTTAAACATGTTGAGAAAAAGCCAACATTATTTCAGAAATTTAAAAATTTATTTTCGCCTGACAAGAAAATCGAAACGCGAGGTGGTAAATTACTTCATAAGTATAAAACGCCTGCAGCGTATATGGAAGGTGAATATGGATATCATACTGTTTTATGGTTTGATAGTTGGAAACGCTATACAAAGAACGATGGTGTTTTAACTTGGCCTGATGATGGTTCATTTAATGTAAAAGTCTTGAGAAATTTACGAGAGAAAATGAATGCTCTTATTCCAAAACCGAGACCAACTCAATTTGAAGCTTTAGTTGAGTGGGAAGATGAGATGTATCAGTTACAAAGAGAAGCTAGTGGAATTAAAAGACCTTCTAAAACTCCAGCTTGGAGAAGAGATACTCATGAAGATAGGTTGCGAATGTGGAGGCAGGGAAACATGAGTGAAGGATTGTATTTAATTCAGGAAATGGTTATGGGTACTCCTACTGGGAAATCTATGGAAAGTGAATCTGAAGATGCAGTTATGGAAGAAATATATACTACAGCTAAAAAGAATCAGCCTTTGAGACCTCCTAGATCGTGGTCTACTCCGGTAATTTCTACTGAAACTTCACCGAGTGCACCCCCTATTAATGAAGCTCCTAAACTTTATCCAAATAATTGTGAAATTATTGAAACTCCTAGAAGGCCAGAATTTGATAATGTTCGAAATGAAGGTAGACATTTTTCAATGACTCCAAGAGCAAGAGAAGCTCCAAAAGATTATACAAGAGAGACAAGAAATGTTGAAGATGTCGATTCTAATGAATATTTAAGATCTAAGGAAGAATTAATTAGAAGAATGACAAAAGGCATGGAAGCTGTGACAGTTCCAGTAACAATTGGTCCTGTTCAGCCTGTGTTTGACCAAAGAGAAACAAACAAGACAGGATTAACTATTCCTTTAAATGCAGAAATTCAAAGAGTTGCTGAAAAATTTTATTCAGACATTTCTGAAATAAACTCTTCTAGATCGAGAATGCCTGATTTAACCTTTAATGAGGATTTATCTCCAAAAACACCAATGGGTGCTATATCAGATGTAGGGAGTCCTGAAGTCAGGGTGACCACACCAAAACTTGATGTGGCCAAATTAAAAGCAAATATCGAAGAATTAATAATTGGAACAATTGGTCCAGATAGTTTAAATTACTATCGAGATGATGAACTATTGTTCATTTGTAAAAGCATTCAGTGGAAAACAAAGAATAAGTATGATCAATTAGAGGATCTAGCAGCGGAACTAGAAATCGATGTGAGTAAACAAAAGAATTTTGCAAAGCATTACAGATTAGACTTTTCAGAAAGTGACATTGAGAGTTTGAACTCAATGGGAAGAATACTACACATAAAAGATTTGATTGTTTATATCAAAAAGCTGGGAGAACTCAATAAGTGGAGAGTGAAATGGACGAAAAGGAAGGAAGATGAAAGATTGGAGAAATTGTCAAAACAATTTCCAATGAGAGAGATTGCAGGTGGAGGATATGTTCATGTCCCTTGGTCAAGACAGGACATACTGTTATTTACAAATGACTTCCCGAAATTGAGGGAGAAACCAGTAGAGTGGTATAGACAAGTGGATAGGTTTATTAAAGTCTCTAAAGTTCTGTGGATTGATTTAGATGGATTTTTCGACATTGTCGTTCCATCAGATCTTTGGACAGAATGCAAAATATCAATAAGTTGGCCAAAAACAGAACCTGAGCGAATCAAAGAAACAGGTGCTCCTAATCCTCTTGTAATGGATTTTTACGAAAAAGTGATCGTTTGGATGAAAAACAAAATTCCACCCAAAGAAGTTGATTGGGTTAAAATAGAAAGGACAGAACAGGAAACAAAGGAATCAGTTCATTCTTTTTATGAAAGGCTACTGTTAATTTTTAAACAATACAGTGGCTATGAAAAACTAGATGAAAAAGATATGAGTCATTTTGTCTATAGATTTGTTTATGGACTAAAACCTGAAATTGCAGACATGATCAGAAATAGCATTGTAGGATGGCAATCACTTTCTGTAGATGAAATTCTAAGAAAAGCTAAATATTGCAGTGATGAATTGGAAGTGAGACAGAAGAAGCTCAAGGAAAAAGCCATGTGGGCTCAGGTAAAAGTGGCTGAGCAACAGATTGCCAACATGGGTAATAAGAACACTAATTTTGTTCAAACTGGAAATACAAACCAGATGCAAGGAAAGTTTAAAGGTAATAATTTCCCAAAGAAATTTAGTCCAAAGATTGAGGAGTTGAAACAAAGATTGCCTTGTTTTAATTGTGGCGAAATTGGACATTGGAGAGACGAGTGTCCTCATCCTCCTAAAAACTTAAAGAATCCCTTATTGAATCCACAGATGCAGAATGGTGTTGACCTGCAGCAACAGCTACAGATGCAACAGGGGTTAAACGAGTTAAACATTCAGCGACAGTTGCAGCAACAGCAACAGGTGAATAACCGTCAGGATCAATTGCCACAACCACCTTTTCCGAATTGTGGGGGAGTTCAAAAATATAATCCAAACGTGGGATTTCAGGGAAATGAACAGGTAATAAAACCACAAAAACAACAAAAGCAGCAAAGAGTGCAAATGCAAAATGCTTCACAACAATTTTTATTAACAGAAAGTCAAGACAGTGATTCTGATGATTATTGCTGACGGTGCCCGGGAGAGGAGGAAGAGTGTGTTGTTGGAGCCACTCTTGAGGTTGACCAGTCTGGTCCATTTGTATACGGGAAAGTTAATGATGTAGACATCACTTTTCTAGTGGACACTGGTGCTACCCGTTCTACTGTTAGATCAGTGGAAATTGAAAACCTACCTCTCTCTGGGGATACCATCCAAGTTGTCGGAGTAAGTAATCAGCAAATTAAAACTGACTTAACTGATCCAGTTCCAGTTGAAATTGGAAATTACAGAGACAAACACAGATTTGTGGTTTGTAATAGTAGTCCAGTTAATCTATTAGGCAGGGACATTCTATGTAAAATGAATTGCAGGATATATTGTTCTCCTGATGGAGTTGAATTACAAACAATGGAAGAAGATGGTTTGTACAGAATGACAATGATGATGATGGAAGCAGAAGAAACAAAATTGTTTCCTACATTAGAAAAGAAAGATTTACCTGAGGAGCTCAGAGAAACAGTGAAATCTGAAATATGGGATTTTACTGGGAATGAAATGGGTCTAATGAAAAACATAGATCCAGTAAAAATTACATTGAAACAGGGAATAGAATTTCCAAACATTCCACAGTATAAAATGAAAACAGAAACAATTGAAGGTATTACGCCAATAATTGAAAAATTCATCAAACAAGGTGTATTAAAAGAAATGGAGAGTAGTCCTTGTAATTCACCAATTATGGGAGTTAAAAAGTCAAATGGAACATTTAGAATCGTACAAGATTTGAGAAAGGTTAATCAAATTGTCGTCCCATGTTGTCCTGTGGTTCCAAATCCAGCAGTAATTCTGTACCAAATTCCACATGATGCTGAATGGTATACTGTCATTGATCTTTGCAATGCATTCTTTACAGTTCCTTTGCATCCAGACAGTTATGAAATCTTTGCTTTCAGATTCCAAGGTAGGACCCTCGGATGGTGTAGAATCCCTCAGGGCTATACAGAGAGTCCTTCAATCTTCAATGAATTATTAAAAAGATCCTTAGAGAACCTGGACTTACCTGGTAGATCTACGTTGGTGCAGTATATCGATGATCTGTTGATAGCTGCTAAGACAAGAGAAAATTGTGTGACAGACACAATAATACTGTTAAATCGCCTTGCAGAAGAAGGACATAAAGTGTCCCCAGAAAAACTACAGTTTTGCAAACAAGAAGTAAAATATCTTGGTCACAGAATTGCAAAGGGAAAAAGACAAGTAACAATTGAGAGAATAAAAATGATTCAAGCAATGTTACCTCCAAGAACACAGAGGCAGGTCAGAATGTTCTTGGGAATGGTTGGTTACTGTCGACAATGGATAAGTGGATTCTCAGTAATTGCGAAACCACTACAAAGACTGACAAAGTCAGATGTAAAAGATCCAATTATTCTCAATGATGCTGAGATGGAATCTTTTGAGAACCTGAAAAAGAGCTTATGCCAAGCTCCTGCTTTAGGTATGCCAAATTATGAGAAAGATTTTGAACTGTATTGCAGTGAGAGAGAAGGATGTGCATTGTCTGTGTTAATACAGAGACATGGAAATTTAAAGAAACCTATTGCATACTTTTCTGCAGTTCTTGATCCCATTGCAAAAGCATTACCAGGTTGCTTGAAAGCAGTTGCAGCTACAAGTATTAGTCTTGAACAAAGTGAGGGAATCATAATGGGATTTCCTGTGAAAGTTTTTGTACCTCATTCAGTTGAAATATTGCTGACAAGAGGTAAAACTCAGCATTTGACAAGTAGCAGATTGACAAAGTATGAGAAAATCATACTAGGAGCAGATAATGTTTCGATTTCAAGATGTTTGAATCTGAATCCTTCTACATTACTGCCTGATTTTGAAATCATTGATGATATTGAGACTGAACATGAGTGTTTAGATGTCATGGAATTCTGTACTAAACCAAGAAAAGACATCAAAGATAGACCTTTGTCTGAATCGGATTTTGTCTACTTTGTAGATGGCTCATGCTTAAGATCCGAAGGAGGTGTCTTGAAAGCTTCATATTCAGTTTGTACAGTTAAAGATGTTGAAGAAGCATCATGTCTTGAAGGAGTTCGTTCAGCACAAGTGGCTGAATTGATTGCTTTGATTCGTGCATGTGAAATATCGAAAAATATAAGAGTTACCATCATTACTGATAGTCAGTATGGGTATGGAGTTGTGCATGATTATGGACAACTCTGGTCACAGAGAGGATACATGACATCAGCAGGGTCACCAATTAAAAATGCAGTTTTCATTAGGAGATTAATTGAAGCAATACAATTGCCGAAAGAAATCGCTATTGTTAAATGTGCAGCGCACACAAAAGGAGTGGATTATATCTCCAAAGGCAATGCCTTTGCAGATGAAACGGCTAAATACTGTGCAAGGAAAAATTATTCATACAATCGGGAAAGGAGTAAAGAAACTGATTCAAATTCATTAATGCTAACAACAGTTGTAGAAACATGGCATGAGATTAGAGATTTACAAAACGAAGCAGATGATGAAGAGAAAGACCTGTGGTTAAGATCAGATTGTAGACCACGTGATGAAGATGGAGTGTGGGTTTACAAAGATGGCAGAGTGGTCTTACCAAATTGCTTGATTGCTGACATGGCCAGATTATATCATGGTCCAGCACATCTTGGAAGAGATTCTATGATTAGACTTTTCCGAGAAACATGGTTCAATACTAAATTCAGAACAATTGCAGAATCTTTTTGTCAAAGGTGTTTGTCATGCCAACAAATGAATCCAAACAGAAAATCAGTGGTGGGGACAGGAATAATTGGTCGAGAGGGTGGTCCCTTTACCAGGTTACAGATGGACTTCATTGAAATGCCCTTACACAATTGTTTGAAATATGTCCTTGTAATTGTTTGTTTATTTTCAAGATGGGTAGAGGCTTTTCCTACACGACATTGTGATTCAATTACAGTAGCAAAACTGATGCTCAGAGAAATCATCCCAAGGTACGGTTTTCCAGTCACTATTGAGAGTGATGGAGGAAGCCATTTTGATAACAAATTGATGAAGTTAATTTGTGAAGCTTTGAGCATTGAGCAGAAAATACACTGTGCATACAGACCAGAGGCATCTGGGGTAGTTGAACAGATTAATGGAACAATTAAAAACAGAATTGGAAAAATGTGTCTTGAAACAGGTGTAAAGTGGACTGATGCTCTTCCACTTGTTTTGATGTCATTAAGAAGTACACCAGATAAAAAGACAGGTTTGAGTCCTCATGAAATTTTAATGGGAAGAGTTATGAGGCAAGCTTTTGTACCTGTAGGTAAACTGTTGAGCATAAATGACAGTGCTATTTTGGACTACTGTAAAAGGTTATCTGATATGGTGACTTCTGTGTCTAATCAGGTGGGAACTGAAGCTCAATCAGATGAAAAAGTTTTAACACATGATCTGAGGCCTGGTGATTGGGTCAGGACAAAAGTACATCGGAGAAGAAATTGTCTGGCTCCTAGATGGCAGAAGCCTAGGCAAATAATTTTGATCACTACTAATGCTGTAAAATGCAGAGGATTGAAACGTTGGATTCATCCGAGTCATACTATTCCAGTACCAACTCCTGAGAGTTCTGATGTTGAAAGTGATACTACAGATGATTCTGATTCTGAAGCAGAAGGCGAAACAGAAGGTGAAATAAATCCAGATTCTGAAGATCGACAAGAAAGTCGACATCTGGAACCTGTGCCTGCGAATGGAAATTTGACAAGAAAAGACTTGGAAATTATTGAAATAGATTCTGAAGGTGAAGAGAATCTGTTAAAAGGAAAGATAACTGAAGATTCGGTTGTCTCCATCGAAGACAGAGAAGCAGAACAAAAAGAAGTTTCAGACCAGGAGAGTATCGAAAGGCAGAAAACAAGCTCTGAAGTAAGGAACAGAAATCCAAAATCTGGGAAGTTGGGGGTAATTGAAGAAGAGGAGGAAGACGAATTACCAAGTACCAGTGATGGAAAACAAAGTGAAGTTCCTGAAGGAGTAAAATTGCCGAATAGAGAAGTTCCTGAGTCAATTGAAATTTCAGACTACGAAACTGAAGAAAGTGACGTGGATGGTGAAAGTGGAAACAGAAAGAAAAGAACTTGGAAATCAGAATCAAATAATTCTGAACCTAGAAAGAAATACGTGAGAAAAGCAGACTACTGGCCTGGTGGAAGATTGAGAGTCAGATTGATCAAGAAACCAAAAGAGCAGGTTGAAGAAATCAGTAGTCAAAAGAGTCCTGGAAAGGAAGTTGGAGTTGGAAGGAAAATTGAAGTGGTGTCGAGAAAAGGAAAAAGAATAGTAAGACCAAACCAGAAATACAAGTCTCCTGAGTGGACTTATTTAGTAATTCCACCTGTTATTGATATCTATGGTAGTAGTGAAGAAGAAGACGAAATCCAAGAAATTAGTGACAATGATTGAAGTACAGAAATATTAATTTGGCAAAAGGCTGAAGAAAATTTGTTAGTTGACACAAGGTCGAAGAAAAACTGTCTAGTTGAAGAAAACTTATGTATGACATAAGGTCGAAGAAATCTTGTTTAGGGTTTAAAAAAAAAAAAAAATTTTAAAAGGGGGGTGTAAATATAATTTTAGAATTTAAAATTTTTGTTTTCTTTTGTTTTATTTTGAGGCTAAACTAACCAAAAATGCCTTATGTTAAGGAGAGCACTTCAAGGTGTTCTGTTTTCAAGAGATGCTGTAAGATGACTCTGGTGTGTCTGCTCATTTTAATTCTGCTCTGGTTAGTTTTAGCTGTGATTATCCCTTTAGAGATGAACAGAGAATTACACAAAGTTAACATAACAAGCAAAGCTTTGGTTAGCCAAACTAAACATAGTGCATCTACAAAAGTTATTGATCATCAGCCTAACATTCAACAAGATAAATCTATTAGTGATTTTTCAAGCAATACATTCACAAAGCTTTTGAGTGAATATGTAAAGGTAATGGATGCAAAAGACTGCTACGTCTGTGTCAAGTTACCTGCTTCTGTTTCTGAGGGAGTAACATATAATATGCTTCCTCTTACTTATGGTGTAACATGTAGTGTGTTAACTAGCTTATTTTATCAAACTGGTCGCTTAGAATATTACTATTCAGATTTTGACGAGATTTTCGCAAATATAAAGATTGAAAATGCTTTAAATAAGCATAAGAAAGCGAAACAAATGAGAGAATTTTTCCTTGTTACTAATGAACTCACTTATGAGTATGCTTACAAGAATAATCTAACTTGCAAATTAAGTGCTGAAGGAAAGAAATTTTTGAATATGGTAGAGGAGAGGAGAGCAATTTACAAGAGGAATGAATTAGTCAAGCAGACTAAGTCAAGATTCTGGCAGAAAGAGGATGAGAAATTAAATGGCAAAATGCTTGAAAATGTTGCTATTCACATAGATAAACCAGTTAGTGGAAAGCTTTGCATTAGAAGAGATAATACACTTTTTGATAATTATTTTGTAGGTGCAAGTAACTGTGAAGATACTTATCAGATTATGGGAGGTTGGGGATTTAAAGGTGGGAAAGATCCAATCTTTCCTGGGATTTATTTTGTTTGTGGTGACAAAGCCTACTACAACCTTCCAGACCACTGGTATGGAACTTGTTATGTGGGAATTGTTTTTCCTAAAGTATTTCATGTCGATAGAGATTCAGAAGGATTGTTTAAAATTCATAATTATGTAAATAGAGTCAAAAGAGAAACTTTTACAGAAGTTTTGGGAGATATTTTTCAAGCAGTAATACCTTTTGTTGGTATAACCCTAAATGCAGGGAGAATCAGAAAATTGTCCACTATAGTTGATAGATTGTCAACTGACACAGCTGATGGATTCCAATTAGTGAATGTTGAAGTAATTGCAATTAGATCCATGGTAATTCAAGATCGCCTTGCTTTAGACATACTCCTAGCAAAAGAGGGAGGAGTCTGTTGCATTTTGCATGTGCAACATTGTTGCACATATATACCTGATGAAAGTAAGAATATTGAAATGTACATCAAGAACATTACACAAATGCATTCGGAGATAATTCCTTTAGAAGAAGATGATTTCACAGAGAAACTTTCAAAAAGATTTCAAGCAATTAGAAATTGGTTTCATGACATCGGAAGTTCAATTCTTGGCAAGATTTTGGCACCTTTGATTATAATAGTATTCATTTTTATTTTGACCAAAATAGGTTGTTTGTTGCATAAAAGAAAGAAGCAGTTGAAAGAAAAGAAAAGGATCTATAAACTTAGAAAAGAAGAAGAAAGGGAGATTGAGTTACAAGAGTTACATAGAGAACGTTATGCAAATTCTGAGGATTTTGCAGATACTGGTTTTTAGAATTACTGACTCAAATGAATTTGAATCATTTTCTCGGAAGTTTAAATTACCAAATTTTGGGTGGTGGTGTGGTGATTTGTTAATCACCAGATGAGGGAGTTGATGGAGCGAGATAGAAAACATAATTTTGTTTAAACTCGTGAAGTCACATTTCCATAACATGAATAATAAAACTAATGATTTGTGATGTGTTGTGATAATATAACCTAGATTAAACTTTACACATGGGGGGGACTAACATGTGTGCTCATAAACGTGCATAAGTGTTGCATCTTTTTGTTCGTGCAAAATAATAAAATAATTTATTGTTTTCGTTTTTGTCATTACTAACTGCAGCAAACCTAAAAGAAGCATGTGCTTATTTTGCTTTTCCTCGTCTATGTGATGTCATTTCTACTATTCTAGGTGCACATAAGTCTCATGGATTAATGAAGACTGGTAGATATAAACGCTGCTTTATTTGTTTGCATTTGCTAGGTAACATTTGACTAATCGGGTGGGTTAAATAATTAGTAAATCCTGGGTGGATACAGAATCAACATTATTTCTTACATTAATACTTTTCTTGTATTTGTTTATTACTAGAAAGCATAAGTTGCCTGCTTTTGGGCCTAGTTTGCTCGAGTTTGCTAAAGCTGAAATTTACTTCTGCAAAAGTCACGAGATGCCCATTCTGAAAAAAGTGTTCGTCAAAGCTGCATTCACAAAGCAAAAACTGATGTGCTGTCATCATTCTGTCGGACGTGGCCAAGGTCGGAAATGTGATAAAGGACAATTTTGTCAGCTCTAACTTGGCACCCACGGAAGTAAATCGAACGCTGCGAGAACATTTATTTACAAATGTTGCAAACCAAGGAAGCTCCTGGTTGCATTCGGAAAAGACAATGGTCCTTAAGAAATGTGACCTAATGGAAGTTTTGAAATGTGGGTGACATGTCACTTGTCACTCTCAACCAATGGGACGTCGTGGATTTATGAAAACTTTCCTTTGCTTAGATTAGTTAGCATAGAAAGGTATAAAAAGTCATGTCCTTAGGGATGGGCTGGCTGCTGCTTTCTGACTTTCCGATGAGGGTGAAGTGCTGTCGGACATTGCGTGGAGCACGTAAGAATCCTCAAAGAACTTTACTTTATTTTCCATCTATTTAGCTTAGCTAGGGACTTAGGTTTTAGAAATGCTAAACTTTTAAATACTTACTTAAACTTTGAATTATTTGCTTAATTTGTATTTTTCTCATGATTCTTTACAAACATGCTTGCTTCAATGCTAATAAATTACATTTATAAAACTACAATTTGAAATATCATAAATTAGTAAATAAAATCTTACTTTTGACAAACAAGCTGGTCTTGATTATTCAGAAGTGTAGGTTACTATTAGCTAGATCACGTCGCCAATGGTGGTCGTTTAAATAGTTAGGATTTGTTATAATGACAACATTCTTACCGCAAATGTATAAATTTGTATATAGTGTGTAAATTAGGTGTATATAGATTTAATCTGACCACCTGATTCAGTAGGCCCAAATATGTCAGGTTTATAAATGGGTCCATGAGTTAGTGTAGAATTTTGTTTATAGATTATGAAATTGGGTAGCGTTGTTTATGACATATTTTCTATAGGCCGCTGGATCAGGTACATGTGTTTATGTTACATGCTTGTTGGTTATTTTTCTAGTGTGGGTGTGTGAACAATTATGGAGTTGTTGCCCGTGCATAGTGCGTGCCTATATTCCGTGCCTGTGGTTTATGCAGGGGTTCCTGGTGTTTGTATATATTACCAGTTTGTGTGTGTACTTATCTTCCGTGTGTGTGATGTAAGTGTGAGTTGGTGTGTCGGAGACGATGTTTTGCGTAGGCGTATGGTTGCTTGCCATGTGCTTACCATAGGCGAGTGGGGTGTGTGCATTTGTTAAAGTGTGGGGGTACTGTGTATGTTTGTATATTGTCTGCTGGTCTTCCGTGTATGATGTGCATGTGTTATGTGTATGATGGGATGGTGTATCTTCAATTGTATCTCAGCCTGGTGTGTTTTTATATTCCGTGCATGGGGCGTACGTGCCTCATTTGTGTGTGAAGGGTATGTTTTTTGTTTGTGTCTGTGCTTTTCTTCTGTGCGTGGTGTGCGCTTGTATGTGCATGAAGGACACCGTGTTTGTTAACGTGTATGTCTGCCTGGCGTGTGTGTAGTCACCAGCTTCTGTACATATTTCACTCGGTGTGCGGAGTGGCCTGCACAGGTCCTGCCTGCTGCTGCCACCATGGTACATGCTTCGAATACCCCTGCCTCGCCCCAGCGCACAGCACATGCACAGGAGACCAACACACATGTAACCGGTCCCTCTAACCACACAAGACATCTCTCCCCACACACATGTAATACCTTTCCCCACACGTAAGTCCCTTACCCCACATGGGTAACACACACTACCAGTTCTGCACTCTGACGTACTATGGAAGCACGGCCGCACGCACGCACACTGTTGAAGCAGGTAGTACATAACATTAATGGCTGCTGTGTTTACAAAGAGAACTTGGCGTTTATCTGGGAGATTGGGTGGCCGGGTGATTTCTAGCACGTCCCTGAGATAGCTGGGAGCCTCTGGCCCTTTAAGGCGGAAGGCGTTGCCACTCAATACTCGGAGACGTTTGATAAGACATGCAAACACCCCCACCCACACCCTGTCCCATCACAAGACAAAGGCCGGCTGCAAAGTGCCCCCATTACAAACGACACCACTTTGATATTTTATGTGCAGGTGGCGCCAGGGTCTGGGGTGGTAAAGCAAAAAGGAAACGCCAACACCAGCCGCTCACACCTTGACCCATCTGCACAATCCTTATCTCAGGCCTCAACTGCTTCTGAGCTCAAGAAACAGAGGCCGAGGGAGGGGACAGCAGGCTAAGGATGTCTCTTTTAAAATAAAAATACAAAAATGGACAAAGAACATGCATGAAATTAACCGGCGCATCCTCAGATTGCAGACCGATAGCTTGTTGGCCCGGGTATGCAGGGAAACTGTTGACAGTAGAAATGACAGCGGCATTCATACCAACCAGCACTTGCACCAAACTACCACACCACCACCCACCTACTCTCATACCCGCAGAATTCCTGCACTCCAACACAGACCACCACAATCGCACCCACGCCATCTCCCCACACTCCTACATCCAGCACTACATGCCCACTAACACCTACAGTGTTCCCACATTCCCACATGGATACCCACACACACACACAAGCTTCTCACCTTCCCACATCCAACTCCACGCACACACTGACCTACAGCGTTCTCACATTTTCATCCATGCACACACCTACTCCTACACCACCTCCTTAAACTTACTCCCCTTTTCAATGACACATCCAGCTTGCACACCATTCTTACTCAGAGGCATACCACCACCATCCCACACTTACACAAATACAGCTAGGACAGCGTCTCTCAGGCGCAGTCAATGCAAGGTGCCTCTCTCTGATACCATTGCAAGGAGAGGCGCTACTTACAGACAACCCCTAGAGCACAAGCGGTGCAACTTATGGACACTGCACTCACAACAAGAGATGCCTGTCGCTGACACCACATAGACTGAGAGGTATCTCAGAACGGGGCTGGACTGAGAAGCCATCTACAGCCCCGGTTGTACGCGACTACAGTCAAGCTGCGAAACTCACACCACATCCACCTCTTCACGAGCACCTTTGTGGCAATCATTTATTTATACATGTCTGTAGGACGAACATGCTGCAGTGCTGAAGGCATCAGACCAGTGCTTTTACCCTTAGAATTGGTAGTTAAGCACCTTCTGTAGGGATTCGGTTGAGGGATTCATTGACTAGGTGTAGCATAGATGGTTGCACGAAATGTCTTCCAGAAATAAGCAATAATAAAAGCAAAGCGTTCCATTCACATGGGTAAAACACTGTTTCAGTTGTTTTTTACGGCGCGAAAACGAGTAACACTGAAAAGAACTGTTTTTTTGAAGTATTGAAATCACTGGAAAACTCTGAAAAAACACCACCAGAATTTAGCAAAAATAGAAACTGAAAACAGGAAAGCCTAACTATGTGTTAGGCCTAAGGTCCAGAATGGCTGAGTACATGGAAAAAGCTTCCAAAAATATGGAGGCCAGCCATGAGCTCCAGCAGCACTGGTATGACCAAAAAGCTGCACTGGTAGAATTTCAACCAAGGCAAAGGGTATGGATATTGGAGCCAGTGGCACCAAGGGCTCTCCGGGACAAATGGAGTGGCCCTTACCCCATCTTATAAAAGAAAAGTGAGGTTACCTACTTGGTTGACCTGGGCACAAGCAGGACACCCAAAAGGGTGATCCATGTGATCCGCCTTAAGCTTTTCCATGACAGGCCTGATATCACCATGCTGATGGTGACTGATGAGGATCAGGAGACAGAGAGTGAACCTCTCCCTGGCCTCCTCTCTTACAGCCCCAAAGATGGGTCAGTGGATGGAGTTGTCTACTCAGACACTCTCTCTGCCCAACAGCAGGCTGATTGCAAGCAAGTCTTGCAACAGTATGCTAAGCTCTTTTCCTTGACCCCTGGTTGGACAAACTGGTGTACCCATGATGCGGACACTGGTGACAGTGTACCTGTCAAGATCAAAATCTTTTAACAGTCTGATCAAGTCAAAGAAAGCATCAGAGCTGAAATCATTAATATGCTGGAGTTAGGGGTTATTGAACCCTCTGAGAGCCCCTGGGCCAGCCCAGTGGTTCTAGTCCCCAAACCTCATCCACATGGTGGAAAGAGAGAAATTAGGTTCTGTGTGGACTACAGAGGGCTCAACTCTGTCACCAAGACAAATGCTCACCATATCCCAAGAGCTGATGAATTGATAGATAAGGTAGGTGCAGCCAAATTTGTAAGTGCCTTTGACTTAACTGCAGGGTACTGGCAGATTGGCATGGCACCAGGAGCAAAAGAAAAGACAACATTCTGATGGGCATTATTAGTTTACTGTTATGCCTTTTGGTTGAAAGAATACCTCTGCCACCTTCCAAAGGTTGGTGAATCAAGTCCTTGCTGGATTGGAGTCCTTTGTACAGCTTATCTAGATTATATTGATGTCTTTAGCTCCATCTGGCAGGATCACCTCGTCCATCTTGGGAAGGTTTTAAAAGCCCTGCAAACTGCGGCCTAACTATCAAGGCATCCAAATGCCAGTTAGGGCGACAATTGATTGTCTACACATAGACGAACAGTGTCTGCAGACTGAGACATTTGACTTAAATTGATACTGATATTGCTCCAAATAAAACATGACTGCCGAAATAAATGGCCAAATTATACCACAGAAATCTGCATAACACTGGGAAAACCTTGCCATTTCCTTTAATGCGGGGCGGATGGAGGTAACCTTCTATGGTCCCAGACACCCATTGTTAATCATGGTGAGTTGGGGCAACAGGCACTCTGCAAAGTTGTGGGGGCGGGCATTTTCAAGGGAGGCAGGGAGGGGGATTTCTTTGGGGTTTTACTTACTTTGTTTTCTATGTTCTTTATAAGATGTTTTATTGGTAGCACTTTGTGACTGACGTGTCTGCAACTCCCTCACTGGAGACTTAGTCTTCGAACCTGAGCAATGCCCAGCATGAACAGAGTGCATACACTACCCCCCCCCCCCCCCCACTTCCATATGTTCACGATCACTACACTAGAGGCACATAGCTTTACAGTGCTCTCCTGGAATGTCAATTGGCTGGGGATCAAAACCAAATGAGGTGTAGTCCTGCAATTCCTTGAGAGGCACTCTCCAGATGTGGTCCTCCTTCAAGAGTACCTCCAGGGAAATACCTATCGGGCGTTGGACAGATGGCAAAACAAAATGTTGGCTCACACAGGCTATGCCAAGGACTCTAGAAGGGTGGGCTTTCTTATGTGTAAGTAAATGTCGCTCCCCATACAAAACACCTGGCCAGACACACACATGGGTGGTATGTGGCAGTCTCCGGAGCTTGGAGGGCAAAAAACCCAACATTATTTCAGTATATATCCCTCCAAGACTGCAGGAAGCGACGTTCCTTGACCTGAGTGCTCTACTCCTCTGTCTCCCTGATGGTGGATTGGTGATGACTGGAGATTTCAACATGGCCCTGTGTGATAAAAGCGACCACTGGCCTCCCAGGCTGGATGGGTCTCCTGGTCGCCCTCTCACTGATTTCATGTTAGCCCTGGGGCTTGTTGACTCATGGCGCACCCACAATCCCATGACACAGCAATACACATTCCATTCTGAGGCTCATGGCAGCCTCTCATGTATCGACTACATTCTCACCCTATCTCATCAACTCGCTCACTTTAGAGAAGTTTGCCACGTCGCCGGGGGTTTTTCCGACCACACCCCAGCCTGGAAGGTCAACGGTCTCTCAGAACACCATAATTACGGGTAGATTGTACTTTACCCTCAGTACCTAAAGGTGCCCCGCATCTAAGTTGGCATCCATGAGGCCATGAAAGATATTTTAAATAGAAAGACAGTTCGGTGGACTCAGCACAAACCCTGTGGGAGGCATACAAGGCAGTCATAAAAGGTCAAGGCCTCTTACTGATAGTGGGGCACAAAAAGGAAAAAAAGGGCCTGTTTAGAGACTGCATCCAAATTCACTGACACAGACCAAGAGGGCTCGCGCCACAATTAAACTTTTAAGCAGAAAGAATACAGGGACACTCCAACGCAAACCACTAAAGCCAGCTATCGCGCAGCACAAAATCGCCTCTTTGAGGTGGGCGATAGGGCTGGGAAGCTCCTAGCCTGGCTCGACAGGAAGGAGAGAGCCAACCGATGGGTCCTTGAAATGCTGACTGATAGGGGTGATCGGGTTAGGGACAGGCAGGGAGTGGCAATTGCCTTTGCGGCCTACTACACACACCTCTACTCCCCGGGGCTCACCACCACAGCTGAGGATTTGAGTGAATTATTGTCGGACATTCAACTCCCAAAGATTTCACTTTTGGAAAGACAACTCCTAGAACAGGAGCTCATGGAGGCTAAAGTAGCACAGACTATTCAGGACTTTAACTCTGGTAAGGCAGTGGACCCTAATGGCCTGCCCATTGAACTATACAAGCTCACAGCCCCTAAAGTCACACCCACGTCCTGCAAGTGTTTTTGGAAAGCCGGAAGTCGGGCTCCTGGCCCAGAACCCAGTTGCTTGCCAATATAGTAGTCACACATAAAGAGGGTAAACCACTGAAGGACTGTGCCTCCTACAGGCCTATCTTTTTTTTTTTTTTTTTGTCCTCATATTGCGAAGCTCTATGTATTTGGAGTTTCAGGTTTCTGCCTCTGGTTTTATGTTTTCCTTTCCGAAACTGCCCCTTGATCTCTCTTGTCTGGGGGGTTTATCATCTTCCCGATGATTTCTAGAGGAGTACCCTTAAGCCATTACATAGTGTCAAATCTGGTCTGGAGATGGGGGGAGCTAGCTGCTTTGGCTAGTCGACAAGTACCATACTTGTCCGCCAGAAGTTGTTTCGCATTAATCATGGGACCGTTATACCAACCCTGTATTGGGATTCATGTGGTTTTCCAAAATTTCCCAATACTTAAATCTCTTACAGGTGTTCCCCTTCCTATCTAGTTTGTTAATCCTTAAAACAGAGTTCATCCATTCTCCATGTGTTGGAGGGGAGGGCCCAACCCACTTGATACAAATCTCCCTCCTTGCAAGTACAATTAACACGAAGAGTAGATTTTCCTGACATTTGGTTAGTCCCCCTCCATCTATTGTACCTTCAATCCCAAAAAGAGTAAGGGTTGTACTTACAGTTAGCTGTTTGTTCAAGATCATGCTCAAGGTCTTACCAACTTCGTTCCAGTATTCTTCCAATAGGGGGCAGTTTCTGAACATATGGATGTCATCTGCCTTTTCTTCCCCACATTTCGGGCATTTCTTTACTCCTGCATTTTTTAATTTGGACAGCTTTTTCGGTGTCCAATAAGCTCGGTGTATAGTATATAGATGATTTCTTTTCAGTGCTGCTGATTTTAGGGTCAACCAGCATTTTCCCACTGATTTTTCCCAAATTCTATCCAAATCAGTTGTAGGTAAGTCTCTCCCCCAGATTTGATCCTCGGTATTTGTGTTTCTATCTCCTGCAGCTATGAAAGCCCAGTACCACTTTGCCACTTCTTTAGTTATGGGTGAGTTCTTTATCATTTCTTTTTCCAGTTTCTCATTCTCTTGGTTGTATGTGGGTAGCGTTTTAGACCAACTTAAAATTTGGTAATATTTAAATTTGGAGGCTGAATCGTTGGTTATTATTTTAAGTTCTTCCCATGTGGTCAGAGTTGAACCATTTAATAGTTGACCCCAGTAATTGATATTTGCTAGTCTCAAAGGAGTTGCCATTGAGTCTTTTAAGCATTCTGGGGTTCCTGGTGATTCCCATATAGGGGCCATTCCGCTGTAATACGGGATGTTTAAAATTACTCTGATTTGTACCCACATCTTTGCTGCCTCCCTTAAGATCTTCAGTTTTATTTTTTTTAAGTATTTGGGGTGTCCAAATTTGAATAGAAAGTGGTCAACTGATTCTGTCATTGCTTGTAAATACCTTGGGTAGTATTGGTAACTTTTTAATAGTGCTCGGATGTTTTTGAACTGAAATGCCCTGTGGTACTCCCCCAGATCTGGACTAGCTAGTCCTCCGTCTTGTTTTCCCCTCCTGAGTTTCTTCCACGAAATTCTTATTCCCTTCGAGGCCCATATAAAACTGGTAATTTCCCCCTGTGTTTTTAGGTCTCGCGACCTCGCGCATCGAGCGGAGCGAGAATTCAAGTGCTCGAAATCCTCGTGAAACCAAGGGCTTCTTGCGCTGCGGTTTTGTTTAAGTTCACGTGAATCACGTGATCAAACAAGCACGCGCATCAGCCTCCCTCCCTCCTAATTATATTTTTTTAACGGCCGCCGCACAGCACATCAAAGGGCTTCGCCCAGCGTGCGCTCTGCGGCTTCTCGGCTTCTCCTCCCCTAATTATTCATGGCTCAGTTTCCCGGCGCACTCATTTGTTCACATTTTTTTCGCCGCTCTCCCCACTCGGCCCCCTCCCCTGCCCGCCGTGTCGCATTTCTCCTCCCCCCTCCCCTTCTCTGCCTTCCATTCCGTCTTGTTTTAATTTATGTTCCTTCGTCCACACTATTTTTGGGTCTGCCTCGGGCTTGTGTTTACGCATGTTCATGCGCTTCCCTTCTTAATATTTTTTTTTAGCAGCTGCTCTTGTGCGTACAGTTGGTAATTAATTGCAGCTCTTGCAGTTGTAAGCTATTTTCTAAATTACTTTTTTTTAAATAAAAGGAAGTGTGTGTAGCTGTTTGAACTGCACCAAATGTGTTTATTTATATACTTTTGGACACCACGCGGCTTTTATGTTATCAGCACGACACCCGCTTCAGGGACGCTGCACTTCATTCAGATCATTGTCTTCTTTCCTCACCGGCGCTGGGGGGGAAGGGACATGGCTGCTTTGTTTACATTCCGCCTGCTACTGCGAAATAAAATGAACAAGCATTGGCATAGCCAATAGGTCTCGCTTGTGGGACCATATAAGTATTTAGTTTTGCAGCACAATATCATTGGTGCAACAAGGATATTGTGCTGCAAAACTAAATACTTATGAGGTCCCACAAGCGAGACCTATTGGCAATGCCAATGCTTGTTTTTAAAAGGGGCTTTCCAAATTCCAGAGGGATTGTATTAAAAAGGTATGTATACTTTGGCAGGATTGACATTTTGACGATATTTGATCTTCCTATAAGACTTAAAGGTAGAGTCGACCATACTTTAAGCAGCTTTCTCACCTCTCCTGCCACCTTGTTAAGATTACGTTGAGGAATCTTCTCTATGTCGTGATTCACTAAAATTCCTAAGTATTTTATTTCTTTCTTGATATTTGAACTTTTAAACTGAGTATTCCAGGTCATAATTTCGGTTTTTGTGTGATTTACCAGGTAACCGGAGACCTTCCCAAACGCACTTATGGTTTCTTCAATAGCTTCCTTAGCTTTGACATAATTGTCCGTAAAAATCATTAGGTCGTCTGCATATAGTGCAATCTTTTTCTCCCACGCTTGGAACTTGAATGAGGTAACCTCTTTAGCACTTCTTAATTTGTTCGCCAGCGGCTCAATGTATAAGTTGAAGAGCAGGGGCGAGAGGGGACATCCCTGCCTCGTTCCTCTTTCTATATTCACATCTTCTGTGAGACTGCCGTTAACTAAGATTTTGGATCTTGGTGTCTTATATATTTGTTTCACAACGTGCATGAAGGGTTGGCCGATGTTGTTTTTAATCATGACTTTTTCTAGAAAGGCCAAGTTAACTCTGTCGAATGCCTTAGCGGCAACGACAGTGAGAATGGTAAGGGGGACTTTCTTTTGCGTGGCTATATCTATTGAGCTAAAAAGCTCATGTGTGACTTCATGCAATTGTCTCCCCTTGACAAATCCTTTTTGGTCCAGGTTTATGAGTTGAGCCAATACTTTTCCTAGTCGAGCTGCCATAATTTTCGTAAAGATTTTATAATCTGAATTGAGCAGCGATATAGGACGGTATGACTCGCATCTAGTAGGGTCCTTACCAGGTTTTAAAATGATGGTGATTATTGCGTCATTCCAAGAAACAGGTATATTATTTTGTTGCTTAAGGATCAAGTTTGCCAGCTCCGTGATGTGTGGAAGCAGGGTGTCTCTTAGTGCCATGCATATCTCGTTTGGTAGAGCGTCAGGGCCTGCTGCCTTTCCTTTTTTTAAACTTCTAATTATCTCCTCTACTTCACTTGTTAAGATCTCTTTGTTAAGTTCTTCCTTATCTTCCTCCGTTAGAGCTAAAGATGGGACACCTTCTAGGTATGCATTGATCTGGGTTTCTTGCGGGTTTGTGTCTTCTGTGTATAACTCAGCAAAAAATCTCCTGAATTCTTGCCTGATTGTATCTTCATCGGTGCTTTGGTTTACCTGACCTTCCTGATGTATGCTCTTTACTTTGTTTCTGGCTATATCTGTTTTTAGTTTCCATGCAAGCCACTTTCCACACCCTTCCCCATATTCATGTTTTGCTAGCTTGCTTGATTCCCACTTTGTCCGCACTCTTTCTTCTAGGATGCCTTCAAGTTCTTCTCTCTGATGTTGTCTTTCTTGTCCTAGTTCTTCTTTCCTGGTCATGTCTTGTTCCATTAATATTTGGGCATCTAAAGAAGTAATGCTTCTTTCCAGATCTGTAATCGCTTGTTTTATTTTTTTATTTTTATATGCTCCCAGGCTTAACATCTTCCCCCTTAGCACAGCTTTATATGTGTCCCAAGTGACCTGTTTTGTTGTACCTATTCTGTTGTATTCAAAGAAGTTTTTTGTTTCAGCTTCTAGTTCCATCACAATATGCTGGTCTAGTAATAAAGCTCTCTCTACCGTAAATCTTCTTTGTGTTTCTGTTGATTTTACCCGGAGAGTAAGTTGGACGGCCGTGTGGTCTGACAGGTGAGCTGGGAGATGAGCTAGGTTTTTTACGCTTCCTGAGAGATCTCGATCAATGAGAAAATAGTCGATTCTCGACCTGTGTCCCAATTTCTTTATTATGTAGCGTGAAGGGTTGATTTTTCTCTCCTTTATCTCTCCATATGTCAATCAGCTCTAGATCTCTTTTGTAAAAACTAATCCACTCTCTCATTTTTGGAAAATTTGCCTGTCTCCCTGGTGGGGACCTATCTAAGCTGGGATCCATTACTAGGTTGAAATCAACTCCAAGTATTATTGGGGAGGTAGCTAGTAGTAGCTGATAGTAGAGTTTCCGTAGAGGATCTGCGTCATCTAAATTAGGACCATAGTATCCTGCGATCGTGAAAGGATTGTTTCCTATCTTTACTCTGGCTATCGCCCATCTTCCCTTATTATCTACTTCTACTGATTCCATGACAGCTTTAAGTGATTTCTTAATAATTATCGCTATTCCTTTAATATTGCATTCTTGTGTGGTACATACATATGAGTCTACCCAACCTAGGGTCTTTATTATTTGTGCCCATTCTTCTTTCAGTAGGTGTGTTTCTTGTAATATTATTATTTCACTTTCTGATGTTCTAAGATACTCTAGAATTTTGTTCCTTCTGCTTTTTGTTCTCAATCCGTTTACATTCCAGGAGAGTATTTTGAAGTTTTTACTTGTGCTCCCCATCCACCCTGTTTGTTTTTAACGCGTTCCACTCCTGTGTATAGTTTATGTTATTGTTCATGATATGAAACTCCTTTTCGTTTTTCCATCTTCTCCGACTTATGAGGATTTTTTTTTCTCGTTTTTTCCCCTATTTTGCTCCCCACCCTTTTTCTGTTTCGTGTAAATTTTGTGTTTTCTTTTTTGTGCATAACTGTTGCCCTCCCCGGGGAAGCCTCCTTCTTCTTTTCCTTTGGTTATCTTCGTAACCCTTAGTAGCTCCTTGACTCGTGACTCTTGACCTTTGTGCGTATAAAAATTATTGCAAAGCCTTGCACCCTTATACTGCCGTTATTCGACCACTCCTGCGGTTTTATAAAAAGATTTCTATTTTAACTCGATGGTTCTTCCGACCGCACTTGATCTCGCATTAACTCAATGAGGGATTTAACTTCCTCTGGGTCTTTTATGTTCCTCATTTTGTTCCGCCACATTATCCTAAGTGATGGAGGGAATTTCATCTGTACAGTGGCGCCTAGTTGTTGTAGTTCTGACATTAAATTTCCTAGTTCCCATTGCCTGGTTTGGGAGGCCTTTGACATATCAGATCTTATTCTGAAGGTCCAGTTATCTTTGTTAAAATTACCCTTTTTCAACGCCTCTCCCAGGATTTTATCCTTTAGCACATAGGTTTTGAAATTAACAAGTATTTTCCTCGGTGTTTTCCTTTCTTTGTTCTTTCCAAATGGGTCTCTATGTGCTCTCTGTAGGTCTTCCTCTAGCAATGCCTCATCGGCCCAAGGAAAATGCTCTGCCAGCAGTGCTACCACATATTTCTTAATGTCTGACCCTTCTTGATTTTCTGGGATGTTTAATATCCTTATATTGTTCTTTCTTGCTTGGTGTTCAAGCGACTCCATCTTTTCATTCATTATTTTGCTCTCTTGCCTCAGGGAGTTTATCTCCTTCCGATTCTTTTCCACCCTTTTGTTCAGAGCGCCAACTTCGCTTTCCACAGCTGTCACTCTATCCCTCAGAGCATTTAACTTGTTGTCCAACTTCTCACACACTTCCTGAATCTTATCCTGCTTAGCCTCTGATATGGTGAACTTTTCTTTCATTTCTGTCCATATTTTTTCCAGGAATTCGTCTGTGTGATTTTTAGGGGGTCCCTTTTGTAGTCCTTGCGCTCCCTCTTCATCTTCTGTAATCTCACCCCTTATTTCGACAGTGGTATCCTCTACAACCCCCTCTGCCATCATTTCTTTTTGAGGCGTAGCTACTGCTTCCCACTTACTTCCTGTTTTAGTCTTCCAAATGTCCTCCAAACTCTTCGATTCAACCTTACTCTTGTTCTTGTTCTTTTTTTACCACTACTTGTGGCCACTTTTTCTGGTTCCAGGGATGGTCGTGTGCCCACTATGAGAGGGGGTTGTATTATGACAGGAGATAGCGTGATTCCCTCTTCCCCCAAGAGTGAGGGGACTTCAGGAGACAGCTGTACGTGTATATAAGCTTGTTCCTCCATATGTGAGCTCTGTTGCTGTTGAACTTTAAAGTAAGTTCTTAATGATGGAGTTACTTTAATTTTGCCTTTCCAGGAGGAGTCAATTTTCCCTCTAGAGGAGATTGTTCCACCTTCAGAGGTTGTCTTTGCGCTCTCTCTAGCCGGTTTTTTGGCCCTTTTTTTGATTTCCCTAGGAGATATACCCTTAGGATATTGCTCTTGTTTAAGAAAGTTCCTGCTTCGCAGGCTGTAAGTTGAAATGATCTGTTTGCCCTGCACTTCCAAAGGTTTCCCTCGCAGGCTCTTTCCTTCTGCTACTTTTGTTTGACTGAGATTTCCTCGAGTGCGCAGCACCCACCTTCTCCACCCTCCTCTGTTACCTTCAATAATTCACTCATGTGCTGCTGTACTATGTCGAGTTTCAGTTCTCCTATGCACAGTCTTTGGGTGTCATTTGTATGTGTCCCTTTGGAAAGTAACCAGTCGCCTCCTTTGATGTTACCTGCTTCAGGGCTGAGCTCCTCTCTCCTGATGTTCCAGCACGAAATCGGCACCAGATCCTCGCCGTCTAGAGGGGTTCTGCTTTCATTACCTTTTCTTCTTTCACTTCTGTCCCAGTCGCAGCCCCAGCATGGGACCGGCACTAACCCCGTGCCGTCAGGAAATGTTCCAAGAGCTCCAAGAGCGCGGTATATTCTTTTGTCTCCTCTGTCCCCCCTGTTTGTTTCAGCCTCGTAATTCGGACAGGCTTGGCTGCTTGCTCTGCCGCTCGCCCCCGGAACTGATACCTCAGTCTTCCGGAAGCCCTGCTGCAGAACGTCCTTGCTCTCCCGGCGGCCGCCCAGACACCTGAGTCACGTCTCTCTTCGGAAATGCACCGCCATACTTTGTCCGGCGCACCGCAAGGCAAGCCCGACTCTCTCCCTGGGGTGCCGTTCACCGCCGCTGACAGGTAAAATACCATTCCGCAGTTAGTTGATTAAGACAGAAATCTTTTCTATTACACTATTTCTCCTTCATGCGTACGGTGCAAATCAGGCTTCATTACTATACCCTCATGTCAGAGGAGTCGCTGAGTCAGGAGCTCACCGGCCGAGCGTCCTACCCGGCCGCCATCTTCCCCTTACTCATCTTGCTGTTGAATGTGGAGGTAAGATCTCAGCAAAACTACTGGCCTTCCAACTGGCCCGGGTGGTCAAGACGTTCATCCATCCAGATCAATCTGGCTTTATGCCAGGACCAAGCACCTCTCTCAATATGTGGCACCTGCATGGTGTCTTGAGGCACGTAGAGGAGATTTGCGAGGATGCCCTTGTGCTCTTCCTTAATGCGCAAACGGCTTTCGACATGGCTGAATGGCGATTCATGTTTGAAGTCCTAACTAAACTGGGCTTCGGCCCACACTTCATAGCATAGGTACGACTGCTCTATGCTGCTTTGTTGGCTCAAGTGACAGTAAAAAGGGCACATCCTCATTGTTCTGTCTCCAACGTTGCACAAGATAGGTATTCCCACTCTCCCCCTTGATTTTCGCCCCGGTTTTGGGAGTCGCTCGCGGCTTGGGTGAGGCATGAACCCCCTGATCAGAGGATTGAAGTGGACATAGCACTGAGAGGACAGCATGCCCCTTTATGCAGATGAGATGTTGCTCTTCGTCTCAGGCCCGGTCCCTACTCTTGTTAGGATTAAACACATACTCACTCTGTTCCATCGATACTCGGGATACACTATCAACTGGAATACGTTCCTGATCTATCTCCTTCATGGAACTGCACCTTGTGTGCTTCGGGACTGTGCATCTAGCATTGTAGAAGAGGGCTTTCACCACTTGGCGATCTATAGCACCCCAGTCCCGGGGGTATTCTTCACTTACAACCTACAGCCACCACTTGTGTACTTGCGGAGAGATGTCCAACATTGGAGAGCCCTGTCTTTTCTAGGGAAGGCTGCCTTATTTATAAAGACTGGGTGTGAGTGTTTGATTGGTTCAGATGCTCCGTCCATCACCACCCCCTTTTGTACCGTTTTTGGCCGCCATAAGGGTGGCAGGGTATGCTCAGACGTGAGTCCCTTGCTCACTTTGCCACTGGATTCAAGCAAGCCGGGCTGAAGACGGCTGTAATGCCAGAAACCGGTCCTCGGAAGCTTGTTTCCGGTCCAGGGAAGGCATGGCTTGGCAGTTCGGGCTGGACTGTTCCCATGAGGCACAGGGTCAGACTGATTTGCATATAGCCATGTCTGAACTGGGGTGGCAGAGTGGGCTAAAGAACGGTGATGGATTAAACCCAGATCTTTTGACTGGGTGTGAGTGTTTGATTGGTTCAGATGCTCCGTCCATCACCACCCCCTTTTGTACCGTTTTTGGCCGCCATAAGGGTGGCACGGTATGCTCAGACGTGAGTCCCTTGCTCACTTTGCTACTGGATTCAAGCAAGCCGGGCTGAAGACGGCTGTAATGCCAGAAACCGGTCCTCGGAAGCTTGTTTCCGGTCCAGGGAAGGCATGGCTTGGCAGTTCGGGCTGGACTGTTTCCATGAGGCACAGGGTCAGACTGATTTGCATATAGCCATGTTTGAACTGGGGTGGCAGAGTGGGCTAAAGAACGGTGATGGATTAAACCCAGATCTTTTGACTGGGTGTGAGTGTTTGATTGGTTCAGATGCTCCGTCCATCACCACCCCCTTTTGAACTGCTTTTGGCCGCCATATGTGTGGCAGGGTATGCTCAGACGTGAGTCCCTTGCTCACTTTGCCACTGGATTCAAGCAAGCCGGGCTGAAGACGGCTGTAATGCCAGAAACCGGTCCTCGGAAGCTTGTTTCCGGTCCAGGGAAGGCATGGCTTGGCAGTTCGGGCTGGACTGTTCCCATGAGGCACAGGGTCAGACTGATTTGCATATAGCCATGTCTGAACTGGGGTGGCAGAGTGGGCTAAAGAACGGTGATGGATTAAACCCAGATTTTTTGACTGGGTGTGAGTGTTTGATTGGTTCAGATGCTCCGTCCATCACCAGCCCCCTTTTGTACCGCTTTTGGCCGCCATATGTGTGGCAGGGTATGCTCAGACGTGAGTCCCTTGCTCACTTTGCCACTGGATTCAAGCAAGCCGGGCTGAAGACGGCTGTAATGCCAGAAACCGGTCCTCGGAAGCTTGTTTCCGGTCCAGGGAAGGCATGGCTTGGCAGTTCGGGCTGGACTGTTCCCATGAGGCACAGGGTCAGACTGATTTGCATATAGCCATGTTTGAACTGGGGTGGCAGAGTGGGCTAAAGAACGGTGATGGATTAAACCCAGATCTTTTGACTGGGTGTGAGTGTTTGATTGGTTCAGATGCTCCGTCCATCACCACCCCCTTTTGAACCGCTTTTGGCCGCCATATGTGTGGCAGGGTATGCTCAGACGTGAGTCCCTTGCTCACTTTGCCACTGGATTCAAGCAAGCCGGGCTGAAGACGGCTGTAATGCCAGAAACCGGTCCTCGGAAGCTTGTTTCCGGTCCAGGGAAGGCATGGCTTGGCAGTTCGGGCTGGACTGTTTCCATGAGGCACAGGGTCAGACTGATTTGCATATAGCCATGTTTGAACTGGGGTGGCAGAGTGGGCTAAAGAACGGTCATGGATTAAACCCAGATCTTTTGACTGGGTGTGAGTGTTTGATTGGTTCAGATGCTCCGTCCATCACCACCCCCTTTTGAACTGCTTTTGGCCGCCATATGTGTGGCAGGGTATGCTCAGACGTGAGTCCCTTGCTCACTTTGCCACTGGATTCAAGCAAGCCGGGCTGAAGACGGCTGTAATGCCAGAAACCGGTCCTCGGAAGCTTGTTTCCGGTCCAGGGAAGGCATGGCTTGGCAGTTCGGGCTGGACTGTTCCCATGAGGCACAGGGTCAGACTGATTTGCATATAGCCATGTTTGAACTGGGGTGGCAGAGTGGGCTAAAGAACGGTGATGGATTAAACCCAGATCTTTTGACTGGGTGTGAGTGTTTGATTGGTTCAGATGCTCCGTCCATCACCACCCCTTTTTGAACTGCTTATTTATAAAGATGGCACTGCCCCGCTTTCTCTACGCACTTCAAAACACACCCTATTCAGTCCTGGCATCCTACTTCCAAGCAATCGAAAGTGAAACCTGTAAACTACTCTGGGTTGGGGGGCAAGCGCAGATAGCCATTAAAATGCTGGCGAGGGGCTGGTGTGATGGTGGAATTTCCCCTGCCAGACATACAAAAGTATTACTGGGTGGCGCCGCAGCTCATTGCCATCAATCACTGGGTTCATCACCCTGAGGGAGAGTCAGCTTACTGCATGGATCAGCAGGTCAGGCGACCGGGGTGCTACCTCGGAGCCATCTATGGAGGAACCTGTCGCACATCCTACCCGAGCCCAACAGCAGTCACACTTATCCTTTGGCACACAACACTAAATGCCTTGGACTGGAGATATAAAATTACACAGGCCACCCCCTTGTGGGACACTGAACAGCTGGGCACACCGGAGAGACAGACAGGTTTCAAAAAGTGGGACCTCATTGGCCTTTCCAGGGTGGAAGACAAGGAGGTGTGATCTCATTCACTGAGCTGCAAAGCGAGTATCAACTGGCACCCACCTTGAGACCTACCGTTACTTGCAAATGCGCCATGCATTACAAAAGGCATAGCCAAAGTGGGAGGAACTCCCCAAATTATCACCGTTTGAGGATAGATTATTGAAGGATCACATGCCCAGAAAGGCAATCTCCCTTACTTACTGTAAACTGATTAATAACTCCTGTGCTGCTTTAAATTGTGGGAGCAATGGGAGCGGGCCTTTAGGGCTGGGAGGATGACGAGTGGCCTGAGGCCTTGGCACCCCCCAGGAGGTGGCCATAATATCCAGGTTTAGCCTAGTGCAATTAAAAATTCTACATAGATGCTACTGTGCAACCACTACTATGGTAAAGATGGGCAAGGCAACAACACCATTGTGTCTTAGAAACTGTGTCCTTGTGGGAATGTTTTTCCACATGATATGGGGTTGCCCTCCTATTCAGCAGTATTGGCAGTCAGTGGTTACTTGTCCGAACAATGTATGTGGGAGCAACGTGGAAGCTTCTGCAAAATGGTGCTTTCTAAATGTCTGGGAATTAAATGACCATACCCGAATGTACCAGATCTGGATAACATTTGGGTTGATGGTGTGTTAGAAGGTGGTTCTGACCATCTGAGCCGCCCGGATTTTTCGCTTTTTGAACACCTAATTGTTGAGCTTTTACTGTGGGAGAGCCTCATAAATTGGGACTCATCCACAGTGAACTTAGGATGAAAGAGACTGCATGTGGATTTTACCAGTGTCCCCCTGGTGAGAGAAGGCTACTGTGCTGCAGCCGGAGTAAGGGGCATCAGGCTGGTTACATGCAGACACGTGTACACGTGTAGGGGCTGTGCAGGAGAGATTCCTGGCGTACGCAGCCAAGGAGCAGCTACAAATTGAATGGTGTGGCAGGAATTATGCAGAGCAGGGTGGTGACATGGAATAGGCTTTATATATGGGGAAGAAACATGTAAGGAAAAGTCAGTGTGCATTACTGTTTTCACTGAAGGACCACTCCATTATTCTCCTGTGAGGATGGGGATCACATAGGATAGTTTCACTTACCTAGGGCCTACAAATTCCAGACAAGCACTAAAGTCCACTGTAACTTAGGTGAGAAGAAGTATTCTGCTGAGTCCCAAGTCATATCGGTACTGCTTTTGGGTCATCCAGAAATGTCCTATTCCTCTGAGTCAGCTCATAACCAGAACCTGACTGGGTGTGACCCTGCGAGGCTGGATTAATGACCTTCCTCCCCAAAGTGAAGCATCAGATGCCTAGCCCTTCACTGCAAGCATTCCAAGGGCGAAGGTCTCCTCTCCAAGAGGGAGAGAAGATGGGTGGAGCTGCCAGCTATCCATCAGCAGCTGTCACCTGGTGCCAGACACCAAGCTGCTCTGGAGAGGAGGCATCAAGGGTGGAAGGTGCTTTTCAGAGACCATGTGGCATGAGACCCCTGGACACCGCCATTTTGAACTATCCCAGAGGCCTGGGCAGCAAGGAGGGAGCAGGGGCAGAGAGGTAATGTATTGCTGACTGAAAGAGCAAGTGGAGCCTTCCTGCCATTCCCCAACAAATTATTTTAAAAGGTCTTGCACAGGAAGAGGAGCGTTCTCTGGGGTGAGTTCGGCTGAGGAAGAAAGCCTTAAGGGGTGAGAGAGATCCCACAGCCCTGGGTTCCTATAGACCCTTAGCCTTGCTAAATACCGACTATAAAATCCTAGCCAAAGTATTAGCGGAAAGATTGACACCAGTGGTCCCCAAGCTGGTTCATGCTGACCAGAATGGCTTTGTGCGGGAGCGGAGTAACTCCCTAAACTTGAGGTTTTTTTTTAGAGTGGCGACAGACACCATGCGGGAATGGCCCAGGGCAGGGTGCCTCATATTAGATCTGGAGAAGGCATTTGATTCCCTAGAATGGGGATATCTGGCTGCAACATTATTAAAATACGATCTAGGCCTAGGGTTTCTCCAAATGGTCAACCTACTGTACACAACCTCTACAGTACGTGTGCTAATGGGGCGTATATATCAGACGCTATACCAGTACGCAGAGGCACTAGGCAAGGATGCCCCTTGTTTTACATTTATATGCAAAAAGCGGCAGGCACCGCGCGGTGCCTGCCGCTTTGTGCATGTAAATGCTGGGGGGTACCATAGGTACCCCCCATGTGCACCCCCCACCTGTCCACACCCTGGGGGCCCGCAACGGGCCCCCAAAATCAAAAGTACACATGCTTTTCCACGGCGGAAAAACCGCCGCGGAAAAGCATGTTTACAAATGTTTCCTAATTTGGCTGGCGGTGTCTGATAGACACTGCCAGCCAAATGAGAGCTTTTCCGCCACGGTTGTAATCCGACCGCGGCGGAAAAGCAGCGGACAGAAACCAAGACCCACCAGCCATCGTAATGCGGCGGTGGGTCTTTGGTGACTCCGCAGAGGATTTTCCGCCTCCTCCGGGCCGGAGGTGGCTTCCGCCGGCCCGGAGGAGGCGGAAAATCCTCCATCCTAATCGGCCCCTTTGTCTCTACTGCTGCCTTGTGAATTGTTGCTGGGGGTGGGTGGAGAGACGGGGCTTTCTAAAGATTGATTGGCCATGTCTCCGTGCTAAAGCATGTTATGTTTCTTTTGCTTCTTTTACCTGCTATAAAAAGATCTTTAAAAAAAATATTGAGGGGGCGTGGCCAGGATGGCGAGCTAGGAGGAAGCAACCCTCGTGAGCTCCTGAAGCCCCGGAGCCCACGCGCCACCCGTTGCCGCTGATCTCCCCCGGATCAGGCGGAATCAGGCGCTAGGAGCACTTGTGGACGCAGCGACACCGTTTGTGGAGTCCCGGAGCCCCCCGGTGAACATAGGGAGCGTGTCCGCGTTCCCCGACGGCGAGGCCTGCTGCTGCGGAGGGAGCCCGGGCGGTCCGCCCAACGAAGTAGACCAGCAGGTCGTGCGGGGGCACTAGCGGGACTGCCGGGGGGGCGGCGCTCCTCGCCTCGGGCTCCCTGAAGAGCGGCGGAGGGACACCCCGCGCCGGGCTCGCGGCCCGCCAACTGAACTGTGGAGCGCCGGACCTGGGGTGCGAAACTACGCGACCCCGGGGATTTGAGGAGCGGTGGGGCCTACCCCGGAATCCGGCCTTCTGCGACCCGCCACAGCGCCTCGCCCTAGGGGAGGGGCTGGCGCGACGGGCTGCTGGGACTGTGCGCTGCCCTGGACTACTCGGACGGCCTGTGGGGGCCTGGGCTCCTCTCCCCCCTCTTGGAACACGGCCGGTGGGCCCTCGGAGGCGCGGCGGCGCCCGGACTCGGAGCCTTGCAGGCGGAGGGGCCCTCCCTCCTTCATTGAACCCCGCGCCGGTCCAGAGCTGGGGCCTCCGGGCGCTGACACAGGTAGTGTGGGGTTGTTGGCCTGAGGGGTCAATGACGCAGTTGCGGTGAGGAGCCTACCTGCGTACCACGGACTGGTGACACCTTGGCAAGCGGCGGGGGACCGCCCGGGCCCTTTCGACCAGGCTTCCTCCCCTCGGGCGCTGCGGGACCGACGTGGCGGTGAGGCCTGCCTGTCATCCTCCCCTGCCACACCCCCCCTCGTGTTTGTTCCGGGGGGTACTTTACGCTCGGGGCGAGCGCTGCCGCCCTCCTAGAAGTGGGGACGTGGAGGAGGGTCCGCGGCTGCTCCCGGCCCACGGCCTGCAGCGACGAGGGGAGCTGACGGACTCCTCGTTGCCCGCCCTTCACGGTTCCTTCAGTGTCGCGATCTGTGCCTGGCGCCACGATGTCGGGCAACCGTGGGGGAAAGAAGGGTGAACGCACCCTTCCTGACATGCTGAGCAGAGCCGCTCCCCGGCAAGATAGAACCCAGCCTGCCCCGAGTCCCCCGTCTGGCTCCCGGGGGGCCGAGGGTGGAGAACCTCCGGTGACTCGTTCATTTCTGGAGTCGTTGTTCGGCACCCTCAGGGAAGACTTCCAGGCGCTGAAACAGGAGGTGGCGGGTGAGGTCCGTGAGGTACGGCGAGAGGTCGATTCCCTGGGAGAAAGAGTGACCGTTGTGGAAGAATCCAGCCAGGCTCGAGAAGACGAATTAACGCATCTGCAGCAGGAGGTCCTGCGACTGAGGGACCAGCAGATTGACCTCCAGGCCCACGCAGAGGACCTTGAGAACAGGTCCAGGCGCAACAACATCAGGGTTCGTGGCGTTCCATCTGGAGAGGAAGGGGAAGACGTGGCTGCGTACCTGAGCGACCTGTTCTGCGCGATTTTGTAAGAGCCTGAGGACTTCCAAGTGAGAATTGACAGAACGCACAGGGTGGGACCACGTCGCCGGGCCTCTGCACCGGCCCCTGATATTCTGGCCTTCCTGCCGGACTTCCCCTTGAAGGAGCGAATCCTGCGCGAGGCTCGACGTCGGCAGCCGCTCACTTTCCGAGATCGCCCAGTGGCGCTGTTTCAGGACTTGTCGACCATCACCCTCCAAAAGCGCAAATCCTTCAAGATAGCCACGGACTTCTTGAGAGAACATGGCACGCAGTACTCCTGGGGTCACCCCTTTCGGCTCATCTTCCGCTGGAACGGCACTCTGCATCAGCTCCGGTCTCTTCAGGACACCTGCGATGTGTTGGGGATCACGACAGCTGACAACGACACTCCTGCGCCATCCCAGCGACGCATCACCAGAGATGGGTGGCAAACTGTCCGCCGGCGACGGTCCTCTGCTGTGCCTACGCGGCCGCCCTCGCCGACAGCCAGGGCTGAGAGAGACAGCGCGGTCCTGGCGGTTTCCGGAGCTACGGCGCCTGGCGATACGGCCCTGGCGGCCTGAGAACACTCCGGGGGGAGATCCAGATGGCCTCATCTTCATAGCAGGTGCGGGGGTTCCGGGAGGGAAGGGGTGGTGGGGGGGTGCTGAAGGTGGCTGGACGTCCACACGAACACTCTACCACAGACTTGTCCATTAGGGACTGGACTGGGACAATGTTCTTCGTTCTAGGGGAGTTGGGTTGTTGGGGATGTTGGGGTGCCGGGTGGGGTGAGGATGGAAATGTGCTGAGTTTGGAGGGAGGGGTTCGAGACCGCCACGGGTCTGTAGGTTTGGGGTGGAGTAGCCGGGTGATGGTTCGGTTACGGGTTGGTTGGAGAGGGCTCTGGGGGATGTACCGGGGTGTCATTTTTTCTTGCTGTTCCTACTGTTGCTTTGCGCCTGGTGCACTGGGTTGTGGTTCCGATGATGCTTGGCTTCTGCCTTTATTCGGCCTTCTGCCACTGCTTCCCACGACGTTTGTTACTGACATTGCTTCGTTGATTGCTGCTCTTGTGCCGCCCATTAATGGCCCTTAAAGTAGTCACGTTAAACGTGAAGGGACTTAACAACCCGGTTAAGCGCAGAGCGGTTTTGTCCCTCCTTGAGAATGCCCAAGCGGACATCTGCCTCTTACAGGAGACTCACCTCTTGGCGCGAGATTGCGTTAGAATGAGATCACCGAAGTTCCCAGTACAGCTCTTCTCCTCGGGGCCCACTAAAACGGCGGGGGTTGCTATCCTGGTCTCCAGTAAATTTAAGGGGGAGGTCCTGCACAAGGTAGCGGAGCAGAAGGGTAGGCTCCTAGCTTATAGAATCAAGCTGGGGGGATTGTTATTCACAGTGGGTTCAGTTTACAGCCCGAATGACCGCCAGGACACATTCTTACACTCTGCCCTTGAACACATAGCGGCTACACCAGACAGACACATACTCATCGGGGGGGACTTGAATATGGTTTTTGATTCACTCCTGGACAGATCTGCGCAACGCCGGCCGAACTCCGGGGAATTCTCACAGCTGAGTCGTTCCCGCCTCGGGGATCTTGACATGCACGACCTGTGGTGACGTCTGCACCCCACTGCCCGGGCCTATTCTTACTACTCCCATGCTCACAGGACATATGCAAGGCTGGATCACATTCTGGTTACGGGGCCGATGGCTGCGCTGGCGACGGCTTCGGACATTGGAGTGCTCTCTCTGTCGGATCATGCCCCGGTTTCGGGTTCCTTCCAGCTGCCGCCGGCAGCGCCCTCTCGAGGGGTTTGGCGCCTTAGAGACACACTGCTCCATAGGTCGGCAGTGGTGCAGCGGATCCGCACCGCGATATCGGACTACCGATCCCATAATGATAATGGGGACACGTCCTGCGCGACGCAGTGGGCAGCCTTAAAGTCAGTGCTCCGAGGGGAGTTCATCTCCATCTCGTCTGCAGAGAATAGGGATCGTCGGCTGAAACGGGAGGAGCTAACGACCCGGGTGCGGGAGCTGGAACAGATGCATCAGCGGACTGGGGCCCCCCGGGTTTGGAGGCAACTTAAAGCGACGCGGAAATTGCTCTCCGCGCTCGATATGGATAGGGCAGAATATGCGGCGCTCCGCCTGAAGCATGCATACTACACTGGGGGCGATCGCTGTGGCCGTCTCCTAGCAAACAAGCTTCGTGTGAAGCATCAACGCATGCGGGTTGCGGAACTCTCCACTCCGGGTGGAGTGGGTGCTACGGAGGACCCTCAGATTGCGGAGGGATTCCGCCGGTTCTACGCCGACCTATATGCAGGTGAGCCTCCATCGGTGCTCGCGGAAACTGACTATCTGGACTCCGTTGACCTCCCTGCTCTCACCTCAGAGCAAGCGGAGTATCTGGAGCGGGATATTCGCCCGGAAGAGGTGATTGCGGCTATTTCCCGGCTTAAGCAGGGGAAGGCCCCGGGCCCCGACGGTTACTCCCCGCTTTTCTACAAGACGTTCTGTCCGGAGCTGGTCCCTCTGTTGACGAAGCTCTTTAACACCTTCGCGGAACCAGGCGCTATCCCTCCGGACTTGCTCAGTGCGACGGTATCGGTTATTCCCAAACCTGGGAAGGATCGAACGGAGTGCGCCTCCTACAGACCAATCTCATTGCTGAACGTGGATCTTAAGCTTTATACGGGGATCCTGGCGACTCGCCTGGCGCAATATCTACCGGGACTGGTGGACCCGGACCAGGCAGGGTTCATCCCCGGTCGACAGACAGTGGATAACACTAAGAGGGTGTTACATGTCCTGGAGAAGGCCTCCCGCGTCCCGGGGGAGCGTATGCTTTTGTCTGTGGACGCGGAAAAGGCATTCGACCGAGTGCACTGGTCTTACCTTGAAGGGGTGTTACGCAAAGTGGGGATTGGGGAGAAATTCCGCACGCTTATCTTTAACTGTTATAAACACCCGACCGCGGTGGTGCGGGTCAACGGGTGTAGCTCCGACCGCTTTGAGATTGAACGAGGGACCAGGCAGGGGTGCCCACTGTCCCCGCTTCTTTTTGCTCTTTATATGGAGCCATTCGCCCAGAGGGTCAGACAGAACCCGAGAGTGACTGGCGTCCGGATGGGTGGCTATGTTCACACCATCAGCCTGTACGCGGACGACGTGATCCTTCTGCTTGAAAACCCAAGAGAGGCACTCCCAGCCTGCGTCGCCGAGTTGGATGCCTTCGCCAGGGTAGCGGGTTTTAAGATGAACATGGGGAAGTCGGCGGCCCTAGACCTTTCCCTTTCTACCGCAACGCGACTCGACTTACAGGGGCGCTTCCCCATGAGCTGGTCTAGAGACCTAATCCCCTATTTGGGTGTCTTATTGGCGCCTTCCCTGCCCGCTATGGTGACGGCGAACTACACGGCGTTGAGCAGTAAGATGAAAGAGGAGTTGTCCCGCTGGAGCAAAGGCACGCTTTCGCTGCTGGGTCGGGTGGCTGCCGTCAAGATGACTCTTCTACCACAAGTCTTGTACTTGTTTCGGGCGCTACCGCTTCAACCACCAAAGGGATGGCTCCGTCAGGCGCAGGCAGATATAGCCCGCTTCGTCTGGCAGGGTCGCAAACCCAGGCTGAAGAGAGCCTTGTCTACTCTGGCTCCGGAATCTGGCGGCCTTGGTATCCCCGATCTCCAGAAATACTTTCAGGCGGCGCAATTGCGGTACTTGGTGGAATGGAGCAAGTGGGAGTCTGACAGGCACTGGCTTTTTCAAGACCAGGCTGGGGCCGGCAGGACTTTGCAGGAGATACCCTTCATGCGCAGGGCGCACAGGCCCCCCAACCTCTACGCGTCCTTGGTCACTCGAGTCCCGCTTAGAGTATGGGACGCGGTGAACATCACACGGGAACTTACTAACTTCCCGTCGCCGCTCACGCCGTTGATTGGGAATCCTGACTTCCAACCTGGGCTAGAGCCTGGTGCGTTCGCACACTGGCAGGCAGGTGCTGCGCTTTGTTTCACATGTATGGCCCAGACGGGATCGTGTCGTTCCAGGACCTCAGACGGGATTATCGCCTACCTGAGACTGAACGTATGCGATATTTCCAGGTTCGCCACTGGGCACTGCAGCCGCAAGTGAGGGAACTGGCAGACCGGAAACTTACACCTTATGAGATGTGGCTGGCGACTCGCTCCTCGGATGTCAAGCTTGTCTCCGACCTTTATAAGCTTCTGCAACCCCCCGCCTTCCACATCCATAACCCGGGGAGGGAACGCTGGGAACGCGAACTGGGGAGAACTCTGAGCCACAGGGAATGGGACGACATATCTTATCGGGCACGTCACTCCGCATACCACACCGGGCTCACTGAGACTTTCACTAAAATAACTACATATTGGTACTACACGCCTGAGAGACTACACGACATGAATCATGGTCTCCCCGACACCTGTTGGCGCGAATGCGGACAGACCGGTACCCTCACACACATCTTATGGGATTGTCCGTTACTAGGCCCCTACTGGGGAAACATCCTAGATGAGATCGACCAATGTTTCGATATCGAACTGCCTCGCCTTCCGGCCTATGTCCTCTTGGGGCTGCCCAATAGGTTGATGTACCCCCTGAGGTCCAAGAAAGGTAGACAGATCGCAATTGCTCTGGGCTCGGCGATACAAAACATACTCATATTCTGGCGTACCACCACCATTCCCGACATTTCAGGTTGGCTACATAGGCTATGGCATGTTCTGGGTATGGAGAAGCTGTCCCTCACGGTGGCGGGGGAGGTAGATAAATTTGAGGAGCTGTGGCACCCCTTTCTCACTCTGTTGCAATCGGAGTTCAAGGAGATTACTTGTCCCAGGTACCTCAGGCTCCTGCGTTTGACTTCCCTGCCTGGTCCGCAATCTTAATCACCCTAGTGGCTAACTGTACGACGGGAGGCGGGTCTACTGCACTGTTACTGAGGGCATGTGACGTTGACCTAGCACATCACCACCCGAGGGAGGGGGGAGGGGTCTCCAAGGGAGGCAGGGGGGTTGTTTTGTTGAGGGGGGGGAAGTTTTTTGGGGGTTAATCGTCACCGCTTGGGTGCCTAGCTTGTGACCCTGCCGCTTATTATGTATGTACAGTTTGCTTTTTCTTTTGATGGCGCTCGTGCTGTGGAGTCCCTGAATGGCATCTTTGTGACGCTGAGTTACTGTTGTTTGTTTTGTTTTATATTTCTGCAATAAAATGCTTTAAACCCCAAAAAAATATTGAACCTGTAATTAAATGCACAAATGCACAGATTTTTACAGCTGTATCTGGCTCACCGGCTGTGTACCTTTCCAAGACAGTCTCCCAGGGCAATCCACATTGCCTTCCTGGTTTGGAAGAGGCACGGAGAGACTGGGCAGGATTAAACAAGGTTCCAGAGGAAGAATAAGTAGGAGAACAAGTAGAAGAATGATGTACAGGAGGTGTTACCTGAACATGGAGGAAAGTCAGAGCCCCTTTTTTGTTCCCTTATAACCCCAGTGCCTACTTTGTTCAAAATAAAAGTGTTTTTGGCCAAAGTTTTTCTCAGAAGCCCACTCCTGAATGCGAGGACTGCAAAAAAACGAAGGCTGTCTAGTTTTGATTCCAGTCATGCCTCTCTCCTCCTTAATCTCTCCACCCTTCACTTGGACACCCTTGCTGGATAGCTAGAGAAGAAAGATTAGATGAGGCAAGGAGAAGCATGGTGGGTAACCACCGCTCAACCCAAACGGAGTGGCCAAAGGCAGGTGGGACACAGGAGAGGGGCAATGCCAGGGCACAAAAAGAATTCAACAAAATGCTGGAATGGTAAGAGTAATACCTAGTATTACAGAGTTTTTCGAAATATGCAAAATGTGCAAATATAGTGTGAAAATTATTTTTGAAATATCAGAGATTTAATGATGCATAGAGTCGCACCCAATGAACTGATGATATGGCGCCTGAAAAGAGTTACCTAGGTCACTTAGGAGTTCAAATAATTATATGAATAGTTATGCCACACTTTCCCGCGATATGCCATTATTAGGTCTCGCCTGTCGATGCGCATGCGCATCGAGCAAGCGAGACTATAGGGGCTCATCGACTCTTTATCTAACTTGCAAGGAATCGTGGCGATTCCTTGCAGTGCCCGTGACTTTTAAGCTCAATGCGCATGTGCATTGAGCTTAAAAGCGCGTGCACAGCCGCCCGCATTCCTCCGACACCTTTGAAGTGAAGCTTAGCTTCACTTCAAAGGCCCGGCTTCTTCACACCCACATGCCGCTCTGCCCCGCTCCGCCCCCTCCCCTGAGTCATCCTGCCTGCCCTCGACGTTCCCCCCGCCCCCTCCCGCCACGCAATGCCGAGAGCTTGTTTGTGTAACTGTCACCATCACAATCACCACGACCTACTGAGGCCCAATAGAAGACAAATACCCTCATGCAATATATTTCTTCCCATAGATGCAGCGTATTTACGTAAGCAATCTCCTGATTACTGGCGTCTTTTGCTTTTTTTCTTGCGGCCACGTTTAAAGCATATTTGCTGCCGCATCGAATGTATACTCACGGCCGCGTTTCATGTTTAATTGCGGCCGCGTTTAGTGTTAAGTCTCGTGGCCGGCGTTTGATGTTTAATTGCGGCCGCGTTTAATGTTAAGTCTCGCGCCGCATTCATTGTTTATATTTCTCTTTTTTTCAGCACTATTTTCTATCTTTGCCTTCTTATTGTCTTACTTTTCTGCTTCTCACTGGGTCAAAGTTTAGTGACGAGAAACAAGTTTACAGACATGGGAGCCGGCGTTCACTACCTGCACATACAGAACTGCTCCGTGTGCATACTGTGTAATATATTAACTGCCGCGTTTAGTGTTAAGTCTCGTGGCCGGCGTTTGATGTTTAATTGCGGCCGCGTTTAATGTGAAGTCTCGCGCCGCATTCATTGTTTATATTTCTCTTTTTTTCAGCACTATTTTCTATCTTTGCCTTCTTATTGTCTTACTTTTCTGCTTCTCACTGGGTCAAAGTTTAGTGACGAGAAACAAGTTTACAGACATGGGAGCCGGCGTTCACTACCTGCACAAACAGAACTGCTCCGTGTGCATACTGTGTAATATATTAACTGCCGCGTTTAGTGTTAAGTCTCGTGGCCGGCGTTTGATGTTTAATTGCGGCCGCGTTTAATGTGAAGTCTCGCGCCGCATTCATTGTTTATATTTCTCTTTTTTTCAGCACTATTTTCTATCTTTGCCTTCTTATTGTCTTACTTTTCTGCTTCTCACTGGGTCAAAGTTTAGTGACGAGAAACAAGTTTACAGACATGGGAGCCGGCGTTCACTACCTGCACATACAGAACTGCTCCGTGTGCATACTGTGTAATATATTAACTGCCGCGTTTAGTGTTAAGTCTCGTGGCCGGCGTTTGATGTTTAATTGCGGCCGCGTTTAATGTTAAGTCTCGCGCCGCATTCATTGTTTATATTTCTCTTTTTTTCAGCACTATTTTCTATCTTTGCCTTCTTATTGTCTTACTTTTCTGCTTCTCACTGGGTCAAAGTTTAGTGACGAGAAACAAGTTTACAGACATGGGAGCCGGCGTTCACTACCTGCACATACAGAACTGCTCCGTGTGCATACTGTGTAATATATTAACTGCCGCGTTTAGTGTTAAGTCTCGTGGCCGGCGTTTGATGTTTAATTGCGGCCGCGTTTAATGTTAAGTCTCGCGCCGCATTCATTGTTTATATTTCTCTTTTTTTCAGCACTATTTTCTATCTTTGCCTTCTTATTGTCTTACTTTTCTGCTTCTCACTGGGTCAAAGTTTAGTGACGAGAAACAAGTTTACAGACATGGGAGCCAGCGTTCATTACCTGCACATACAGAACTGCTCCGTGTGCATACTGTGTAATATATTAACTCAGAACTTAAAGTGCTAAGGAAAACCGAACGGTGAACAATACCTACGAACGCTATAGAACACCTAAGCATTTGAGAGTCAGGGGAATAAATGGCAAGACTGCATTTAGAAGGGATAGCACTGCTCCGATGCTTTTAATGAGAGAGTACTGACACATCTCAGTACCAAATAGGTACTCTGTAACAAGGAGTACCTGTACTTCAAAATTTCGATTTCAATCACTGGGCACCACATTTTATTGTAAACCTTGTACTTCCCCTCACCCCGGCCTTCAAACATCGTTTCATAGCGTAGAAACCTCTTCAGCTAGTTAACTGAACAACTCATAACTTCTGGTCCATACCCTTCCCAAGAGAAAAACAAACACTAGATTCCAGTGTGCTCAATGATCCCTCGAAGACTTCCCTGAGTGCTCCCTCGTTTATTCTTTAGCAGAATATCTGTAGCAGGTCCCCGTCTGGTAGGATCGTAGTACCTATGGCTCACACTCACCCTCACTCACCCTCACCCTCACCCTCACCCTTACTCACCCTCACTCACCCTCACCCTCACTCTCACTCACCCTCAACCCCTCACCCTCACTCACCCTCACCCACCCTCACTCACCCTCACTCACCCTCAACCCCTCACCCTCACACAGTGGAATAGGTCTCGGAGCATTTGAGTTAGAGCTTTTAGAAATGTTTATGTTTTTTTTTTTTTAATTCTTTAGCATTGGCTACAGGAAACAAAAATGCTAAAGATTTACAAAAAAACCCATAAACAATTCTAAAAGCACTAACTCTAATGCTGCGAGACCTATTGCATTTCCAATGCTTGTTTTTTAAATTGGCACAGTTTCCCCTCCTAATCAGTGTCCCTCTGCAAAGCCACCGCTCCCCTTGCTTCCGCGGAGCATCAAGTGAATGATATCAATATAACAGTGACGTACAACAGCTTGTATTGTGAATGAAGCTTCCATGATGTACTCAAAGTATCATTTCCTTTCAATGTTTCGTTCCTGCCATCTTTCTTGCCTTCCTTCCTTCTTTATTTCTTTCTTTCCTTCTTTCTTGCTTTCTTTCTTATTGTCTTGATTTCTTTTTTCTTTACTTTCTCTTTTCTTTATTTCCTCATTTTTCTTTCCATGTTTCCTTTTTTCGTTCCTTTCTTTTTGCTTTCCCTCTTTCTGTTCTTTCTTTCTTGCTTTCCTTTTTTCTTTCTTTCCTTCCTTCTTTCTTTCTCTCTTCTCTTTCATTTTCTTCCTTGCCTTTTCTTCCATTCTTTCTTTCCTTTTTTCCTGCTTTCTTTCCTTCTTGCTTTCTTTCTTCCTTTCTTTTTCAATGGCTGGCAGGCAATTGCAGAACAATTGGCTTTTTTAGGTCTGTGTTAGCCAAGACCTTTGTATTTTAGTAACCTTGCGTGTATCACATAGTTACTTATAGGGGTTTTCAGCCACATTTCATCCATTTGTTTGTGGTTGTGTCATTCTCATTTTTCTTCAACCCACTCAGCGTGCTTTATAGGGCAATGCGTCAACCCACTTAAGCCATTGGCTGTCTTCACTATGAGTTAAAGCATGCTTCTCTTTCACAATGAGCACATCCACACACAAAGTCGTCCCCTCCACTGCTAGGGAGCACTATGGTAATGTGTGCTTTTTTAAACCCAAAAAAGTTTTTTGCCTTTAGTCAATGTTTTTTTTAACTGACAAAACCATGAAAACCAAAAAAAGAATTGCCAAAAGCCTGGCGCACAATGTTAGACCAATTTGCTTTGCCAATACTTTTTTTGGGTTCAAATGCTTGTATTTCGAAATATATATATAAACAAAGAAAAAACTGAAAAACAATGAGCTGCTACATAGTGAATGATATTTGCACACTACAAGGTAAATGATAGAGTAGCATGTAATTTCGTAGCAGGACAGCATTACAGTACGCAAAATGCAGACTCTCGGGTGATCTCAGCAAAAGTAAGATGAGAAACTTCAGGCTTACTGTAGGTAATGATGACATACCAACCAGTATGGATGGCCCGTGAGCAAGAGCTGGGTGGGTAAGGTGAGTTAGCCAGACGTACACTAGTACGTGGGCGAATGAGATGCCAGAGTGTGCAAAAGAGAGAAAGATAGTGGAGAGAGAGTGAAAGAGAGGACAGGAGTGAGAAGAGGGGTGGAAGGGGGGAGGGAGTATGGTCCCCTGATGCGTAGTGGGTGCCCATCAGGTTAGGTGGGATTAGGTCTGCAAGGCATAGGAGGTGTATTTGTGATATGAGCCTTTGTATATGTGAGCTATGGAGGGTCCACTTTTTGGAGATACAAGTCGAGTGAGTCCCATAACCCACGTGAGCCAGAGGTGTTGTGCAGCACTTCTGGTGGCACATAAAATGTTCCACTTTTTTAAAGGAGATTTCTGTGGTGGATTTCCATTCTAGCAGGATTGTTTTAGTGCCTAAGGCTAGCATTAAGTCGAGTAAGAGTGAGTCTTGTGGGGATAGCTTGATGATATGGTGATGTGCTGCTAGACTGAGCATTGACATCAGTACTGTTGTGGAGAAATGGACTTTAAAAATGTCTTGGATGGTCTGCTGTATCTTGGACCATAGTGGTTGGACCATTTTGCATGTGAGGAACATATGTTCAATCGACCCAGTGGATTCCTCAAAGTGTCAGCATGTGTCTGGTTGAAGTATCCCCCGTTTGTAGAGCCTGGATGGAGTCCAGTAGGATTTGTGAATTGACCAAAATCTAGTTTGAGCAATGATCTGAGTAATTGTCGCTTGGAAAGGAGAATTCCAGATTCTATGCCAGGTAGATTCTGAGAAGTGTGCTGTTAGATTTTCAGGAATGTGAGTTGACCATTTCTTTTCCAGTTTTTTTGATGAGGTGTGGTCTTTGAGGTTCTAAGAGTTTATAAATGTGCGATGCAATGTGACCTATTCTTTTGAGTTTCCATAGGAGGTGAGGTAGGTCCAGTTTCTGTGGATTTTTTTATTTTTTTTAATAGTTTTATTGATTTTCCCCCATTGCACAGAAAAAATTACTTTACTGCAAGTCATGGCAATTCATCAAGAGACAATTAATTAATCATTAAAAACACAATAACCGGGAGACCAGACGACCACATACGTACGCGACGATCACGCCGAATCTAAGGCACTTACTTTGCTCTTTTCCCAACTTTACTGGATCTCAAATTGAAAGGACGATTTACCAAATCCAACAACTTAACTATCGTAAAACCTTCTGTGTGTACACCTGCCAGAACGGATGAGACGCTCAACATAAGAACACACTGCGCAAAGCCCTGAAGAAGTCCGGTTTCGGACGAAACGCGTTGGCTATTTTTATCTGCGAGTGTATGAACAAATAAAGAAAAGAATAAAACGAAGAGAACTGACTTGAGCTAATTTCTTGGGAGAACAGTTGGACTTTTTTCTTGATACAAAACGAATGTTGTTTGAGTACTGAAATTGTGCTCGTTATACAGTTATTTGGTGTGCGAGGTCAATTTGTGGAACTAAAACACAATAACAAAACCGGAAAAAAAGTGCAGTGCAAGATTCTCGATTAAGACCAGACAATTCATGTGAAATACACAAGGGCTAAAAGCACATATCTCCACAGCCAGTATATCTTATACAGAGGAAAAAAGTGCCTGTGCAATAAATACAGTACTATATTATAGACTACAATGGCTCTCTCATTAAAATGATCAAAAGCGATAATCACAAGATAAGGAACAGAGTAACGTTGTCCCTACCTGTCTTACAATATATCCCCTTCAGCACCTAAGAAGATTATATATTTTAATTTTTGCCTAATCCTTTACTGCATCAAACCTGCAACAGGGGCCCAGATTTTCTGCCCCAACTCCTTTTACCTTTGTCCTCTTAATTTAAATACTGAGGATTCTATGTTATATATAGCCAGCATCCTTGACCGCCAATTGAAAAAGGTAGGGGGATCGGAGCTTATCCATTGGGAGGTAATGCATAAACGAACGATAGTCATTGCAATAAACAAAAATCCCATCTCGGGTCTCGGCCTCTCATTTCCCTCCATATTATATTCCAATCCCAAAATTACAAGCTCTGACGTAATTGATACAGAGATCCCTAAGACTGTTATCAAGAAAGATTCGACATCCTGTAAAAATATACCCAACCTAGGGCAGGAATAAAACATATGTATAGTATCGTCCGCCTGCACCCCACATCTATTACATTTCCCACCCCTCGTTCCCCCCCATTTAGCTATCTTTTCTGGAGTGTAATAAAGATCAAGAACTGACATAAAATGTTGACTTCCAATGCTTCCAGTTATTAATATCTGATTTGCTAATTCCAATGAGTCCTCAATGTTTATTCCTTCCTTCCCTAACTTAGTCTCCCACTTTGTATTCTGGAAATCAATATCGTCAGGGAGAGCTTTCAGCATATTTTCATACATTTTCCCTATCCGAGACTTCTTTTGTACTACTTGCACCAAACATATCTTTTCAAGATTTAAAGCTGACCTATACGCATTTTCCACGAAAAAGCTCCGGATCTGTAAGTACTTAAAAAATCTCGTTTACATAAATCAAACTTTTCCTGTAAATTCATAAACGAAACAAGTTGACCTTCGCTACACAGGTCGCCTAAAGAATACATTCCATTACTCCCCCACCTGAACGTAGTTTGGTCCTGAAAAATTGGTGGCGAAATACCGGAAGCTGAGAATGGAGTATATACATTCAGGTTTGGGATCTTCAGTTTGCGCCGTATTTGTCTCCACACATTTTAAGCAGCTTTAAGTATTTTAAATTTGGTCTTTTTATAGTAGCTGGGTTTGAGTACACTGACCAAACAGCCCTTCGCTTTGTTCCCCAAACCTCTTTCATATATAGTCGTCTGGCTGCCAGCGGGATTTCGGCATTAGCCCCAACTAAGAGAATCCGCATATGTTGTAGAATGGAAGCCCAGTAGTAAAAAAGAAAGCTGGGCACAGACCCCCCCCCCATGTCTTGGAAGGATCATCCATTTAGCCGCTCATCTTGGTCTGCGATAGCCCCAAAGAAATCTACAGCATATCCTATCTACCCTTGCTAAACAAGATAGAGAAAATTCAATAGAAACCGTCCTAAAAAAGTATAAGAATTTACAAAGGACCAGCATTTTGATGGCATTACTTCGTCAATGCAAAGAGAGATGCAGATGATCTAGCCTCTCCAATTTTTTATTGACATTATCATTGCCGCAATGTTCAACTCGGGAATTTGGTCTACCGCAGCTGTGATCTTAATCACCAAATAAGTTGCTTCTGAAACAACTGGGAGCCCTACAGGGGACATGCTGTCTGAATGGAGGATCAGAGTTTTATCCATATTTAATTTATACCCTGAAAAAGCACTGAACCGTTCTGCCAAAACCTTCACTTCTGGAATTGCCATAGTGAAATGGCTAGTAAGTATTGCGATGCCATCCGCATATGCCAATGTCCTATACTCAATATCATTAACTCTCACTGGTTTAATATTCATGCTCATCTCTAATTTGTTGAGAAAAGGGTCAATGTATAAAGCAAAGAGCAGGGGAGGCACGGGCACCCCTGCCTAGTGCCTCTACTGATATTGAATAATTTTGACTCCTGTACCGAGATGCAAATCACGGCCTCCGGTGAAAAATAGAGTGCCTTAATGGCTTGAATAAATTCAACACACATCCCCTTCCATCGTAGGACAGACCACAGGAACAGCCAGGAGACTCTGTTGAACCCTTTTTTAGTGTCCAGCAGGATTACCCCCAGCAGTGATTTCATGGCCTGAGCCTAGTCAAGAAAGGCAATGACACATCTAACATGATCTGTCGTGTCCCTACCCGGGTTGAACCCATGTTGACGCATTGAAACCAAAGGATTTTAGAATAAATCTTGCTGTCACAATTAATGAGTGAAATGGGCCTATACAAAGATGGAATACGTTCAGGCTTGCCTTTTTAAAAAAAATACAACTATAGTTGTCTTTTGCTATGAATCGTTAATATAGCCCCTTTGAGCCAACCGAAACAAGGATGTGATATCTTGCTGGAGTGACTGCCGAAATCTTCAAAAAAATTCCTAAGGAATGCCATCCGGACCCACAGTTTTACCGGTGGCTAGAGAGGTTATAGCACCTTCCACTTCTTCCAAGTAATCGGGGCTGCAAGGGCCTCATTTTGATCAGGTATAACCTCTGTTGTTTCGAGGTCTTTAAAACATTCTTCTGGAGATTCTTCCCCTGACATAGTCACTCCCTCAGTATATACTAGCTTATTATAATTTTGAAATGCATTCAGGATTTCCGTCGGGGAATCCTGTACCTGATCTCAATGGTCTTTAATTCTACAGATTCGATTTGAAATCGCTTTGCCAGGACCCTCCCGGTATTTTCTCCAAATTCATATAGCTCAGTCCTATAATGCACATATTTGGCAGCCAGCTCTGCACCAAAGTGCTGATGTATCTTAGATTTGATGATGGCAATTAACTGTTGGCACTCCTCTATATTTTGGCCCCCCATTATTTTCCTCATAAGCCCAATCTCAGCCGTCCTCAACTGTTCGATCCACCCCCTGATTTTATCCAGTAATGCCTTCTGAAGAGAAATAGAAAAACTGAGTCTCCCCACGTACACCTGCTTTAAAAGGCTCCCAGACCATAATTTCAGTGGTTGTAGTTCTCTTAATATCAAAATATTACATAATCCATTCAAATAATCTTTATTTCGGTCAAAGACCTTAAAAGATACAACCTACAGTCAGTAAAAAACATCATTATAACTGTCTACATCAGCATTGGAATAAAAATACGCAATTGAATTTCATAAAAGCTGAGAACATAGTTAAAAAGAATAAAAAAGTTAAAAAGTATACAAAAATTACAGATAGTAGACAATCGGGACACATTTCAAACCTCTGGCTAGGCTGGGCAAAGCATTATCAACGGGAATTGTTATTAATAAATGACAAGCGCCTGCGCCACATGGCGTGCAAAAAGCGAGAAACTGAGAATACAACAGGTGGAGAGGTATAACATTTTAGGATTCTAAATGTCTGGTGGTACTGCTTGAAACCCAAGTTTCTACACAGTTGGAGAAGCCAACGCTGCCTAAGGGTCTTATGACATGGGCAGAAGAAGAAAACATGGGGCTCAGCAACTTGGTGTGGGACCATTTATGAGAGAAAACCCTAAGTGGTATTGTCTAAATTGTACATAGAGTTTTCTCGCTCTGCTAGGTAGAATCTCATAAGAATGGCTCGTTTGTACTCCTCTTTGTTGCTAAAAAACTCTATAGTTAGAGAGCCCAGCATAGAGTTGCTGAGGATATCCACCATCTGTTGGTTACGATAGAGTTTCACCAAGTCAGCTCGAGATATCTCTGTACAAGCAACTTCAGGGTTGCTCCAGAGATCCAGGTTACCCAGCCTCTTGCTCTGACTTCTTATGTAGGCAAACCACTGGAGTTTTTCAGTCCCAGGGAGACCCATGAGTTCTTTGGCTTCAGATCTAAAATACTTCAATTCTGGAGTTACCCATAATCTACGCCAATATATTAAGGGGCGTAGACCAATTACTTCATCTATTGGTCTAATACCTAGATCCAATCTCAGGGGGATAAGGGGAGTACTGACCAGGAGAGCCAATAAAGATCTCAAAAAGCAATTTTCTGCCTTGAGAATATATTTGGTCGAACAGTGTCCCCACAGTTCTGCCCCATATATTATAGCTCCCCTGGCTTGCGCTTTATAGATTTCCAAGATGGAAGCAACTGGTTTAGAGGTGGATTCCTTATGCAATTTTAAGACACCTCCTGTGGTCTGTACCAGCCTAAGTTTAGCTTTGGCAATCTGAGGACCCCACTCCATGTTATGTTATGTTATGGGTGGTTTTGTAGCGCGCTCAATTACTCTGGAGTGTCCTGGAATACAGTTACGCTTTCCAGAATGATACCACTTAAAGAAGGGTTGGGGCGGGTGGTCTTTGGTGGAGTACAGATCATATACTTTGTCTTAAGAGTGTTAATCTCCAGCCCCCTTTTCTTACAGAAACTGGCAAAGCGGTCTAGGGCACGCTGTATTCCCATTGGGGATTTCACCAAAAGAAGCGTGTCGTCAGCAAACATTAATGCCACTACCTGGTCGTTTCTTATTTTCGGGGCGTCAATATCTTTGACCCCCTTAAGGTGGGCAATTAAGGCATTGACGAAAAGACAGAAAAGCATGGGGGCCAGAACACACCCCTGTCTCACTCCTCTATTGACCGAAAACCTGGAAGTCAAAACTCCCCTTTTACCACTACTAAGTTAGCCAAAGTTTTTGTGTGGAGTCTATTGATGATATCAAGGAGGTAAGTGGGGATCCCCATATCCGCCAGTACCACCCACAGGATACCCCGAGGTACCAGATCGAACGCTGTCTTAAGGTCAACAAAAATTAAGCAGAGGCTGCCACCGTCTACTTTAACCATTTTCCATTACATATATTAATAATGTGACTGATCCAGCAACAGCTTTCTATCGAAAGTCCATGGTCTCTGCGTTCTTGGGTTACCGCTTAGTGGTATTTCTACCACTAACGGATTATGGTCGGAGATAACTCTCGGGAGAATCTCAATTTTGACTGTCTCAGCAATTTGATTGGAGATAAAAAAGTCCAAATGAACTAATTTATTATGAGGGGCTGAATAAACAGTAAATCCTGGGTCATCTTGTCTATGTTTATACCTGGAATCAACCAGCCCATGTTCCCTGACTAGCCCTTGAAGAGCCTTAAAGACTAACTTTCCCTCCATGATATGGCAGGTCACCGATCAAATTGAAATCACCGTATGAATGAATATTAAAGTCTCCACAAAAGATCAGAGGGTGCAATTCAACTGTCCAGTCCCACTGTGCGAGTTCGGGGAATGCCTCCAACAAGAATTCCGCCACGAAGTGGGTCCTGGGCTCACTGTGCCACTGGAATCAAGCTATCCTGGCTGAAGAGCGGTGAAACTCCGAAACCGGTCCTAGGATGCTTGTTTCCGGTCCAGGGAGGACCTGACTTCGCAGTTCGGGCTGGACTGTTCCCATGAGGCACAGGGTCAAGACTGATTTGCATATGGCCAGGTCTAAACTGGGGTGGCATGATGAGCAAAAGAATGATGGATTTAACCCAGATCTCTTGACTGGGGGGTGAATGTTTTGATTTGTTCTGCATTCCGTCCATTAATTGTGTGTCTTTTTTACGAAGTTCCGAACATCAGCTCCCTCCATGCCTTCTGGAACACCCAGAACCCGCAAATTGTTCCTTCTTCAACGATTCTCCAGGTCAGTCAACTTCCATATTGTATCTTCATTCTGAGCTTTAAGGGAGTCAGTAAGAGTTCTTTGTGCAGCAAGCTCGTCCTCAAGTGTCAAAATTCGAGCTTCAGCCTCCCCGATCCTGGCTGCAAACTCTGAGCAGGTCTTTGCGACCCTGCGTATTGAATTCTGTAACTTACGACAAGCTCCTTGAGTTCGTGACTTTTCTACCCCAGTCTCTTCCCGATGGGCCACAATGCTCTGATAAATGATAGAAAGTGTAATATCATCAGGATTTCCTGAACCAGCAGTTCCCGTGGGCACTCCTCCAACAATAACTTCACTACCATCCAGTTTAGGGGATAGGAATAGTCCCACACCAATGAGCCAGCCGGGTCTAAAACCTTCTTTACCAACATTTTGCCTTGCTCCCTGTGTTTGCGAACAGTTGCTGGGACATATGAAGAATTATCTCCTACATCTCCCTCTTCTACGCGCAAAGTGCTTGTGTCACTTTTATCCCCATGACTCTGTTCGTCTTCTGCCCAATCCCTTCCGGGGCTTCATCCCCAAGGAATTGGAGGAATCTGACATTGAGTAGAACTTGTCCCCCAAATCTCCCTCCTTCACGGTCCTGTATCTGACTGGTCTTCACTTTGAAGATCCTGCTGGGGGTTTACACTCACTGTTTCACCTTTCCCACTAGGAGTGCTTCAGTGAGTATGACCAGGCGCCTTCTTTTCCAGACCGCCATTTTGGGGGATTCCAGTCCCATTGGAACTCTCTTTTTGCTGATTACCTGGTATTATACCTCCTGCAGCACATGGCTCTACAGAGATGTTCAAAGTCTCCAGATCTCCCTCAGGTCCAATGAAACCTGCGAATTCCCCTGAATGTCCCGCTGTCGCCCCCTTACCAGCACTCTCCTCATTTATCTCATTCACCTTCCTCCCATTAAATAAAGAGGTAGATGCAGTACCTTCAGTGAGTGCTTCGTGAGGCATTGTAGCGTCCCCCATTGCAGAGACCTTGCCCGCAATATTACCGCGAGTCGCCGTATCCGTGGCAATTTTTTATCTTACCGCCTGAGCCTTGAAGATTGCGGGGACCTACTGAAGACCACGAGCAGGGACACCCCCTTCCCGCTCATTCACCAGATCCTGGAGAGAAACCACCAACCGGTCGGCGTATTCCCGCATCCCCACCATTCCCGTCAAAAGCCGCCTTCGTGGTTCTCACAGAGCCTGTAAGCGGCCCCCGGGTCCTGGTGCCTCTCGCGGTTGTCTTCGGAGGCATAGGAGAAATCGGACGTGTGAAAGCTGCTGAGAGCATTGAAAAGAAAAAAGGACCAGCGTGGACCAATCTAGAGGGTGCAGGCAGCTCCCATCGCCATATCCAGGATCGCCAGATCATGCCCGGTGCAAATTATTTCCCTGCTGCTTCACATAGAGACCAGGTAAGAGGGGGAGGTTAGCCAGGAGAGTGCTGGTGAGTCAGCTCACTCGGCCGACAGCGTGGCCGCCCTCTTGTCTCTGTACCGGTTTATGTGGATTTGAGAGCTTCCTAGTTGATCTTTTAAATTTTAAGAAGTTATAGAAATCGATCAGAGGGAGATGGTATCGCGAGCTCAAATCAGCAAAGGGGATGGGGTTTATTGTTGAGCCTAAGTCTCCATGCAGTTAACACCTTTTCCACCCATTGTTTACAGTAAAGGGTTCTGCCCTCTAATTTGAGTTTGTGATTATACCATAGAGAAGCTATGGTAGAGTCAGTGAGACGGTTGGGGAGTATTTTGTCAACACGTGTGAAGACTTCTATTTCTACTGTGTTTGCTATTATCTGGTAAGAATGGGAAACAGGCAATTTCATAAGCCCACGCATCATTAGAGTAGATTTTAGCAGACTAGGGAAGAGTAATTGTGATTCAATTTGCAGCCAAGGCGGTGGAGGTACGGTGACTTCATTAAGCCACCAGTTACCCTGCACAGCTAGAGCTAGGAAGGCTTGTTGGAATCTGTGAAAATGAAGCATATTTAGGCTGCCTCTATTTTTGCTCATTTTTAGGATGGGACCGGTGATCCTTGCCATCTTCCCCTGCCATATAAGATTTGAGATAGCCTTGTCTACTGCTTTGAAGGCATGGTTAGATGGTTCTGTAAGGAGCATGCTTGCAAGGAAGTTGACTAGTGGTGCTATTATCATTTTTGATGTGTCTGTCCTTTCCACCAGGTTGAGAGTTTGGGAGAACAGGAGGATAATAGGTCGTTGATTTTGGAATGTGTTTTACTATCGTTGAACACAATGGAGGCATGGAGGTCTTTATCAAACCAGATGCCTAGGTATTTGAGCGTCTCAGATTGCCATTTTAGGCTGGTGTCGCCCAAAATTATAGGGGTACAGTGGATATTCATGGGGAAGATTTCCGTTTTGGAGCGGTTAAGGGTGTAGCCGGATACTCTTAAGTAGTTGTTGATTTCTGACATGATGTGCTGGATAGCTTTGCCTGAATCTTCAGTGAAGTTCAGAACGTTGCCAGCGTATGCTGAAACTAGTTGTCTACCTGACTGGAATTGGATACCTCTGATGACCCCATTCACTTTTAGGTGGCATAAGAAGGGTTCAATAACTAATAGGAATGAGAGGGGAGCGAGGGGCAACCTTGTCTGGTGCCGTGTGCAAGGGAGAATAATTTGGATAGTTGCCCCTTTATCCTGACTTTCACCAGAGGGGCTGCATGGATGGCCATCACCAATGGATGAAGTCCTCGCCTAGTTGGAATTTGCGGAGTGCCTCATGTAGGAAGGTCCAAGAGACCATGTCAATAGCTTTTTCCGTGTCGAGTGACATTGCCACGGTGGGTGAGGACGATAACCAAGCTTTTTCAAGGACATGGCAGAAAACACGGATGTCATTTTGCAGCAAGCCTTCCTTTCAAAACTCCAGTTTGGGTTGGTGCAATGAGTGTTTGTAGTACCCTTTCTAATCTTTGTGCCAGAATCTTGGCATACGTTTTACAGTCGGTGGGTATCAACGATATCAGTCTGTAGTTTTTGACCTCCAGAGCATCCTTCTCTTCTTTCGGGATGACAACTATTATGGTAACCCCCATCGCCTGCCTGATATTACAGAGTACCCGTGGTACCACCAAAGGATGGTTCGTGCCATTTAACACACTGGAATCCCTCTGTTTAGTTTAACCCTGTTGCCTTTGACGGCATTGTGGCCTAAAATGGTGCCAGACACTCCTAAAAGACTTCCCGGACGGCTCCCCCGCCCTACTTCAGTCTTAACGGCCATCACTTGTTTGCAATGAACAGGATCACTTTCACAGAGTAAAAGTGGCAATCCATCGGTGGAAATCAACTCTCCATGTGGCGTTCCACCACCCCTTCGCCACTACAGTGCCGTACCACCCTGCAGCACAATATGGCTGCACCCCGCCGACTGCTCATCTACCCCATCACCAGATAAGTAGCAGGCACACCTATATGTCACAAACAAGGCACAATAGCATGCCCCTATCCTATAGTCATAAATAACTGCCCGACTTCACCCCGGCGACTATAACTTACAACTTTAACTGAATTCAGAAAGCCCCTCACCGGTTGCTCTGGCTGCAAAGAGGTTGTCACGCAGCACTGTAATGCTATCCCGCTACCTTCAATAGAGCGCCACTCTCCTGAGATCTGCCTCCTATGCTTAACAGAGCTCCCGCTACAATCACCACTACCACTGCCTGAGGCCTACTTGGCTCTATTTGCTGCGGTCCTGCTGTGCTCCATCGCTGCTGCACCTTCTGTTTGTGTCGTCCACAGGGAGACTGCCTTTTAGAAATCCAATGGCACAACAGTGTATGCGGTCTGTACACAAGGGCCCACGTCACATCACGGCACAGTGATTATTAGAGGCTTAACACCCACAGGTGATACGATCCTCACCTGCCAACGGCATGCTTCCCACTTGCTACCCTTCGGCCTGTCTCAATCACCTCGGCACATAGCCATACACCCTACTGTGTCTTCCGCCTGAGGGTCGACCGATAAAATTAAAATCTAAATTATTCATGTTACTCTCTTCGAAGGGGATTGTCGCTCAGATGCAGTAGATTGCATTCAACAAGTTCTGGTTGTAATGTTCTATAAAGTTCATATGCCACAGACCTCGTGAAGAAGCAGTAACCTACATGTGAGATCTGTAATTCTTGGCTGATTTTCGACCAATGTTGCAGTGTAATGCTTTTTTTGTTTCAAATGCAAAGAAAATTCTAATAAACAGAATTTGTTCAAATCTAAATTAGCGACTTTCACTCATGTGAGCCACCCAGCAGCCACCATCTGGGGCCTATTCCTGTAAACACTAGCGACCATTCTTGAAAGCACAACTCAGTGCACAATTCTTTGCCTGACCTTAAGATGGCAGACATATACCTGTGTCAGAAATCATCTCCACAGTAAGAGAAGCACTTACTATCTCATTGCTATGATCACACCTAGATACCTGCTTACTCACCAGGCCCTCACCTAATAACCCTGAACACTGAACACTTCTTGGCTGGACTGCTTGATACTATCAAGCACCTCAGAGCGCATCCATGCGTCTCCCTTCCCGCCCACCCACCAGCTGCCTCTGGTGCGACGTACTGAGCCAAAAATTGGGAAATCAAGTAGTAGGCCGACCAACTTTGCCAATACTTGCCTGCACTAGGTTTGATGAAGAAAAATTAGTCCAGGTCCCTAAAAAGGAGTGCTGGTTCCCACCACTGGCACAAATTAAACACAAGCTGTTGTCAGTAATTCACTTGTGAACCAGTACAGTGCCATTTTTGTATTACCACTCAACCGTTCTGCACGTGGTTAGTGTCTAGACCTTTGCACCCATAGCCGGCTCTCGAACCTGTAAGTTGTTTTTCAAGAAGTTGGCTAGGAGGGCGAATTACAATTTCTCTAATCAAATACTCAAGGGACAACTTCATGTTTCAAATTAGCACTTAAATACCCATGGGGCAGCTACACGTTCCTGAGCCTAGAATGTCCTGAGGTGTACTATTTAGAGAATAAATCTGTTTTAAAACATGTCCTAACTGCCAAATATCTTGCGTGATGCTTTATGTTTGTAAATATTCCAGTGCTTTGCAGCATTGTGTGGTACAGGATTCCCACTTGTGCTGGTCTGCACTACGCTTTGGTTCATAAGAGACAAATGCCATGCTCAGCATAATTTTTTTATGTATTCAAATCATTTTTATTGCGAAAAACAACGACAAACAAGGAAAAGCAGTACATGTACATCTCCCAATAAAGCAAAAACATGAGGACGAGAATACATCGTTATATAGGGATAATGCTGAACAGAACAAAAGTAAAATAACGAAATATAAAAATGGCAAAATAACAGCAACCAAGTGTATGTTTTCATTAATGATCGAAAAGTGCTCTAGTGTTACGTGGGACTACATCAGAAGGGCTAAGTCATCTAGCTCAAATTGTCAGAACAGCCAGTACGCACAACAGTAGGAAGCAAGGCAACATTCCAGTCATAAAGGGTAAGATGTCTCCTAGAAGCAGGGTTCATGGCTTTATGGGGGGTTATAGCATGTGTACGAGGAATCGAAGTAGCTCCAAAGTTTCCTATGTGATTTGCGCCATGGGGAGTTCTGGAGAGACTCACTATCTGCGCCTCTCAGAACAACCATTCCTGCCATGTTTTAAAGGCAACTTCACTAGCATTTTTCCATCTGTTTAGAATGACCTTACAGGCCAGGGTAAGCATGAGATCCATAAGATGTCGGTCCTGGGCCAGTACAAGTTGAGGATCAATAGCACCTAGTATAATGTAGGAGAAATCCTTTGGAGGTCGATAATGAAAGATACTGTGTATGTAGTTGTAGATCTTGTTCTAAAATGTTTGTAGGGCAGGGCAATAGAAGATCATGTGCGCCAGCTCGCCCACGTCAGATTTACAATTCCAACAGGTGGGGCTATCATTAAGTTTAAGTTTAAAAAAAAATTCAGGGGTCCAGTATACTCTGTTTATTAACATTATCCTGGTTTGTGAGAGTATAGGCGAGATTTTGTTTGCGAAAGGGGTCAAGTGAATTTTCTCCCAAATTGAATCAGGGATGAATTCATCTCATTTTCCCATGCTGTCTCACATTTTTTATGTGAGTTTCGTGAGTTAGGAGAGAGGAGTTTATATATTTTGGAAACAGTGTGTCCGGCTGTCACAAGGTGAGCAAGTTTTCCCGCAATGGAAGGGTCGTGGGCTGTGATAGATGGGGAGGAAATGAGCTATTTGAGTTTTAGAAATTTATAGAAATCCAGGGGTTGAAGCCCGTGCTTCGATTGTAGTTCGGAGAAGGGTAAAGGCAAATTGTCTGTGAATAGATCTTTAATTAGGTTTATCCCCTTTTTAGACCAGTGGTCCCAATAAAGAGACCTGCCATCTATTTTTATACTCAGATTGTACCATAGTGAGGCTAAGTTAGATTTATTATTTTTGATTTTGGCCTTGGTCACCCGTTCTAAGCTCAGTAAAGCTCTTTTGGTGTTGAGTAGGATGTATCTATAGATGACATTAAGGCTGGTATAGCAGTCTCAGCGTTTTCAGATATCACCAGGACATTGTCGGCATAGGCCGTTATTTTAACCGTACATTCCCCGAAATCTATCCCCTTGATATTGTCATTGTGTCTGAGGTGGTAGAGGAAGGGCTCAATAGCAAGCAGGAAGAGGGACGGAGAGAGGGGACAGCCCTGTCTCGTACCTTGTTCTAAATTAAATGAGGATGAGAGGTAGCCACCCGCTCTGACCCTGGCAGTGGGATTGGAATAAAGTGCCATCACCATACGGATGAAAGCCTCACCTAATTTAAATTTTTGTAGTGCAGCTTCTAAGTAAGACCAGTCTCTACCTTATCAAAGGCCTTTTCGGCATCCAAAGTTATTGCAACAGTTGGGGAGTCGAGAGATTTTGATTTCTCCAGAATATGGGCTAGGATGCGGGTGTTATCGCTGGAGATCCTGTTTTTTAAAAAACCTACTTGAGACGGATGAATTAACTTGGGCAAGAATTTCTGTATACGTTTCGTGAGGATCATAGCATAGATTTTACAATCTAAGTTAATTAGTGAAATTGGTCTGTAATTTATTGGAGAAGACGGGTCTTTCCCTTATTTTGGAATCACAGTTATAATAGCTTCAGCCGGCGTGCCGCACACTTGACCAGTGTTGTCAAAACCATGATATAGGTCAAGTAGAGGTTGAGTGAGAAGTTTGGAGAAGCATTTGTAAAACTTTGCACTAAAGCCGTCCGGGCCGGGTGCTTTCCCTAGTTTAAGTGTTTTGATTGCGCATTCAATTTCTGAAGCAGTGATCGGACTATTAAGTTCCTCTTGTTCTAGAACAGATAATGATGGTAGTGAGCAATTATTAAGGTAGTGTTCTATTTTTGAAATGTCGAGATCTTTATTTTTGCTGTATAAGTCATTGTAGAAATCCCTAAAAACATCCGCGATCTTAACAGGATTAGAGTGAGATGTCCAAGAGTTGTCTGTTAAGCTCTTAATCATTGATCACTGTAATTTGAATTTTAGGTAGGAAGCCAGGCTTTTACCTGCCTTGTTTGATTCACATCATTTAAAATTCTTTTGTGATTTCAACCATATCCCTGCTCTCTCGCTAACTATCTTATTGTATTTATATTTTTTATTCACTAATTCGTTCAGGACAAGGGGATCTCTGGTTAATATGTGCTTTTTTTCTAGTGCGGTGATCTCTTGTTCCAGGCGAGCAAGAGTACTGTTAGCGTCTTTGTTCATAGCCGATCTGATTTTTATGATTTCACCAGATAGTGCTTTTAAGTGCTTCTCATCATGTGAGATCAGTCGTTTCTCCTTTTTTATTAGATGCAAGATAGTTTTGTATTGCTCCTTCTATGGTAAGCCTATGAGGCTCTTTTTCTAAAACTGCGTTATTCAACCTCTAAAGGTTTTCTTTTTTGATTGTGTGCAGCAAGACTAGTGATCAGGTGATACAGGAGTGATCTGAGATAACTCTTGGTTCAATGAGGTATCCTCAATGTTGTTGGAGGCGTTCCCAGACAAGAGTATATAGTCTATACGCAAATAGGTGTTGTGAGGAATGAAGAAGAAGGTATAATCCCACTCTGTGGGGTTTTGTAATCTCCACGTGTCAACCAAATTAAAACGTGAACAGAGATGTAGTAGGTGTTTGTGAGAGTTGTTGGGGCGGAAAGGGCATCGGGAGTCCCTATCTACTGCTGGATCCATGGGCAAATTGAAATCACCGGCCAGTATGTGTGTTGCATTATCCGGGAACATACAGAGATGCGCAGACAGCTCCTTCCTAAAAGCCGGGTCGTCTTTGTTGGGGGCATATAGGTTGGTGGCATAGAATTCCCTGTTATCTTTGGATAGTTTAGCAGAAACCCATCTTCCCTTAGTGTCAGCGGTACTGCTTAGTATATCAATATTAGACTTCTTGGATATTAAGATCAGAACGCCATTTTTTTCCCTAATGCTTCAGAACCCACTACATCACTATAAGTCCTATTCTTGAATGAATTAAATTGTTGCAAGTCAATTTTTGTCTCTTGTAGTAAAATAATGTCACCCTTTTGTTTATAGAGATAGTCCAGTACCTTCCTCCTTTTGACCGGATGGTTGATACCCTTAACATTTAGTGAAACAATTTTCAGATTTTCGTTTTTGCGTGACATGTTGTCAGTGGAGGATATTGGTGTTAAAGAACCGCTGTGTGCAAGTACAATTTGGTACAGTTGTTGTGATGAGGCGCATTTGGGATGCAGCATAGTGCAGTACAATTGCTAGTTCTAAGGAAGCTTCCTTGGCAACTCTAGTTAAAGCATATTTGTGTTTAAGGCTTCCTATGCCAACATACAGTGCAAGCGACACTGGTAAAGATCTGTTATTAGAGCACATCGAGCAAGAATACAATATTAAGATCAGGCAGTAAAACATAAGAGCAAAAGGAAAACAAGAAACCATAATGAAGGCCCGAATCCCATCCCCCCCACTCCCCAACCCTCCCACCCCACCCAAAAAGTAACCAGTAGACATGGTGACACGGGGAAAATAGCTCCCCTCCCATGACAGCAGTTAAATCATGTACAACACAACTAGTCGTGGGTTTCAAGAACAACATTTAACCACAGTTAAACTAGGCATGAAGCAAGCTGGGGTGCTTGCTAGAAAGGATCATAATACCTGTTGCATATATTCAATATAGGTTTGTATGTATAAAACTTGAGTTAACCCTTTTAGAAGGTTTGAACATTAAGGGATCAATACGCTATACTTGATTGCTAATACTAGACGAAGGTGTGATTACTCCTTACTTAGTCGTCCAGTGGAAAACTGAAGATATACCATAGCTCGAACACACTTGTAAACACAAGTCGTATTATGTATGTAGCGAGTAGCAGTCTGATGGTACAGCAAACAAATACTAAAACTAGACGAAGGTGTGATTACTTCTTACTAAGTCGTTCAGTGGAAAACTGAAGATCTACCATAGCTCGGGACACACCTGTAAACACAAGTCATATTATGGATGTAGCGAGTAGCAGTCTGAAATTACAACAAACAAACAAATTGCAATGTGAACTACTATGTAAAATGCACTATGGTGTTGGCAGCCAGAACCATGAAACATTGATAACAATGAGATGAGTACATCAGGCCCTTGAAGTGGCGTAAAAACAGCATTAGAACAGTCTTAGAGTAATTGAACCTTAAAGCAACTAAGCCGAGGATGTAGAATTTGTTCGACAAAAAGAGGAATTCAGGTGCCTGAACCCGTACCAGATGAGCTTGGCGTTGTAGTGTCCATAGAGGCATCGTCGGGACCATGAAGAATTCTTTTCAATTGCAGAGGATCCACAAAAACCTGGGGTATTCCTTGGATCGTTACACGGAATCTTGCAGGCCCCATAAATCCAAATTGGTAGTTCATGGAATGGAGTTTAGGTCTAAGAGCGAGAGAGCCTTTCCTGATAATTACCGTCTCTTTGCTGTAGTCCTGAGAGATAAAGATCTTGTTATTCTTCCAGAGAATGTGATTATTCTTGTGCATAAACGACAGTATTTGTTCCACGTGCTGGTATCATAGTGGTTTACATACAATTGGTCTTGGCCCCTTTTGATTTGGTGTGATTCGAGACGGAACTCTGTGGGCCCTGTCAAATTCCAGGGGATGACTGAAGGAAAGGTTAGTTGCTTGAGTGAACCATGACTCGAGGAAAGGGACACACGAGCCAGCGGAATCCTCTGATCCTTCTGGAATTCCAAAGATGCGTAGAATCCCTCTACGATTCCTGTCTTCAAGTTCCGAAAGTCTTCTATTCAGAGAGTCTGTTGTGATAGACATTTGCTTGAGAGACTTACAGACTTTAGCCGCAGAATCCTCCAGGTGACTTGTTCTGTTTTCGGTTTCAGATAGTCTGACATTGGTATCTCTAATATCTTGCCTAATTGCCAAGATTTCCTCCTTGGTAGATTTCGCCAGGTCAATGTCCTCTGCCAACTTGTTTAATATAGTATCCATTGTTAAGTTGATGTCTTTTTTCCCTTTGGTAGGAGAGTCCAGGTTCGGAGTTTCTGCCTTAAGTCTTTTGAGGTTTTTTGCTTCCTTCTCCCCCATGGCGCACACGTGTGTGGTAAAGGCTCTTATATAGCTTGTGGGGTATGATTCGACGATCGCAGAAGCTCTAATGCCAGGTAGCTGGACGTTGGATCCAACAACGGAACTATAGGGTCAGTGGAAGGTGTGCCGGGCACCTCTGGTTGACACTCGCTATTATAACTTCAAAGTTAGAAACGCCCATTGTGTAAATCTGCAGCCATTTTGAGGTCAGGCAGAACTAATGGAGGAGATAGGCAGACTTAGGCATCGGCCATTTTGAAGTCAGGCATCACGAGAAGCAAGATGAGCACAAAAGCATCAGGTAAAGTATGTTCCAAGTATGTTCAAAAGAAACACTATCCTCATAGGCACTGCGCTCCAACCTGGACCAAAAGCGACAGTTGCATGGCAAATTGTGGGGGTTAGAGAGCTCAAATGTCTACATAGGCGAAAGAGTCTTCATAAGTTTCAGTAGTCAGATATACTCTCTAAAATGAAAAAGGCATTTCACTCTCTTATCCACATTTCATTCTCATATCTTGTCTTACTCCTATCTTACTCCTGTCTCACAGGGCGTCATAAAGGAGCAAAGTGGAAGCAAGAACAGCAAGAGCAGTAATGCATGGACATCTCACATTTCCCATGTGCATTCAGGGGTAAAAGTGTCAGTGAGGTGCCTCTTCATTAAAGCCAAAACAGCGCGTTTGATGGAGGCAGAAGATGATTTAATTATTTGCCATCCCAAGGGGAAGTAAGCAGGGGTTGATTGAGCAAGTGGTGCGATCGCTACTTCCTGCGGTAAAGACCGCCATTTTAGATTCGCGTTCAGGCGCGTTAAAATACGTGCTCAGATGCCTACGAGCATCAAGGAGTGTTAGCAAGTAATGAATGCAGCCGTCAGTGTGGGGATTAACATACTGGCAATTAAAGTATTCCGGCGACTCTCTCCGTCACCGCAGTTCGTATCGGGCACTTCACCTGCTGAAGCCACCCACGTGATTCGGCTCCGACCATGGAGGAGAGATCGCGGCTATTGGGATTCAGGGGCAGCGGGTGCCTTCTGTCTAGTTTCCCGTCCTCCGGTTTCTTTTGTGTACCAAGTGCATGCATGAATTTATGGACGCTCCCTTGGGCTCGCTTTAAAAGGGCCTGCCTCCAGGAAACTGGTGCTTGGTTTCTACTATGGTCCCTTGCCTTGGGATTTCCTGTTCCTGTTTCCTTCCCTTGCTCCTTCTTTAGTGAGGTCTACGACTGTTGGCCTCTGGAGGGCTGTTTGCTGATATCCCTTTCCCCCCTCCCCTACCTGTTTTTTATCCTGCCCCTTTGGCTTTTCTAGCAGTCAGTTGGGACCTTTTCGGATAGCGGGAGACGCCAGGGAACACGCGGCTGCGTGTTCCATCAAGAGCTGGGCGTTTTTGATTTCCTGGTCTTTTGTAGACCAACCGCCTTGTTGTGTATCTTTTGGGCGGTTTCACGAAGGGGCTGAACAACGGCCGTTTTTTGTGCTACCTTCGTGTTTTTAGATCACAGGTTTTTTTTGTGCTTTCCTAGCCTTGTGGACACCTTTTTTCCCCCTTCCTTGCCCCTATTTTGCCTTTATCCTGTTTACGCCACCCCCTTTTGTTACTCTCATTATCCCTCCGAGGGTGTGTGGTTGGTCTGGGTTACCGAGTGGAGCTATGATACAGGAAGACGTTTTTCCCTGTTTTGTTTGAGCTACTCCTGAGCAGTGACTAGGGTAAGCTGGAAAGTTGGTGGGTTCGTGTGTGTACTTGGTACGCATTTGACGGGTTTGTGTGCTTAATCTTGTTCCCTTTTTGTTTTTAAGGTCCCGGCTGGGGTCGAGTAGTCCGCTGCTGGGGGATCCGAAGAGACACGCTGTATTACCCTGGACCTTGTGTTTCCCTGTTTTGTTAACCCACCCTCTCCCTGCGTCGTGGTTTCCCATCACCTGGAGGTATACTTGTGGGTGTTGGGGAGCTACGGTGGGGGTAGGGGATTGGGACATTCTTCACTCCTGTGGTGTTGGGCCGGTTGGCAGGCGGAACAGAAAACCAAGCCCACGAATCTAAACACTGCCCGAGTGAAGAATGGACGAAGAGGCCGGAGGAGGGGTTCCTTCAGTGCAGGACCTGATGCAGGCCATCGCGTCCTTGCAGGCGGAAGTTCAGTCCCTTAGACAGGAAAACCATGGGTTACAGGCGGCTTTGAGTAGTGTTAGCGCTAAAGAGAATACTTGGGGGAAAGGGGGGATCCCTCGGTCAAGCCCAAGTTCCCTGTGCTACTGCCTGCTACCTTCCAGTATGAGCGGGGTGCGGGTCAGAGTGGGTCTCCTGTGTCGGTTACCGTTAACACTCCTATACCGGTGCCGTTGGCAGCTCCTGAGAGGTTTTCTGGGGATAGCAGCAGATATGCCATCTTTATGAATCAGTGCCATCTGCACTTTATGTGTCGGCCAGCTGCTTTTCCCGATGACACCTCGAAAGTCGCTTTTGTGATTTCGTATCTCTCGGGTACTGCAGCCGGCTGGGCGGTCCCCTTAGTGGAAGGAAATGACCCTGTACTGAGTAGCTTTCCAGCATTTAAAATCCAGATGCACAGTTTGTTTGCTAAGCATGCGTTTATGCAAGCAAGTGATGCAGAGTTATTAAAACTGAGGCAGAGAAAGCAGGAACTCCTTGTGTATGTGGCCACCTTTAACCGCCTAGTAGCGGAAACTCAATGGCCTCCCTCTAAAAGAACGTCTTTGTTCTATCAGGGCCTGTGCGAGGAACTAAAAGATATCGTCTCGCAGGTGGTGGACCCCCCTGAGGACTGTGTTGAGTTTATCGATTTGGTTGTAAAGCTCAACCATAGGTTGTCCGAGAGGAAGGGGGAGAGGACTAAGTTTCACCCATCACGTGTGATTGTGACCAAAAGAGGTTGGGGGTTCAAAGTTGGATCCAGAACCGATGCAGCTTGACTAAGGAGGAAGAGGAGCGGAGACGGCTACTGCAATTGTGTTTATATTATGGGAAGAGCGGGCATTATGCCCGAGAGTGTGTCCAGTGAAGCTGTCTCGCTTGAATCTGAATAAGGCTGTGGCCTTTGTAGGAGGGGGGTGTGAGAGGCCTTCTGTCCTGCAGAGTAGCAGCAGCAATCCTTATGACATACAAGGGGCAGTTCAGAGGGTCCAACGCCATTTCACTGTGTCAGCCTGCTTTGCGTTTTCATCTAGCAGTAGAGCCACTCTGTCGGTGTTATTGGACTGTGGGGCCACTGGGAACTTTATGGACATCACTTTGGCCGAGAAATTGATGGTTCTGTGTGTTATGAAGAGACAACCCGAACCAGTGAGGGCTATCGACGGGACGGAGCTTTCCTCTGGGTCAATCGTTCGGCAGACGGAACCTTTGTTGATTAAGTTCGATAATGGCATTCCGAGACCATTTGTTTTGATCTTATAGACTCACCTGCGTTTGGAGTGGTTCTTGGGGTGCCATGGTTACAGGCCCATAACCCTAGAATTGATTGGGCAGGGAGGTTGGTCACGCTCGATTCGGAACATTGTCTTCTGCACTGTTACTGTGAGGCGACCGATTGGGTGACTCCTTTGTCTTGTGCGGCAAGTGGTAACGTTCATAATAGTCTGCCTTCTTCCTTTGTTGCATACAAGGATGTTTTTGATAAGGACCAAGCTTGTATCCTGCCTCCTCACAGGGCTTTTGACTGTCACATCGATTTGGTACCGGGGGCTGTATTGCCCTGCAGTCGGGTATATGCGCTGTCGGAGCCGGAGGAGAAGCACTTACGGCAGTACTTGGATGAAATGTTGGGTTTTGGTTTTATTCGTCCTTCTTCTTCGCCTGTTTCCTCCTCTATCTTTTTCATACCTAAAAAGGAGGGAGATCTCCGCGCATGCGTGGATTACCGGGCATTGAATAAGGTAACGATTAAAAAAAAGTACCCACTGCCTCTTATACCGGTGTTGTTGGACCAGCTGCGACATGCCAGGGTTTTTACGAAGCTTGACCTAAGAGGTGCTTACCATCTCATTCGCATCCGAGAGGGTGACAAATGGAAAACGGCGTTCCGCACTAAGTTTGGTTTATTTGAGTATTGCGTTATGCCTTTTGGTTTATGTAATGCCCCTACCGCTTTTCAGTATTTTATCAATGAGCTTTTGCGTGAGTTTTTGGATATTAGTGTGATCGTTTACATTGACGATATTTTGTTTTTTTTCCCAGTCCCCTGAGGAACATGATATTCATGTTTCTCAAGTTTTGTCTAAGTTGCAGGAACACCGCTTATTCGTCAAGCTGGACAAGTGCACTTTTGGTGCGGCACATGTGGAGTTTTTGGGTTTCTTGATCTCGGCGGATGGAATAAAGATGGACCCCCGGAAAATAGACGCCATTATCAACTGGCCCATCCCCGCGTGTGCAAAGGATATACAGGTCCTCCTTGGATTTGCCAACTTCTATAGGCGTTTTATCACCCATTTCTCTGAAATAGTTTCGCCTATGACATCTTTGTTGAAGAAGGGAGTGGCTTTTGTCTGGACATCGGCGGCGCAGTCAGCGTTAGAGCTATTGATCGGGCATTTTACATCTGCCCCGGTGTTGATGCATCCTGATTCAGCTCTCCCGTTTTACGTGGAGGTGGATGCGTCTCAATTGGCAGTGGGGGGTGTATTGTCCCAGCGCGACAGTGTAACAGGGTTTATGCATCTTATCGCGTTCTTCTCGAAGAAGCTGTTATCAGCAGAGCAGAACTACACTGTGGCGGAGAGGGAGTTACTGGCCATAAAGCTATCGTTTGAGGACTGGCGCCACTACCTTTGGGGGGCTCTGCACCCCGTTACGATTTACACCGACTATAAGAACTTGGTATGTTTCTGTTCTGCCAGGGCCCTGACACCAAGGCAGATGAGGTGGGTGTTGTTTTTCAACTAATACGAATTTACCATCACGTATAGGCCAGCAGCCCAACAGGGGAAATCAGATGCCTTGTCCCGGATCTATGTAAGTCCATCAGAGGGAGGGCGGGTTAGTGAGACCCAATTAATGATACCTCCAGAAAAGATTGTAGGATGTGCCTCCATGGACAAATTCTTGGTTAAAGTACAGGATGAAGTGGAACGGTTAGATCTGTCTCCGTGGTTGTCTGACCCAGGGTTTACGTTACGGAACGGGTTGTTGTACCAGGCAGACAAGTTGTTTGTGCCCCCTGAGTTGCGTACATTGGTTCTTACCTATTGTCATTCTTCGTCTCTGGTTGGGCATCCCGGGGTTAATAAGACCAAGGAGATGTGTCAGCGTTGGTTCTGGTGGAAGTCCTTAGCACATGACGTGCAGGTATTTGTGGCCTCTTGTCCGATGTGTGCTGTTAGTAAGTCCTCGCACATGTCCCCATCTGGGTTGTTGCATCCATTGCCAGTGCCTCCCTCCCCCTGGCATACTATCAGTATGGATTTTGTGACCGATTTACCACCTGATTCGGGGTTTACAAACATATTGGTAGTAGTGGATCTTTTCACTAAGACGGCGCATTTCATCGCCTTACTCAAGTTGCCTACGTCTAGGGAATTGGCCGAAGTTTTCATTGCTCAAGTGTTGAGACTGCATGGGGTGCCTGCTGCTATTGTGTCGGTTAGGGGGGCCCAGTTCGTGTCCAACTTTTGGTCTGCCTTATGTCTGTCTCTGCAAATGGAAGTAAGGCTGTCATCGGCCTACCATCCACAAAGTGACGGGCAAACGGAACGTACCAACCAAACCATGGAACAGTACCTGCGATGTTTGTTGGCATCGTTGACAGGCAGTTGGATACGTGCTCTCCCTGTGGCTGAGTTTGCCTATAACAACAGTATGCACTCAGCCTTAGGGATGTCACCGTTTTACTGTTCCATGGGGTTCCACCCTAAAACGATTCCCATTCAACCATCTGAGAGGGTGCCTGCTGTGGACACCCTCAGTAGGGAATTGATTACCATTTGGAAGACGGCTCAACTGCATTTGCTTGCATCCAAGACGAGCATGAAAGTACAGGCAGATAGGCATAGACGTCCAGCTCCCCTATATGCGGTGGGTGACAGGGTTTGGCTCGCAACTAAACATCTGAGATTGCCGGGACCGAGGAAATTACAGCCTCGGTTTGTGGCTCCCTTTGATATCCAGAAGGTGGTGAATCCTGTTGCGATGAGGCTGACTCTACCGGATGATTATTGTATCCATCCAGTGTTTCATACATCCTTGTTGAAGCCGTATGTCACCACTACTCAGGACGTGCCACCTCCTCCTCCTGTCTTGATTGATGATAACGAGGAGTATGAGGTCAATGCAGTTCTGGACTCTAGAAGGAGAGGGGGGAGGTTGTATTATCGTATAGACTGGAAGGGGTATGCCCCTGAGGATCGCTCCTGGGAACCGGCGAGTCAAGTGCATGCTGCCCGGTTGGTACGGTTGTTCCATCGTCAGCACCCTGGGAAGCCTAGGCCAGTGGGAAGGCTTTTGGGGGGGTGGGGTACTGTTGGGATTCAGGGGCAGCGGGTGCCTTCTGTCTAGTTTCCCGTCCTCCGGTTTCTCTTGTGTACCAAATGCATGCATGAATTTATGGACGCTCCCTTGGGCTCGCTTTAAAAGGGCCTGCCTCCAGGAAACTGGTGCTTGGTTTCTACTATGGTCCCTTGCCTTGGGATTTCCTGTTCCTGTTTCCTTCCCTTGCTCCTTCTTTAGTGAGGTCTACGACTGCTGGCCTCTGGAGGGCTGTTTGCTGATATCCCTTTCCCCCCTCCCCTACCTGTGTGTTATCCTGCCCCTTTGGCTTTTCTAGCAGTCAGTTGGGACCTTTTCTGATAACGGGAGACGCCAGGGAACACGCGGCTGCGTGTTCCATCAAGAGCTGGGCGTTTTTGATTTCCTGGTCTTTTGTAGACCAACCGCCTTGTTGTGTATCTTTTGGGCGGTTTCACGAAGGGGCTGAACAACGGCCGTTTTGTGTGCTACCTTCGTATTTTTAGATCACAGGGATTTTTTTTGGTGCTTTCCTAGCCTTGTGGACACCTTTTTTTCCCCCTTCCTTGCCCCTATTTTGCCTTTATCCTGTTTACGCCACCCCCTTTTGTTACTCTCATTATCCCTCCGAGGGTGTGTGGTTGGTCTGGGTTACCGAGTGGAGCTGTGATACAGGAAGACGTTTTCCCCTGTTTTGTTTGAGCTACTCCTGAGCAGTGACTAGGGTAAGCTGGAAAGTTGGTGGGTTCATGTGTGTACTTGGTACGAATTTGATGGGTTTGGTGTGCTTAATCTTGTTCCCCTTTTTGTTTTTAAGGTCCCGGCTAGGGTCGAGTAGTCCGCTGCTGGGGGATCCGAAGAGACACGCTGTTATACCCTGGACCTTGTGTTTCCTTTTTTTGTTAACCCACCCTCTCCCTGCGTCGTGGTTTCCCATCACCTGGAGTTATACTTGTGGGTGTTGGGGAGCTACGGTGGGGGTAGGGGATTGGGACATTCTTCACTCCTGTGGTGTTGGGCCGGGTGGCAGGCGGAACAGCGGCTGCACCCGCCTTCGCTCGGGTGATCGGGAGCAAGGTTATTATTGCCTGGGAAAGGGAGCCGTTAGTGCACCCGGTGTTCTGCCATCCAAACTACGGAGAAGGAATGCGTTTCTTCGAGGATCATTACGAATTCGTCAGGTCAGAAGCTGCGGTATGGGAGGAGATGAAGGCTCACGCTGCCATCTTCACAGGCGTCCAAACCACGCCCTCCCATGCTCAGCATAATTTGACATACTATGTTGATGTTGGAGGGTGTTCGGCCAAAGCTGGCTCTATGCAGAAGAGGCACCCATTTATATTATACCTTTTGAGTAATCTAAGTCCAGGCAACTTTTCCATGCTGAATGGGATACCCAGTTACCATTCAGCAGCAGAATCCAAAATCACAGCAGTCAACAAAGAGGCACATTTACCCTTTACTCGTGTAAGTACACTGAATCAAGCACTTTGCAGACATTTAAATGAGACTGAGAATTGGTGATGCTGTTTCTCGATCCTTTCTCAAGGAGCATTGCTGTCTCTGGTGTTACTAAGTCGATAGTGTGGGCTTTGTGAATACCTTCCATTGAAGAACACGGGGCATGGGCCCTAAGTTACATCCATTTATAGCATTTAGCATTTAAACTTTATTAATAGTAATTCAGGTCATCTACCCGGCGAGGTAGGAGATAACTACGTCCAATTTACTTTGAAGACTATCATTTTATGTATCATTTATTATTTGATGAGTGAGGTGGTCGTTTATTGGAAGGTATTACTGTGTTCTGAATATCACCGCCTTGAATTAGCCTTGGACTGCTCTGCCTCACTATCCTGGGAGAATCAAGTGCTAAAAGCGAGTATTTGTGGTACAAAAGGGGGTGGTGATGGACGGAGCATCTGAACCAATCAAACACTCTAAAACAGCAGATGGTGAGATATTAACAGCACATAGTCCATGTAGCAAATGGTAAGAAGAAAATTATTTTTAAGTGGCATCAAGGGAACCAGAGACAGCTACCACCTAACGCTGTCAGAAAACAGTGGCACAATAGAACAAACACAAGGGGTTCCCTGAGCACAAAGTACACGTATCTGTGAGTATTACAGATAATATCTATTCACAAATAATTGTCCATATCAGCGCATCCAAAGTATGAAAAATCCCTATTTTTATTCTCAGTCCATGGGTGTTCATGAAGACTTGTAGATACAGCTGTACAGTCTTGATACAGTACACAACAGCCAAACGTCAACATGTGTCTCGTCAGGGGACATTACCCAATGACTTCTTCAGGGCCTAAATTGTTCTCACTTTTAGTGTCATACAATCAGGATCATATCAAAGACCTTTATTTTTAATTCTCCTTCAATCGGTTTATCAGCTATCCCAAAATCACTGTCTTCCTTATTATAGTTTTGGTAAATAACGCCAGGCAATATCAGCCTTCACACTGTGGAACCATCATTAGTATCTCGTGTGGCAGGGTATGCTCAGACGTGAGTCCCTTGCTCACTTTGCCACTGGATTCAAGCAAGCCGGGCTGAAGACGTCTGTAATGCCAGAAACCGGTCCTCGGAAGCTTGTTTCCGGTCCAGGGAAGGCATGGCTTGGCGGTTCGGGCTGGACTGTTACCATGAGGCACAGGGTCAGACTGATTTGCATATGGCCATGTCTGAACTGGGGTGGCAGAGTGGGCTAAAGAACGGTGATGGATTAAACCCAGATCTTTTGAATGGGTGTGAGTGTTTGATTGGTTCAGATGCTCCGTCCATCACCACCCCCTTTTGTACCGCTTTTGGCCGCCATAAGTGTGGCAGGGTATGCTCAGACGTGAGTCCCTTGCTCACTTTGCCACTGGCTTCAAGCAAGCCGCGCTGAAGACGGCTGTAATGCCAGAAACCGGTGCTCGGAAGCTTGTTTCCGGTCCAGGGAAGGCATGGCTTGGCGGTTCGGGCTGGACTGTTCCCATGAGGCACAGGGTCAGACTGATTTGCATATGGCCATGTCTGAACTGGGGTGGCAGAGTGGGCTGAAGAACGGTGATGGATTAAACCCAGATCTTCTGACTGGGTGTGAGTGTTTGATTGGTTCGGATGCTCCATCCATCACCACCCCCTTTTGTACCACTTTTGGCCGCCATAAGTGTGGCAGGGTATGCTCAGACGTGATTCCTTTGCTCACTTTGCCACTGGATTCAAGCAAGCGGGGCTGAAGACGGCTGTAATGCCTGAAACCGGTCCTCGGAAGCTTGTTTCCGGTCCAGGGAAGGCATGGCTTGGCGGTTCGGGCTGGACTGTTCCCATGAGGCACAGGGTCAGACTTGTTTGCATATGGCCATGTCTGAACTGGGGTGGCAGAGTGGGCTAAAGAACGGTGATGGATTAAACCCAGATCTTTTGACTGGGTGTGAGTGTTTCATTGGTTCGGATGCTCCGTCCATCACCACCCCCTTTTGTACCGCTTTTGGCCGCCATTAGTGTGGCAGGGTATGCTCAGACGTGAGCCCCTTGCTCACTTTGCCACTGGATTCAAGCACGCCAGGCTGAAGACGGCTGTAATGCCAGAAACCGGTCCTCGGAAGCTTGTTTCCGGTCCAGGGAAGGCATGGCTTGGCAGTTCGGGCTGGACTGTTCCCATGAGGCATAGGGTCAGACTGATTTGCATATGGCCATGTCTGAACTGGGGTGGCAGAGTGGGCTAAAGAACGGTGATGGATTAAACCCAGATCTTTTGACTGGGTGTGAGTGTTTGATTGGTTCGGATGCTCCGTCCATCACCACCCCCTTTTGTACTGCTTTTGGCCGCCATAAGTGTGGCAGGGTATGCTCAGATGTGAGTCCCTTGCTCACTTTGCCACTGGATTCAAGCAAGCCGGGCTGAAGACGGCTGTAATGCCAGAAACCGGTCTTCGGAAGCTTGTTTCTGGTTCAGGGAAGGCATGGCTTGGCGGTTCAGGCTGGACTGTTCCCATGAGGCACAGGGTCAGACTGATTTGCATATGGCCATGTCTGAACTGGGGTGGCAGAGTGGGCTAAAGAACGGTGATGGATTAAACCCAGATCTTTTGACTGGGTGTGAGTGTTTGATTGGTTTGGATGCTCCGTCCATCACCACACCCTTTTGTAAAAGCGAGTATTTGGTCATCCAGTTTGGGATTCAACAGCACTGTAGACCCAACAGTCGTAATCGGAGCTCCATAACTTCTGACTGACCTGAGGCCCCCAGGAACCACAGCTTCCTACAATATTTACACTCACTATCTTTATTCTGACAGTAGGAATTCCATAATTCTAGGAATGGATGAGTATCCGTTGCAAACATGTTCCAGGCATTCAAAGGATTTTCCTCTGCTTCAGCTCTTCTTGCCAGGCAGACTAAAATGTGTGGAATGAAGAAAGAGCACATCTCATAGTTCAAATGAAAGCAATGGTCATGCTTTGGTCCACAATCTTTAGGTCGAGCCTACCAGACAGCGTCAGCTCTCTGGCTATGAAAATATATTTGTGAACGTAACGCTTACCATTGCTTGGCCTTACTGTTAAGCTCACACATTCAGCACTCATAGAGAGTGATTGTATTTTCTAGCTATCGTTCAGCGCCGCTTCACCTCTCAAATAGCATGCCCACCCCCTAGCCTCCCAAGGCACCCTTCCAGCGTGTCTGTAAAAGCACAGCAACGGGGATATTTTACTGGTGTTCGGTTGAAGAGCACGTAGTTTTTGTTTCAACTCTTGCATCTATGTATTATAGGAAGCTTTGACACAGCGGCTTTTATAGTGCTGGGGTAAGGGCCATCTGCTGCAGTTGGCTAATGAGCAAATGGCTGAATCCGGTAGAAAGTAAAGTAGGCACTGGCAAGTGTTTCCTTTACATTCGAACACTGCCTTATGTTTTTAAATTCCTTGAAAAGAACTTGGAAAATAAACAATACCCTTTATAAAGATAGAAAATATTAAATTTAATATTGTTTAATGTACATAAGAAATGTGTTTCTCTTCCTCCAGTATTTTGAAACGTTTAATTCTTTTACTTTTTTAAACAATAATTTACAAACGCTGGCAAAGTGAATAGCTCTGCACTCACAGGGGAGACCCACAGGTTTTGCCAATGCTTCTTTGGCAAGCTGTTGCATCTTTCAGGTGACAAACAGGACTGGCTAAACGTGGTCTGTCCTGTGAGGGTCAAGACAAAGGACCCCTTTCTGCTCACTTGAGTTTTTTGATTGAATGCAGACATAGAACAATTTGGCCAAAATGGTCTGTGTAAGGGGAACGGGAAGGAGCAGAGGTGGGCATGCAGCACAACAAAGATAAGGCAGCTACGGGAAAGGTATACATTTGTATTAAGTGATAACCCACAATTTTGAGGATACATACAAGGCGGCCACCAACCGCTGAAGAACCCGCAGACCAAGCACAAGGGAAAGATTGCAATCATGACACTCTGCACATATTTACTGAGGAGAGTTGGCAAGTAGCCTCCCCAACATGGGTCAGAGTAAAGAGTCATGACCCCACGACTATCAGACAGTCACCCGTCAGTCACGTCATGTCCTGGACTTGAAGCTATCAATCATATTACAGAAAGAGTTCCACTTTTGATGGACCAACATCTCCAGCAAACTCCTGTACTATGCTGGAGACTTTTCCACAATCATGTAGAGCACTTATACAAGTCTTCTGCCACAGGAAATACAAGGGGGGGCCAATAGGCCCCCACGCAAGCATGGCGGGGCCCGGCCCCTCCCACACCCCGTCCCTTTCGGGGCCGCTTGCCCCGCGCCCTCGCCCCGGAAGTACTGGCGCGCTTCCGGGGCGAGGGGGCGGGGTCGCGGCGGCGAAAGGGTTAAAAGCCTGGGGAGCGCGGGAAGCGGCCTCTTTGTGCCCGCGCTCCCAGGCTCGCTCCTCGCCCCACCGTGGGGCCGTGTAATTTTCTTTTTGTTTATTTTGCAGGTTACTCTTTCTTTCAGGCGCCGCTTGTGATTTCAGGACGTGGTATTTCGAGGACTGCAGTGGGTGTATCGTCGTGGACGCCGACCTACGGACGGAGCCGACGGAGAACTGCGGTGTGTGTGCTGCCGACCTGCGGAGGATTTCGGTGTTTACAGCGGCGTATCAGGGAAAGAGATATCCGGGATAGCGGAGCAAGGTCACCCAGGCCGACCGAGGTTTTCGGCGTCTACAGCGGCGTATCAGGGAAAGAGATATCCGGGATAGCGGAGCGAGGTCACTCCAGGCCGACCGGGCACAGAGGAAAGGGTCGTCAACGAGACACGAGGTATTGTGCGGGGCGTGGGGGGGCCTTAGCGGACGTGCGGAAGAGCCGGCATTAAGGTATTTGGGTGAGCGCGCTGCAGGCTGCTCATTGTGCGGGGTACAATTAAAAGCATTTGGCAGGTACGCGAGTGCCCCGAGAACAGTTTGCTAATTGTCGGGTTGTGCGATTGGCCGGGTGCAGGCGGGTCCAATTTGATGCGCGATCAGTGAAACCAAGTGAAGCAGGGACAGCTAGGGCAGAAGCCGGATGGGAGACCAGAAATCCCTTTATTAGCGAACCAATTTCTGCAAAGTGCTAGAGTTGACTGTTTTTTTAAAATTAAGCTAAATTAACACGCTAAAGGTGCCCTGCATGTTTAAGTTGGGATGTATTGCATATCACTGCTTTTATAATTTGTTTGAAGTTGCATGCTAAAGGTGCCCTGCCTGTTTATGTGTGATTTATTGCCTAAAATCCCTTTATTAGTGAAAACAATGGCAGCAAAGTGCTAAAGTGGACTGGTTTTGATATTTTAGCTGAATTAACACGCTAAAGGTGCCCTGCCTGTTTATGTAGGGATTTATTGCCGCATATCACTGCTGTTATAGTTTATCTGAAGTTGCACACTAGGTGCCCTGCCTGTTTATGCTGTGATCTATTGCCTCACATCACTGCGGTTTCGCGGAAAGGAAGTGCAACAAAGTGCTAGAGTTGATTTGTTTTACATTTTGACCGAATTAACACGCTAAAGGTGCCCGGCCGGTTTATGTTGGGTTCTATGTTCTCATACCACTGGTAGGGCTGAATTCTCACAGAAAAGGGGCACTTCTTATGTATTTGGTGTTTGCTGTTCCCAGATCAAAGTGTCTCTAAGTAAAGCAGTTAAGTTTGCTTGTGCTGTTGTGAAGGGTGATCTGATTGCTTGTACTGCTTGCTGGACTTGGAGATAACGTGCTTTTTAATTTCAGGGAAGCAAGCCTAGGACCTAGGTCCGTGTGATCCAGCTCGGGCACCTTCAACTGGGTCAGGTACGGAGCACGGTGTGCTCATCAATATGTCTCAAAGAAGGGGCCATGCGAATGTGGGGTTAATGTTCCAAAAAATGATGCGCAGAATGTCTGCAATGGATAAGCGATGGGGGACGTTTGATAAATTGAATAAGACTGTAGCGGAGTTGGGGGCTGAGGTGGATGCCCAGGCCGGCCCATCTGGAAGACCTAAGCGGACGATAGTACCGCCCAAGCCAAGGGGCGTCTTTGTGACACCACCCAGGCGGGCAAGAAATAAGAGGGTGGGGGGTTAGCCACAGAGTACTACTCCCAGTTTACCTCCTGCTGCACCAATCCCGCCACCCCAGGTACCCCCTGCTGCCCCAATCCCGCCACCCCAGGTCCCGTTGGCCGTCCCAGTCCCGGTGCCCCAGTTGCCAGTGGCAGTACCGATTGTGCCAGTAATTCCGGTGGCAGCGCCGGTGCCACCCGTCGCGCCACCACATGCTCCGGTGCCCCTGGGTGCGGCCCCTACTCCCATCCCCGCGTCGGGGCCAATGCCAATAGACCTGGCAGCTCAGGTGGCGGCTGTCCTACCGTGGTTAGGGGGGGTGCGTTGCCGGTCAATACGGCCCTTACAACGGAGCAGCAAACATTAGTGACTCAGATATTGTTGGCTAGTGGTAGGGGCGCAACGCCGCCTGCACCAGTTTCTCCCCAAACAGGTCCAGCGAATGATGGAGGCGGTGCCAAGACCGCGGAAGCAACGTTACCCAACAACAATGGTAAGGAGATTGCCCAGCCGCTGCTGGGCGAGGGAACATTGCCCTCTAGGGGAGAGTGCTTAGCACAGCATGTGTCACAAAGTGTGAAGGAAATGATATGGGCTGACAAGTATGTGAATATTTTTTCATTGCTGATAGATAACAGGGAATGGGAATATGCAAAATCACAGAAGGATATGTTGTTGCCCAGTGAATGGAGAGCGAAGTTGTACAAATTTAGGGTGGAGGAAAACATCATCAACTGGGTGAGGGCTTTTGCAGTGTACGGCGCAGTAATGGGCGAACGCTTTAAGGGAATGCAACCTGCCATGAACTGCTATCAGAGTAGAATAACAATGTACCATGAGAATCATGCAGGGGATGTATGGAAGGAATATGATGTCGCTTTCAGAAAATCCTAAGAATTTGACAAGACTTTGTCATGGGACAAGGTGGATTCTATCTCATGGCACAATCAATTCGAGAAGGGTCAGGGAACAAGCACTAGCGCTACTGCGAATAAAGGTTATTCCCCCAGGCCGCAACAGCCGTTCCAACAGCCCTTTCGATCAGCACCAGGTGGGGAGACGGCCCAAAAACAGAGAACAAATGGAGGGGCGAAGGGGGTATGTTGGGACTTCAACAGGCGGACATGCCACAGGGCACCAGGTACCTGTAAGTTCAGGCACGCGTGCAACGTATGTGGGCACCCTTCCCACCCAGAAACAACATGCCGCAATAAGAACAGTGGTTCAGGAAACAGGGGTAGGAAGAAACCTGAATAGTAAGATCCACCCCATAATAGCGCATTCACCCATTCAGTTGTCAGCTATGATCCCCTGGCTGAACAGGTACCCTAATCACACTTCTGCTAGGTTATTGCAAGAGGGTTTCACACATGGTTTCAGAATTCCTGCTGGGGGGTATGTCGGGAGACCACAGTGCAGAAATCAGCTATCAGTTCTTGCCAATCCGACACTGGTGTCGACAAAAATAGGTAAAGAGGTGCGTTTGGGTAGGGTAGCGGGACCGTTTCATGTCATTCCCACGCAGAATTTTGTGTGCTCTCCTCTGGGGGTGGTGCCTAAGAAGGAACAAGGGGAATTTAGGCTCATCCACAACTTGTCCGCTCCTAGGGGTACATCATTGAATGATGCTATTGATGATGCAGTTTGCAGTGTGAAGTATGCGTCCTTCGATCAGGCAGCGGACATGCTGAGGAGTTTGGGCGCGGGAACACTGATGGCTAAGTCAGACATTGAGTCAGCCTTTAGACTACTCCCGGTTCACCCAGAGGACCAGCACCTGCTAGGTTTCTCCTTCAAGGGGAAGTACTACATGGATAAGTGTATGCCCATGGGTTGTTCAATTTCATGTGCATATTTTGAACAGTTCAGCTCTTTTCTGGAATGGGCATTAAGACAGCGTACGGGTCACCAGTGGGTTATGCACTACCTGGATGATTTTCTTTTTCTGGGTCCGGCGGGTTCACGGGAGTGTGCGTCAGCATTGCAGGAATTTTGCGTGCTCATGCGCTCTTTCGGGGTCCCGTTGGCGCAGGGGAAGACAGTTGGACCAGTAACATGCCTCGAATTTTTAGGCATTGAGCTGGATTCTGTAGAGGGTTGTTTTAGATTACCAGTGGAAAAGATCCAGAAATTCAAACAGACACTAGGACTGTGCTTGCAAGCGAAGAAAGTGAATTTAGGACTGTTGCAGCAGACAGTGGGGCAGTTGAATTTTGCATTAAGAGTAATTCCCGTGGCACGCCCCTTTTCACGCTCAATTGCACAGGCCATGAGGGGTCTTCGTGAAAAACATCACCGGACACGGCTATCTGCTGAGGTGCGCCAGGACATGCGGATATGGATTGCATTCCTGGCGGATTTCAATGGCAGAGTGCTGTGGGGTGCACCCACGGTGTCCTCGGAGGACATTGGTTTATGGACCGATGCGGCAGGCAGTGTTGGGTTTGGTGCCATCCTTGGCAATAAATGGGTGGCACAGAAGTGGCCCGCCTGGTGGGAGGAGAGCGGGCTGACGGTGAACATTGGTTTCCTCGAGCTCTTCCCAATCTGGGTGGCACTGAAAGTCTGGCCCGAGGAGTTGGCCAACAGATCGGTAATATTCTGGTCAGACAATATGTCAGTGGTTGAATGCATCAACCAGCAAGCTGCAAGGTGTCCATTCATTTTACGCCTGATCAAAGAGATTGTGCTGTGTTGCATGACAGGGAAGGAATTAGTTACTTACCTGTACACTATAGTTCTCCAGTATTATCTTTCATAGATTCACATGCTTGTATCTTCCCCGTCGTCATGGTGGGAGTCTCACGGTAACAGAATGACCAAGCAGTATCATAGAGAAGAAAAACTGCATAGAAAATCCCCATAGGGGCTGTATTATTTGGTAACCAGACCATATCTTTGTTTGGACCAAAAGCCAGCCAATCAGCATTGCTGCCCTGCCCTCACACTCCCCAGCAGAAGCTTCCTGCCTCAGATTTCCGTCCCCGAGTGAGAGACATGGATAAATACCGAGAAACAGGATCTGCCTGAGAAACGGGGAGGCGGGCGGGCGCATGTGAATCTATGAAAGATAATACTGGAGAACTATAGTGTACAGGTAAGTAACTAATTCCTTCTCCAGTATTACATCTTTCATAGATTCACATGCTTGTATCAGAGTAGTAAGCAGTGCTCACCAAACATGTAGCGTTTCCAGGACAGAACTAAGAAGGAAGCTCTGCCGTAAGACATAGGTATAACAAAACACATCAGCATAAGAAATACGATAAATGCATGTTGACACATAAATCAAAGTACTGCATAGACAACAAATTATGCCATCATGTCATACCTTACTGAAATAGACGCTTCAGAACAGCTTGTCCCACTGCCGTGTCCTCTTTCCACGCAGTGTCCAGACAGTAGTGTCTCGTAAATGAGTGCACGCTCTTCCACGTTGCTGCTCTGCAGATGTCAGGCAGCGCTACTCCTGCAAACAAGGCCATCGAAGTTGCCATCTTCCTTGTGGAATGTGCATGCACCTTAGAATCTAGCGGCTTCCCCGCTTTTTCATGACATTTCAGGATAGCTGAGGAGATCCAACTGGCAATACTTAGTCTTGACAAAGGAAGGCCCCTCCTTTGCCCTTCAAAAGCAATGAACAATTGCTTGGACCTGCGGAACGTTTTTGTCCTTTCAATGTAGAACTTTAGGCATCTGGAAATGTCTAAAGAGTGTAAGGCTCTTTCTGCCTCCGATGAAGGATTGCTGAAAAAAGTAGGCAAAATAATGGGTTCATTGAGGTGAAAAGATGTTGCCACCTTGGGAATAAAGGTAGGATTTGTCCTTAGTATAACCCTGTCTTGACGAAATTGTAAGAAGGGTTCCTCCACTGAGAAGGCTTGGATTTCACTAACCCTCCTTGCTGATGTTAAGGCGAGAAGGAGGGCCGTTTTCCATGACAGGAACTGTAAATCTGACTTGTGAATAGGCTCGAAAGGAGGCCTCATAAGCTGCGATAGTACTGTGTTGAGGTGCCACGGCACAGGAGGGCGTTGGATGGGTGGGTAAACCCTAAAAAGTCCCTTGATAAATTCCTTTATTATTCTGGAGGACCAGAGAGATGGTTCATTTGGCTTCCGCCGGAAGCGCGATATTGCTGCCAAGTGTACCTTGACCGAGGCATGCGACAGACCTGCCTTAGATAGTGACAGCAGGTAAGGAAGGATACCTTCAGGTTGTACTTCAAACGGATGCAAGTTTTGTCTGCTGCACCAATGGCAGAAACGGGTCCATTTCGCTGCATATGTTTTGTTTGTTGATACAGCTCTAGCTTGTGAGAGAACATGTCTGCATTCTTGCGAAATATCTAGATTTTGAAACTCCCGCTCGTGAGGTTCCATGCTGACAATTTTAGAGATTGCAGATTCGGATGCAGAATTTGCCCTTCTTTCATGGAGATGAGGTCTTGAAATGTCGGGAGCTGGATTTTTTCGCCCCTCGACAAAAGAAGTAGGTCTGAAAACCACGCCTGTCTCGGCCAGGCTGGTGCTATCAATATGATCCGGCACGGTTCCAATCTCATCTTGCGCAGTATTCGCGGTATCAACGGGAAGGGAGGGAACGCGTATGCAAACCTTCCTGTCCAATCCATGAGGAATGCATTTCCCTTGGAGCCCTGTTGATGGTATCTGGACGCAAATTGAACGCACTTAGAGTTGTTTTGCGTTGCGACCAAATCTAATGTGGGAGTGCCCCACCTTTGAAACAAGAAGCGAATCTGAGTGTGGTGTAGTTCCCACTCGTGTGTCGCCTTGGTAGTACGGCTCAGGGCGTCCGCCCGTGTGTTGAGGACTCCCTGAATATGCTGAACCTGAATTGAAATTCCGTTGGTTATGAGCCATTTCCAGATTCTTTGCGCCAATGCCAACAGCTGTTTGGATCTCGTTCCGCCCTGCTTTAGTAGGTAAAACATGGTAGTGGTGCTGTCCGTTTGGATCAGTACTGACGATTGGCGTATTCTGGGAAGAAATGCTTGAAGGCCTAGGAACACCGCTTTGAGCTCCAACATGTTTATGTGAAGCTGAGCTTCCCAGTCTGACCAAAGGCCCTGAATTTCCAGCTCCTGAAGATGCGCACCCCATCCTTTCAGCGAAGCGTCCGTTGTCATCACGAAGTCGTGATCTAGAGGAATGAAGCTCAAGCCTTGATCCAGGTTCTTTCGAATCTTCCACCATGACATTGCCACCTTCATATGGCTCGTGATGGTAATGCGATCCTCGAAGGTACCTTTGGCCTGGACCCACTGCTCGTCCAGTTGTTCCTGCAAAGGCCTCATTCGAAGCCGACAGTTTGGTACCAGTGGGATGCAGGATGACATCATCCCCAACATGGATTTGTATATCCTCACGGAAGTGGACCTTTTTGCTTGAAGCGATGCCGTTAGCCTCATGATCTTTCCCATTCGTTCTTCGGAAGGGTAGGCTTTCCCTGCACTGGTGCATATCCATGCCCCCAGGAACTGGATGCCCTTGGCCGGAGTCAGCGAGGATTTCTCTAAGTTGGTCTTCAGGCCCAATCGCTGAAACAGCCGGATGCAGCTCTGAAGAGATGTTGCTGCGTCCCTGAAAGATGGACCTGTCACCAACCAGTCGTCCAGATATGGGTAAATGTAATGCCCTTGCAGTCTTAAATGGGCTGCCACCGGGGCCATGCATTTGGTGAATACCCTCGGGGCTGACTTGAGTCCGAATGGCAGGACCTTGAACTGGAAGTGGCGACTCTCCACGACAAATCTGAGATACTTCCTGTGCTTCCGAAGAATTGGAATATGGAAGTACGCATCCATGAGATCTAAGGACGCCATGTAGTCGTTTTCTTTTATCAGTAGTAGAATTTCTTGTAACGATAACATTCTGAAGGGTATCTTTTTTATGTACCGATTTAGATCCCTTAAGTCCAATACCTGTCTCCATTTCCGGGTTTGTTTCTTTTTGATGAGGAAGAAATGCGAGTAAAAGTCTCTCCCTCTGAGATGTTGTGGCACTTCCTCTATGGCTCCCTTTTGCAGAAGCGAGAGAACTTCCTTCTGCATTTCCTGGCGATGTTTGTTGAGCCTGAGTACTGGGGGTTGATCCGGAGGTATTTCCACAAATTCCAGAATGTGGCCCCTGCTTATGACATCTAAAACCCATTTGTCCGATGTAATGGACATCCAGTTGGTGTAAAATTGAGACAGATAGTGGTCTTTGTCGTGGATCTGTTGTGTGGGGAGCGCCGGCCTGAAATCATTGACGTCTATTAGACTGCTGAGGTTTCCCCCTGGCGTTAGATTTGCCTCTGGACTGTTGTTGGTAAGAGGAGTTGGAGGACCTGAATTGGTTGTTAGTGTTATACTGTCGATATCCTTGCTGATTATACGGCTGATATCGGTTGGATTGAAAAGAGGATCTTTGATTAAATTGACCTCTTGAACCTCTCTTCCGAAAGGACTGAAACCTTCCTTGCTGAAGCGATCCCAGCGCTCGAGCTGTGTCTGTGTCCGACTTTATGCCTTGCAACGCCTCATCGATATGCTTCCCAAATAAGTTTTCACCGTCAAAAGGCATATCAACGATTTTCGCCTGCACCTCTGGACGAAAAGACGTCGCCTTGAAACCGCTCCAGCCATCTGCCTGAAGGCCATGGACGAAACATCCATGGCGATGTCGATAGATTCGGCAGCAGATTTAGCTCCTTCCTTAAGTATGGCTGCCGCTTCCTCCTTTCTATCCTCTGGGAGAGCAGAAAGTATGGGTGCAATATCAGACCACATTTGCCTGTTGTATCGTCCAAGCAGTGCCATAGCATTTGCCGCTTTAATGGTAGAGGCAGCCATGACCGCAAACCTCTTACCTGCCCCATCCATTCTCCTTCCCTCTTTGTCAGGTGGCACTAGGGAAGTAGCCACCGGGTTCTTAGAATTTCTTTGCGCCGCCTGCGTCACAACCGATTCAGGCCTGGGGTGCCCAATGAGGCAGGCTTTTGTGGACTCTGGGGCTCTGTATTTTTTGTCAATGCGGGGAACTGACACCGCTATAGACGCAGGTGTTTTCAGAATCTTCAGTCCCTCCTCCCAGATGTGAGGGATAATCGGAATTGAGCGAAGCGACCTCTTGTTATCATCTTTGAAACATACAAGAAACAATCCGTCTCTTGTACCTCCACATCCAGATTGAATCTTTTGGCCGCCCTTTCCATGAGATCATGAAAGCCTCCGATATCTTGAGGAGGGGAGGTAGATTTGAGTGGTTCAGGCGATGCAGCCGATGGTAAAACGTATTCGCCCCATTCCTGTCCCGAAGCATCCTGAACGAGTTCTCCTTCTTCAGGCTGCTCATCCTCGTCGGATTCCGTTAGGTCGTCCCTTATAGTAACAACCTGCGGCGATCTCACCCCCTGTTCTTGGGGAGCAGGTGCTTCAGGTGTCTGAAAGGAAGGCGTCTGCCTAGCTGGTTGCGAGGAATTCGCCTCTGGGATGCGACGGTAGTAGTCGTTTAACATCAACCTAAGATCAGAGACAAGGTTGAGGGGTATAGACATCGTCTCTTGACGTTCCTCCTCCCTCGAGTCCTCATGCTGCTCCTCCTCCTCTTCATCGTAATCACCAGATTCCTGAAATGACTCATATCTGGGAAGATTGTGGTCTGTCCTTGAAGGAATAAACCTCCTCTTCATCCGTGTCTTGGCTCTTTATCTGCAGCTGAGAAGGACTGTAGGCGGCACCTGAGGACTCCTCGCCATCTGAGTCCTGCTCTAGCAATGAGGACGGCGGCAAAGGCGAAATCTTTGTCCATGAGGTGAACTCTGCAGCTTCACTGATGGTAGATGAACCTCTTGTCGACTGAAAAGACCGAATCGAGATCATGGTCTTCGACTGCGGTGATTTGAATGCTTTTGCGGACGATAGCACGATTTTCGTCGACGGAACCATCGTCGACGGAACCATCGTCGACGTAACCATCGTCGACGGAATCATCGTCGACGGAACCTTCGTCGACGGGACCTTCGTCGACGGGACCTTCGTCGACGGGACCTTCGTCGGCGGGACCTTCGTCGACGGGACCTTCGTCGACGGGGCCCCCGTCGACATCTTCGACGTCGAACCTGTCGTCGACGGAGTCGTCGTGGTCGTCGTCGACGGCCTGTTCGTCGACATTGAGATTTTACTTGTCGATGTTGTAAGTGTAGACGTCGCAGTCGTCGACGTAGCTTTAGACCTTATCGTCGACGAAGCCATAGTCGTCGACGAAGTCGTCGTCGACGGAGCTGAAGTCTTCACCACAGGCCTTGGAGCAGAAGCCAGCGAGCTGGTAGAAGGTGCAGACCCAGGTTCCTTAAGACTGGACTGTTTCTCCACAGGAGTAATAGGAAGAGATGAGGTTAATTTCTCCTTAGGCTTACTCCTTTTAGACTCCACTCTCTCCACAGAAACAGAAGCCTTTCTTTTCTTGGGAGTTGAATGAGAAGATTCTCCCTCAGAATCTGAGCCTGATGTGGCCTTCTTTTTCTGAAGCCATAACAGCAGTCTAGCCTCTCTGTCTCTTTTAGTTTTGTCAGAAAATTTTCTACAAAGCTTACAGTCTTTCATCAGGTGTTTAGGGTAGAGACAGTAAAGGCAGTCCTCATGTGGGTCCTCAGAGAAAAGTCTGGCCTTCCCACAGGACCTGCATGGCCTGAACAGCCTCTTTTTAGAGCCGTCAGCCATTATAAGAGAAATAAGTACACACAATACCTCAATCTAGTAGACAGGAAACAAGATTCCAAAGGGTCAAAAGTTCACTCAGGAACAGAAAGAAAACTGAGCAGAGCTCAGGGAGACTCCTTATCACACGAAGGCGGTTGGAAATCTGAGGCAGGAAGCTTCTGCTGGGGAGTGTGAGGGCAGGGCAGCAATGCTGATTGGCTGGCTTTTGGTCCAAACAAAGATATGGTCTGGTTACCAAATAATACAGCCCCTATGGGGATTTTCTATGCAGTTTTTCTTCTCTATGATACTGCTTGGTCATTCTGTTACCGTGAGACTCCCACCATGACGACGGGGAAGATACAAGCATGTGAATCTATGAAAGATGTAATACTGGAGAATGTACTTTTCAGAGCAAAACATGTCCCAGGGGTGTTAAACAATGCAGCTGATGCCCTTTCTCGCTTTAAGATGCAGGTGTTCAGGGATCACTTGCCGGAGGCGGAGACAACGCCGGCCCACTTCCCGGCGACTCTTTGGCAAATTGGTGCCCCCAACTACATGACCTCGTGGCAGCCAGCCTAGCACCCAAGACCAGGACGGCATACGAAGGGGCGTTCAGGTCTTACTGTCACTTTCTGGGACAGGGCTGGGAGAGTAGGTGGACTATGGAGGCTAGCTTCAATGGGTACTTAGGCAACTTACACAGGGAAGGGCGCACGGTGGCGACAGCCAACAGGCACAAGGCCGCTATCTCCTTTTTCGCACGTGCAAAAGGGGGCAGGGACCCTACGAACAGCTTCCAGGCCCAGAAGGCATTAAAAGGATGGCGGCGCATGCAGCCCCCCTCCACAGATTCTAGGAAACCTATAGGTTTTGAACGTCGATCAGCAGTTCTCCTCGCGCTACCGGACACATGTAGCTCTACGTCTGAGGTGGGCCTCTTTAAAGCTGCTTTCTCTTTAGCTTTTTATGGGGCATTCAGGGTGGGTGAACTGGTGGCGGCCAACAAAGGTGATAGGATAGGCGGCCTTCAGCTGCGGGATATCAGCATAAAGGGCGACACTATGTGGATCAGCATCAGGAAATCTAAAACTGATCAGGAAGCTAGGGGCCAAAGCCTGGCGTTACATCGTGCAAGGAACAATCCCTGCTGCCCGGTGACACATGTTGAGGAACTGATAAGACAGCGGGCGCAGGAGTGTGTGGGGTCACTGCTAATGCATGGGGATGGGACTCCTTTGACCAGATTTCAGTTCCAGAGGGTACTAGCCATGAGTATGGCAAGAGCTGGTTATAACCACAAAGAGTTTGGGACGCACTCCTTCCGGATAGGGGCAGCCACGGAAGCAACAACCAGGGGTTTGACCACAACTAGTGTGCAAAGGATTGGGAGATGGTCCTCAAGCGCTTATAAACGCTACGTGCGGTTGCACATGTTGTGAGAGCTGCCGCCATGTTGAGTATTGCTAATACCTGCTGTTTTTCTGGTTATTTACAGTTTCACGGGCCTGTGACGCAGGACGGAAACTACCCATGGATCATCAAGGCAACTTATCTACATCATGGAGGAACCAGGAGGACAGACAGAAGACAGTGGTCATCTGGGTAGTGGGGCATTCATATGTCAAGCGTGCTAACCAAATTTTTCTTGCAGGATCAGGCAAACAGAGGGTGGAGAGTAGGGGGTGCACGGTCTCCTTCCATGGCAGGGGGGGGGCTCCGCCTCAATCAGTTCAGGGACTATATGTCGGACTTACTAGCACGACATACTACACCTCCCTCGGCGGTGATCCTTCATTTAGGGGGGAATGATCTGGCAGGTCTGGGTAGAAGGGTCCTCCTGGAAGAAATTATATCAGCAGCGGGTTGGCTAGCGAAGCGGTTACCAGGTAGTGTTGTAGTATGGTCACAACTGATACCAAGGATGCAATGGAGAGGGGGAAACTCAGTCAGCGCGTTGAATAGCTCGTTAAAGAGGGTCATCAACAAGCTGGACAAGTTATTTAGAACTCCGGTCTTACAGACCATTCCTCATGGTTGCATCTGGGGGGAGCACTTCTACCTGCGGGACGGGGTTCACTTAACAGAGGAGGGGAATGCCCTTTTTATAAGAAACATCCTGGCATGGGTGGAAGTTTTTGCAGGGAGAGTATGATCTTTCTCGAAGGGGTGTGTTCTGGGGGGGGGCCAGATAGTCGGTTAACTACCTGGCCTGTGGCGGTAAGGTCATTAATCGGTGAGCAGCATTTTAAGGTTCTTACGGGGGGGCGGACCCATTCACGAAAGGGGCCGCCCGCGGGAGGGGCCATTGGTCTCTCTCAGAACTTCAGGGGCAGGATATGATATCCAGTAATTTAAAGGGTGCGGGGGAGGGAGTCTACGCTTTCCTCAGGCTGGTAGCCACCCCTCACAACACTATGACGTCACTAAGGTGCGCGAGTGTCTGGGCCCTCCTGTTATGGTTAAATGGAGTTCAGGGAGCGCACGTGGGTGTAACGTGCCCTGGGTTGCGCATGCGCATCTTCAACGTGAGAGCGCAGCTGTAAAAGGATCTGACACCGGTTGGCGACCTTGCCGTAGGACTTTATTAAAAATATTAGAATGCAGTTTAATTTTCAGGATGATTAGATTAGGTTAGGAAACACGCTGTACTAGCTATTTGTTAAGGTTAGCCCATCATACCATGTCGAAACGGATGTCAATCTAATCTTCTGAAAAGTGTGCATTTTAATAATTGTCAGAAATGTTTATTTGATTAAAATTTTTGATTTGTTTTATATTTTAATAAATACGGCCAGGGGGGGGCCCTTTACCCCCCCTTGACTTCCAAAAACCCCCATGTGTTGACTGGTTGAATTGGGTAATTCAGTCAGTGTTTAAGGGGGGAGGTGGCCGGCAGTCCAAGACCATGATACAAGGGGGGGCCAATAGGCCCCCACGCAAGCATGGCGGGGCCCGGCCCCTCCCACACCCCGTCCCTTTCGGGGCCGCTTGCCCCGCGCCCTCGCCCCGGAAGTACTGGTGCGCTTCCGGGGCGAGGGGGCGGGGTCGCGGCGGCGAAAGGGTTAAAAGCCTGGGGAGCGCGGGAAGCGGCCTCTTTGTGCCCGCGCTCCCAGGCTCGCTCCTCGCCCCACCGTGGGGCCGTGTAATTTTCCCCCACCCTCCATCCCTTGTTAGCAGACCTTGGGGCCTGGCAAATGGTAAGTATCAGGTTTGTCAATGTGCCGGACTATAGGTTTAGGGGGCTTGATCCAGTAGGCCTTGAATTTCCCGTTTACTGGAAGGTAGAACAGATGTAAACATTTTGTGCAGTGCCGTGATATTTAACTAATTTTCTCCTTAGGCCTTTTTTCCCGCTTACAGGAGTATCTGTATATGTATATGTTTTGTGCTTTGCTGTGTATTAACAATTTTTCTCCTTAGGCCTTTTTTCCTCTTAGAATAGCAATGTCGTATTTATTATGTGTGTCTGGCGGTAAGGTCATTAATCGGTGAGCAGCATTTTAAGGTCCTTACGGGGGGGCGGACCCATTCACGAAAGGGGCCGCCCGCGGGAGGGGCCATTGGTCTCTCTCAGAACTTCAGGGGCAGGATATGATATCCAGTAATTTAAAGGGTGCGGGGGAGGGAGTCTACGCTTTCCTCAGGCTGGTAGCCACCCCTCACAACACTATGACGTCACTAAGGTGCGCGAGTGTCTGGGCCCTCCTGTTATGGTTAAATGGAGTTCAGGGAGCGCACGTGGGTGTAACGTGCCCTGGGTTGCGCATGCGCATCTTCAACGTGAGAGCGCAGCTGTAAAAGGATCTGACACCGGTTGGCGACCTTGCCGTAGGACTTTATTAAAAATATTAGAATGCAGTTTAATTTTCAGGATGATTAGATTAGGTTAGGAAACACGCTGTACTAGCTATTTGTTAAGGTTAGCCCATCATACCATGTCGAAACGGATGTCAATCTAATCTTCTGAAAAGTGTGCATTTTAATAATTGTCAGAAATGTTTATTTGATTAAAATTTTTGATTTGTTTTATATTTTAATAAATACGGCCAGGGGGGGGGCCCTGTACCCCCCCTTGACTTCCAAAGACCCCCATGTGTTGACTGGTTGAATTGGGTAATTCAGTCAGTGTTTAAGGGGGGAGGTGGCCGGCAGTCCAAGACCATGCACTAACAGGTCAGTCAGAAATGGTAAAATCGGGAGTAGGGCAGTGCAGGGTTAATGCCTTCAATCCTACAAAAAACAGCATTACTTGTATGGATGCACATGGGAGCTCTGTTTTTTATGTCATTATACATTAAAGATTGCTATATAAACATACAGCAAAGTGAGATTTAGACTTCAACAACAAATACATATGGTATTAAAACATCCAGAGCAAATGTGAAAAATAGCCACTAGATGGCAGCAAGGTACAGCGCAGTGAATAATGAATACATGGATGAAAACTAGATTTCGATTTAACGATGCTGCATTTCACTCCAGAAGAAAAGTACTCCAATGACCTTTCCAACTATGTTTTGCTAATACTAGAAAGAAAAGTCTTGAAGTGGCAGTTTCCAAATCAACAAAGCTAAGTACCTTTTGAAGAATGAGACACAGACCTTCCTTTCTTGTTTCTTGTCACGACGTCCGTTTAGAGCTCTTTCCTTTAAAATGAGACATATTGAAAGAAAGCGTCATTGGCACGAAATTCATACATAATCGGTAAATGGCTATGTGAAACAAGGGAAAGGTGTAATGTCGTCTTCAGCAAAATGGCAGCATGTATTCTTAGGCTGCACCTAATGGTTCCATGCACGCCTGTGCAGTGAAGCGTCCATCAGCAGCGCCAGGGATGCACGCGTGGATTCGTATCCGATCCTCGTCGCCAAAAATAGGTGTATTAATCAGGACAACACAGGTGATGATGAAGTCAACGTAGCTTTATTGAAGAAGCAGGTAAGAAGGTCTCTGTAAGAAGTCCTAAGTATCCATTAACAGTCCCACCGGGAGCAGCCTGCTAGCTGCTCAGCCCCATCCATTCAACTGTCACTCTGCTCCAGTCATCCAAGCATTCCACGCTCAGCCCTCACACCAACATTCCACTCAGGACATTCACACAGGCTGAGCAGCTAGGGACAAGTAAACGAAGAGATAAATATAAATAGGAGAATACTACAGTAGTGTTGTTTTATCACGAGGAAACACCTCGTGAATCGACCTTTAAGTCCACTCGTTCTTGGCTGCGCACTGAAGACAAGCCTTGCACATGAGTAAGTGGAAGAACTAGAGGAGATCTGGGAATGTGATCAAGGCTGGAAGAGGTAGTGGGTGAAGGTGTTGTGAGGAGGAGTTTCAGGAGACCCAGAATTATGTGATTCACCGCCTTTTGGCTTGATTAGTGCTACACAGCTATCTACCACACTCATTCATACGAACCTACAGTGGTGAAGCGGGGAATATGGCAAGGAAGAAAAGTGTGCTGAAAGCAAGAGATCTGGCATGACAGGGAGATGGCAGAAAACCAGAACCCACACAGCAGCAATGCCCATTGCAGCCTCTTGTGTGTATTACACTCTATGGTCTGGACACTGGCTAGATGTGAAGGTAGATGCCTAGCATCCTATTAGATCCCTTTTTCAAGGAGCGCCATCTGCCCTGGTACCTTTTGGTGGACAGGGATGGAAATAGTGAGAAGTTTAAATGCGGGTGGGTATCAATGCTGAGGGTTTTGTTTTGAGGTAAGAGTAGTAAAGAGGGAGCCCATGGAGTAGAAAACAGCAATGGTTGCATTTGTAGAAGACACATATTGAAAAGTATTTTTCGATAAGTGGCGGTAAAAAAGAGAAGGGACTTTCTGAAAGTTAGGTACCACACTGACGCAAGTCAGATGCAAGGGATGGTCACAGCGATGGAGGACAATAATATCACGCTGTGGAAGAGAATTTCAGGAATAAAGATGACTGAAAGTATGTCAGGAGGATGAGTCAAAAGACTCTTCGCATTGGGGGTGCTGTTAAACCACAGGGGAGTGACAGACGGTCATTCCACTAGAGACAGTACTATATGGATCCGTGCAATAGCCAGCAGTACTGTTGACAAATGGGTGAAGGAGAGAGGAGGAAAGTAGGGGGTGTGTCGTGTATTCCTATAGGTTCTGAATCGATCCCCCTATTCCTGACCCTATTCTGGTTAAACTAACTATCAAGTTAACTAACAGTCAGCCCATGAGGCAAGAAAAGCCCCCATGATGCAGATACCGTTATCTGACGCAGTCACACTACGGCACAGGAACGTGTTATCTGATTAGGTCATAACGCTTGAGATCTAATTAGACAAGCGACATTCCTCCAGCCCCTGATAAGGCATACAACGTTCTCATAACAAATCAAACCTATGACAACCTGGAAAATCCGTGCGGCCATTGTTTTGATTTCACAGAGAACTTTAGTAAAGAATGTGCTAACGAGCAAGTCGTATGACATCTTTATTGACGTATCTATGTCCATCCTTACGTCAATCTCTGCACCTTTAAGGTATAAATATTGCCGATCTTGCCCTATGCAAACACACGCGTGGTGACAAGACGGAGCAGCCATACTTGCCGAAGCCGAGAGCAGAAGCAGACCCCGCTGGCGCAGCCCCGCCTTCCTGACGCGCTGAGAGACGCACTGCTATCTCAAGCCGAGAGACCCAGCACCGGCGTTTCTGGGCAGCCCTCGCAGGCAGCCTGGAATATCGAGAGCAGAGAAAGAGATACCATTCCTCATTCATCCTAACTTCCAGGTACAGAACTGAATAACCCCTCACAGAGAATTCTTTAGTTATTCACTTGGCAAAATCAAACTTAACTTAAACTGTAACTTTCTATTCCCGCCCACGCATTAGACTTAGGTCAGGTACACAGGGTAGGCGTATTTAGAAACACCAGTTGAGTACGTTTAGTCAAATGTATATGTGTATGTAAATATATTTTAATCATTTTAAACATCATATGGCTCAGAAACCATATCAATGTTTTTACAGTATTATTTTATACTATTGCTTTTAATGTATGCACTTTACTTAACTATAAGTATTGCAATAATATCGATCCATTTCTCTTGTACGAGAAAAGAGACTGATCAATAAATAACACCTTTTTATTGAACACGCCCGTCTCTTCCTTTTCTCTACAATCTGATGAGACTAAGAATGCACGTACTGACTGAGTAAAATAATTGCCTTGTGCTCACACGACTCTCGAGATTGACTCTTGATTAGGGGAGAGCAAAGTTGTCATGTTCTATGGTTGTCAGAAACTAAATCCCTTCTTGTCTAATCAGGGGAGTTAATTCCTTCCTTGAACATTCGAGAACGTTTCTAGCGAACTCTGAGCTTAGCTGGCAAACCCAAAAATTAAGTCTAGTATCGACAGTAGTAGACCTAGTTAACGTCTGGTCTAGGCCTTTACTGCTGTAGGTACTATTCCAATGCGCAGAGCCTATTGGGAAAATAGGAGCTACACTACAGGTGTACCAAAGCGCGTCTCAAGCCTTAGCAAGTCCAAACAGGGAATTCACCAGAGTAAGTCATACTTAATCTCTCTACCCTTTACTTAGATAGCTGGATACCCAGAGAGGAAATATTAAGTGAGGCAAGGAGAAGGAAGGAGGGTAACAACCACACAAACGAGAGGAAGAGGTCAAGGGAAGGGATTCAACCAAGATCTGGAATGGTGAAAATAACACCTTGTAACTAAACCCACCAATAAAGTTCTCTGAGGAAAATAGTCCACAACATAGTACGTACAATATAGTTTTAAAAATACATTCAATCACAATGTCACATCATTCATTTGAAATGTAGCTACCTATCCCATAGAGAAATGTAGGAGAATCAGGAAGTCAGAAGTCAAGTCAGAAGTCAAGCAGGCAAGTCTCCAATATCTCACTCCATGACACCCTCCCACGTTTTGGGCAACCCAAAAACTCGGGGTAGTTGGGAAGGAGGAGAAAGATGCAAGGACTATGCCACAATTACACCCACAACACTAGATAGGGGCCAACCTGGTCGGACATGACCTAAGAGTTCTCATGACCCAACGGCTTTGGAGGGTGGTCAATCATCAATTTAAAGAATGGTACAGAATTGGTGATGAAAATGATAGGGGGATATGCGTGTATCAGGGAGACTGATGTTACTTTTCTATTTCTTGGAGGTCCTGGACGTGCTTGACATCTTGCTTCTATATACAAAAAATGCTTTAAAAGTTCTTAGCCTTTGTCCACTGGGAAGCTCAGAAAACAGTGGTCTGGGTGCTGATTCTGTCCAAGTTGGACTATTCTAATGCTCTCTATTTGGGTCTACCGGAATATCTAATACATCGGCTCCCAGTGGTACAGAACACCAGTCCGCCTTCCGTTTAAACTCACAAAGCAGTCTTCTGTGTCTTCTGTGTCTCTGTACCGTAAATAGCTGCACTGGTTGCCAGTGGGGCAAAGAATCACATTTAGAGCCCTAACAATTGCATACTGAGCATTCCATGGAGTTGGGCCTAAATATCTCAACGCCAGGATCCGAGAATATTGCCCTCCAAGGGCCTTGCTTTCGGAGGAACCACATCTGTTAAAGTCTCATGCTTTAAAAGAAAGAGACAAGGCGGCTCCTCCTTCTCCATTCGAGTCACCTTGATCTGGAATCAGATCCCTTTCCGACTCAGAAATATGCCTTATGAGACGTTCTTTCGGAAGCTTCTAAAAACGTACTTCTTTACCTATATTATGGTGTACCAGACCTGTATTTGCGCAAACGCCGGAGCAGCACGCTCTACAAATATAGTCATTCATTCATCGCCAAGAAATAGGAGGAACAACTTGGATGAAAGTTGGCGAGTAGGTCAAGCTCATTTGATGAACCAGCCAAAGAAGCAGGAAGGCCGGTGAAGAAAATTGCAATGGAGTGAGAGACTGTGGAAAATACAAGACAACCTGGGACGGGCATAACGGGGAGGGACATAGTGTGATCAGTTTGGAGAACGTGAGGTAAGTGTGGTCTGAGGTTGAATCCAGATTTTAAATATTCTAATGAAGTCCCAATACCGAGCTGAAGCAGTTTATTATGTAAGTGCCCTACTCCTCCTCCAGTCTCATGCTCTTGTCATCTTGCTCCCAAGCCCCGCTCCAGTATCATTCATTGGTTTCCAATCTTTGTAATTGTGGACTTGGGATCTTGTCAATCAAGTGAGCGGAGAAACAAAAAGTGCTTGAGAGCCACTGATTTTCATTGACATTTATTAAGTAGATAATTGTACTAGGCACATTTACCGCAGAGAAAGTGACCGTTAGCTGGAGATACATGCATCTAACAGTGCACCAGCGCATGAGGTAAGACTGATGGAGCATCTAGGTCCAGAAATGCCTGCATCTGAGGTGGGAAGTAAATACGTGAACAGTTGGCACATTCCAGTATTTTTAACAACAGTCGCTTGGGTGGCACAGTCTGGATGCAAGTTGTCAGCCACCTCTGAGCCATACACTGTGGACATTAACTATGGCCAGCCCTATCCCTTTGACATAAACTATGGCCAGCCCTAGGCCCTTGCAGGCTGGATGAGGTAATAATGTACATTTCATAATCAGTCCTGGTGGGGGTGGGGGGTGATGGGTGCAGGGTCAGAATGTAAGCTGTCAGACAGCCATGTTGACTACAGTATGGATGTAGGATGTCAGCAGGACAAGGTCGGCGCGGTCATGATGTAGGCATAGTATTGTATGCTTCCAACGGTCCCCAGATCCTGGACCCGAACACTAGCACTGCGCGCTTCCTCTCCACGGATCTGCTCCAAGAAAGACATGCGGGCGTCAGGGTCCTCATCCGAGAACTGAAGCAAACTACCACCAGGATGTAAAACCCTAAAGCACTCAGCCAGCATCAGGCTAGCTCTGCCCACCCCCTCCTTCCCTCGTAGCACGGCATCCATGGTGCCTTTATCCAGCACTAGGTTAAAAGTGTGTGAACTCAAGTGGGCCAGGTTTGTAGCATCGGCTTCCCTGTAGTGCAGCTCAGAGCCAGGGTTCAATGGAATGGGAGCCGTGGTAGCAAAGTGTTCTTGCATGGAGTCGATGGCCACTGGAGAGAAATCCACACAGGAAATGTGGAGTGGGTGAGGGGACTCCTTGAACAGCCCGAGCCCCAGGTCTGATGTCCCACAACCCACGTCCAGGACACGCCAGGACCCCATGGGCTTCTCGTTCTGCAGGAAGGTGTGCAAGAATCCTGCCACATGCTTGTAGCCAAAGAACCAGTCAAAGTAACGGAATGTGGAAGGACGCTTTTCCACGTAGAAACGGTCCCATGTGCTCTGTTTATGCATGTTGTGCTGCAGGTCATCTGCAAAAGGCATGGAGAAAAACAAATCAATTGTGAGATTCATATAAGTGTGCTATTCAATAGGTCGCTAATCGTACAATAGAGGTTGCCTTCAGCTGTTTATCACATGCTGAGAGTGAATTGTCATAGAAATAGTAAGATTACACAGAATACAATAATAAAGATCACTCAAATCCCAGTAACCAATGTGAGATGCTCCCCTCACACCATGGCCTGGCTAGTTATTATCTATGAAATATGAAAATGACAGGCATATCCGATGCAGACCCAACCAGCCCTGTCTTGCCCAACGAGATGCTCTAGTATCTAAATTGAAGCGGGCGGGATTGGTGGATGGGTTAACATGGGTGGAGGTACTCTATTAATGAGGGTCTTAAGACTACTAAAACAAATTCCTCTTACCGATATGCCATCTGCCCTCCAGTCAGAAATAACTATTTGCAGCACTCCATTGTCATTGCAATCACCCAGGCTTGCTGAGTAACACACTGGAGCTTGATAGCTTGCTACCTTCAACCTCTGTTGGGAAAAGAGTAGTTCATTACATAATTAGATAAGGCCTTCGTTGAACTGTCCGCCTCCATTGCTGCGAAGTCCTTCTGGCTGCTTCTGCCACTAAATAAATTCCAGATCGAATCAAGGGCATCAAGGGCATTTCTATGCTCAGCACCCTTCACCAAACAATGCTCTCAAAAGTACCCCCACCCTTGCAGGGCAAGAGTCAAAGAGGGCTCACTGTAGTTGCTTCCTGGACAAGGCGTGACTAGGTCCGCTTCTATTAGCCTGCACCAGGTTATCATAGGAGAGGAGATTGCTGGGCCTCTTAGTTACCACTCTGCAGCACACTCTAACTGGTCCAGGGGTCTCCAACATTTTCTGTAATGAGAGCTACTTCTGATCTGTGAAAATCGGTGTGAGCTACTGAAGGCAACTGACTTGCGTATTGTTACCAGACACTTCCTTGCCCAGCTTCAATGACATCAAACCCTAATGTCTATAGAGCCTAATACTATTTTTTGAATAAAACACAGTCACTAGGGGTAATCTAATGGGGCTTCCATGTGCATCAGTGAGTGCATTGTCTGTGCAGATGTATGTGAATGAATGGGATATATGTGTGTGGGTGACAGAGTTTGTGTTGTATGTACTTGTGGCACAGGACATACCTTTCACCATATGTGGCACAGTTACATGTACAGCACAATCATTTAACCATATTTTAATTAAATGGGACAAATGCTCTTGAAAAATATTCATAATAAGGAATAGTTTTCTGGACTTGATGGAACAATTTTCTGCACTTAACATTTCTTCCAATTTAAAAAATGGCTGTATTTTTCAGTTATTAATATGGCAGCTGTCTACCAGCCACTGGGAGCAAGATGCCTGCTGTGTGTAAATGCAACACTTTGAAATGGGAGAAAATTCAACTGAAGAGTTAACTTTATGTTTATGCGCATTACATAAAACTCATCATTTTAATTTTCTCCATTGTCAAAGCATCTTTAAAAACAGCAGGCATATTGGAAAATACAGTCATTTCTTTAAATGTGAGGTATTTAAAGTGAAGAAACATGCTTCATAAAATAGTAGGACTTTAAGACAATTCTTCATAGAAACATTTTTCTTCACTTTAAATTTCTCCCATATAAAAGAAAATGACTGTATTTGTCTGTTATAAATATGGCACTATGTCTACCAGCCACTGGGACACAAGATGCCTGCTGTCTGTAAACGTGACACTTTGAAAAGGGAGAAAATAAAAAATTTGTTAACTTAACGATTAAGCAAACTCTTCATTTTCTTTTTTTATCATTTAAAAGCATTCAGAAATATCATTTTGTTCGCATGCTTCAATATTGAGAAGAGAAGACTTTTATTTAAGAGTTAAATACTTCAGTGCTTCAATTCTGAAGCTCTGTGACCCAATGGGTCATAAATGTGAGTGGAGCACTGCCCACTATCAGGCTCTGTTATCTGCGGGAATGTAAAATAAGCATATCCTTTCCTTCATTTTAAAAGGAAAAGGTAACACCTATTTATTGTATTGCAGTTCCTAGTTAAAAATGAACTCAAAGCTGGGAGCTACTCTGAAAGTTTCACAAGCTACTCATTTCATTTCAATAAGCGTTATTTTGACAATGCTTTTCATAAAAGTATTTACAAAAACGCATCCAGTAAAAATATAAATAATGAAAATATACAGTAATCATAAAATCTTCCACATATGAGAGCCTAGGCATCGCAGCCTGCATGGTTGATTGGCAGATATATGCAACACATACCATCATCAATTAGACATCTCTGAAGCCAAGTGCAATACAGCAGTAAGAGCAGATTACATAATGAGATTTGTGTTAGTAAATGTACAATGGCACAGATGAAAAGAGACATAAACAACGGTGCACTGATTAAGATGGATATGTTTTAATAGGTTCTCTCTCTGCTGGGCACAGGGCTAACTTCCTAGACCTTAATGCCCAAATCCAGCCCAAGAACTTGGCAACCGAGCATGCGAACAGTGGCCAGCAGTCCGACATTAGAATCTGCTGTGCTGTGGAACTACTTCTTGTCCCCAAGGAGTTGCTTATGGGTTTAATCCATTTCTTGTAGAGGCCTACATTAGCTGGGAAAACAAACAGGACTTGGGCAATGGTTTCCTTAGAGTCAATGCATGTGGAACACATACCCCCCGATCCAGGTGCCCATTTGTTTGTATAGGATTTTAAGTGAAGAGAACCTCCCCTAAACTTGAAGTAGAGTTTTCTATCAAGTGGGACAGATATAATGTCCCAATAGACTTCCAAGGAAAACAGGATTTAAATTCTAAAAACCTCCCCGTCAGAGTTGAGCTCTACACCACTTGTACCTCACCTAGCAAAATTTCTAGCCAGTAGGGATTTTTCAGTTGTTCTGCTGAGGATATAAGAGCTGATTCAGAAAAGGGGGTGGTGATGAACAGAGTGCCTGAATTAAGCAGACCACTCTTACCCAGTCCAAAGATCAGGGCTTGATCCATCACCGTTTTTTAGCTCACTGCACCATCCCAGCTCAGAACTTGGCTATATGCAAATTAGTCTGTTCCTGTCCCAGTGCATGATGGGAACAGGGCAAACCAAACTACCAAGCCAATTCTTATACTGGGAAGGAAACAAGCTTCCGGGGACCGGTTTCTGCCATTTCAGGCGTCGTCGGCCCGGCTTGCTTGAATCCTGATGGTGCAATGAGCAAGGGACTCACATCTGAGTATACCCATCCACGCTTATGGTGGACAAAATGATTCAGAAAAGGGGGTGGTGATGAACAGAGTGCCTGAATTAAGCAGACCACTCTTACCCAGTCCCAAGATCAGGGCTTGATCCATCACCGTTTTTTAGCTCACTGCACCATCCCAGCTCAGTTCATCACCACCCCCTTTTCTGTATCGTTTTTGGCCACTATAGGTGTGGCAGGGTATACTCAGACATGAGTCCCTTTCTCACTGCTCCATCAGGATTCAAGCAAGCCGGGCCGAAGAGGCTGAAATGCCAGAAACCGGTCCCCGGTAGCTTGTCTCCTTTCTGGTGAAGAATTGGCTTTGTAGTTTGGTCTGCCCTGTTCCCATGATGCACTGGGCCAGGGACAGACTAATTTGCATATAGCCAGGTTCTGAGCTGGGATGGGGCAGTGAGATCAATAACGGTGATGGATCAAGCCCTGATCTTTGGACTGGGTAAGAGTGGTCTGCTTAATTCAGACACTCTGTTCATCACCACCCCCTTTTCTGTATCGAGGATATAAGAGCGCCGGTTGGATTGTCCCATAGTTCTTTCCTTCCTAAGTCAGTCAATGTCTTTTTGACATGTTGGAGCCAGTCAATTTTATGGGTTCCATCGGCATCCATAACATCCCTTAGGTTGGTGGCATAATGGGCCAACTCAGGTACAGGCCACAGACTTGACCAATATAGTGGTGGAGGGATTCTTGCTTTATTGACTATGACCTTCCTGCCTAGATCCAGCATCAAAGGTTTTAAAGATGTGCTTTGTGGGAGCCGTGCCACATTCCTCAGAAACGTATTCTCCAAACTACTGAGAGTAGACATGTTCGAGAAGCCCCATAATTCCAAGCCATAAAGGGTTGAGCCCAAGACCTTGGCATCATTCATCGGCAGGACTGGATTGATAGGCTTGGAGAGGGGACTGCTATGCTAATGCACCAGTGAGTTGTCGATGTTTGAAGGTAATTATTTCCACTTGGGGGTTACATGGCATATTCGAGGCCAAGGTGACACCCAAATGGCTAAAGACCTCAGTTCTCTCAAGAGGCTTGTCCCCCAATATTACACTCACCTTGAAGAATTTATGCTGTTTGAACAACATGAATTTTGTCTTTGCTGTATTTATCACAAGACCTCACACCCTGCAAAATTCCTCAAAGTGGAACAGTGCATGCTGCAACTCACTGGGGGGTTTTGAAATTAGTAGGGTGTCATCCGCAAACATTAATATGGGGATTTCCAAACCAGCCAGTGACTGGGCATCAGTTGGGAGGCTGAAAAGAAACTGAACAATGCTCATAAGAAACAATGAGAATACCGTGGGGCCAAAACACACATTCTGGTGCACCCCTTGGCAAATGGGAAAGAGATCAGTGAGTTTGCCCTGGGTTCCCCATCACACTTGGATGAAATTATCTTTGTGCAATCGACTTATCAAAGATAGCAGGTCTGGAGGTATGCCCAATTTGCACACAGGGGCGGCCTTAGGCATGTGCAAGCTGTGCACCTGCACAGGGCCGCCAAACCCCAGGGGCCGCCACGCCAATATATATCCTTAATATAATAATCCTCTGAGGATGGATACATATTTGCGTGGCGGCCCATGGCAGGGATTTGGCGGCCTCCGGCTCTGTTCCACTTCCAAACACCCTGACCCCCCCCCACCTCTTCACTGGCCTCCGCGCCTGCGTTCCTCCTGGTTCCTGATTGGCTTCTGTTTTTCCCTACCCACTGCTGGCCCGCTGGTACAGGCGTATATAACGTTGCAAGCAAAATGAAGAGAATTTGAGTACACAAATCTGGTTATTCGAAACGAAAGAGAAAGGCGGCTCAGCAGGCTTTCGTAGCATCACAGGAAGGAGCAATCCTGAACGTTATCACCCAAGGGAAACCTAAAGATGGAGAATCCTAAAGCCAGAGTACTGCTGATGCACTAGGTAAAACAGGCACAGACGACCATAAACAAGAAAAAAAAAATTGATATCCATGAGCAGAATTATACTCGTGGCGGCCCCTGGCAGGGATGTTTCCGGGCAAAGAAGCCACTGATTCTTTCTCTGTGGGGGGCTGTGGGTCCGGGGCCCCTGTCATGGCCCTGGCACTGCAGCCGTCTGTGCCAGTCCCTCACGTCGTGTGTCACAATATACCCTCCTCCTCCTACATTTTATTGTTCTGAGACGAATTCGGAAGGGTAGGAGCAGCCGCAGGTACTGGTCATCCAACGCCTTTTCTGGACGTTTTATTAAAACACCTTCCTGAGCTCCGGGGGGGCTCCGCCCTGCCCCCCTCTTCCGGGGCCCCCTACCTACGCTCCCTGCCCAGGGCCGCCATGAGCCTAGAGCCGCCCCTGTTGCACAGAAATAGCCGGAGTTTCTTACGGAAGACCAAGCCCTTGGGCCAGGCTTCTATTAAATGGTCAATTTCTTCAAGGGTGCTTTCATCTGGTTTTGCTGAATTTTTGGGATTTTTGGCGATACCCTGGACCTGATCCAACGTCTTGCATTTACCCATAATGCAAGGAACTAGTCCCCACTACCCATATAAAATTGCCAAGAAGTATAGAACAAACAATACAGAAATAACACAAAATACCCCAGTCTCCCAGACCAATAGATCTGGCAAAGCGTTTGTTATGACATAATTGTACGAAAGCGTCTTGCTCCCAGCCACTAAACTATGTGTCTACACATTGGGGTCCATATCATCAATTTGATCGATGAGGACAGTAACTTAAAATGTCCCGATGATCGAACTAAGAGGGAGGCTTAGCCCAGCATCCTCCGGGTTCTGACAGGTGTGGACGAGCTCTCCTGGGACTGTGCAGCCGTTTAAATGAAGTAGATGGGGGGGGGGGGCAGCAGGTAATACAACACGGAATTCTGGGAGTTTAAATGCCCAGCAGCTGAACAGTGCATCGGCTCCCCCCTGTAAGTATGATGTAATCTTGGGCAGTAGATAAAAGCAATTCCCCAGCACAAACAAACGCAGAGTAATGTCAAAAGCTCCCCAGCACAATTTGCAGGCAGAGTCAATGTCCAAGTGCCTCCCCCGCACAGCAGGACTGTGGAACCATTTAAATGGAATAGATTGCGAGCAGCTGGTAATGTAACGGGATTCTGGAGTGCAATAAGCAGGCAGTCAATGTCCAAGCATTTCCCCCAACTACTACTGGTAGCTTGTGATTAACTGGTTGTAGACACCTGATTTAGTCTTTCTCATTGTTACTCCTGGTTTCTCAATTTCATCAGGGTCTCCTCAAGGTTACACCGACAACTCAACCTATCTTGAGCCTGGCAGAAGGTACTAATGTCCACAAATGCCAGATCTGCATAAATACTGCACAGTGCCAGTTCCCCATAATGGCCTTGCTTCTTTCTGATCAGTCAACATCACCAATTTCTGACTGACTGTCAACCCCTGATTCTTTACTCAATGCCAAATGGACTTACATTCTGAGCTCATTCCGTTGCCCTAAAGTCTCCCCCAGGTGACAAAATGAACAAGCATTGAAAATGCAATAGGTCTCACCCTCATTTAAGTTAAAGCAATTCTGTTTGTAATTAGGTAGCTTTTTAGCTTTGCTTTTATTAGTGTTTTTCAAACGTTCATGTACATTCATGTACATACCATGCACTGTATGCATATATGTATATGAATGCTTGCATTTATATTTGTATTTATATAGACATGCAGATTATATGTATGTATATAAATATACACACATACATATATATAAATGCATATGCATATATATGCATATATATATGCATATGTGTAGAGAGAGGTAGAGAGAGGTGTAGAGGTAGAGAGGTAGAGGTAGAGAGATAGCGGTAGAGAGTAGTAGAGAGGTAGAGAGTAGAGGATGAGTAGTAGAGAGTAGTAGAGAGAGTAGCAGAGAGTGAGTAGTAGAGAGTGAGTAGTAGAGAGTGAGTAGTAGCGAGTAGTAGAGAGTGGGTAGTAGAATGAGTAGCAGAGTGAGTAGTAGAGAGAGAGTAGTAGAGAGTGAGTAGTAGAGAGTGAGTAGTAGAGTGAGTAGTAGAATGAGCAGTAGAGTGAGTAGTAGAGAGTGAGTAGTAGAGAGTAGTAGTGAGTAGTAGAGAGTGAGTAGTAGAGAGTGAGTAGTAGAGATTGAGTAGTAGAGTGTGAGTAGTAGAGAGTAGTAGAGTGAGTAGTTTAGAGGAGTAGAGAGTGAGTAGTAGAGTAAGTAGTAGAGAGTGAGTAGTAGAGCGTAGTAGAGAGTAGTAGTGAGTAGTAGAGAGTGAGTAGTAGAGAGTAGTGGAGTAGAAGAGAGTGAGTAGTAGAGTAGTAGAGAGTTAGTAGTAGAGTGAGTTGTAGAGAGTAGTAGAGAGTGAGTAGTAGAGAGCAAGTAGTAGAGTGTGCAGTAGAGAGTGTAGTAGAGAGTGTGTAGTAAAGAGTGAGTAGTAGAGGGTAGTGGAGTTGTAAAGAGTGAGTAGTAGAGGGTAGTAGAGAGTGTGCAAGCATGGCTAAACCACTGTGATTTATTAATGATTTCTTTTAAATAACTATCTTTTAAAATAAATAGAACAAGTTAGCCAGATATTTAAGCATACTGTATTATAACGATTAACATATTGGCAAACAAATTCTGACTACTATTCCCTCTGACTCCTTCCCTCCCACAACACGCTCTCCAGTTCAGTGTTTCGCTCATTTGCCGCACTGTCTGCCTCCTTCGGAAACACCAGGAATCCCGATTATGTTAATTATCACAGAATCCCTCTAATTTTAGTGAAGATGCCACCGGCCAGCTCCCCAGTCAGAAAATTGTCCCAGCACCTCTGTACCTGGAGGGCAGTGGGGGAGCGGATTATGTTAGGTGTGCACAACCAATAACAAAACCGTAGCCGTTTGTTTTGTTATTACTGTGCCACGTGACACAGTGCAACACATTTGCATGGCAGGGACTTCCATCCGCAGCCTACCCGTCCTAAAACCACGGGCAGCCGCCCAGACTGGCTCCACACAGACAGGAGGAGTGTCCGGGGGAGGCAGGCCTAATTCAATGCCTACCTGTGCCTATGTTGCAGCCTGGGATCCCTCATGCCCAGCCTTGTGGTGCCCAAGCCAGGGGCAAGCTGAGCCAGCTCTGTAGCTCCTGACTGCAAGGAGCACCGAGCTATCCCATCTCCTGTGCCTGCTACTGTACTACGGGAGAAGTGTGGCTCAGTGGTTAGAGGCGGCAGACCCGGAATCTGAGATCGACCGTGGACCAGGGTTCGATTCCCCGCCTCGGCGGGTCTCGGGCTCATAAATTCCACGGTCTCGACAATTCTCGCTCCGGTGCCTACTCGACTCACGGGGTCACACTCTGCGACTCTGGGCAATAGCTTGCTTAATCTCCACATCAGCCCCTCGCGGCGGGATGCCTGGCTTTCACCTTGTGGATACCCTACCGGGGTTTCTCACAGGGGAATACCAGGACGGGTTCCCTAAGCAAGCGCGGAGATGCCCCAGGGTAAGTCCTGCGCTATATAAGTTTCATACATACTGTGCTCCTGCTATCTGCCTGTTTAGTACCTTTTCATTTTGTACTGGAGGGGCATGTGATACACGGGAGTTAGAACAGTGTCGTGTGCAGGGGTAGAAATGCGAAATGGCATGCAACAGGACAGGGTTGAGATGCCGTGCCAGTGCACTGCTGAGGTTTATTGCAGCTGTGCTGAAAAAGCAGGGGTGCCCGGTCAGGACTGGAGTGCTTCGGCGAAGCCATTTGTTGGCAAGGAGTGAGAGGCACATGACGCCTCTCATGTTGGGTTAACACTCGCACCACAGTGAGCGCAGAGGTTCAGGAATGAGGTACCTTTCTGCTATGAGCGGCCCCGCAGAAGGCAGCAGGGGTATGGTAGGACCAAACGAAGGTGCGCGGGTATAGCGTGTGTACAGAAGTATTTGTTATTGCGTTACTGGAAAAGCAGGGGTGCCACAGGCGCTTTATGTGCCTTGGGAAGGCACTGCCCCGCACACATTAGAACTGCTGTTGTCTCCCGCTTGTAAATGAAGTGACTGGTACTCGTGGGCCCTCACCGGTCCAGCGCTCCTTTACTTCGCACTGGGTCATGCTGTCACGTACTGGAGCGGGGCTCATTGAAACCAGAGAATGGTATTTATAAAAATCTCTGCGCTCTAGATTAAATAAATGTTGCGCCTTATCGAAAGTAATTATGCCTGTAGAATCTGTGAAATCCCCAATAGTCTTTACACCAAGCTCATCCCATCGACTCGTTACATTATCATAGAACACCTCCGGTAATGAGGGGTTCTTGAACAGGGGGGTATAATAATTCATTCTTCCAAGTCCCAGCTTTTTCCGGACCGAAGTCCAAACCGATATTGCTGCCCCAAGTGTCTTGAACGTAACTTTCTTGTAATAGTTTGCCTCACTGAACGTTAAAAGCCAATTGTTGGCCTCAGTTGTTATAAGTTCATATATATCTGGGATGCCCTCGCTACCCCTCCATTTATCCGAAGTAGTGCCCCCTCACAGCCCTCTAATATATTGGAGGACCGACGCCCAATAATATGCCCTGAAGTCAGGTACTGTCAAGCCCCCTCAATCCCTTGCGAGATACATAAACTTAATGGCCCTTCGTGTTCTGCCTTGCGCCCAGATGGCTCACTTTGCCACTGGATTCAAGCAAGCCGGGCTGAAGAAGGCTGTAATGCCAGAAACCGGTCCTCGGAAGCTTGTTTCGGGTCCAGGGAAGGCATGGCTTGGCAGTTCGGGCTGGACTGTTCCCATGAGGCACAGGGTCAGACTGATTTGCATATAGCCATGTCTGAACTGGGGTGGCAGAGTGGGCTAAAGAACGGTGATGGATTAAACCCAGATCTTTTGACTGGGTGTGAGTGTTTGATTGGTTCAGATGCTCCGTCCATCACCACCCCCTTTTGTACCGCTTTGGCCGCCATAAGTGTGGCAGGGTATGCTCAGACGTGAGTCCCTTGCTCTCTTTGCCACTGGATTCAAGCAAGCCGGGCTGAAGAAGGCTGTAATGCCAGAAACCGGTCCTCGGAAGCTTGTTTCCGGTCCAGGGAAGGCATGGCTTGGCAGTTCGGGCTGGACTGTTCCCATGAGGCACAGGGTCAGACTGATTTGCTTATAGCCATGTCTGAACTGGGGTGGCAGAGTGGGCTAAAGAACGGTGATGGATTAAACCCAGATCTTTTGACTGGGTGTGAGTGTTTGATTGGTTCAGATGCTCCGTCCATCACCACCCCCTTTTGTACCGCTTTGGCCGCCATAAGTGTGGCAGGGTATGCTCAGACGTGAGTCCCTTGCTCTCTTTGCCACTGGATTCAAGCAAGCCGGGCTGAAGAAGGCTGTAATGCCAGAAACCGGTCCTCGGAAGCTTGTTTCCGGTCCAGGGAAGGCATGGCTTGGCAGTTCGGGCTGGACTGTTCCCATGAGGCACAGGGTCAGACTGATTTGCTTATAGCCATGTCTGAACTGGGGTGGCAGAGTGGGCTAAAGAACGGTGATGGATTAAACCCAGATCTTTTGACTGGGTGTGAGTGTTTGATTGGTTCAGATGCTCCGTCCATCACCACCCCCTTTTGTACCGCTTTGGCCGCCATAAGTGTGGCAGGGTATGCTCAGACATGAGTCCCTTGCTCTCTTTGCCACTGGATTCAAGCAAGCCGGGCTGAAGAAGGCTGTACTGCCAGAAACCGGTCCTCGGAAGCTTGTTTCCGGTCCAGGGAAGGCATGGCTTGGCAGTTCGGGCTGGACTTTTCCCATGAGGCACAGGGTCAGACTGATTTGCATATAGCCATGTCTGAACTGGGGTGGCAGAGTGGGCTAAAGAACGGTGATGGATTAAACCCAGATCTTTTGACTGGGTGTGAGTGTTTGATTGGTTCAGATGCTCCGTCCTTCACCACCCCCTTTTGTCCCTTGCTCACTTTGCCACTGGAATCAAGCAAGCCGGGCAGAAGAAGGCTGTAATGCCAGAAACCGGTCCTCGGAAGGTTGTTTCCGGTCCAGGGAATGGAAGGCATGGCTTGGCAGTTCGGGCTGGACTGTTCCCAGATGAAGCGGTTGGCAACTCCCTCAATCTCTTTAAACCAATTATTTTTGAATTTAAGTGGAATCGTCCTGAATAGATATAGGACTTTTGGGAGGAATATCATTTTTATTATATTGCAGCGACCTACTATCGTCAGATGCAGGTTATTCATTCTATCTAAATCTTTTTTAGATTTTTGAATTACAGGGGCCAAATTATTTTCCACTATCTTTGTTAGATCTGATGTTATTGTTATTCCAAGATATACAGCTGAATCTGTTACTCTTCTTTGGTCAGCCAGTGTGATTTTGTTATTGACCACAATTTGCGTCTTACCTTGGTTTAATTTATAGCCAGACAATGCCCCGTAAATACCTGCCTCTCTTTCTATTTCAGCCAGAGCCGATACAGGTTCTGACGATGTGATTGCTAGGTCATCTGCATAGCCTAACATTTTGGTTTCGTACCCGTTCAGTGTTATTGGCAGGATGTTTCTATTTAATCTAGAGCGCAGAGATTTTTATAAATACCTGCAGATTAGGTCGGCTTTGCTAAAGAAACAAGGAGGAAATAAGGTATTTGAAAGAGAAGTAGTTATGGAGCGACTGCAAAGCCAGGAGGGGTGCTCAATTTCACATATGTATGAAGAACTGAGCCAGTACAAGGAAGATGATGGGGGAAAGTCTCGGCAAAGTGGAGAATCAAATTGAATATAGTTGGGAACGAGTTTGAAACCTCGCTCAAACTGGCGAGCATAGTACTAAAGGTAGCGAACCTCCAGGCTCAACTTTATAAAAACCATTTTTGAACTATATTATACACCGAATAGAATAGCTCGTTGGGGGGGTACAAGTGGTATAAGCTGCCCGCGATGCCAAAGCACGGAAGCAGACACGATCCATATGTTTGCTTCATGCCCCATCTTAGATCCATTTAAAAGGGCAATAGAACAGTTTATGGCAAGAGCAATGGGGATCCATATAAGCTTAACTCATGAAGTAATGGTATTGGGAGTAATGAGAAAAGGAGTCCCCGTAGCTCACCAGGAATTCATATTTCTGGCCATGGCTATAAGTAGGATATGTATAGCATTTTTATAGAAAGATCCAAACCCCCCAACGTTTCAACAATGGCTGTCTCGGCTCCTAGCTATATATAATCTCGAGAAGGCACTATATGAGAAAAAACAAGGATGGAAGGCAAAGCAACTAGGGAAACAAATCTCGGCTCCAGTTTTAGAATGGAAACAGAGGCTGGAAAGTAATTAGAGGGGAAGGGTTAGGAGCATTGTATCTATGTTTAAAAACTAGGGGGACTCTCGCCAGAGAGGATGAAAGATGGGTAGGATGGGAACAGAGTTGTATGAAGGGTGGACTAACAGGAATTGATATCAGCAACAACACCATGATGTATGAGGGGTTCCGTACATCATGAAGATAGAAGCAGATACTTAATAGTGTTGTTAAGATGCAAGGATTTGTATAAAGTGAAAAATTCTTTTTTTTTTGTTTTTCTCTTTTGCTAAGCTGAATGTACATGGATCACCTTTATCTAATTTCTGTACCAATGAAATGATGAAATAATGAATTTATGATGATAAATAAAAAAAAATTTTAAAAGAGACCAGAGAATGACCACACCCGGAATGTGGAATGGCCGGGGTGGGGTCAGAAACAGGCAGAAATCATTGGTCTTTGACAAAGGCACACAATTGGACAGCTGGCCTAAAGAACAATACATAAAGCCCTCAGACTCTGACGAATTATTGAAAAAGAAATTTTTGAGGATAAATTCGCTAGCCTTCATGATGGAAAGCATATTGTGCGCAGACCACTGAGAGTTGCATGTTAGTCACATAGAAGTGAATATGGAATCAACGTTAAGACATAAGGAGGCCTGTCGACTTTTGCCAGCATGGCAACGATCATGACATGGTTTGGCAAGGATATATAATGCAGAATGAGACTGTAGCTTCCTTTTCCTAGAGTGTTTATGCATATCCATAATATTCATTTCAGATATTTTGCATTATCCAGGATCAAAATGCATGGTATAAACACTTGATTACATGAGTCATAACTTAGTTCACATTTATGGAATTATTTTCCTGTGCAATCTTTGATGACAAGTAGGTGCGGGCACAGAGAAGGGGACCAACCTGCAAACAAAATATCCAGATGGGCTCCAGGTTGGAGAAATCGGCGGAGAGGCAGTACAAACAGCATCAATGGTCCACGGTAAAAAATGAAACGGTCCGAGAAACGTGTGGTTTATCTCAGCTAATCACTCAACAAGCGCACATCAGCCAAGTCAACTTTTGACGGGTACTATCTCACTTTAAATTAGACCTGACTTTTAGCAAGGTGCATCTGCTGTTTATAGGCCCATAGATATTAATGGGAGAATTCAACTTCCAGGAAGTGGTTTTGCTTTAAAAGTAAGGACTGGCTGAAAGCGCCACGTGAATGTTCGAAATACGTTAAGCTCTTCCCGGGAGACCATATACAGCCAAGGACTGCGAATGCAGACAGTACTGTTGGTATATCTCAGTGAATACGGCACCCAGAGGCAAGGGAGAGTACCTCGCTGCTCACTTGTGCCTCAAAGCGTCAGATTTGGCTTTTTAACCAACCAAACGCTAACTGCTGGGATTTGTTTGCCCATATGTAAAACGGTAGAAACAAAACTACAAACCCCAGAATGCAACAGTCAGCTGGCTGAAACTACAGAAATGCTCGAACGTGCCACGCAAGACATGCGGAACCATTGTCTGCTGCGGAACAGACGTCTCTCAAGGCATTTGACTGTTGGTATATCTCAGTGAATACGGCACCCGGAGGCACAGGAGAGTACCTCGCTGCTCACTTGTGCCTCAAAGCGTATCACTTAACATTCTGACAAAGGTCCGAGCTGGAGTAGGGCGTGAACCCTCAGCTTCCTTCAAGAACGGAGCTGAGATGAGCTAATGTCCCCACCCCTCTGGGAGACTGGTTTCAACTTTACACAGAAAAGGGGAGAGGGTCAACTACTCATCTACCCCAAACCCCCTCGGTCAACATACTAACACCAAGAGGGGTAGAGAGGAAACAGAAGGGATTTACGTACAGTGGCACAAGTTGTGATAGAACAAGTGCAGTGAAACAAGTGGTTAAACCTGGCTCATGGGTAACCTATAGTTCACCTTTATTCCAGGGTCCCCAGGCCAGGATTAAAATAGAGAAGGATGGGCATGTTATAGAGGTGACTAGGTACTCACAACACCCCTCCTTAAACTGCAGGTTGGTTGCGCTAACTGTGATTTTATGGCTGCTAATGTTTTTATAACGTGTGTAATCTAGAAGTATTTACGTGATTGCACTATCTATACTGTTATGACCATTGCCTAGTGGCAAAGTGATTTTATGGGATTATGGTATAGTGTATTTTATGTACAATACAAAGGGCATTTTTATATAACCTTATTGTAATAATCCAGGAAACAGGTAGGATTGTAAGTAGATTTATTCAGCAGCACAGCATCATGTAGTCAGCTACCAGTCCAAGAACAACTGACATTGAGATGCAGAATGCATCATTAAGAAAGTTCTGAGAACCAGAACACTGTGCAGGAAGGCTCATGCACTTAAAGGGGAAGTAATGAAAGACAAGATAACTATGCAGGATGTAACACATCTTCCCCCTAAAAAAAAAACTAGAAATAAAACATATGTACAAAATCATAAAACAATTAAACATATGTACAGAATCATGAAAACAAGCAAAGCAATATTTCATACTTAAACATATGTACAGAATCATGAAAACAAGCAAAGCAATATTTCAAACATAGTCTCGTAAAGACATGGGTGTCTTACGAATGCGGGAATCCTCCTTGATCCTAGAAGCAATGGTGTCTGGAGGAAGTCTAGAACACACACTAGGTGCGGAATTATCACAATTATGAGAATCAAAATGAGTATTCACAACATGAGTATTTACATCAACTTGGACAGGGCACTTTGCAACTTTGCTTACATTCCAGACCTTTCCATCTTGTGTGATAACAGAGTTATTAAAAACATTTTTGATCTGGATAGGTCTGCCATATTTGCTCATTCCTTTATTGACAAAAGAAGGTTTCATAATCTTGACCCAATCACCAACAGCCAAACCATGCTCTCTTACTTTCCACCTCTTGTTATACCATTCAGCCGATTTCTTTTGTTTACAAGAAACTCTGTCCGCCAGATTCTTAACATCCACAGCATCTTCACCAAAACCTTTACATTTCTCCTTGAACCACCAAGGGCAGATGACAGATGCTGGATCCCTTCCCTTTAATAGTTTGAAAGGACTCACTTCAGTAGTAGTGTGGGGAGTTATACGGTAGTTCCAAAGTTTCTCCCTAAGAGCATTCAACCAGTTACCTTTTTCCTTGATAGAATCAACAACAAAGTTTTTTAACACCCGATTAAAACGCTCAACCTGACCATTTTCGTGCGGTTCATAAAGAGACGTTCTGACATGTTTGATATTACAGGACTGTAAAAATGACTGCATCTCAGACGAGACTAATTGAACTCCGTTGTCTGATACTAAAACAGAAGGACAACCCTCTCTGGAAAACACTTCTTGAAAAAACGTAATAATAACTTCAGAAGTAATCCTGGATACAAATTTCACTTCTGGCCATTTGGAATGGTAATCAATAATTACTAAAGCAAAACGAGAAGACTCAGGTAAAATATTGAAAGGGCCAGAGATGTCAAAAGCAATTTTTTTCCACGGAATCTCAGGCCACACTACAGATTTAAGAGGAGGAACAAAGACCTTCAACATTTTATCTTTGTCACAACACTCAGTGCATTCTCTAACCACACGATCCACAAACTTGTCCAAACCTGGCCACCAAAGGTTCAATCTAATAAGTCGCTTCATTGCAGAAATTCCCGGATGGGTCTTATGTGCTAACTTGAGTATCAGATCCTGAACTCCAACAGGTGGGACACACTTGTCCCCTTTAAAAACTAAATTCCCTTCACAAAACAACTCACCAGCAACATTAAACAAGCATTTACAATGCAATGGTTTTGCCTTTGTTAAAGTTAGAGCTATTGGCATTGCTCTCGACATTATTTTTATTTATGTTTTTTTAACATAAATAAATGGCATTGTCATTTACAATGCCACTAGCTTTATCTCTCGCAAATGACACACACACACAGAGCCCCCCCCCCACACACACAGAGCCCCCCACACACACAGCCACAAAGAGCCCCCACACACACAGCCACACAAAGCCCCCCCCACACACAGCCACACAAAGCTTCCTACACACACAGCCACACAAAGCTTCCCACACACACAGCCACACAGAGCCCTCCACACACACCCACACAGCACAAGCAGGCAACAGGGGCACACGGAGGCACAAGCAGGCAACAGGGGCACACGGCGGCACAAGCAGGCAACAGGGGCACACGGAGGCACAAGCAGGCAACGGGGGCACACGGAGGCACAAGCAGGCAACGGGGGCACACGGAGGCACAAGCAGGCAACAGGGGCACACGGAGGCACAAGCAGGCAACAGGGGCACGAAAACGGAGGCACAAGCAGGCAACAGGGGCACACAGAGGCACAAGCAGGCAACAGGGGCACACAGAGGCACAAGCAGGCAACAGGGGCACACAGAGGCACAAGCAGGCAACAGGGGCACACAGAGGCACAAGCAGGCAACAGGGGCACACAGAGGCACAAGCACGCAACAGGGGCACACAGAGGCACAAGCAGGCAACAGGGGCACACAGAGGCACAAGCAGGCAACAGGGGCACACGGAGGCACAAGCAGGCAACGGGGCACACGGAGGCACAAGCAGGCAACAGGGGCACACGGAGGCACAAGCAGGCAACAGGGGCACGAAAACGGAGGCACAAGCAGGCAACAGGGGCACACGGAGGCACAAGCAGGCAACAGGGGCACACAGAGGCACAAGCAGGCAACAGGGGCACACAGAGGCACAAGCAGGCAACAGGGGCACACGGAGGCACAAGCAGGCAACAGGGGCACACGGAGGCACAAGCAGGCAACAGGGGCACACGGAGGTACAAGCCGGCAACAGGGGCACACGGAGGCACAAGCAGGCAACAGGGGCACACAGAGGCACAAGCAGGCAACAGGGGCACACAGAGGCACAAGCACGCAACAGGGGCACGAAAACGGAGGCACAAGCAGGCAACAGGGGCACGAAAACGGAGGCACAAGCAGGCAATAGGGGCACACGGAGGCACAAGCAGGCAACAGGGGCACACAGAGGCACAAGCAGGCAACAGGGGCACACAGAGGCACAAGCAGGCAACAGGGGCACACAGAGGCACAAGCAGGCAACAGGGGCACATGGAGGTACAAGCAGGCAACAGGGGCACACGGAGGCACACGCAGGCAACAGGGGCACACGATTACTGGTGGCTGACATTATTTCATGAAGTCGACCCATCACTTGTTTTGCTTTCCTTAAACAGAACAGTCAAAACCTAAAAAGCAGAGCAACACATCATGTTTTTTGAAGCCCTGCCTCTCCTAATGTCTTCTAGCTTATTATAACAATTTACCAAATACACACATACCTGAGCACATTATTTACAACAGAATTTTACACTATGTCTCTTTAATTTTTGATTTGTGTGCATTTATGTATGGTATAATGCACTCTGGGTTAAGTAGTAACTGGTCTTGGTACCAAATGACCCAATTTACTATAAGCTCTTTATTTTGATGAGTCATCGATCTTGATAACTATTAATTCTCTATTAAGTACGTCCCGATTTCTATCTGGACGTGTATTGCTTCCAGCAACATCCTGCTCTGTATAAACGTTAAAAACATTGCCATACTGGTCTGTAACTGCACGTGTGCTATTACAAATGAAAAATCGCTCTTCATCTAAACTCAGATTGGGGCAATAATGCGTTCTTGGGACAGTGGACTCTTGGTCTAATATCATTCTCAATCTCTTGACGCTTAAGCTCCTTCTTACGCGTCTATTCAAAGGGGAATAATAAGTTGCTACCTACAAACTAGTGCACACAACCACCTCCCGTACTCCATGCACAAGCAGGCAACAGGGGCACACAGAGGCACAAGCAGGCAACAGGGGCACACGGAGGCACAAGCAGGCAACAGGGGCACACGGAGGCACAAGCAGGCAACAGGGGCACGAAAACGGAGGCACAAGCAGGCAACAGGGGCACACGGAGGCACAAGCAGGCAACAGGGGCACACGGAGGCACAAGCAGGCAACAGGGGCACACGGAGGCACAAGCAGGCAACAGGGGCACACGGAGGTACAAGCAGGCAACAGGGGCACACGGAGGCACACGCAGGCAAAAGGGGCACACGATTACTGGTGGCTGACATTATTTCATGAAGTCGACCCATCACTTGTTTTGCTTTCCTTAAACAGAACAGTCAAAACCTAAAAAGCAGAGCAACACATCATGTTTTTTGAAGCCCTGCCTCTCCTAATGTCTTCTAGCTTATTATAACAATTTACCAAATACACACATACCTGAGCACATTATTTACAACAGAATTTTACACTATGTCTCTTTAATTTTTGATTTGTGTGCATTTATGCATGGTATAATGCACTCTGGGTTAAGTAGTAACTGGTCTTGGTACCAAATGACCCAATTTACTATAAGCTCTTTATTTTGATGAGTCATCGATCTTTATAACTATTAATTCTCTATTAAGTACGTCCCGATTTCTACCTGGACGTGTATTGCTTCCAGCAACATCCTGCTCTGTATAAACGTTAAAAACATTCCCATACTGGCCTGTAACTGCACGTGTGCTATTACAAATGAAAAATCACTCTTCATCTAAACTCAGATTGGGGCAATAATGCGTTCTTGGGACAGTGGACTCTTGGTCTAATATTATTCTCAATCTCTTGACGCTTAAGCTCCTTCTTACGCGTCTATTCAAAGGGGAATAATAAGTTGCTACCTACAAACTAGTGCACACAACCACCTCCCGTACTCCATGCAATCAGCTTACCTGACCGTCGGTGTCATCGTCACGGTCATCACAGGTCGCACAGGGTTTCGGAATCCGCTATGGGTGTCATTTACATTTGCAATGTAAATTACGTCGTTCCTTTCTCAGCACCCTTCAAACAATGAAGTTTCTCCCACATTTGTAAATTGAAATGGGACAAAGGCGGGTGAAAGTCAATGCACGGTCCTTTTCCTAGCTTGTATTTATTCATACGAGGGATTTTTCATGCAAATGCCTGTAAGCGCACATGGGATGCTATAATTAGATTTCACCAAGTGCGTTTGAATCGCAGGGTCATTGACCCGAGAAGACACACATGCAGGCAGGAGTGCACGCTTCCATGTGTGTTCAGATCGCAGGGACACGTTTAGCAACATAGTGAGACATTTTCACGAGCAGCCGTCCTGCGAGAGGCTGGCACAGACAGACAGCCCTTCAAGCAGAGGGTTGTTTATGTGGCCGTGTGCGTGTGGGGGGCTTGGCTTCAGTGCCACCTGTAAAACACACGGCCCCATTCATTAACAAGCAGGGGGTGTCTTCGGAGACAGGCTGGCACAGAGGGGGTGAGGTGGCATGAGGCACTCTGTGTATGGTTGTAAATGAGTGTTGTGGCTTCTGTATCACCTGTAAATCACATGTCCACGTTGAGAAATCTGTCAGTTTTGACCTTTGCCCACGCTTGCTCTGCCTTTCCTCGGTTGAACACATGCTTTGGCATGATTACCATGTGCCCTCTTCGGGCTCGGGCACTGTCGGGTGCCCCAGAACAGGTGCCATGCTGCAGGGTGGGCATAAAGTCTTCCGACAGGCTACACCGTGCACCCACAGGAGACTAGGTCATCCTCGGCGCCCTCTTCTCGGGTCAATGTACATCCATGCAGAGGTCAGCTGATGGCGTGGGGCGTCCTCTAGAGAGCAGCCGTGACATCTCCCCCTTTAGGCACCGGTCGGGTGAGAACGCCCCCATCGGGAAGAGAGGAGGCGGCGGCGGCATCTTGAACCCCGTCGATTCGGAAGACACCCCACAGGAACGCTTCGGGCTTCACAACTTTCTTGTTAAAGAGGAGTGCACTCGACTTCCTGCATGTTCCGCGATGCTTCGGCGACCACCATGAACCTTCGGCGGGCAGGGAGGGGCACAGTGGGAGAGAAGGTGGCAGAACTGGTGGAGGGAGAAGTTGAGGGTTAGGTGGGCGAAGGTCCCGTGCAGGGTGTTGTCTCGAGGGATCTCTGGGTAGGGCTGAGATGGGGTTGGCATCTGAAGTGTGATTGGCGGGAGGAGGCAGATCGCATGATTAGGGCCGGTCTCGGCAGAATCGGTGTTGTGAGGGGTCCTCACAAGAGTGCACCGAGCGGGTACAAGAGAAAGGTTAGTGAGGGAGAGCTGGTTTCAGACGGCAGATCGCATGATTAGGGCCGGTCTCGGCAGAATCGGTGTTGTGAGGGGTCCTCACAAGAGTGCACCGAGCGGGTACAAGAGAAAGGTTAGTGAGGAAAGGCACGAAGAGCGGGAGGGGGGTCGGGAACGGCCACACACGAGGTAAACGGAGGAGGGGGGGGCGGAAAGGCACGAAGAGCGGGAGGGGGGTCGGGAACGGCCACACACGAGGTAAACGGAGGAGGGGGGGCGGAAAGGCACGAAGAGCGGGAGGGGGGTCGGGAACGGCCACACACTGACAGCGGGAGGGTGAGGGGCGGGAACAGACACACACACACGGACAAAGCAACAAACTAAAAAACAAAGCACTCACCTGGACATCTTCCGGCAGATCTCTTGCTTCCTGCTCTCCACTCCTCCTCCCGATGACGTGGTGGAGGCTCGGCCGGCTGGGCCAATCCCAGCGCGGCCCTGGCTGGAGGCGGACGGCTGCTTCTTTCGGCTGGCCGGCCTGAGGAGAGGGAGGGAAACGGGCTGCCACGGAGCGGGAGGGAGGGGCTATCGAGCGACTTTTGTGCAATCGTCCCGAGCAGGAAGGCTGATGCAGGTGCCGGCAATGCCGGACCAGATTCGGGGGCGTTCCCGGCTTTCGGCTGACGTCGCGTGACGTAGCCAAAAGGGAAAAATTCTCGGGAACGCCCCCGAATCTGGTCTGGGATTGACAGACAGAGCCCTCTACCAATGGCTAGCCTCCATTTATGGAGCTAGCCAATGGGAGGAGGGGGCGGATACCCGACCCCACATAGAGATATCATTAGATTTTGCTAGCGCATGCGTACTTCGTACGCATTGCGTAGGCAAAACCTAAAAATGGCATAATATCTTCTCTGACATTAGCTTTGTTGGGCCAACCTTCCAACAAATATTTTCTTAAAGTATTAAGTCTATCATCTTTCTCTTGACACTTGAGCCAAAATTGTTCAGTAATATCTTCATACTGAGTTCCAATAAAATCTTGCAAACCAGACACAAAATCAACATCCTTACAACCAGAGATACCATCAACTACACTAAGACATGGAAGGCGTGATAGACAATCAGCTGTTACATTATTCTTCCCTGGTATATATTCTACAGTGAAACTATACTCCTGTAGCCTAGATGTTAACCGTGCAATTCTTGCTGTAGAGTTCCAACCTCCTCCTACTGAAAGAATATGAATAAGGGGCTTGTGGTCAGTTCTTAATATGAACTTGCTTCCCCAAATATAGATCCTATAGTGTTCAATCGCCCACACACATGACAGTAGCTCTCGCTCGATAACTGCATACCTGCGTTCCGTTTCATTCAAGGTCCTGGAAGAGAAAGCAACATTCCACTCTGACACACCATCAGTCTGCGACAGTACGCCCCCTAAACCATATAAACTCGCATCCGTAGTGATAATACACTTTTTGCCCATCCTAAAAGGTCCTAAAGTTGGTGAATTTACAATATCTTTTTTTATCTCAGTAAAAGCCTTTTCTTGCTCTGAGGTCCAAACAAACTCATTTCTCTGCCTTAACAATTTCCTTAAAGGCTCCATTTTAGTAGCAAAATTAGCAACAAACTTGCTATAGTACTCGCACATTCCCGAAAAAGATAGAAGTTGTTCCTTAGTACTAGGAGCCGGGGCATTGAGAATGGCCTCAACATTAGATTTCTTTGGAATCAAACCTCTTCCTGAAAGAGTATGCCCCAGATACTCTACAGATTTTTTAAATAGATTGCATTTATGTGCTTTAAGAGTAAGACCATGATTTTGCAATCTGGAACAAACTTCGTCAAGATGTGCAGAATGTTCAACTGTATTTTTAGAAAAAATCAAAATGTCATCTTGAAAGCACTTAACAAACGCATCAAGATCTCTGAATATCTGAAACATTACACGCTGGAAAACAGAAGCAGCTGAAGCCAAACCAAATGGCATTCTTCTGTATTGGAATAAACCAAGGGGTGTAATAAAGGCGGTAAATTTCTTGGATTCTTCCGTCAGCTCTATTTGATGGTACGCTGATCTAAGATCTAAAGTAGAGAAAATTTGCGCACCATCAAACAGAGAAACAAGTTCATTGATATTTGGGAGTGGATGGCAGTCTATAACAATATTAGAATTGAGGGCTCTCAAATCAATACAGACCCTCAACTTTTGATCCGGTTTGCGTACGAGAACTATGGGTGAAACCCATTCTGAAGACTCTATAGGCTCGATGATGTTCTATTTTAATAGGTCATCCAACATATCTTTTAACTCAGACCTGACATTAAGAGGTACACCTCTTAATTTCTGTTTAACCGGAATGGCACCATCTTTTAGCACTATTCTGTGTGCAAATCCTTTCAACTTCCCCAATTGATCACAAAGTACCTTATTAAATTTGTTGCTCCACACTGAAGTGACATCCTCTCCCCCATCACTAATGGTGTTAACCATTTCTTGGTCGCTACAAAGCTCAATAGGATCCTTAGCACGTGGATTCAACTTGATGCCAAGCTCCCATTGATCTTGCCACCCTAAAACATTTATACCCTTGATAGCAATGTATAGTTTGATGTGAGCCAACCTACCCCTGAAGGTTAGAGGAACACACAAAAATCCTTCAATAGAAATGTCGCCTCCATTAAAACTTTCTGCTAGAATATCTGAAGGCTGTAACTTGGAAAAATCACATACATTCTGTAACATTTCATCAAAATATTGCTTAGTAATGATGGTCCATGGGGAACCAGAATCTACCATCAATTCAATTTCAATTCCCCAAATGTTAAACATACACTTAGGTGATTTCCTACTAATTGAAACAACAGTACCATTTTGAATGATAGAGACAACATGTCCTCTATCCAGTTCTTGTGTTGTGGTTTCAGGAGTATTAACAGAAGAAACTTTGGTAGAAGTAGGAAAGTTAGAAAAAGGACGTGGAAACCCTGCTCGCCCCTGTGTATTGAAACGTTTTTCTCTACAGACACTCGCAAAGTGTCCCATTTTTCCACATATAGTGCAGGTTCTATTAAGGGCAGGACAACCTTGGAAAGAGGCAATATGAGATCTGTTTCCACATCTGAAACAAGCAATTGAATTACTATTATAATCAGGTTTTCTGAAATTACTACCTAACGTATTCTTGATACCCACATGTGGAGCAGAGAAATTTCTTCCTTCATTTTTGGGCTTAACAAGGCATACTTCTTCTTCAACACAAGTTTTGTTAGTATTGGTACTTTGTTTCTCTACAATATTCATCCATTTTTCAGACATCTCTGTGGATTTAGCAATGGCAATACTCTCTTCCAGAGTAGGGTCACCTAAACACCATAATTTATCTTGGACTTTTTTGTTTTTAACATGGACAATAATTTGGTCACGTATCATTTCATCGGCCATTGTACCAAAATTACAGCGTAAGGTTAATGCTCTCAAGGCAGTGAGAAAATCATCAAATGATTCATTTTGTTCTTGAGCTCTGGTATAGAATTTGAAACGATTAAGGGCAATATTAGCAGTAGGTTTGAACCTTTTCTCCAATCTGGCAAGTGCTTCAGAGTAAACATTAAGACCATCACCACTTCCCGAAGGTAGCGTAATAGGAGGTAAAGTTCTAAAAATGTCTTGCCCTTCTGAGCCCAAACAGTGTAGTAAAATACTCTTTTTCCTCTCTGCCCCCATTCGTTCTCCATCAATAGCTTTCATATAATTGAAAAACTCTTCCTTCCATCTTGCCCAAGGTAAAGGAGGAACACCTTTGACTTGCAAAAACTTAGCTGGGGGATCAAATTGCATATTAAGTAACTGAATACAATAGAATATGCTAAATAAAAGCTGTGAGATGTACTAAAATATTATATGGAAAGTAGTATTCTGAGTGCCTTGTATTATATGATGGGTAACAATTTGTAAATAGACACAATTATAATAATGTAATAACAATTGTTAATATACTACTGAAAGATGAAATTCCTGGATGCAAAGTCAATAAATTGTACCTTTGTGCATAGAGCACGAAACACGGTTCCACAAGTCAGGAATTGAATGTTTATGAAGCGCTGAGCATTAAATATATCAAGCGCTGTGTATAAATGAAGAAAACGCTGAAGTAAACAGCTTCTCCGCTGTGAAGAAAACGGAGAAATCGGCCTCCGTGTGAATTCAGCGTTGCTAGGAAACGAAGAATCAACAAAATGGCTGCACGTTGTACGCAGCGTCCGTGCGTATGACGTTGCATGCGCTGCGTGTGACGGTGATCTCCAGATGGAACGCAGCACGTCGGTGACGATCTGGTAACAGGGCGATGCAGGATTGTCACAACAAGGCGCAGACGTCACGGAGCTTGCTTAGTAACGGTATCCAAGCGGTGTTCCGCGGCTGGGCAGCAGGCAGCAAGCTGGAATCTTCAGCGAGGCTTGTGCGTTAGGAAGAATTGAAAGATGCACAAGTTCAACTAGGCGCAGCTCATGCAAATCAAAACGTAGATTCTCCCAGAAGGTAGCAAAATGAAGGCAAAAATCCAAGCAAATATATAAAACGAATGTGAAGAATATTAAATGAAAATTTCTTCAGGAAAGGCAAAAATTCCATAAAAAAACCTTGAAGAGTTCAAAATTGAGATACAATAGGGTTCACTCCGCTCCTGTGCTGTAGATGGCTGGAGTCCTCGTCGCCAAATTTTGTAATAATCCAGGAAACAGGTAGGATTGTAAGTAGATTTATTCAGCAGCACAGCATCATGTAGTCAGCTACCAGTCCAAGAACAACTGACATTGAGATGCAGAATGCATCATTAAGAAAGTTCTGAGAACCAGAACACTGTGCAGAAAGGCTCATGCACTTAAAGGGGAAGTAATGAAAGACAAGATAACTATGCAGGATGTAACACTTATGTTGAGTCTCTTTTTGTACCAGAGCTCTATTAATGCTTCCATCTTAATTTCTGGTGAATTCAACTAGGATCACCCAGGTGGGAGAGAACACGGAGGAAGAGATGGTGGTGTAACGCCACAGGAGAGTCATGACCCAGTCATTCCACTGTATGCTAGATTGAATTATGTGATATTAAGTTTTGCTGAGAAATTAAAAAAAGTATTTTCATTTTCTAAAAGATAAACCATGGGGTGGTCATTGGAGTTATTGTGTCCACTAATGGATTGTTGAGTTTGTGTCATCCACACTACTTTCAGGAGAAGCCCTTGGCTGCTCTTCTTAGCTATCATGAGAAACAAGTGTATAAAGATTGTACTAGGCCTGGTTCGCAAAGCCATACTAGGACAGACCAAGGATACCTTTGGGAAACAACATCAACCACCATGGTTGAGGCCCAGTAACCCTTGTTTGCCCTATGGCACCCCAAGTGTGGCTTACACACTGTATCTGCCAGGACAATTACTCTTACTGAGCTAATATCGGAGCTAGAGCCGCTCAGCTTGCTGCTCCAACCAGTCAGTGTATTTGATGGATTCCAGTTTGATAAGAACATGGGAGACCAATGCCTTTTGGCAGGCTGAGAGCTGATGACTATGTGGTGATCTTTGTGAGCAGAAGAGGCAGCAAATAGACAAACACATTCAGTACTACTCATTGGGTGTAAATGTCACATCTTAGAGTACGGTCTTACTCAATAATGGAGAGTCTGCTCTTGCTAAATAGGTGGTAGTCCCTCACGTGAAGATTTGATGCTGATCACATATCTCCAACATGCCACTCATAATCCTCTCCAACTCTCTCTCATTTAATAGGTACTGCCTGTTTTTCTCCACCAAGAGCTCCGCTCTTTTCCTAACATTTGTAATAACAAGCATTTACAATGCAATGGTCTCGGCATTATTAACGGTAGAGCTATTGGCATTGCTCATGACATTTAAAAAAAATATATATATATCTTAAATAAATGGCATTGTCATTTACATTGCCAATAGCTTAATTGTTAAATAAATCGCCAATGAATGTACTGTTATGAAATATTTGGCAACTTAAATAGCTAAAACACGACAGACCTCAAGTATGAGTGCGTGTCTCTCAGTTAAATAAATATGGAAATATACAGTTTTACAACTTCCTTTATACGCAAAAAAAATATGGATAAATACTGATAAAATGGGCAAAAAAATAAATATGGATAATTACAGCCAGAAATGTTAAAAATATAAATACCATAAAACCGGGAACCCTAATTATGCTTCAGCCAGGAAGATAGGTAGACTGAAATCTTTACACACCAACCACGAAATGTGACAGTGCATACAATCTCCTGTATCGCCATCAGGAGTTCGCCAAAGTACAACCACAGCACTAGAAGTGATAGAGATTTTCTAGAATGGCAGAGGTCGCTTTGTACTAGTCTGGGCTAGTAATGCGACCTTTAAATTTGTTGACACAATTCACAACGCACTCCATTCAAACATTTTAAGAAGTGGAGATGTAAAGTTAGAAAATGAAGACATCCAAGCAAAGACAAACTCAATGTGTCTGTGCTTATTTCAAAATGTCCCTCTGTCTGCTTCGAGCTTTGGCAATATTACTTGGAACAGGGAAAACAACAAGAGACAAAGCTGTAACTAGGCTTTTCAGTCTTCTCAAACAGGCAGTGAGCTTTTGCAAATGTGGGCACCTGGTCGCTTTTCAGTGTGGTCACTGTTTACGTGCACACAGCGACGTGTAGCTAGCTACTTCATTTACATAGACCAGCTCCCTATTCAAACATGGCTCCAAACACACCCTTTACGACACAGTCTCTGAAAGACGCAGAAGGACGACAGAGAAAACAAGCACAGGCAAAGCCAATCTTTCTTGCTTTGCCAAGATTGGCTGAGCAATGCGATAAACTTTGCTAAAGCTCGACTGGCCATGTTAAAAGTACATAAAACAATGAAAACAATATTTTCTGCACTTTCAATTTGGCTACTATGTTGAGTGCCACAAACTATATTACATTATGTGCACTGATTCAACATAATGAGGCAACTAATGCTGAATTAAGCAACACAGCAAGAATCTAGAAAGTAAAAGTATAGAAAGCAATATTTTCCCAACTTTAACATGGCTGGTCACAAGAATTGGCTTGGCCAATGCTGGCTAGGTTTAAAAGCCCCTGCAAAGTGGTAGCCGCTATTGGATTTGCCAGTGTCAAAGCAGGGGCGCTGGATAATGCAGCTGGACAACATCTAGGCTATAAATTCTAATCTAGGGCATCACCAAGAAATCCGGCACCTGGCACACTGGGGAGGAGCATCAGGAGAAGGAGAGGGGAGAGACAGTTTAAGGAGAACATCCAGAATATCTCCAATGCCACCATCTGGCGTTCCGCCATGGAGCATCAGGGTAAGTGGGGAGGGAGCAAAGTAAATAGTGTGAGCTCGTTCTGAAGACAATGGATGCTCTGCAATGGAGTTGTAAGCAAGGCATGCATGTTTTTTTTTTAATTAGTTTCATTACATTAGTGGTGGCTACAGCCTACCCAATCCAAAGCAAGAGCAAACAAGCAATGCTTAATGGAACTGATAAACACAGAATAGGGAAGGACACAAACAGAAGAATGCAGTGAACTGAGACTGACAAGAAATCCACCTAATCATGAGCAAGTGCTGACTGTGGGGTTTGTATCTGTGCTGTATGCTAAAGACAGGTGGAGCAGTCTGTAGCGAGACTGCAAAAAGAATGCCAGGTACAGGGAAGAAGAACAGAAAGATTCCCCCGTAAATCACTATTGGATACAAGAAGTGAAAGCTAGCGGACTGTACCCTAGTACAATGTCAATGTTTTTTAGCAAGGAACGGAGGGGTATTGATGGCACCTTTTCAGCTTCCTGGATGGATGGCACCTATAGCGTACTTGGACGGAGGAGAGCTGCGGGCGGAGGGAGAGGGGGGGCGAGAGCGGGCATAAGGAGAGCTGCGGGCAGAGGGAAGGGGGGGCGAGAGCGGGACAAAGGAGAGCTGCGGGCGGAGGGAAGGGGGGGCAAGAGCGGGACAAAGGAGAGCTGCGGGCGGAGGGAAGGGGGGGCGAGAGCGGGACAAAGGAGAGCTGCGGGCGGAGGGAAGGGGGGCGAGAGCGGGACTGAGGAGGAACATAACATCACATCTATCTGCGTATCTCCTGTAGATCTTCAAATGCAAAGCAATAGTGTCCATTATACTGACTCTTTTCGGGACGTCAGAGTGGCATGCAGGAGCTTGGCATCCACTGTTTCATGAAATTGCATCCATTTCTTTCAAGGAAACACAGACTGTGTAAAAACGAGAGACTGTGTTAATGAAAGACCACTGATGTGCATACAGAGATGGAAGAAAAGTGAAACACTTTCCTTATCTCCGCTTCAAAGCATGCCTTACCAGATTGCCTCAAAAAGACAGTAGCTCGCATGAACTGTGTCACTGTTGGCAGCACTGAAGCACTAAGGCATAGGGTGTGAAAAAACCTCTTATGAGCTTCCTAAACTACATCCCACTGCCGACGGGGTTTGGTGGACACCAAAACTGGGGGTTACTGCACCCCAGACCTACAACATCCGGAAAACAAAGCCCACCTTTAGTCAGAGTACTTATTCACTGCTTTCAGCACTCACTCCTTTAAACTCCCACACACTGTGGCATGCCACACAGCTTTAGTAATTCACTCACAACTGTACCCTCTTACTGCTATGTTAATTCTCAACGCACTCGTTCACTCATGTACAATCATTAATTAATTCTCTGCTGGCATCATCCACTCTTGTATTTTCATTCCTGTACTCACTTGTTAAATATGGCTCTCACTCATTCATGTATACTTGTGTATTCTTACTTATACTCACTCATTCACTCCCTGGAAACGGTGCTGCAGTCTTCACTGCTGCACTCATCCACTTATGCAAGCTCACTACTTCCTTCCTGTACTTAGTTCCCGTAACACACATTCATTCACTCCTTTCTATTTATTCACGCATGTACTCACTTCTTTACTCCATCATACATACTCATGAACGTATCTATTCCTGTGTTCAGTGCTGCACTCTGGCGAGTACAAGGATAGATGAGAGTGACGAGCAAGTCAGCACATTCATCCACATTCCACACGTACTCACACATCCAACCGTTAACTCCTTTCCACATTCATTCACACATGCACGCATGTCTCCAATCAAAACAGAAAAGTGTTTAGCTATAAAAGGCCAGCCCCAAAACTTTGGCAATGCTTTTTTGCTGAGACTTAAGAATTGTTTGCCGTTCTTCGTTTGTAAAGGTAACATGACAAAGATTAGTTAGTCAGGCGTGAGGGGCAGACCCATACTCTGCTCTTCGTTTACGGACAACGGTACCTCTGACACCACACTGCCCTGCTGCAGTGCGCATGAGCTATGCTCTACTCCATGCAGCGCGGCCTCGCCTCGTGCGCTCCTCGTAAGAGCGCTAGTCCATTGCCCCGTGTGGACTTGACGGCCTGATAGTTCTACAACCGTCCGCACGCTGCGTCCCAGAGGTTCTGTTGCTGTTGCACACACTGCACCCAGAGGGCTCAGAACGGGCTCTCCACGCGCATTGGAAAGATGGACTTCCATGGCCTGGGGCAGCTCTCGCGATCAATGGGGGTTTGTGCTAATCCTGCATTGGGGCAAAATGTATTGCACATGTAATCTACGGCCCGTGGAGATCTAAAACATAAAAGCAAGTCGCCGCAAAAGAGGATTAGTGCCCACTGGTCGGGTTTAGGTACTCCCCCGCCCTCATTACTCCAGGGCACAAAAGAAAGGTCTGGGCCTGTGACATCGAACATATGGCAGTAATGAAAGATACGGTTACTAGACCCACCAAGGGCAACCAGATAGTAAACAGGAGCAACAAGGGATAGTTACCTCATGTCCTCGCGCGAGCAGCAAAATGGCGGCCGCAAAGCTCCGAAAATTTCGGAATTCGGGGGAGTGTTTTGGCGTTCTGAGTGACGGATGACGTCACAGGTGGAAAGAACGCAAAAAACACGCCCCCGAATCCGAAAGAGACGGGGCTTGATAGGAGTGACGCCCCTCTCCTCCAATGGCTGGCCTCCGTTTAGGAAGCCAGCCAATGGAGGAGAGATTCAAGTCTCAAAAACATTAAATCTCCGACCAAAGACTGCGCAAGCGCAGCCTTTAGGTCCTCGACCTAAAAAAGAAATGGATGCCAACTCGCTGCCATACTGGATGATATTCAGCCATCCTCTCTGGCTTTAAGGTCTGGTTACAGAGAGCTTTAGTTGTTTTTAAAGAAAGTATGTTGTCAATTCTTAAGAATGTACAACAGGAAGTAGTTCAGAGAGAGTAGGATTTGCGTCATCCAGGGGAAGCACAATCAATCCACTGTAGTACAAACCCTTTGACTGACAGTTTACTCTGCCACAGTAGGCACTAGTGAATGATGAGTGGCTGCCACTAAGGCAAGGTTTGCATTAGTTTGTTTAAGTTGTTTAAACTTGCATATATGATTCTTTAATGCAAAACCCTTACTGTTAGGGTGAGCACTCTAAGGAACTGTGGTGAGCTGTAAGTGCACTCTGCACTACCTACAGTGCACACATCTTTACAAACTTTAACAATTGGAGGCTATTTATTATTCATTCCAATATTTATAATAATCCCAGTATGCTCCCTGAATATATGTGAATACAAGCATGAAAGTATAAAAGAACAATTGTTTCCTTTCAAATGAAAATGTTCACAATAAAAGGGCAACTTGAAAAAAATAATTTGGTAAATTGTTGTGCAACATTAAGTACAATTTCTCATAAGAAAATCTGCTGAATTATTCGAATTCCACTTTCCATTTTACTTGGAACTGTGTGTGAGGAGCACTTTACCTTGGAACCAGCCAGGGGGGGAGTGCTGGCTACCAAAATAGTGCTGTACGTCCCAGGCTAGAGGGCTAGAAAGGCTCCTTTTTTTATCACCCTGGCAAAAGTCTTACTCCTGCCCTTGTCAGGAATAAATGTACAACTTTTTACAATGTAGGAAGAGACTGTAGAGGAGTTGGTGAATAATGTTAAATATGTTAGTTTGTGGGTATGCACCAACTCACAGGACATTTCAACCGAGCAACTACTGCTTCCCGCATACTCCCGGCCCCTGTATGCAGATTTGTGGAAACGTGGCAAATTAGGGCCTGCTTAGAATTCAAGCCCTAATATGAGTGTTAACGTAATCAGAGAGATTATTATCAGAGCACTGATATAAGAATGCTCATATCCACAAAAAAAGAACAAGCGGTCTATTAATCTCACTTAACACACATCACACAAAATGGTAGAGTGAGGCCTAAGCAGCAATTCAAAATGTTACAGTGACAGAAAAATAAAATAAACTAGAAAGGGCGATTAGTGAGCAGTTTTTTACTTTACTACAGGGCTTCTTTTTCAAAAAGAGGGATCTCATCTGCGTAGATGAAGTAGTATAAGATGACTCTCTATTTAGGTCTAACTACACCATTTTGTGTAACGTGTAATGAGAATGCTGCCCTAGTACCATCATTGCATGGCACCTAAAAGTGACAAGTAGATTTTTTTTATAGGTCAGGTATATTTTTGAAGCACCATGTCCCTTGGACAATTAGATATTTTGTAACATTCCACACGTCAGGCTGACAAGACAACATTTTTATGGAGTTATGGTTTGTTTAAGAAGTGCTTGCTGTTTAGATGCTACAGCCTGTAATAAACCAAAATACTACTCACTAATCGCCGTTGCCAGTTTGTTTGTTTTATTTTTCTGTTACAATAACATGCTGCATTTAAGTCTATACAGGTATTGACATTGTGGATCAGACCACCTCTTTGATTCTTGGTTGTCCTTGTTTTATATTTGGTTAATGACTCCTCTATGTGTATGTACTTTTTAATTCTCAGATATTATCCACTGAACGTTTATCTAGCCGTGAATCATGTGGCAGGAATCACATTAATTGTAGGATGCATGTTCGGAAGGGACATGCAGGATTATTTCACGTTTTGTGTAAGTGTAGCCATTTTGTCACTACCATTTCAATTGTTAGATACTTTGGTGTTTTTGACCCGTTATTTATTACTTCCCCTTACAAATACACGTTATATGTATTCTTTAGGTGTTGCGGTTGCACTCTCCGTTTAGGAGCCAATTGGCCCTCAACCCCTATTGGGAGGCCTCATTGTAGGACCCTGGATGGTAATTATGTGTGGACCATTGCGGTTTTTCAAGTAGCAGCTACAATCATTTAATTTGCCCTAGTACCTATTGTGTTTTATACTTTAACCCTTAGGTGCCCTCCCTCTATCACAGTCCTGATGAAGACCCCGGTGCAAGGTGTCAATCAACCTACGACATAATTTGGGGTCAAAACGTTGACATTCCCTTTGCTTTACGCCAGCCCTAAGAAACAACAGAGACTGAATTAATTGTGTTTCAACAATAGGGTCTAGCAATCTGAATTAATGTATGATTCTTGTACTTTTTGGCTTAAAAATTGAGCCTGAGTTTTTTTTCGAAATTGGCACATTCTCTTGCTGTCACTGAATTTCCATGTTTTTTCACAATCACATATCCTCACCAGATTCACTTACCCCCTTCCTTTTCCCTGTCCTGTTGGGCACCATTGCGTATCTATTATGACAAGTGTATAATACAATTTCCTTATGCGGCAGTGTGATTAAATAACATTCGCCACTTAAGTTCTATGGACTATTGCTATTTTTATTGAATTATGTTGTATTGTATGACAGTCTAGTTAGTCCTAACATTACTGGGACCACTCTATATTGTACTACCTATCACCCAGGTCTCAGTACCATTGGGTTTACCCTTTATATATATATATATATATATATATATATATATATATAAGATAATATTTTTTAGACAGGTGTGTAAAGTGATTAAAGATTATCTAGAGACATTGAGATTACATATATATAGCTGGTATGGATACACTGATATTAGATTCTGTTCTAGGGCCCAATCAATTCCATATTGATGATGGTTTGTTTGTCCAATAATTTTTACTCATTGTTATAATGTTGATCTTACGCAAATTAACAACTTACTTACATTTTCAAACTATTATAACATCTAATTAAACTGATTTGCTGTGATAAGACTGCAACATAAAAAATAACATATTGCCTTAAAATGGATGCATTTTAAATTAGCCTCTTTTATTCCTTTTTAATAATACAACACTTAGTTGGTTTGCGGTTTTCAAACGCCGTTTTTTAGGTCTCGCCTGTCGATGCGCATGCGCATCGAGCAAGCGAGACTATAGGGGCTCATCCAGACTTTATCTAACTTGCAAGGAATCGTGGCGATTCCTTGCAGTGCCCGTGACTTTTAAGCTCAATGCGCATGTGCATTGAGCTTAAAAGCGCGTGCACATGCCCCCAGCCGCCTGCCTTGCCTACTCTCTCTCACAGCCTCCCCCAGCTCCGCCCCCTCACTACTTGATTGCACGGCCGCTAGGCCGTGCCTCCCCTACTCTCCTCCCCCCTCCTCCTCTCCTCCCCTGCCTGCCTGCCGCTAGGCCGTGCCTCCCCTACTCTCCTCCCCCCTCCTCCTCCTACTGCCGTGTCGCACCTCTCCCCTCTCCGCCCCCTCCCCTGCCAGCCGTGTTACGGTGAAAGGCTTGTTTGTTTATTTTACCCGCCGTGTCTCTGCTGCTTCCCCCTGTCCTGTCTCTCCTCCTCTCCCTCTCTATACCCTCCCCCTCCCCCCCACCACTCCCATCAAGTCCCTCTGGCCCTTCCCTCCTCCCCGGACCCCTCCTCCCCTGCCCCCTCCTCCCCTGCCCCCTCCACCCTTTCTTGTTCATCACTGAATTCATGTGCTTGGCTATTTGCTTTTTACTTTCCAAAGCGGGATTGCAAGTTCCAGAATGTGCAACTGGCAGCTGACTCAGGGTTAAATATGAGCATTGGCCGCTCGGTGGTCTGCTTCTCTTCCCTCCCCCCCCCCCCTAAAACCATTAACGGGTACCTCGGCTAGTTCAGACTTTGCTATGCATTCTGGGATTTGTAGACTTCTTGATCCGATGACCCATGGTCAAAGACAAAGGAAACCTGGACTGGGTGAGGTTCTCGCACATATAGATGGGAGACGCGAGAGCTGTGCATGGTCTCTGGGTTCGAACTTGCAACTTCAGCCTTAGGATGTCGTCAGCTTCCTGGCCGAGCCCTCCAATGACTTGCCTGCGAGTGACTGTCTGCAATGCACGCATGGTTGCAATGCGAGTGAAACAGCCACTATCATCGCCGCAGTCTAGCTGTGGAAGCACCGCTAGTCGACACTAAAGTTTACAGTCTTACTCGATAAATATTTTCTTTGTCCCAAGGAAATTACAGCACCGCTTGTTTTCTGAATTTGCCACTTGAGTGCTGATGGATGATAATCTGTAACAATTGGGACTCTGCCACTGTCACTTGTGCGGCTCTTCTGAATAAGTGCTTCCCTTGGTAAGTGTATTCTCTCACTGCATTATCTGCAGAGTCTCAATGCTGTAGTATACTAAGGAACTCCTCTGTACATGCAAGGGTCCTTACTGCTGCAGGTGCCTGTGATGAAGAGTGTCCTATTTTGAGGGTGTCCTCGCGTCAATTTTAGATTTCAAACAGACGAGCATCTTTTTGCTTATTCCCGGGATCTTGCACCTTTCTTTTCACCAGCACAGACTTGCACGTCCCTAATTAGTTCCTTATTTTGTACTAATGGAGGTGAATCTGACGGTAGGGGGGAAATGTACGCATCCATGGGAACACCTCTGGTCCGTGCTCATCGCATCATTTCATGCACTCTAGAGGGACTCGTCGCTGATGATGCTTTCTGAAAAAAATACACTGAACATAATCTTCACAAACATTATTTACAAAAGTTTAAGCTATTGCCAATATAAATTACAATCACTTTTATTTAAGTATTAATTATTTAAAAAAATTAAAAGCCGTTGCTATTTGTAATATCAATACATCTAAGTCACGTAAATACAAAACATGTTGCATTACAAATGCTATAGTCGTCCCGTGCGAAAGTTATAGCTATTGGCATTGAAAATGACAAAGCTATTAATTTAGCTATTTTCAAAATCAACACATAAATAAAAAAATTGTCATTTACAAGACCAATAGCTCAAACTTTCATAATGCGAGACCTATTGCATTGCAAATGCTGGTTTGCAATGGCAAACTAAAACGTCTCCTGCAGTACAAACGTGTCACTTCATCCCGTCAAATAAAATGGATAGCAAATCACGCAGAATGTGTGACGTTATGTCTGACGTTACATTCCAAGTTCGGGTACTGTCTCCAGCACAATTTTAAGAAGAGACGTCAGCATTTTCGCTCAGATGTAATCTTTCCCACGAGAGGACAAGTTGACATTTTATTTATTTTACATAACACGAAAACCACCTGAAGTTTTTGGGGCGCTTTACATGAGCACCAGTTATATTACACTAAGTGACATTGATTTTCTTGGTACTCTTTTTCAGTTTTATATAGCGCGAACTCGGCCTGAAGGTTATGGCTCTCTTGACAGGTGCACCAATAACCTTCCACACGGACACATTATTGTTTTAGGCACTAGAAGATTGAGTGCTTTTCCCAGAATCACAGAGTGTGGAGCCGATGTCGAGATTGGAACCTGGTTTCCCCGTTCCAAAGTCGGCAGCTCTGGCCTAACGCCACATCCCCCTCAAAATGAACGTATCTTAGCAGCATTGTCAGTGTAGCGTTCGTGTTCATCACCAGCGTCTCTCCCTTTAAACTAACACATGCATTTACACACATCTAAAAACAAGGACTGGAAGTTATTTTCTTTTTCGGTTTGGACCCTACTTTTTGATCCACCCGACAAACATGGCCGCGGTGTTTCCCTGGTGAGCGCTGTTCATGTAAGGCTACTCCCCTTCCTTTGCACACTTTAGTTTAGCCATGCAACATGCGAGGCGTTCTCAGGCCTCCCTTGAGCTGCCGCGCACGTCGGTCTACGGCGAGAGCTTCATGTCAAGCCCCAGGTTAAACTTCGCTTTGGAAAGCACGGGCTATTTTTTTTTTTTCGGTACCTGCGAGGCTGGAGAAGCCGCGAGCACGACAAAACGGAGAAAAGAGACGAGCTGTCCTCATCCACGAGGCTTTGATTGCAGCCATGATCCCAACCTATCATGGACCAAAGAGAACGGCACTAGAAAGTAAAGAAAGACTGGATCACGGACATACATGGCAATTGAAACAAGCATTGGCAAAGTTAATAGGTCGCTCCTATGCAAGAGATATTGGCTATGCCAATATGGTTTAGTAATGTTGTACACCAGAGTGGCATGGTTAAACATTAGTGGGGTAAAGGAGAGTGTCATGAAGTGCCATAAAATGGAGTGGAGTGTTATGAGGTAGCGGAGAGAGTGGCATACAGTTCAGTGGCATGGAGAAACGTGGTGTCATAGAGTAGCATGTAGTGTTGTGGAAGGAGTAAATTCTCGTAGAGTGGAAGGGCATAGAATTGAGTGGCATAAAGTGAAATGTTGTCAGAGTAGATTGTTGAGGATTGGTGTGTAGTGGCATAGAGGGTGTTACGAAGAGTAGAGAGTTTCGGAGTAGCGTAGAGCGGAGTAGATTGTCATAGAGTGGAGTAATGTGTCAAAGAACAGAGTGGTATGAAGTGGCATAGAGGGAGCTGCTTAGAGCGTTGTAAAATGGAGTAGTGTCGTAGAACTGCGTAGAGTGCTATAGAGTGGAGTAGAGCTTAATGGAGTAAAGCATCATAGAGTGGAGTGTCTTAGAATGGTGTGGAGTAGAGTAGCCTAAAGTGAAGTGGCGTAAATTGCAGAGCAGACTGGTGCAGAATGCAGTGGCATAAAGTAGAACGGTGCAGGTTAGAGAGCAGTGGCGTAGAGTGCAGTGAGTAGAGAGGTGTAGAGTGGCGTGGAGTAGGGTAGAGTGAAGGTGTAGAGTGGAGTCGAATGCAGTGGCATAGAGTGCAGTCATACAGAGTAGAGAGAGTGTAGGGTCGTAGAGTAGTGCTGAGTAAACTGATGCATGGTTGAGTATTTGCAGAGAGCAATGATGAAGAATACAGGGGTACAGAGTAGAATAGAGTGGCATAGTGTGCAGTAGAGTAGAATGTTGTAGAGTATAGCGGTGTAACGTGCAGTGGTGCAAAGTAGTTGGCATAGGTGCAGTTGCGTAGGGTGCATTCGTTTTGAGTAAAGTGGTGAAGAGTGCTGTAGTTTAGAGTAAAGTGGCATAGCGTAGAGTGCAGTGGCGTAGAGTAGTGTAAAGTAGCGCAGTATTGATTACAATGGGGTGGTGCAGAATGTAGTGGCATAGAGTAGATTGTTTCAGAGTAGAGTGAAGTGGTGCTGGGTAGAGAGGTGTGGTATAGAGTAGTGGTGTAGAGTACATTGCTGTAGAGTGCAGTTTTGCAAAGTGGAGTAGCCTAGACTGGAGTGGTGTGGAGTGCAGTTTAGTTGTGCTGAGTAGAGTGCATTGGCATAGACTAAAGTGTTGGAGAGTGGCAGAGAGTTCAGTGCTGCAGAGTAGAGTGTTGTAGAATGTATTGGTGTGGAGTTCAGTGGTGTAGAGTGGTGCAGAGTAAAGTAACAGAGTGTAAGGGTGTTGAGTGGCATAGAGTGCAGTGGTGCAGAGTAGGTTGGCATAGAGTGCAGTGGTGCAGAGTGTATTGGTTTTGAGTAAAGTGGTGTAGAGAACTTTGGTGTAGAGTGCAGCGGTGTAGAATACAGTGGCATGTGGAGTGGTGCAGAGTGGCGTAGACTGAAGTGGCATAGAATAAATTGTTTCAGAGTAGATTACAGTGCTATAGAGTAGAGTGTTGTAGTGTACAGTGGCATAGAGTGGAGCGATGCAGAGTAGCGTGACGTACAGTGAATGGCCTAGAGTGGAGTGGTGCAGGATAGAGCGCAGTGGCAAAAGAGTGCAGTGATACAGATAGAGTGCATTAGGATCGATTAGAACAGTGTAGTGACAGAGTGCAATGGCGTAGAGTAGATTGTTTCAGAGTAGATTGTTTCAGTGTAGAGTGGTGTACTGTGGAGTGGGGCATGGTATAGAGTAGTCAGGTAGAGTGCATTGCTGTAGAGTGAAGTATTGCAAGGTGGTGCAGAATGAAGTGGCCTGGTGTGGTGTAGAGTGCAGTGGTGCACAGTAGTTTAAAGTGGCATGGAGTGCATTGATGTAGAGTGCAGTAGAGTGGGGCTGAGTGGAGTGCAGTGGCATAGAATAAAGTAGTGTGGAGTGGCAGAGAGTTCAGTGCTGCACAGTGAAGTGTTGTAGAATGCATTGGTGTGGAGTGCAGTGGCATAGAGGGGTGCAGAGTAAAGTAACTGCAGTGGTGTAGAGTAGAGTGGCGCAGAGTAGATTGGCATAGAGTGGATTAGAGTATATTGGTTTTGAGTAAAGTGGTGTAGAGAGCTTTGGTGTAGAGTGCAGCGGTGTAGACTACATTGGCGTGTGGGAGTGGTGCAGAGTGGAATAGAGTGGTGTAGACTGCAGTGGCATAAAGTAGATTGTTTCAGAGTACAGTATTGTAGAGTAGATTAGAGTGGCTTAAAGTGGATTGGCATAGAGTAAAGTGGCATAGAGTGGAGCGATGCAGAGTAGCTTGACGTAGAGTGAAGTAGCCTAGAGTGGAGTGGTGCAGGATAGAGTGCAGTGGCATAAGAGTGTAGTGATACAAAGTAGAGTGCATTGGCAAAGAGTAGAGCGGTGCAGTGGCGGAGTGCAATCGCGTAGAGTAGATTGTTTTAGTGTAGAGTGGTGTACGGTGGAGTGGGGCAGGGTAGAAAGGCATGGTATAGAGCAGTGGCGTAGAGTGCATTGCTGTAGAGTGCAGTATTGCAGAGTTGTGCAGAATGAAGTGGCCTGGTGTGGTGTAGAGTGCAATGGTGCATAGTAGTTTAGAGTGGCGTGGAGTGCATCGGCGCAGAGAAGAGTATAGTGGCATAGAGTTCAGTGACAGAGTACAGTGCTGCTGAATAGAGTGTCGTAGAGTGCAGAGGTGTGAAGTAGAGTGCAGTGGTGTTAAGTGGTGCAGAGTAAAGTAACAGGGCAATGGTGCAGAGTGGCATAGAGTACAGTGGTGCAGAGTAGATTGGTGTAGAGTGTATTGGTTTTGAGTAAAGGGGTGTAGAGTGCAGCTGCGTAAAATACAGTAGCGTGAAGTGGTGTAGAGTGGCATAGAGTAGATTGTTTCATAGTAGAGTGAAGTGGCGTAGAGAGCAGCGGTATAGAGTAGAGTGTCATATAGTTCAGTGGTGCAAAGTAGATTAGAGGGGATTGGTGTAGAGTACAGTGGCATAGAGTGGAACGATGCAGAGTAGGGTGGCAGAGAGAGCAATATTGCAGAGTAGGGTGATAGAGTGAAGTAGCCTAGAGTGGAGTGGTGCAGGGCAGAGTGCAGTGGCATAAGATAGAAGTGATACAGAGTAGAATGCATTGTCATAGAGTGGTACAGTGGCGTAGAGTGCAATAGAGTGGCAGTGGCGTGGAGTGCTGTGACAGAGCGTAACGGTGTAGTGACCAAGCATTCAGTGGTGTGCTATGTCATAGAGTAGAATGTTGTAGAGTATAGTGGTGTAAAGTGCAGTGGTGCACAGTAGTTATAGGTACAGTGGCACAGGGTGCATTGGTTTTGAGTAAAGTGGTATAGAGTTGCGCAGTGTAGAGTGCAGTGGCATAGAGTAGATTGTTCAGAGTGGAGTGGTGCAGGGTAGAGTATAGTGGCGCAAGGTAGATTGCAGTGGCGTAGAGTAGTGGCATAGAGCACATTAGAGTAGTGTTGAGTAAAGTGGTGCAGCGTTGATTGCGGTGGTGCAGAGTGGTGTAAAGTGCAGTGGCGTAGAGTAGATTTTTCAGAGTAGAGTGGTGTAGTGCAGAGTGGAGGGGTGTAGAATGCAGTGGTGCATGGTAGGGTGCACTGCCAGAGTAGAGGCGTAAAGTGTAGTGTCAGAGTGCATTGGTATACAGTATTTATTTATTTATTTTTATTTATTTATTAAGTTTATATAGCGCGACAGCTACCCGTAAGGGTTTCCCGGCGCTGAAAGACAAAAGCAAACAAGTGCTCCTAGAGGATTATTGGACAAAGAGCCAGGTCTTCACGGCTTTGCGGAAACGAAGGTGACAGGACTCCATTCGCACTACCAAGGGAAGGGAATTCCAAAGTTTAGGTCCCAAAGTTGCAAAAGATCTACCGCCCATTCTCGAAAGTCTAAACTTGGGGGTGCAAAACAAGTTTTGAGAGGAGGAACGAAGTGAACGGGCAGGAATATAGGGTGTGACAAGGGACTGAAGATAAGAAGGGGCCGCTCCAATCTTGATCTTGTGCATGATGCATAATGCCTTGAATTTTATCTATTTTACAGTAGATTTGAGTAGCATAAATTGCAGTAGAATCGTGTAAAATGGTGCAGAGTGTAGGGTAGAGTGGTAGTGTGCGCAGTGGTGCAGAGCAGAGTGTCCAAGAGTACAGTGGTGTATAGTGGCGTACAGTGCAGTGGTGCAGAGTAGATTGGCATAGAGTGTATTGATTTTGAGTAAAGTGGTGTAGAGTGCTGTAGAGTGGCACAGAGTGCAATAAAGTGGTGTAGAGTGCAGTGGCATAGAGTTGATTGTTTCAGAGTAGAGTGCAGTGGTGCAGAGTAGATTAGTGCTAGTTAGAATGGATTGGCGTAGAGTTCATTGGTGCAAAGTGGCAAAAAATTAGAGTAGCTGAAAATACAGTGGTGCATAGTATAGTGGTGTGGAGTGCATTGGCGTAGAGTGCATTGGCACATGGTACAGTGGTGCAGGGTAAAGTGGCATAAAATGCAGTGATATAGAGTAGATTGTTTCAGAGTTGTGTGCAGTGGTACAGAGAAGAGTGCATCAGCATAGAGTACAGTGGCACACAGTGAGTGTTGCAGGCTTGGGTGGCATAGGGTGGAGTGGTGTAGAGTACAGTGGTGCATAGTAGAGTAGTGTGGAGTAGAGTGCATTGGCATGGAGTGGTTTAGAGTGGAGTGGTGCAAAGAAGAATGCAGTGGGGAGTGGCATAGTGTGGAGTGGTGGAGGGTAGAGTGCAGTAGCATGAAGTGGTGTAGATTAGAGAGTATACAAGGTATAGTAGTGTACTGCCATTACAGACAACACTTCTTCAATTGAAATTACCATTAGATTTGCACTTACAAACAGTTTTACTAATAAAAGTATAGAGCACACAACGATAATTTGTAGAAATGTAATCACCTAGTGTATTGATTTGATCATCAGCTCATTTACAGGCATTTACATTTTGTTGTGTGCTAGAAAGAAAAAATAACATTGTACAGCCTTCCTGAAACAGTCCCCTAGTAGCCGGCATTATTGTCACATAAATCCTCTCACTTTGAAGTCAGGAGAAAAAAAAATACCAAGCTTCCTGGAAGCCACAGCCTAATATTTGACCTCTGTCTTTGAATGCACAGTAAACGTGACAAGATAAGAACAAGATTTATAGGTCTGTTTACAGAAAGTGAGTCTGTGGAAGAATACAATAAACAAGGTTTGAGCAACAGGAGGAACTAAGTCATGCGGGACAGCCTAAAGCAAATAAATCCAGCCAATAGAAAGCCAGAAAATGTGAGTTACAAACCACAAAGCCAATGGTAAGCAACGAGGGGAATGCACTCCTAGGTCAACTTTCTGAAGGTCCCCAAGTTGTCTTTAGCAAACCAGACAGCTGCAGTGTCTGGTAGGCTGCGACCTAAAAAGGTTGACATTGGAAAAGAATGGTAAAAGTAATACTGCGTTAACAAAGGCAGATGTATCGTGTAGCAGCCATGATACACCGTATTACAGTCATGTATTTGTAGGTTAACTATTAGCAATGCAGGGGGCGTGGCCAAGATGGCAGCCACGGCAAACGCAATCTAGGGAGCTCCGAGCTGGCCCGCTGAATATCCTTCATCTATCCTGCTCCTCCCGCCTGCTCCTCTACAGCCCAGCCCTGCCCTTGTGTGCAGGGGACCAGCTGACGGAAAAGCGACACACGGCTGCCCCACAGAGCTGGCTGACTACAGTACATCTGAACGACACGGGGCAACCATTTATTGCGATGGTGCCTTGGCTGCTGGTGGAGCGCAAGGCCTCGATTGGAGCAGGAGGCCCATAGACATTAGTTGTGGTGGCTCATCTGCGTCTGCAGTAAAGGTTAATCCTCGGCCTGTCCCAGACTGGTACACGCTGGGTCCACATACCCCCTAGTTGACATACAACTCTAGAGACCAGCCTCTCGTGCTCCCCTAGCTGTGAGCTGTGAGGGCTGGGACAGAGTTGTGGAGCATCCTAGGCTTATCCGTCATGGTTCCTCGTCTTGGAGGGAGTAACCATGGGGAAAGACAGACCGCAGAGCAAACTAAGATGTACCAGTATATGGCCCAAGGGACCGACCATGGGTGGATTCGCCACAGGAACCCCCTCTTGCTACTACAGTCACGCATACAGATCCCACAGGAGCCCAGATCCTTGCCGCCATTGAGGCCTCAAACGTGACTGTACAGGGCAAGATTGATGGTGTGATGTAGGCCTGCTGAGGGTGGACCTCCACGTGGTGGCGGAAAGGTCCCTGGCCACCAAACAGACCGTTGCTGAGCTGCAGGCCGTGGTTTCCACGTTGAACTCAGCTCTTACAGATTTGTCTGGGAAGACTGGGGTCCTTGAACACAGGGCCGAAGATGCAGAGGGTCGTTCTCGAACATGCAATCTGCAGTTTGTTGGTTTCGCAGAGGGAGCTGAAGGGAGGACCTCTGAACTATTCCTTGAAAATTGGATTAAGATTGCACTTCCGGCGGCCTCTCTCTCCCCTCGGTTTATGATAGAGCAGGCTCATCTGGCATTGTGACAAGTCCCTCTGTTAGCGCCCCACCTCGCACACTCATTGACAAAATTCTGAACTATAGGGACCATGACAGCATTCTCCAGGAGGCCAGATGGATAGGCGACCCTGTTATCGAAAACCACACTATCAGTATATTACGATTATAGGCGCTTGGTACAGCAGCAGAGGATGTCCTTCGGTGGTGTGAAAAAGAAATTGAGATGCAATACAGCTGCAATGCCTGTTGCTCTACCCAGTCAAATTAAAAGTTATCCATGATGGACGCACCATTTCTTCTCTACTCCTGAGGCAGCATGGGACTGACTGGAGGTGAGAGAAGATCGGCCCTTGAGCTCAAGAGGAAGCTGATGGCCGCACCGAGGGTCGCAGAACTCACACAAGGTGAATAAGCGAGGACGACGAGGTGGACAGGCTTCTCAGTCCTCGGAGTGGGTGGTGGTCCTGCAGGATGGTTCCCTAGACCTAGAGCAGTTGATCTCCCGTCTTTTATCAATCCAGTGCAACTCCAGACAGAACGTGAAGCCAGGGCACTGGTGACCACTTTGAATTTGGATGCCAGCATGGGTGATATCGTAGAGGATACTCTCCCCCGACCACAGTTCCCTGAACTGAGGCAATAACCCTGTGAACATATGTCTCATTCTTGGGGAGCGTCACTATTGGAGAGCTGTTGTGCATGGGAGGGTGGAACAGACAGCCAGTACGCAGTGTGCCTTTGTTGGGGGCAACTTGATGCTTCCTTTTTGGCATGGTGGAGGCACTGGGTGAATGTATGTGCGTGATAGCCCCCACTTTTTCCCACCCCTTTCCCCAGCTGAGTGTTATGTGTGTGGAGTGGCTGAGTGAGTGATTTCGTGGGTGTTGTGGCCCAGGATGGGTGAGAACTCTTGCAGCTCACTGACGAGTGTGGCGGTCAGGACACTCTCTCAGCCCAGCACAGTAGTATTGATCATTTGACTGTGGTGTGTATGTGTAGTACATAGCACACAGGTGGCACTATTTATTGTCTATGAATGTTAAGTGGTGCACATTGAATCTAATTTGGAGCTGCGAAAATCCCTCACCACTGAACTGAGGGTTGTTTGTGATTATTGTTTTTTTTAAGTAGTTCTTCTGTTTAGGTTGGAGGGTTATGGGGTTGTAATATGATTGGGGAGGCATGTCTTGTTTTTGCAGTGTTTACCCAGGGGCTGGGAGGAACTGTTTGTCTTCATAGATGTTTTTGGTGGCACCATTGGCGAGGTACTCGCGATGGGAACCCACATGGTCACAATTCAAGCGAGGGCTCAGTTTAAAAATGTAACATGGAATGTACAGAAACTCAACTACTCTGTAAAAAGATATAGAAATATAGAGCACATAGCTATGTTACAGGAACTGAATTTGTCAGAATCGGAGATGCAAAAGCTGCATAAGAAATGGAAAGGTCATATGTTCTCTGCGACTTACTTCACCTGTGCCCAGGGGTGATTTGGTTAACCCCACTCAGTCCTTAGCTGTGAGGCGGACATAGAGGGGAGATAGGTCTTGGTGCATGCTGAGCTGAATGGTACAGAAACCTGCCTACTGAATGTCTATGCCTGAATGTGGATGACAGAGCCTTTTACCTACACTTGGAGACTCACTGCTGCCATATAAAGGGACCCTGGTACTGTGGGCTGGGGACTTCAACTGCATCCTGGATGGCACACGAAACAGGCAACCACAGAGAGTACACACTAAACCCACATGACTGCTGCTCTCCGTGGGGTGCTACATTTGTTATACCCCTGAGTGGTCAGCCTTTAGTAGAGTAGATCGCTTTTTACTCGCTGAGGGGGTGGCCAGGACAGTACTACAGGCACGGGTGCTAGGGCCGTTCCTTTCGGACCATGCCCCTGTGCTATTGGAATGGGAAACGGGGTGTGGGCGGCCACGGGTCCCCATTTGGAGACTACAGTCAGAGGCTTTGCGAGACTATGTATTCCATGAAGTTGGAGGTGACCATTGATTACTTCAACAACAACTGGCATACCACCGCTGGAAGGAGGACAGAATGGGAAGCACTAAAGGTGGTGGCACGTGGAGAGTGCTTTTCTAGGGTGAGTGGGTTGAGAAAGCACCTGGAGAAGGATCTATCTATGGTGGAAGATACCGTGGCTAGATTACAGGGAGAGGAACCCGATGGGGGTTGCAGGGGGAGGCACTGCTGTGCGCCCAGCTCAGGATGGGAGACATATGGGACCAGTTAGAGTGCCTGGTCGGTCAAGAAAGTCCCCAGTTGCTCCATCGTGAGAGGGATAAATTGGGGTGGTTGCTGGCATGGCTACTTAAACCTGAGTACTTCCGAATCATTCTGACACTGAAGCAGGCCGATAACAGTCCTGTGCCACTCAGAATTTGATATAATCCCCTACTGCATGCTCATTTTACGGCAATGTATATAGAGGGTACACGGATTGACTCAGCGGTCATTGGTCCATTCTTGGATGACCTTGAGCTTCCCTGCCTTACAGTAGGTTAACTTGACGACCTAGGCGAGGAAATTCACCTGGAAGACCTCCGCAAAGCGGTGACTAACATGGCTTGCAACAAATCTCCGGGGCCTGACAGGTTACCAGTAGAATGTTTCCAGAGATTTGCAGACCTTCTGCTCCCTTGGGTGCTGAAGACCCTGTAAGAGGCCAGACGGGTGATGATTTTGTCTCCGTCAATAAAGGAGGCCCAAATTGTAATGCTACTCAAACCAAGCAAGGACCCTCATAAGCCCGGCTCCTATCGACCCTTATCCATGTTGGGTGTCAACAGTAATATTATAGCTAAAGTGTTGCTGATGCGCCTGGGCAGGGTGGTGACCCATTTGGTCCATGAGGACCAATGCGGGATTATGCCAGGCAGGGGAACCCACACCAATCTGCGAAGGTTATCTCACACTCTACATGCAACAGCCAGCAGGAATATAAGAGCTGCTGTCTCAGCTTTAAATATTGAAAAGGCCTTCGATACCCTGTGATGGGACTACTCATGGGAGGTTCTGGGAAGGATGGGCCTTGGTCAGGAATTTATAACTTTTGTTCGCCTACTATATTGTCATCCGACAGCACAGGTTTGTAGTGGGGGTGTGATTTCCAACACTATTTCAATAGATAGGGATGCCTGTTGTCCGCGCTCCTTATCACATTGGCAATGGAGCCATTGGCAATCCGACGTGACATGGCTCACTGGGGCATCATTCTAGATGGCCGTACCCATTGTGTCCCTATATGCAGACGATGCATTGTTCGATGTAACCCACCCAAGCAGCCCATGCCTACCCTTTTAAGCATTTTGTCAGCATTCGGAGCAGTGTAGGGGTTTAATGTTAATGCCCAGAAATTGGTCATGTTACCGCTGGCAATACTGGTTGGGAAAGAGATCGCTGCCCTCCCCCGCTAGGGTTAGTTGGGAATGAGACCGTTTCTGTGACCTGGGGATCCAGGTCACACACTTGGCTGAGGCCAAACACACCTTCAATATGGGAGCGGTCCTTTCGGGTCTGGAGTTCTCCATTAGCTTCTGGAATCACATGTACCTGTCTATTATGGGGCGTGTGGCGCTGGCCCGGATGGTCCTCCTGCCTCAAGGTCCTCCAGAACTCCTTTTGTTTTATTCCCAGAACTACTTTTAACGCCCTCAACACCTTCCTTATCTATTTGGTATGGACTGGGAAACATTGCAGGGTAAAAGTAGAGCTTCTGAAACTGGATGTGGATCTGGGGGAACTTCGGCCTCCCGGACCTGGGTCTTCATTATCTTGCTGGCTTCCTCCAATATGCGGCGCAGTGGTGCACAGAGGTCCCCAATATGAAGAAACTCCAGGCTGAGCGGGGAGCAGATCCCCCAAGTTGTCACATGATGGGTTCCAGGACCACCCCTGCATTACCCATTTGGGGTTCGCCAGGTCACGTGGGCCTCAGAACCAGCAGTTACCCTGGTCTTCCGTAGAGCTCCATGCACACAGATGCTCCCCCTGCAATGGCTTCATAGCTTTCGCCATATACAGTCTGTGATGGACTTGACAGGATGGTTCGACGGCGGGAGACCTGACTAAACAGGACCCGTCTTTCCTTCACTGAAGCAAGGGAATATTTTTTACCGTACGCAAAAGTATTGTGCACTGCCTCGAATTATGGCCCTCCTTTCCCAAAGAATCTAGTACCGTGTTAATGATCCTTGAACGAGGCTCCTTCAGAGGTTCGATCTCCCACCTATATTGGGCACTGAAGAAGTTTCCTGGTTCCAGTACAGATGGTCGACGGACTTGCTGTCACCCTAAGCCCAAAGGTTGGCTCGGTTCAACGTGGCATACTCGCTGAAATGTCCCTATTGTCGCATTAAGCCCGCAACGTTTCTGCATATGACATAGGAATGTACCCGACTTCAGGAATACTGGTTGAGGGCCCTTGAGACATTGCGGGAGGCCACAGTAATTCAGCCTTCTACCAGCCCCCAAATCTAAAAATCGAATACAACACAAATTTGCACTACTGGGACTTGTAGTGGCTAAACGCCAAATTGCTATCCATTGGACGCACCCAGCATCCCTTAGGCTGACTGCATGGAGTAGACATGTGTGAATAAGGAGTAGTAGAGGTTGCGCGTAGTTCGCACTGACAGGAATACTTACCAGGATTTGGAGACCTAGGGGATCATGCTGAAGAAACTACCGTTGGTTGGCCACCCGAGTGGGGACACAGAGCCCCGGTCTCAGACGGGGAGCTCCAGCACACAGACAATACCTAATGCCATGTCTGATTGACTATCACCAGCTGGGGGAACAGTCTGATGTGTGCATTGAGATTGGCTGACTGACCTTTGCAGAGTGTTGGAGCAGGCTGGGTCCGGGGAAAGGGGGTGGGGGCCCTTTTCCTCCCCCCAAGGGTGTGGTGACTTTTTTTAGTGACAACATTGCTATAGTGGTTAACCCCAACAATATGTGCGGCCAGATGGGTACGTATCAGATTAGATGCCTCATGACGTAGCCATGTCACCATGTTACTCAATGTGTTGTGTCCATCCGGAGTGAGTGGGATGTACTCTGATATGTATTGAGCCTATCACTATACCATAGCGATTTGTGATATATTACCTCTACCAATTGCTGCCTCAGTTTCTCTTTCCTTTCTTTTTTTGGTTCCATGCGGTGTATTATTGACAACTGTTTACATCATCGGAGATGTACAGCACTCCTAGCATTTTTTTTATGTACCTCATTGTTAGAAATGGGGGTCTTTAGTTGGAAAGGGTTTGCACCTTTGCCAAAATAGGGACCCTTCTTCCTAGTCAGGATAAGGGAGTTACACTCCTAAAATAACCCCTGCTCACCCCCTTGGTAGCTTGGCACAATCAGTCAGGCTTATCTTAGAGGCAGTATGTAAATCATTTGCACATAACCAACAGTAATACAGTGTAAGCACTACAAAAAGACACCATACCAGTTTAGAAAAATATCCAATATTTTTATATACTTAAGGCAAGACCAAAAACACAAACATTCCACAATACAGTAGTTAAAATTCTTCAGTTATCAAAATATACTTGAAAAACAGTTGCTTGATGGTGATAGCTCCATCTGGGGCTATCACGGCATCGTGAGCAAACAAATCCAAACAGTTCTGGCTGACCGCGGCGTCGCGGGCCAGCTACAGTGTCAGAAAGACCCGCAAACAGTACCTTTTAGAAATGCAGGGCATCGGTGACCTCTCGTTGAGCCTCCGAAAGCACGGCGGCCGCAGGTGTCGGTTCCAGAGGCCCGTGCAGGAGTCGTCGGGCCCCTCGAAGTCACACGCGTTGCAGATCGAACTCCTCTCTGTTGAATTCAAGAGGGCTGGCGTCGGCAGGCGTCAAGTGTTGGAGTGCGTCGTGCGGTGCCCTCAGGTCACGGTGCGAGCAACCGCTCGGTGGAGGCGTCAGATGGCGTAGTCAGTGAGACCAGGGTCGCGGTGCAAAGTGAATGCGGTGCAGGCAGGTCACGGTGCAATCAGTGTCGTCGTCGATAGCGCCGGCGTCGGTAGGCCAAGGCTGCGGTTCGGGATGAGGGTGGTGCGTCATGTAACTTTACAAGCGGTGCCCTCGAACCACGGTGCAAGCGGCGGCATAGATGTTGGCGTGGAGCGGCGGCATCGGTGAAACCAGGGTCGCAGTGCCTTCAGGACACGGAGTCGGCAGCGGAGGCATCGGGTTGCTTTTCTTCTGTTGCAGCACAAAACACAAAAAGTTCCCAATGCTGAGGGCAGAAGAGCTTGAAGTCTTCGCTGTTCCTGAGACTTTTTGAACAGGGGGCAGGCTCCTCCTCAAGCCCTTGGAGAAACTCACAAAAGTAGATTGCAGAAAGTTCTGTCCAGTCCTTTCACTGACCAAGACAGAAGCAGCCACTGCAGGCCAACACAGCAAAGCACACAGCAAAGTTGTAGTTCCTCCTCACAGCTTCTCCAGCTCTTCTTCTTGGCAGTCTTCTTGATCCAAAAGAGTTATAAAGTTCAGGGGTCTGGGCCCCAATATGTATATCCCCAAATCCTTTGATCTCTTAGGCAGAGAGTGTCTGTGCCCAGCCAAAACCAGTTCTGCCTTCTCTGGTGTGGCTTCCTGGCAGGAGGTGGAGACGGCATTGTCAGAGGCAGACCAGGCCTATTCAGGTGCAAGGAAATCTCCTCTCCCTACTCTAAATGCAGCCTAGGTCTATTCAGCCCTTTTCTGACCCACCTAGACTACCCGAAGCCACTCCTGCTCCCCAGCCCCTGTCATCCAAAACCCAGACAGTCAATCCACAATCCCTGCAGAGGCACGCTGGATGGTTAGGCAAGAAAATACCTACTTTCTAAAAGTGGTATTTTCAAACACAGAATGCAAAAATCACCTTCACTAAAAGATGCATCTTTAGATTCTGAGTTCAGGCATACTAAACTTCATCTTCCTACCTAGTTCCCAGAGCCAGTTATGTTTATACGATGTTATAAACAAACTCCCCATTCTGTCCTATGGTGAACAGGTAGCCTTGCAATAGTGAAAAAAGAAATTGGCAGTGTTTCACTATCAAGACATGCCACACACACACCAGGGCATGTCCTACCTTTCACATACACTGCACCCTGCCGACAGGGGTACCATGGGCCTACCTTAGGGGTGACTGACATGTAAGAAAAGGGAAGGTTAGGGCCTGGCAAGTGGGTGCACTTTCCAAGTCGACATGGCAGTAGCAGACTGCACACAGGCTCTGCAATGGCAGGCCGGAGTTACATTTACGGGCTGTTTGTGTGGGTGGCACAATCCAGTGCTGCAGCCCACCAACAGAATTTGATTTACGGGCTCTGGCACACACAGTGCACTTTACTAGGGACTGACACATAAATCAAACAGGCCAATCATGGAAACACCAATCCACAACACATTTTACCACAGGAGCACTTGCACTTTACCACTGATCAGCAGTGAGAAAAGTGCGCAGAAACACTAAGCCAGCACAAACAGAGTAAAAACCGGGAGGTCAGAAAGCAAAAACTCCGGGGAAACACACCAAAAGAGGCCAAGTCTAACACATGTCCCCTCCAGCTGAAAGTAGGAAGAACTACTCACCCTCCTGGAAGTTCTCTTCACTAAGGCAGAAGAACCTGGACAGACCATCTGCATTGGCGTGTTCTGTGCCAGGGCGGTGTTCCACTGTAGGAAGATGGACCACCTCAGCAGTTTTGGATTCTCACCCCTCATTTGCATTAACCATCTGAGGGGCCTGTGGTCTGTCTGAACCCGGAAGTGAGTCCAAAATAGGTAGGGCCTCAGCTTTTTCAGTGCCCAGACCACAGCGAAAGCTTCTCTTTCTATGGCTCTCCACCTCTGTTCCCTGGGGAGTAGTCTCCTGCTAATGAAGACTACAGGCTGGTCTAGGCCCTCTTCGTTCAGTTGTGAGAGCACCCTTCCCACACCATGCTCTGAAGCGCCAGTCTGCACGACAAATTTCTTGAAGAAGTCGGGTGCTTTGAGCACGGGTGCTGTGCACATGACAGCCTTCAGGGCATCAAAAGCCTTCTGGCAGGACTCATTCCAGATCACCTTCTTGGGCTGCTTCCTGGTAGTCAGCTCTGTCAAGGGGGCAACAATGGTGCCATAGCCCTTAAACCACCTGTAGTACCTGATGAGACCTAGGAAGGCTCTCACCTCTGTCTGGGTCTTGGGGCTCCTAAGCCAGATTGGTGTCAATCTTGGGCTGTAGGGGCGCCACCTGGCCGCTTCCTACCTGGTTTCCCAAGTACACCACAAAACCCTTCCCAATCTGGCACTTACTGACCTTGATCATAAGGCCTGCCCTCTGCAGCGCCCTCAAAACTTCCCTGAGGTGCTGCAAGTGTTCTTCTCAGCTGGAACTGAACTCTGCGATGTCATCCAGGTATGCAGCACTGAAATCCTCCAGTCCAGCCAACACCTGGTTGACCAACCTCTGAAAGGTGGCAGGGGCATTCTTCACCCCAGAAGGCATCACCTGGAACTGGTAATGTCCTTCTGGGGTTTAGAATACTGACCTCTCTTTGACTGCATCGGTTAAGGCAATCTGGCAGTACCCAGACTTTAAACGTGCTGAGGAACTTGGCAGCTCCCAACCGATCAATGAGCTCAGCCGCTCTGGGGATTGGGTGCGCGTCAGTCCTGGTGACAGCATTGAGCCCACAGTAGTCCACACAAAACCGCAGTTCTGGAGTGGCACTGGGTGCAGCATCCTTTGGGATCATAAACACTGGGCTGGCCCAAGGACTGTTGGAGGACTCAATCACCCCTAACGCCAACATCTTAGAGACCTCCTCTTTGATGCTGGCCCTGACCCGGTCAGTCAACCTGTAAATCTTGTGCTTCACAGGAGGGCAGTCACCGGTGTCCATGTCATGGGTATACCAGTGAGTAACACCTTGGGTCAGAGAGAACTGTGGGGCAAACTGACCCAGCAACTTGTGACAATCGCTCTGCTGCTCTGGGTTCAGAGTAGGGGAGAGGATCACACCTTCCACTGACCCATCGTGCTCCTTGGTAGACAGGAGGTCAGGGAGAGGTTCATTCTCCTCTGCCACCCCATCATCTGTCGCCAAGAGCATGCTCACTTCGGACCTCTCGAAGTGGGGCGTGAGCCGGTTCACGTGGAGGACCCTCAAAGGGTTCCTTGGAGCCCGCAAATCCACCAGGTAGGTGACATCACTTTGGCCCTCCACCACCTCAAATTGCCCAGTCCACTTGTCCTGCAAGGCACAAGGTTCCACTGGGGCCATAACCCACACTTTCTGCCCAGGTTGAAATCCGACCGGAGAGGCATTCTGGTCATACCACTTCTTTATTTCTTCCTGGCTTGCTTCTAGGTTTGCCTGAGCGAGTTTCCTGAAGCGAGCAGTTTGATTTCTGAAGGCTAGCATGTAACTGGACACATCCTGGGGAGTTTTCCTGGGAGCTGCCTCCCAGCCTTCCTTCACCAAACTGAGAGGGCCTCTCACAGGATGACCATACAGAAGCTCAAAAGGACTGAACCCAAGAGACTTCTGTGGCACCTCCCTGTACACAAAGAGATGGCATGGCATGAGGACGTCCCACTTATGCCTCATATGTTTGGTTAGACCCTTAATCATGCCCTTCAAGGTCTGGTTGAATATCTCCACCAAACTGTTAACTTGTGGGTGGTAAGGAGTGGTGAACTTGTAGGTTACACCACACTCCTTCCACAGGGATGTCATAACTTGATTAGAAATTGGTCCCCCTGTCAGAAACCACCTCTCTGGGGAACACCACACGAGAAAATATCCCCATTAACGCCCGGCCCACCACTGGCACCGTCATCGTTCTGCGAGGGATTGCATCCGGGTACCTGGTGGCATGGTCCACCAAGACCAGGATGTACCCGTTGCCCATGTCAGTCTTGGGATCCAGTGGCCACACATTGTTCATCCCTACCCTTTCAAAGGGTGTTCCAAAAACTGGAAAAGGTTGGAGAGTAGCTTTGACCTTCCTCCCACTCTTACCACTTGCCTGGCAAGTTTGGCAAGACCTGCAATGTCCATCTGACTGCCTTCGCATTTGGGGCCAGAAGAAGTGGGTGACAAGCCTGTCAAAGGTCTTGTCCTGCCCCAAATGTCCTGCCAAAGGCACGACATGAGCCAGACCCAGTAGGAAGGTCCTGAAGCGCTGGGGTCCCACCAGCACACGGGCTAACCCAGGCTCAGTGACCTTAAGCTCACTATACAGGAGACCATTCTCCCAGTAACTCCAACGTGATCCAAACTGATCACCAGCTGCCTGGTCTGCAGCCTGCCGCCGCAGACCCTCTAGAGAAGGGCACTCTTTCTGCTCCTTACAGAATTCTTCCCTGGTGGGACCCCCTTCTTGTTGCCAATGGGTCAGCTCAGAGATGTCTCCCAGTTCAGCTACCTGCTCCCCTGTAGGCACTGGGGCGTTCCCCTCAAGGTCCGCCTCCTCCCAGTCCATGGGACCATCAGGGGCCGCTTTCCCGCGCCTCGCCCTTTCTCTTGGCAGGGACTTGGGCCACTGTTTTAGGCTTCAAGTCCTCTTGATCACCCTTTCTGGCCACCATTGACCGAGTGGACACGCATGCCCACTCTGGCAACCCAAGCATTTCCAAGGGAGACCTGAGCTCAACATCCTTCCATTAGGACTGCTCCAGGTTGTTACCTAATAGACAATCTACAGGCACAGAAGGGCTCACATCCACCCTCAAGGGACCCGAGACTCCACCCCCCACTCGAAGGGAACTTGCGCCACCATACACTGGCGCTCTGAATGGTCCACAGCAATTACTTGGTGGAATGCCCCTGGGACTACCTGCTCCTCAGAGACCAGGTAACACCGGACTGAGGTCACCAAAGCTACATAAGCCGCGTTACCATAGGCTGCGCCCTGCGTTGTGCACTGTCGTTAGGACTTTTAAATTATTTACTTTCCATTCAGGCAACTTGTTGTTTTTTAAATACCTGGACTCGCTGCTGTCCCTCATTGCACCGCACGCCTCCCGCTCCAACCCCGGTCCACCGCAGCTGATAGCTGTTTGAGTGGAGGGCGGACCGGGTAGAGCGAGACACGCCCCCTCTGGATTGTCCTGCACTTAAGGGAGGCAGCCTCAGCAACGCGCGACCAAAGCTACATAAGCCGCGTTACCATAGGCTGCGCCCTGCGTTGTGCACTGTCGTTAGGACTTTTAAATGATTTACTTTCCATTCAGGCAACTTGTTTTTTAAATACCTGGACTTGCTGCTGTCCCTCATCGCGCCGCATGCCTCCCGTTTCTACCCCGGTCCACCGCGGCTGATAGCTGTTTGAGTGGAGGGCGGACCGGGTAGAGCGAGACACGCCCCCCCTCGCCTTACGGTCAGATTTATTCGCCCCATGACAGGAACGCGCAGCGGACGCGCGCAGTGGGCATGCCGGCAGCGCGCCAAAGGCAAGCCCGTCTGCGCCCAACCGGGCCCAGGGTCCACGGTCCCTGGTCAAATCATTAGATATGCCCCTGATGAGCTACGGGCACTAAGACCTTCGGTAAGAGCGTGCCCTCCCCATGACTCTACCACTTGTAGCCGCATCTCAGCTAATGGTATCCCTGCATCACAGTGAGAGAATGCTCCTCCCTCACATCTTCGTGTAGCTAGTAAGACTATGGCAACCAAGCAAACTACTGACATTTTTCTACTGCTCACCTCGGATAAACCAGATGTACTTCTTATCACCGAAACCTGGCTCACCCAAGATTCCCTACTCGACATTCTAGCAGCCCTCCCCTCCGACTATTACATCTTGTCGGAAAACAGGGTCGCTGGGAAGGCGGGAGGAGGGGTGGCGGCTATAATTAATAAAAACTGTAAATTCACCACCATGACCTCTCTCATCCTCCCGGAGGCAGAGAATCTGGTCATAAAACTTGACATGGACTCAGGCTCTTTGGTACTGGTTCTCATTTACCGCCTCCCGCAGGCAATGCCCTCCTTCCCTATGTCTCTTAGCGAACAAATGGCCACCCTAGTGGTAAACCACGCAAAGGTACTTCTGATCGGGGACCTGAACTATTGGTTTGATGAGGCCTCGGGGGGGACCTCACGCCGCTGAATTAGCGGAACTTTTATCCAATCTCAATCTAGCTCAACACGTACACTCCCCCACCCATGAAAAAGGACACATCTTAGACCACATTTGGTCCCACAATATCTCACTCTCCACCCCCTTAATCTCCCCATGCATTTGGTCAGACCATCATTTGATACAATTTACCATCACTTCCAACGGCGTCAGAAAACTCACTCCCTTGGCGGGGGAGCCACCGGGAAATGGAAATCACTAAACAAAGTGGACTTCATTAACACCCTGGAGAACTCCGTACCCACCTTCAGTCGGGATGTCAACTCCATGGAGGGAAAGGTTACAGAGTGGCAACTATCAGCTAGCAATACTCATGACCCTATTGTCAAATTCTCTCGTGCACGCCACTCAGATGCTCACAAATGGTTCTCTAAGGACCTTAAAAAACAAAAGCATGAGCTGCGCCAAATCGAGAGGAAATGGAGATCGAAATACTCTCCTGAAGACAGGGAACAATTCTCGACGGCACATCGCGAATACAAGAAAACCATCTTGACCACTAAAACGGCCTAGTTCTCCGCAAAATTACTCAACACCCACAATAAATCTAAAGACATTTTCCAAATAGTGAATGACTTATGCAATGATGCCAGGTCCTCGCCTACCTGACCCCTACACAGGATCTTTGTAATACCTTGAATGACTACTTCCTAAACAAGGTCTCTTCTATCAAAGTCAGTCTCCCCTGCACCACCAACTGGGAACCTTTGGATGACATTCTTAGCAATCAATGTCTGCTAGATACTTTTTAACCCATAGGCCCTACTACATTATTAGAACTCATGACCTGTGTCAAATCAGGTTCTCCACAGGACTGCTGCCCTCCGCATGTCCTGAAAGATATCCTTACTTCTCTGCCCCATAGTGTGTTGCCGCTTCTCAATGAATCGCTCGCCCAGGGCAAGGTTCCCAGTGCCTTTAAGCATGCTACGGTTGTCCCCATTATAAAAAAAACAGGGTCCGACTCTAGCAACCCAGCTAACTACCGGCCCATTTCTCTCCTCCCCTTCTTGTCAAAACTATTAGAAGCCCACATAGCTGGGTGTGTGTCCAGCTTTATCGAACGCTCGAATTATTTAGAGCCTAATCAGGCTGGCTTCCGCCCGGCACACTCTACGGAAGCAGTGATCCTTGCAATCCTGGACAAGCTTAGAGCAAATGCAGATAGGGGTGACCATCAAGCACTTGTGCTCCTGGTTCTGTCGGCCGCGTTCGACACGGTCGACCATACCATCCTGTTGAACCGTGTCGAGCAGGCGGGCCTACGGGGCCCGGCACTTGGCTGGATCGAATCCTTCCTTGCCGACCGCACTCAAGCAGTAAGGCTGGGGATCTTCACCGCCCCAAAGCTCACTTCCACTTGTGGGGTCCCACAGGGTTCTTCCCTGTCCCCATTGCTGTTTAACCTATACCTACGACCTCTGATTCATTAATTAAAAAACAGAAACGTCACCCTCTTCAATTACGCTGATGACCTCCAACTCATTTTCCCACTCTGCTCCCCTAATGCCGAAGCGGAGTTCAAGTCAACCATGCTCCACATCCAGCGCTGGATGGACATGAACCACCTCAAACTCAACCCGGGCAAAACAGAGTTGGTTTTGCCAGGAAAAAGCGAGAATAGTTGGAGCACGAACTTTTGGCCGGCGGAACTGGGGCCTCCCCCCATCCCCACCTCCTCGGTGAAAAGCTTAGGGGTCATCATCAATGCCGACCTCTCGCTCCGTGAACAGGTGGGAGCTGTGATCTCTTCCAGTGTCCACCAACTCCGGAAGGTCAGGAATATCGCTCACCTGCTGACCTACTCTGCTCTAATACAGGTGGTGCTAGCCCTCATACTCTCACGGCTTGACTTTTCTAACTCCATCTATCTGGGACTGCCAATCAGTCTACAAAAAAGACTTCAAATGGTGCAGAACCAGGCAGCAAGACTTATTGGAAAGCAACCCAAATGGTTGTCTGCCAGACCGGTTCTGAGGAAACTCCACTGGCTTCCGATAGCCCAGCGAGTAGTCTTCAAAACGGGATGCCTAACCTTCAAGGCTCTGCAGGGCAATAGCCCCAGATTCCTTAGTAGCATGATCACCAAGCACACCCCCTGCGCAACCTCCGCTCTGCCCATCTCAGCCTGCTAACTACTTCTACCTTTAAACTGTAGCGACTGGGAGGTTGCGCTTCTCTTACTTGGCCCCCAGACTCTGGAACTCTCTTCCTCTGACACTCAGAAGCTGCGACAACCTCCTAAGCTTCAGGAAGGCCTTAAAAACATGGTTGTTCGAGCAAGCCTACGTCTAGTAACCTCACTACTGTAGCACTTGGTCCTCAGCCCCATGAAACCTAAGGGTGTCCGTGCACTATATAAGCTCCTATTAACATAACATAACACACTGGCTCCAGTATCTCTGAGAGCCTCTACCCTTTTCCCATTGATGTTTACCCAGGTGCTGTATTTCTTTGTTTTAGGGGGACCTGGTTTACTGGGACCATCTCACTGTCTCCTAGTGCAGTGGTTCCCAAACTGTGCGCCACGGCGCCCTGGTGCGCCGTTATGAGTAGTCAGGGGCGCCGCGCACGAGGTGGGAAAGATAGCATTTAGACGTGTGTAGGCAGTAAAACATTATGGGGTCGATTCCGATCCCGTAAAAAGCGCTCCGAATCGTCGTACGGAGCATTTTTTTCCTTACGAATCGTACCCGTAACCGTCTCCGTACGAACAACGTAGTACGATCCACACCCGATGCAGCTATCCGTCCGAATCGTACCAGGGACCGTACGAATGAAATCCCCGTACGAATTGCCCTCGGAAGCCACTGTACACGACGTCCGTACATTTTGCGGCTGCTTTTTACGACCCGGCAAGTACGATCCGTGTAGTGTACGCTCCGTACGACCCTTTTTTTACGGGAGCTGGAAACTGTCGTACAGTCAGAGTTCGCCCCGAAACAGGTACGGAATGGCCCCCCCCGGGTACGCCGCGTACACCCCATGATCGCAGGGGTACGCGCCGTACCCCAGCGATCATGGGGGTACGTGCCGTACACCCAGCATACATGGGGTACGTGCCGTACCCCATGTACGCTGGGTGTTCGACACGTACCCCCCATGTACGCTGGGTGTACGACACGTACCCCCATGATCGCAGGGGTACGGCGCGTACCCCTGCGATCATGGGGTGTACGCGGCGTACGGTGTGTAGGTGATCGTGCGCTTTTCCGTACGAATCGACGTGGACCGTACGAATCGTGTCCGGGTTGCCCGTTCGGAATCGGAATCGTCCGGTCGTACGGCGTCCGTACGAGTCGTACGGAAACGGCTCCGGATGCGAGTCGTACGGACGGAGATTTTTAACGGATCGGAATCGACCCCTATGCGTCTTTTGACGCCCTGGCAGGGCCTGAATGCAGGATGAAGCTTATTCCAGCCGCAACATACAGGGGAGAAACTGCTCGCTCATTAACTCATTTATTTAGTTTATTTTGAGAAGTTCCGTTTGTTAGGGGACAAGTTATAAATGTGCAGTGGCCCCCGCAGTCTCGTCGGAAAACAGAACAGCATCTGAGTTAATGAACACGTAATAGGCCCCTCGCAAAACAAGATGATTTCAAATAATGCTACAACTTGTAAATGTAAAATACAGCCATGTATAATTATATCCTGGCTGTTGTTCCCGCAATTTGTGTGAACTTGAAGAAACACTACGCCTGATTTTATAAATCAGAAATTCAAGTGGGCAAACTCACATTACAGTCCAGTGAACGTAACTAGGCAGTCTCTGCAAAAGGGTGCGTGCAGTCTGCAAGGCACATGTTTTAGCCTGTCCTTCAATAAAGATAAGGTTGACAAATGGATTTATTAAGTGGCAAAACATGTTTGTAACCCCTGAACACAATTTAAGGGACATTGTTATCACTCACAGTCTACTTCCTGAAAAACGTTTCTGAATAAAACAGTAATGCAAGTTTTAGAATCAATTCGCACCTGGCTCGAAAATGAAAAGACAATTTGCACCAAAAGCAATATTTCTCAGAGACATCTCCAAAGTATGATAGCAGCTTTGAAGCAGGAGTGGGCTGTTAGGCGTGGGGGCAGCAGACCTATGTGATAAAAGGCACCAGGGCAGGGACTAGCAATGGGCACACGTGTCGTCAATCCGTTCAGATCGGAGGCCACCGAAGTCATCTGCGGCGTCCCTCAAGGCTCCTCGCTCAGCCCAACACTCTTCAACGTCTAAATGAGCCCCCTCGCAACCATCGCACGCCAGCACAACCTCAACATCATCTCCTACGCCGACGACACCCAGCTGATCCTCTCCCTCACCAACGACCCCGCCACCGCCAGAGCCAACCTACACGAAGGGATGACAGACGTTGCCAAGTGGATGATGAACAGCCGCCTGAAACTGAACTCGGACAAGACGGAAGTCCTCATCCTGGGATCTTCTCCCTCCGCCTGGGACGACTCCTGGTGGCCCCCCGCCCTGGGCAGCGCACCCACAGACCACGCACGCAACCTGGGCTTCATCCTGGACTCCTCCCTCTCCATGACCAGACAAGTCAACGCCGTCTCCTCGTCGTGCTTCAACATCCTGCGCATGCTACGTAAGATCTTCCAATGGATCCCCACCGAGACCAGGAAGACGGTCACCCAGGCCCTCGTCACCAGCCGTCTGGACTACGGCAACTCCCTCTACGCCGGAACCACCGCCAAACTCCAGAAGAGACTCCAGCGGATCCAGAACACCTCAGCACGACTCATCCTAGACATCCCCCGCCGCAGCCACATCTCCGGGCACCTGAGAGACCTGCACTGGCTCCCGGTCAACAAAAGAATCACCTTCCGGCTCCTCACCCACGCACACAAAGCCCTACACAACCAAGGCCCAGGATACCTCAACAGCCGCCTCAACTTCTACGTTCCCAAACGCCAGCTTCGATCGACCAACCACGCCCTCGCCGCATCCGAAGACCCACCACAGGAGGAAGGTCCTTCTCCTACCTGGCCGCCAAGACATGGAACTCCCTTCCGACCCACCTCCGCCTGACACAGGACCACCTCGCCTTCAGGAAGCAGCTCAAGACCTGGCTGTTCGAGCAGTAGCAGACCCCCCCCCCAGCGCCTTGAGACCCTCCGGGTGAGTAGTGCGCTATATAAATGCTGTGATTGATTGATTGATTGAAAGTCATTCATGTCCTGTGCCCCAAACTGACCTGGGATGCAACTGGGTCTACTACCACCTCCACCTTGTGCAACTGACTCTACCTTATCCATACCAGCATGGTACAAAACTGCCTCTTGCCCGTCCATTCTTCCTGCCATGAGACTGGCTCTACCCCAGCCCCACTGAGCTGGCTGGGTCTTGCGCAGCCCTGTCTTCTGCCATTCATCTCGTTCTGCCCCCAACCTTACTGTCCTGCCCTGCCTCAGCCCTTGTGACCTGGAGTGTGCCTACTTATACCTCTACCAATGCTCACTGACCTACCCCCACTGACAGTATATATTACTTGCTGTTCACCAGCCCTCCCAGTCTGCCACCCAACTGACTGCTCCATCCCTACTGTACTAACTTTGCTAGGCGACTGACTTTGCCCGTGCACAGTGACATGGCATGCGACTGTCACTGCATCACCCAGCGTACTGCCATCTTTCCGGTAAGTAACTTGACCTGACAGGTTTTGGCCTGACAGGGAACCTTTAATGATCACAAATGCTCCAAAACATGACTTCCTCTGCTTGTCATCAATTAGAAAATAAAAAAGCGTCCCAATTAATTTAAGTAAGACAACTGGAAATACTCCCGAGGTCGGGCATACATTCCCCCCACCGGTAAAAAAAATGGTGGGGAGCCACAGCCAACTGCCAATTTAGTCAAGGGAGCCACAGGTCATAAAAGTTTGGGAACCACTGCCCTAGTGAGACGAGAGTCATTTCTGCGGGATCCCTACCCTCCTGTGGGTACTACTCCTCCCCAAGCGAGCGCTACACTAGCCAACACCTTGGACTGCCCACCGGTGGGTGGCTGTGCCCCCTTAGAGAACTTGGGGTCCCCCTTCATGTGACCCACCTGGTCACATGCAAAACACTTGCGGGCCGGTCTCAGCAGGCTTTCCTGCAGAGACCCCTTATTTCTTATCTCCGGGGGGGTGGGAACCTTGACCCTGGGTGTTAGTTCCGGGCCCTTTAGAGAACTCCTGTGCCTTACCCTTGTCCCCCCCCACTTTTCTGCTGGGGACCCTGCCCACCTTTGGCTGAGTCTCCCGCAAACGTTTTTGTGTGGTCCCTGGCACTCACCCAGCGGTCCGCCTCCATAGCAAGCTTCCTGGGGTCAGTCAACTTACTATCAACTAGGTGCTGGCACAGATCTGCAAAACAGACTAGACAAGTGCTCCCATGCTATAAAATTGTAGAGCCCCTGAAAATCTGTCACATTACTGCCCTTCACCCAGCCATCCAATGACCTACAAAACACATCTACACATTCCAACCAAGTGTTGGCATTAGAATTCTTACTGGACCTGAACTGATCCCTGTACTTTTCAGGAGTGAGACCATACTTAGTGAGAAGGGCCTCCTTCATGTCAGCATAGGTGAGGTTATACCCCTTACGCAAAGCTATTAAAGTATCCCTTGCTTCTTCTGGGAACAGAGGCCACAATCCTGCTCCCCAAATCTTCTCAGGGACCCCATTCATGTGTATAGCGGCCTCGTAACCCTGAACCCACTTTTGTATGTCATCCCCCTTCTTGAATTCCTTGCCCACTTTTTTTTGTGATGTGCACGATCCTATCTGCCTGTCCTGACGGGTTGCTGCCACCATCTGAGCTGGCTCTACTTCTCTGATACAGCCCCTCTATCCTGATCTCATGATCTAACATCATCCTTTTCTACTCCATGGCTAACTTAAGCTTCTCCAGTTCTACTGCAACTCTCCTTGCTTCCCGCCAGTCCTCCAGCTCCTCTGGGGACAGGCCCCTGCTGCCTGGCCTGGAGGGTCCCCACCCTCCCCCAAAAGCACATCCACCCTAGGAGCAGGCTCCTCCGCCTCTTCAATGAGATCACCAGACTGCACGCTGACTGCTACCCAGGCCCTCAGCACCTTTTGTAGCTCCTCCTTTCTAGTGAGGCTTCTTACTTGGACTTTTAGGTTTCTGTAAATCGCTTTCAATTCCCTAAGACTGTAGGATTCCAACCTATCCTCCTCGAAGGCAACTTCCAGGGATGCAACAGATGATGCTCTTGATTCCGGCATGATGAAGTAGCAAGTTCAAACTGGCAAGATCCAAAATAGGCCAAAAAGAAAATGAACCAGTATGTGGCACGTAATTGTCTGCGATATGGTAGTAGTGCACAGCAATCACTGTAAGTCAAGTGCAAACGCAAGTCCTGTCCTCACCACTGACAACCGATGTTAGAAATGGGCGTCTCTAGTTGGCAAGGGTTTGCACCTTTGTCCAACTAGGGACCCTTCTTCATAGTTAGGATAAGGGAGTTACACTCCTAAAATAACCCCTGCTCACCCCCTTGGTAGCTTGGCACGAGCAGTCAGGCTTATCTTAGAGGCAGTGTGTAAAGCATTTGCAGATAACCAACAGTAATACAGTGTAAGCACTGACACCATACCAGTTTAGAAACATATCCAATATTTTTATATACTTAAGACAAGACCAAAAACGATAAAAATCCACAATACAGTACTTAAAAATCTTCAGTAATCAAAATATGCTTAATAAACAGTTCCTTGATGTCGATAGCTTCGTCCGGGACTATCACGGCGTCGTGAGAAAACAAATCCAAAAAGTTCTCGCGGACCAGTGACGGTGTCGGGAAGACCCACAAACAGTACCTTTTAGAAATGCAGGGCTTCTGCGACCTCTTGTTGAGCCTCCGAAAGCACGGCGTCCGCAGGCGTCGGTTCCGGAGTTGTCGGGGCCCTCGAAGCACACGTGTTGCAGATCAAACTCCTCACTGTTGAAGTCAGGAGTGCTGGCGTCGGCAGGCATCGAGTGTTGCAGTGTGAAGTGCAGCGGTGCGGTGCCTTCAGGTCGCAGTGCGAGCAACGACTCGGTGGCGTCGTCAGAAGGAGTCAGCGAGACCAGGGTCGCGGTGCGAAGTGCATGCGGTGCTTGTCGTGGTGCGGGTAGGCCGTGGTGCAAACAGAGTCGTCGTCGATGAACCGCTGTCGTCGGTTGACGAACCGGAGTCAGGAGGCCAAGGCTGCAGTACGGGATAAGGGTGGTGCGTCGTGTAACTTTACGAGCGGTGCCCTCAAACCATAGTGCAAGCGGCGGCATAGATGACGGTGTGGAGAGGTGTCATCGGGGATACCAAGGCGTCATCGTGAAGCGAGGTGGTGCGGAGTGTGGTGCCCACAGATCGCAGTGCGAGCAGCAGCTCTGTGGCGGCGTCATCAGGCGTGGTCAGTGAGACCAGGGTCGAGGTGCCCCCAGGATACGGAGTCGGCAGCAGTGGCGTAGACGACATTGGGTTGCTTTTCTTCTGTTGCAGCACAAAACACACAGTTCCCAGTGCTGAGGGCAGTAGAGCTTGAAGTCTTTGCTGTTCCGGAGACTTATTGAACAGGGGGCTAGCTCCTCCTCAAGCCCTTGGAGAAACTCACAAAAGCAGATTGCAGAAAGGTCAGTCCAGTCCTTTCACTGCCCAAGACAGAAGCAGCCATTGCAGGCCAACACAGCAAAGTAGTAGTTACTCCTCACAGCTTCCCCAGCTCTTCTTCTTGGCACTCTTCTTGATCCAAAAGAGTTCTAAAGTTTGTGGCCCCAATATGTATATCCCAAAATTCTTTGATATCTTAGGCAGAGAGTGTCTGTGCCCAACAAAACCAGTTCTACCTTCTCTGTTGAGGCTTCCTGGCAGGAGGTGGAGACGGCATTGTCAGAGGCAGACCAGGCCTATTCAGGTGCAAGGAATCTCTTACCCTACTCTAAATGCAGCCCAGCTCTATTCAGCCCTTTCCTGACCCACCTAGAACATTTTGGAGCCACTCCTGCTCCCCAGCCCCTGTCATCCAAAACCCAGACAGTCAATCCACAATCCCAGGAGAGCCACGCTGGATGGTTAAGCAAGAAAATACCTACTTTCTAAAAGTGGTATTTTCAAACACAGAATGTAACCAGCATTTGCAATGAAACCAGTCTCACCTTTGGGACCTTAAATGTATTTAGCTATGCATCACATTAGCCTGGGTGCTGAAACATCTACTATTCTTTAACATGGAGGGAAAGTAAGCACCGAACTGCGTGGCACACCAGGCATAGGAACACATGGAGAGAAATATTGCCTATCAGCTGGAAATGGTATAGTCCAAAGCTCTGTTTTAATATAAAACCAGGTCCTTCTGTGACCATATCACTAAAAATACAAGATTTGAAAAAAATATTGTCTACGGGTGCTCTAGAAGACAATTTCTATGGACTGGAATCTAGAGAATGCTAAAGTGATTCTGGTATTTTACTGACCTCTGCTGGTCTTTTTCTATCAAGAAAGTTAAATAGAGGCAGCTGACAGAAAATTAAAAAAAAGAAAGTCCCTCAAGAAAGCACTTCTGGTATTGTATTTTATTTTACTGACCTCTACTGGTTGTTTTCTATCAAGACAGTTAAATAGAGGTAGTTGAACAGAAAAAAGTCCCTAAGCTGAAGCAAACAAGTCCTAGGGCTGATCTCCAGAGCCCACAAAGTACATACACATATAAGTATATACTAAAGTATATAAGTATATACAAGAGGTCTCGAATGCTCAACCTAAAAAGTTAGATATACATTAAACACGTATTTAAAGGTTAATTGCAGTTAGGGAAAGGAATTAACTAGGCCCTTAACTTTAGGAACACCTTCATTTGTAAAGACTGCCACTAGATATACATGCTTTGCTTCCCCTACACCCACTTTACACCTCCCGCTGGCATCAGTGCGGCCCTCGGTCACACCACAGACCAAATTTTGTGGCCCCCGGGAAAATGTTTGAGTACCCATGGACTTTATAATATCAGACCTCTTTCAAATCCCACAGAAATTAATATTTGTTTTTAATTGCCTTACCCCCACACACTGGCTGGCCACTTTGTATCTCCTTTGAGTTTGATGCATCAGAGTTCTGTTGTTGTCAGGTGGGCAGTAAAGAGGTCGGTAGATGGTAGATGGGGTAATTCCGACCCCAAGACGTTGTGTCATCTAACACTCTCCTGCCTTGCTTGGAGCTTTCCATCACAGCCATACATGTGTTTCAGAGTAATCGATTGCTGATCCCTCCGAGAGGCTGACAGCTGATACCACACAAGGACCGTTGTTTATTCGTACTAATAAAACAATATTTGTGTCCACTATTGCGGCCTAGGTTAGAACTATTAGCCTAGGAAAGGGTTCTCCAAAGTCTGTCCTGGAGTGACAGATTTTTTTAGCACATCTCCATTGACATAAATGTGCTATCTTTAAAATCTGGCCTGGATCCGGCCCTCCAGGGCCGACTTTTGAGAACCCCTGTGCTAGAAGAAGGTCCAGTTTTTTATTTTTTTATAACCACAGTACCACTTCAAAAAGGTTTCTGTGTGCTGTGTGTGTATGTAATGTGTGAAGTTAGCTTTTGCCAACTTTGTGTTGATTTTTTAAAAACTCTCCAGGCTTGTAAAATGTTCAAAGTTAATAAAATAGGTGAAAAATCAAACAAACCGAATGTTTTACAGGAAACAGCAGCCATTTTTGGTGGAAGAATACATTACCTGTTGGGGTGGACACACCCCTTGCTTGACACGGGAGAACGTGCTCCCCATCCCAGTGGTTTCTCCCTGTCTGCAGTCACAACGTTTTTGATTTTTACCCAATTGAAGACTGCAGGCTCTGATCAGTATCCGACTTTCAAGGACTCAGAGCCCATAGTAAACATGGCTCTGAGGTCGAGGGGGGCTAACGTGATGTCCCCTTTTAACGAGTAGCTGTGATCCTTTCCACCCATACGCTGCAAGATTGATGGGGTGGGGCGTCCTGGTGCTTGCGTTTATGTATGTGTGAGTTGAGCTAAAAAACGGTTTCCAATCTCAATATGAGATTTATTTTAAAATGGTCGAGATTCGACTGACTGCAGTGAACCCCGAGGCTTTCACATTTAAAGCAGAAAGGCTGACTCACTGGGCGCATATTTTAACAAAGTATTCTAAGGCCAGTCCAGTTTGCAAAAAGGCAGCGTGTTATGTAATGTTACCACCCTCTTTTTATAAATCCCCAATATCTGCCAGTGCATACCCACAACCCGGACCTCGCATCATGTATGCATCTTGTGTAATTGTACACATGACCAGGGGCGGCTCTAGGCTCATGGCGGCCATGGGCAGGGAGCGTAGGTAGGGGGCCCCGGAAGAGGGGGTCCGGGCCATTAAAGCGCATTGTCCTGAGTTGTCATGTTGCAGCTTTCTTAGTTTTTTACTATAAATCGCAGGTAGCGGCTTACTGTGCTCACAGTACACACTAGAAGCTCATGTTCCTTTTTTCGACGCAAACTTAATCGTTTTTGGAACAAATACCTTTCCCTTGCTGAAAGGAAGAAACGGTTCAAGCGGAGTTTACCGAGTGTTTATAGGGTAACAACAAACAAATGATGGAGTTTGCCGAGGGTTTATAGGATTACAGCAAAAAAAATGATGGACGGAATGCTGACAATGCAAACATTCTCCCCCAGTCAAGAGATCTGGGTTAAATCCATCGTTCTTTTGCCCACTACGCCACCCCAGTTTGGACCCAGCCATATGCAAATCAGTCTTGATCCTGTGCCCCATGGGAACAGTCCAGACCAAACTGCCGGAAACAAGCATCCTGGGACCGGTTTCAGGGTATGTCACCCTTCTTAAGCCAGGCTAGCTAGAATCCAGTGGTAGTGAGCAAGGGACACACGCCTGGGCATACCTATCCCACTTAGGGCAAAAAGTGTTACAGCAAACAAATGATGGGCAATATGCTGACAATGCAAACATTCTCCCCCAGTCAAAAGATCTGCATTTGTCACCCTGAGTGGGACGGGTATACTCAGACATGGGTCCTGTGCTCTCCATGCCACTGGAAGTCAAGCTACCTTGGCTGATGAGGGTTGAAAACCTGAACCGGGTCCTAGGATGCTTGTTTCCCGTCCAGGGAGGACCTGGCCTGGCAGTTCGGGCTAGACTGTTCCCATTGGCACATGGTCAAGACTGCTTTGCATAAGGCTGGGTTCAAACTGGAATGGCATGGGGAGCAAAAAAACGATGGATTTAGGCCCAGATCTCTGTACTGGGGTGAATGTATGACTTGTTCTGCATTCTGTCCATCAACTGTTCTTTTTGCGAGTGTTTATAGGGTAGCATAAAGCGATAACATCAGCGCGTGGCTTTTGTTTCTAAATTTGAGGCATGACTTTACAAGCAAGGGATTGCCTGTGCCGCCTCTCCTGAGCATCCTGCTAAATAGCGTCCGTTTCAAAGGAACAGAGAGACAAGCGCTGCTGCGCGGCGCAGAAGCGACCGCAACCTGATCCAGAACAGATGGCACCCTGCGCAATGTCGAGCCCCCTGGGCCATGGGAGTGAAGGTTTTAGGGAAAGGCAGGACATGCACCCGTCTTTGACCATTTGCGTGCTTTCAATTATTGAAAGCCACACGCAAGGGCCAATGGGATGAGTGGGAGGAGGCAGACCCACACGGAGAAGGCTCTTGGAAGTCTGAAGTGATTCCAAGAGCCCTCTCCTAGAGCATCTCATGTGCGCTGCACTAGGCGAGACCTAAAAATCACCTTCACTAAATGCATCTTTAGATTCTGAGTTCAGGCATGTAGGATCTGCTTCTTATGTTTACCCCCACTTTTTGCTGTGTGTGTCTAGGAAGCTGAGGACAGGGAGGAGGGCCAACACTTGACGCCTCATTGAAATATTGCTTCTAGATGACCTCAGAAAGACACCAGGGTCTGATGAGGTAGGTAGAGTGGGTGGTGCAGGGAATGAGGAAAGGCTAGGAGGTCTCACCTTCTTTGACCTAGACTCAAACCCTGACCAGGAGAATCAAGATGATTCCAACCTGGCAAATCAGGACCAGTAGGGGCAGGGAGAAGGCCTGGAGGGCCCTTTCTTTCATCCTCCTGGTAGAATTCAGAGTTTACCCTGGAGACCTCGGTCTCCCTCTGAAGAATCTAGACACTCAGGGACCTCTATAGGGAATTCCATATCTAATAGGAGAGAAAGCTCCTATGACAAGCAGTGCCAATTCTTAAGGATGGAGGAAATCAAACTTTTTTTTTCATTTCAAAAGATTTATTAATTTAAGGAGCACATAAGGAAATAAGGTACAAACAATAGTGATACCAGTAAGACCAGAGAACTACAATCAATATATGAGGACCAAAAAAAAAACAAGTAGCTCAAACCATAGTTCAATATACTAGGTCTACTAAATTCAGATAAAAAATCAATTAAAGGATAGAAAATAAAATTCAGCAGACATATTTACCAATGGTACCACTATCAGATTATAGTTGTGAGGAAAAAAGGGGAAGGATAAGAGAAGATAGAGAAGAAAGAGAAAAGAGAAAAGAGAAAAAGAGAAAAAAAATGAAAAAGAATAGGAAGGAGAAAGGAGAAAGAAGGAGCAGAAAAAGGAAGAAGAAAAGAAGAACGAGAGAAAGAAAATGGACTTCCGTAGAACCTTCCTACAAAGGAAAAACACAAATTAATCAGACATAGCAAAGGGGTATTGCGCAACCAACCCTTGCGAGGCTGAATCCATATATGAGTCTAAAGCATACCAAACACCCGCAGATATGGAAGGAGTGAGATGAGCCTGATCAACAGAAGTATGTGCACTTCGTAGAAAGGAAACCCAAGCTCACCAAGTATGATAAGAAATCGAAGAAAAAGACTTCCATTCCATAAGAATAACCTTCACAGCAATAGTCAACAATAGGTCCATCAACTGCAACTCCATGGAATCCAAAGGAAGAGGGACCGGGGAAGCTAACGGACCTAAGATAATTAATGGAAAAGAAAGTTGGAACTGAATACCAAAAAATAAGCATAAGGTGTTTGTGGATGAGGTCCCAAAAGGGTTGGAGGAGGGAACAACCAAAAAACATATGTTGGAAATCACCAGATAGTAACCCACAACTCCAACACAAGTCATCTGCTTTAAGATTCAGCGAGTGCAATCGAACAGGAGTCCAATGAAGGAGATTGATAGAGAAGAATTTAGATTGCATTAGTGAAGGGGCAATTTTATTACGTAGAGAAAGCTTACCAATAAGCTGCCAAGTGTCGGAAGAGATATGATCAGTGAGAGTATGATCAAAATTATGCAGCCATTTACGTTGAGCAACAGTTGAGGCAGGCAGTATAGGAGATGACAAGAATTCATAAATTTTGGAGGCCACATGACCAGACCGAACCCACAGTTGGAAGAGGGTAACTGTGGGGGAGGAAGGATGAAGGCGCAGTTTAGCAAGAGCCACCTTAATTTTAAGGAAGGTATAAAAGTCCAAGTTAGATAACGAAAATTGGCTCGCTAAGGAGGAAAAAGGTAGAGGTTGATCGTGAACATCATAAAGCTGTTTAACAAGCGATATACCTTTACCAGCCCAATAATCCATCATAGAAGGATCAACAATGACCTTGATTCTAGAATTCCTCCAAATAGACGACCATCGAGATTTATGAAGTGGAACCGCCACCTTTTTATCAATCTTCCGGACCGCCGCAATAGTATCCAGAATAATGGATCGGGAGAAATGGATAGAAAGGGTATTCGTAGTCAGAAAAGAAGCAGTCGGCAAAGGAGAGGCCAGATATTGTTCAATTAACAGCCAAGAGGGAACATGAACAGAAGGAGAAGAGAACCATAAGGCGCCCTGAGATGCCAAAAAGGCAATTTGGTATTTTTCCCAGTTAGGAAGGTTACAACCCCCCATATCACAGGGTTGACGTAAAAATGTATAGGCAATCCGAGCCCTTTTGCCATTCCATAAGAATTTAGATGTAAGAACATCGATTTCATGAAAGAAGGATGCAGAAAGATTAACCGGGAGCATAGAGGAGACAAAATTAATGATAGGGGTAATCATCATTTTAAGCGTTTGCAGACGACCCCACCAAGAAATGTGCTTCGGAGACCAGGTTTCCAAAAGATGGCGCACTTTAAGAAGGGTTTGAGATTCATTGTAAGAGGTGGTAGCAGAAAGGGAAGAACAGAAATAAATACCCAAATACTTTAATTGTTTAGATTGCCATTTGAAGCCCGCAGAACCCATATGATGAGAGAAACAGTACGCATTTAGAAGGAACATCTCAGTTTTATCCCTATTTAGGGTGTATCCAGAAACCTTGGAAAAGCGAGAAATCGTGTCAGAAATAGCAGGAATGGCCAATGTAATATCGTCAGAAAAAATAAGAACATCATCCGCGTAAGCAGCTGTTTTGATACAGTGAGGACCAAAAGAAAAACCTTTAATATCAGGGTGGAGGTCAATCATCCTGAGAAGAGGATCAATGGATAGCAAGAATAAAAGGGGGGATAGAGGACAACCCTGCCTAATACCTTGTCGAAGATTAAAAAAAGATGAAGTAGCACCATTAACTCGTATATTAGCTCTAGGTGAAGAGTAAAGAGACATAACCATTTGAATGAAGGAGTCTCCAAGATTATGAGCACATATAACAGCACGCAGGAAAGGCCAAGAAACCTTATCAAAGGCCTTTTCAGCATCAAGTGCCAAGGCTGCTGCCGGAAGCTGGGAGCGTTTGGCTGAACCAAGAATATGGCAGAACGTTTGAATATTGTCACGCGCCAGACGTCCCTTAACAAACCCTGTTTGCGAGGGATGGATCAGATGAGGAATAAAGGATTCTAGACGCTTAGCTAAGATCTTCGCAAAGATCTTAGCTTCCATATTGAGCAGAGAAATAGGTCGGAAATTTTGGGGGTCAGAATGATCTTTCCCTTCTTTTGGAATCACTACAATGGTAGCATCAGCGGAAGAACCAGATACAGAACCATCCTTAATGAAAGCATCAAAAACAGATTTTAATTTGGGGACAAGTACCGGAAGAAAGGTTTTGTAAAATAGAATAGGGTAACCATCCGGACCTGGTGCTTTTCCAGAACGAGTATCTTTAATAGCGGCGGTAATTTCATCAGGGGTAATTGGACCATTCAAAGAGGAACTGTCTTCCACAGATACTGATTTTATGGGAATTGTTTGTAGAAATTCTTGACAGTGCTCAAAAGAGGCCTGATTAGAGGGAGTATATAAGTTATTATAAAAGTCACGGAATACTTCCAGAATCTCCTCAGTCTGGAACTTCTTAGAACCCGAGTGGTCATTAATAGAAGAAATCCGGGAAGATATACGAGAAGATTCTTGAAATTTTAATGTGGCCGCAAGAACCTTACCCGCTCGATTTTTTAATAAAAGCGCTTTAGATTTTTGAGCTTGAAGGCCAATATGAGCTCTTTTGGTGACAATAGAATTGTATTTATATTTCAATTGTTTAATGGACTGTAGACAGGATTTATCTTTGGAATGACGAAAAAGAGATTCTTGTGTTTTAATCTCACTAGCTAAAGCCGTTAGTTCTTTCTTAATAACAGCATTCCTCCTTGCCATACATTTAATGACGTGACCACAAAACGTACATTTAAAGGAATCCCAGAGCACCACCGGGGAATCTACTGAGCCCTCATTTTCAAGAAAAAAAGTCTGAATTTCCTCAGAAAACTCAGAAACCTGGGAATCATCATACAGAATTTCTGTATTCAGTCTCCATGAACGAGATCTCGCCATGGGAGCAAAGGACAACAGCGTGAAAGAAATTGCGGCATGGTCGGAAATCAAGATAGGATGAATAAGAGGAGAAGAGGAGGATTGAAGAATGGAGGAGTGTACCAAAAGATAGTCAATACGCGAGAAAGTAGAATGAGGGGAGGAGAAAAAGGAAAAATCACTACCAGAGGGATTAAAAAGACGCCATACATCTTGAAGAAGAGAACACATATTAGTCAGTTGTTTATGCGCTTTCGGAGGGCGGAAATGAAAGGCTGAACTTCTATCAAGAAGTGGATCCATTGGTAAATTAAAATCTCCACCAACAATAAGATTACCAGAATGAGGAGTGTCATGCAATTTTTTTGGTTACTAATTTCCAAAACAGCGGATCATCTTTATTAGGGGCATAAATATTCATGACAAAGAAATCAACATTACCATCAGACAGCTTAGACAATAGCCAACGGCCCTCTGTGTCCTGTTCGGAAGAAATAATAGACAAGCCAGATTTTTTAGAAATCAACGTAATAACCCCATTCCTTTTACCACATGCATCTAAACAGGCAACATCCGAAACCCACTCATTCTTCAGGAATAGGGCCTCCCTACTCGAGACCTTTGTTTCCTGTAAAAGTACAAGATCTGAAGCGAGAGATTTGCAGTAGTTCAAAATTTTCGACCTCTTAACTGGGTGATTTAAACCCTTAACATTAAGGGATAATACATTTAACCCAGGCATGATCCATGTAGGAGAACAAAAGGAAGAGACATAGATGGTAATATATGAACAAACATAGTAATGACAAACCTCCAAACATCGCACAAAAACATTGAAAAGAGGAAGGTTAATGAAGAAGTCCAAGGAGCAAGAAAAGCGAAGAAATAGCGAGAAAAAGGGAGAAGAGCAAAGAAGGGAGGCCTGAAAAAGACCAAATTCATACTCGGGGGAACGTGAAAAGGGGGATCAAGGAAACCGTTATGAGGAGAAGAAAATGCAGTATAATCAGCCCCAATAAAAAGACATTTCTTGAAACAGATATTAAATAGAAAAATACTTGGAAGAAGCAGTAATAGTATAAACATCATCTAAAAGCATAAACTTGTGAAAGTGTAAAAGAGAGTAACTATAAATAAAGTAGACATCTGTTTAGAAAAAGCATGTAAAAAGAACTCTAAATAAAATAAAAAAAAATAAAAAATCATGAAATCATCCGTAATAATAGATACTCTAAACAGGAATACAGTAAATAGGCAAGTAAAACCGCATAAGAATCTATATAACAGCATTCCCTAGAATACATAAGTCTGGTAGCATGAAATAGATAAGCAGGAAACACATAAAAACAGAGAATGAATGGAAACATAACTGTATGAAAGTGAGGCAACCTTTACGACTAGCATCTAATAACAAAGGGTAGGGTTATTCATGAAGGAGAAAAGAAAGTACTATATAGGTAAAGAGCATGAACGAATCAACAGAAACAGTTAAGAACCATAAAACAGCGTAATCCATAAAACTATGAAACAATTAGAAAAGGGAGTGAATCAGCTAGAAAATAGATAAAACCTAAAGAGAAGCATCCTAAATATAGCCTAACTACAGCGTAGGGGTACAACTAAGTAAATGCAGTCAGTGTAAAAGAGAAGAAACACTCTACAAATAAGGCAAAATCTTGGAATTGAAACGTAGATATTCTAACATGGTATAAAAGTAAACAAGCAATGAAATAGTACCAGTGGATTATAAACACCAGTCAAACTACTAGTAACCGAAAGAAAGAAGAAAAAGAAAACAGAAATGTATAAGGAATTTAAGAAAAAACAGACAGAAAAAGGAAACCCACGGAGAAGGAGAGTACAAACATTAAAGGGAAGATAAAAAATCGCAAGCCGGAGACAGAGAGAAAAAACGAGACAGGTCGCGTGCAGAGAAAGATGAAGTGAAAGGGAAGAGCCGCGGAAAGAAGAGGGAAATAAAAGACGAAGAAAACAAGAACAGAAAAAGTCTATGGTAGAACCGGATAGGCAGACCCACAAACAACACAGGAAAAGAAGAGCAGGAATAGGGACGACATGATAAAGCAAGTAAAGTCATCTGATGAGAAAGAAAACAATACGTAGGAACACACATAACAAAAAACAACTATTCGATATAAGGAGAAGGAAAAAACTTCAGACAGAGAAAGTAATAGGTAAGAGAGAACAAAAACTCCATTGGTAGAGCCAAAAGCAAACAACACCAATATACCAACAACCAAGGAAGATAAAACCACCACAAAAATCATAAGAGAAAATTAAGTCAATCTATCTGAAAAAGAAGAGAGAACAGAGGAGACATAAGTCTACACTTCAAGTGCCCGAAGCACCAGGATCCATCGTAGTCGCTCGTTGAATCTCCATCTGTATTTCCATCCGATTGTCCAAGAAGGAAGCGAGATCTGCCGGTTCGTCGAAAATTCTGGAACGACCCTTGAAGGTAATGCGAAATTTCGAAGGACCAGAGAAGGAAAAGGGAATGTTCATCTCAGAAAGACGTTTTCGAAGATTGAGGAAACCCTTCCTTCTTATGACTGTGTCTCTGGCGAAGTCCTGAGAAATTGAAATTCGATGTCCCTCCCAGGAGATAGATTTAACCTTCCGCATGTGAGCAAGAATTTGCTCCGTATGTTGATGACGCAGTGGCTTAAAAATAATCGCTCTTGGCTGTGTTGCAGATTTAGAGCGAAAAGTGGGGACACGATGGGCCCTTTCTATTTCAAAGTCTCTTTGGAATGAGATTTGTAGAGTAGAAGGAATCCATTGATATAAGAAATCAATCATAGAAGAAGATGATTTCTCTGCATCTTCCGGCAAACCAAAAATGCGCAGATTGGATCTACGATTCCGGTCCTCCTGCTCAGTGAGATCCTTTCGCAATGCCGCCATTGAGCGCTCTAAGTGGATGAGAGACCTGGATTGTTTCTGCATGTTATCCTCTGCACCACTAATACGTGTCTCCGTGGCTGAAACACGAATAGAGAGGGCCTTAAAGTCATTTCTAATAGCGGACACCTCCACTTGCAATAAATCTGTATTAGTCTTAGTTGACTGCGCAATATCATGAACCTCATTAAGGCGCGTTAATATTGTGTCAAGAGTGGAATTAGTGTCTGACTGAGAAGACAATGGCTTAAGTCTTTTAAGAGAGGCACCAGCATCTTTCGAGTCTTTAGTTGTTGAGGAACGACCCATATTTGCAGCCATGAAGCAACAACCACAAAGAGAAATAGACAGCCACTTGAGGAAGACGAGAGGCCAAAAAGAGCGTATTCCACACCAAAAATCAAGGAATAAGGTGTCTTGAACGCAGACAAAGCCAAATAATCGAAAGAGGCGGACTTATAGGTAATGTGTTCGCAGGAATGACATAAAAGAGCCTTGTAAATATCAAAAGGCCAAAGCAGAGTCACTCAACGTAAGCAAAATGCAGCACTAATTTCAGAGTACTGCTCTAAGGCAGCCAAAGCGTCAGCAACAAAATAACCAGCCAAGCAGCACCAAAAGAAGAAAAAAAGAAGAAAAAAGCAAAAAGTCACCAAATGCAGCCACTGGAGGTTAATTGTCCCAGATATCCTGCTGAACCGGCAAGAATGTATCCAGTGCGCCGATTCTGAGAAGAAATGCCGATCTCCGTCACAAGCGGGTAAAATGGCGGCCGCCCGTCAAGGAAACGAGCGTCACCTCAGCCTGACAGGAATGGACTCAGCTGTAGCTGAAAACCGCCGAAAATGAAGTCAAACTGCTCTCAGCATGTTCCGCTGTTCAGGAGAGCTGTCCCGCTGAAGAGGGGCACTCGGAATGCTGACAAAAGCCTCCAACGGACCTCAATCGCCCTGGAGCTCAAGCGCGACTCGCCATGCTGCAGCGGCGCGCAAGCCACGCCCCTCTCGGAGGAAATCAAACTTAAGCTAAAAATTGGATAAGGAATCCTTAGAGCTCCAGTGAGCTAGTAGCAGATTGGAACTAGAGTCCCATGGTGGCAGCAACAATGTCCCTAGAACTAGAGAGTATTCTCATGATCATAGGAACCTGAACAAGGTAGGCCCTCCCTATCAAAGTGGGGATGACATCTACAAATGGATGACTGCAAAGGAGAGGGCCTGTAAAGTACAGAGGGTCTCCCAGGGGCAGCTATCTTGTGGCTCTCCTTTGCTGACAAAGGAAGAGACAAGCTCCTCACTCTAAGAGAAGAGGATGCAGGCAATTACTCAGTCTTGAAAAGTGCTCTCATAGATGGGTTTGGCTTAACCACTGAACAGTACAGGATTAAGTTCAGAGACACCCAGAAGACGCAGACCCAGGACTGGGTTGACTTTGTAGATTGTGCTACTAAGGCTCTGGAAGGTTGGTTACTTGGCAGTAAAGCCTATGATTGTACAATTTAATTATGAAGGAGCAGATTAATAATTGAATAAAAGAAGGCAGACAAATGGGTCTGAACCAGGGTGAAGCAGAAAGCCCAGAACCAAGGTGGTGACTCAAAGATGCATGATTCGAAAACCTCAGATAAGGGTGGGGAGAAGGGTAATGACCAGAAGTCTTCTCAAGGGCCCCAAAAGTCTTCATCTGGGGGGGGGGGGGGGGTCACAACCAAACAAAGGTAAAGGCAAGAAGAAACCTTAGTGTCATATCTGTAAACGGAAGACACATTGGACAAATGATTGTACCAAGTCCAAGGAATCTACTCCAGCCACCACTGCCCCTAAGGCAACTGTTCCCCCTAGTTCAGTCCAAATTGGTGGTACACAGAACAAGTGTGTAGTAGGGTTAACCCTGGGTTCTGGCCTAGTCAGAACTCCCACTCAGGCTGTGTTAGTCTGTGATGGAGGCATGGATATTGCCTCCTTATTTGTCAGTCTCAGTAATCTGGGCAAATACAGACACAGCCTTTAATTAATGTGGAAAGGAGGCCATAGCATACAGGGACACATGTGCAAGTGTCACAATAGTGACAAAAGATCCTGTGGACCCTGAGTAGATCATACTTGGTGAGATGTAACAAGTGAAAAATGCAAGCAATGTCAGGACAGACCCTTCCTTGGCAGTTGTGAATTTCACCTGGCGGAGGGGGGGTAACTGGCCCTAAGAAGGTTGTGGTAATTGCAGACCTCCCTCTTGAATGCTTGTTAGGCAAGGATTTGGAAACTTCAGTTTGGACAGAGCTGGAACTCAGGACACATGCAGAAATCTTGGACATCCCTACAGATATGTTTGCTACGACTAGGTCACAGGCAAAAATGTCTTCCACTGAACAGACCCTGGCATAATGGACCAGGTGCCTTCCAAGAGGAAGAGCAATAAGGGCAAGGCAGTGTCTCCCCCCCCCCTCCCACCCTCTGTCTCAGAGTACAGATCAGTCTCTTGAGTGAGATGATCTTAGTCCTGAAGAAGGAACTCCAAGAACTTGAACCTGATCAGGTTGAGTTCTTGGGGACAGGGGGCCCTTCCAGGGCAGGTCTGAACCAGGAGCAGATGAGCTGTCCCTCTCTTGAACCCCTCAGTCAGCAAGCTGCTGCTGTGAGTACCAGTGGGTCCCATAGGATCTACTGGGATGACAGACTCTTGTACTCCTAGAGTAGAGACCCCAAACCGGGTGCTACCAGGAGGTTGGTTATACCTCTGAAGGTTAGGGGCTTCCTATTAACACTGGCACATGACATCCCATTGGCAGGACACTTGGGCCAAAACAAGACTTGGGGCAGAATTGTTCCTCACGTTCATTGGCCACATATGTCAGAGGACACAAGGGAGTTTTTTCGCTCCTGTTTCACCTGTCAAGCCAGTGGTAAGGTATGGAGTAGTTTCTGTCCTGTAACTCCAGTTCTGTAGTAGGGGTATCTCTGTTATAGTCATAATCTAGTGAATAGTCCCGCCCATGTGCGTGGACCCCGGAGCAATCAAAAATAATCTCTTACAGTGTCAAAAAATGCAGAAAATGCATAGACACTTAAGAGAGAATTTAAAGACAGATAATGCAGCCAAAAGGCTACACTGTCCAGTACTTCAACTAGAAATTCCACCATAAAATCCACAAAACAGCAAAGCCTGTACAGATTTCCCTTGCTTAACAGCAAAATCCCTCAGGAATGATAGAGAGAAGAACCTGGACAGACAAGCCCCATAGGCTGCCATTATGTGGCTTAATTAGGATACTGTGCCTTTAAGGAACCTTCCAGAACCTTCTCTCAGTATCCCAGAATGCATAGCAGGTCCAACTTAGCCTCAGTTCTTTTCGAAGGCGTAGAAAACGCCAGACCTGTAGCATTATGATCATGAACAACACTCCACCGGGGAGGCGGGAGGGCGCTTATGACTATAACAGAGATACCCCTACTACAGAACTGGAGTTACAGGACAGAAACTACTCCTTCTGTAGTAGGGGATCTCTGTGTATAGTCATAATCTAGTGAATAGAATGGCAAGCCCATCCCCACACCAAGCGGCGGTGGAGAGTAAAATAACGCCACTACTGTGCGAACAGATTCCGCAGCGAAGCCTGCCCAACCTGAGCGTCTGCCCTGGCATCAGAGTCCAGGCAGTAATGCTTAGCAAAGGTATGGACCGACTTCCAAGTGGCCGCCTTGCAGATCTCTGCAATGGGAACATTACGGAGCATAGCTGTCGTAGCAGCCTTGCCCCTGGTGGAATGAGCCTTAGGTTTGCCCCCTAAGGTCTTATTAGCTTTGCAGTAACACAACTGAATGCAGGACACAATCCACCTAGAGATGGACTGTTTAGAGGTAGCAAGACCCGTCCTGACTGAGCCATAATTGATGAACAATTGGTCTGACCTACGAATATCTTTTGTCTTATCAAGATAAAACTTCAGCACCCTCCGCACATCCAGGGAATGTAAAGACCTTTCCGCCGGAGAGGAAGGGTTCTGAAAGAACGTAGGCAAAGTGATAGTCTGATTGATATGAAAATCAGAAACAACCTTGGGAAGAAACTTAGGGTGAGTACGCATAACAACTTTAGCATTATGAAATACAGTATAAGGTTCTTGGCAACACAATGCCTGAATCTCACTCACCCTGCGGGCCGATGTAATGGCCACGAGGAACGCCGCCTTCCAGGACAGGTGCTGCAACGAAGCCTTATGAATGGGTTCAAAAGGCTCCTTCATCAATCTGGACAGCACCACATTCAAGTCCCATGAAGGCGAAGGAAGCCTGACAGGAGGGAACACTTTCTTCAAGCCTTCCAAAAAATCTTTGATCACAGGGATCTGGAAAAAGGAAGTCTGTGAAGGTCCTTTCCTGTAGGCAGTCAAAGCAGCCAGATGAACCTTAATGGAATGGACATTAAGGCCCGACTGCGCCAGATGAAGCAGATATGGAAGGATGACATCCTCCTTGCATGACGTAGGGTCATAGTTCTTAGACTTGCACCAGATGCAAAACCTCTTCCACTTGTAAGCATAGGAAGTCCTAGTGGAAGGTCGCTTAGCCTCCTTCAGTATGCCCATACATTCCTCTGGGAGATTCAGATGGCCATATTGTACTATTTCAGGAGCCATGCCGCCAAACTCAAAGACGAGAGGTTGGGGTGCACCATCCGCCCCCCGAACTTCGTGAGAAGGTCCGGCCTGCACGGCAGCTTCATGTGAGGAAGGAGAGATCGGTGAAGTAGGTCCGTGAACCACCACTGTCTGGGCCATTCCGGGGCAATCAGAATCATCCTCGCCCTGGAGTGAGACAGCTTGATGAGAACCGCCGGAAACAGGGGAATTGGTGGAAAAGCGTACAGAAAGCTGTTCGACCAGTTGATCCATAACGCGTTCCCCAGCGTCCCTGGCTGGTAGTACCTGGAGGCGAAGCCTCGGCATTTGCTGTTTTCGGTGGTGGCGAACAGATCTACGTCTGGAGTTCCCCACCTTGCGAAGACTTCTCCCAGTACTTCGTCGTTTATGACCCATTCGTGGTTTTCCTGCACGATTCTGCTCAGTTCGTCTGCCTGAACATTCTGCACACCTGGCAGATGGGTGGCCGTAATCGACAGTCCTCGAGCCAGAAGCCAGTGCCAGATCGCCTGCGCCTCCTGCGACAGAGTGCGCGATCTCGAGCCCCCCTGCTTGTTGAGGTAATACATCGTCGTCGTGTTGTCCGTCTGAACAAGCAGAGAGTTGGTCTGAAAGGACGGATGAAAGGCCTTCAGTGCCAAGTGAACAGCTCTCAGTTCCAGGAAATTGATGTGGTACGTGGACTCCGTCGGGGACCACGTCCCTTGAATTTGCAGGTCTCCGGAATGCGCCCCCCAACCTTGGAGAGACGCATCCGTCACGATGGTCTGCGTGGGAATGTCCTTGTGGAAGGGAACGCCTCTGAGAAGATTCTCCTTCGAGCACCACCACTTCAGAGACTGAAGAGCATGAAGAGACAGTCGTATCCTGTCGTCCCAAGAACCTCTCCTCTGGTCCCACTGATCCTCCAAGCACTCCTGCAGAGGTCTCATCTGTAGCCGTGCGTGAGGAGTGAGAAAGATGCAAGAGGCCATCGATCCCAGTAGAGAAGACACCGTCCTCACAGTCGTAGACGGAGTTTTCATGAGAGCCTGAGCCTTCCGAACGAGTGATAAACGTCGCTCTTCCGAAGGAGACACGCTTGCTGACAGCGTATTGATGGAGGCCCCCAAGTACTGGATGCACTGCACCGGAATCGGGACCGACTTGGACATGTTGATGTGCAACCCCAGCTTGTTCAAGAGAACGCACGTCTTCTGGAAGTGTGCTTGAGCTTCCGAGAAGGAGGAGGCTTTGATCAACCAATCGTCCAGGTACGGGTAGACAAACACCTTGTTCTTCCTCAGGTGTGCCGCTACCACTGCCATACATTTTGAGAATGTCCTGGGTGCAGACTTCAGTCCGAAGGGTAGCACCGTGTACTGATAGTGATTGGTGCCGACTTGAAAGCGCAGAAATTTTCTGTGTTTGCATGCAATGGGCACGTGGAAGTATGCGTCCTGTAGATCTATGGCACACATCCAGTCTCCTCGTTGCAGCTGAGGGTAGATCTGATGCAACGACAGCATGCGAAACTTTTCTCTGCGAATCCACTTGTTTGCCTGCCGCAAATCCAGAATGGGCCTGAACTCGTTTTTGTCCTTCTTGCGGACAAGAAAGAACCGAGAGTACAGACCTCTTCCTCTTTGAGACAGAGGTACGTCTTCGATCGCCCTTTTCCTTAGCAGAACGTCCGCCTCCGCCTGAAGCTCGTGCAGTTGATACTGCGAGCTGACGGGAGGAATCGATGGAGGAGGGCTGGTGAAACGTAGACTGTATCCATTGCAAACAATATTCAGCACCCACTTGTCCTGAGTAATTTTTCTCCACTCTGCCAGAAAAAATTGAACGCTTCCCCCCACCGGAGCGGGTAACGGACGAGGGGGAAGTAACAGCTCAGGGACGGGACCCGGCCGGGCCCTTGGTCGCGGTAGAGGACTGTTGACGACCTCTACCACCCTGTCGCTTCTGGAAGGGCCGCCTGTACTGCTGCTGCTGCTGCTGCTGTTGATGTTGTCCAGCAGACTGCCCCCTTCCACGACCCTGCGACCCAAACCGACGTTGGTACTGTCGGAAGGGTTTCTTTTCCTTGGGCTTCTCCAAGCCCACTGCCGTCAGGGCCTCCGCTTCGGCCTTCATCCTGGCCATCTCATCATCCGCGTGTTTCCCGAAGAGGGTATCTCCGGAAAACGGGAGATTCGCCACGCGTTGCTGTGCTTCCGGTTTCAATGATATGTCCGCTGCGGCGCCGATGGCCTGATTAGAGACCAGCATCCCCTCCTTGACGATCTCCACAAAGTCCTCCTTGCGGTCTCGAGGGACGAGGTCTGCGAACTGCTCCATCGAGTCCCACAGGGACCGGTCGTAACGTCCCAGCAAAGCCGAGTCACTGGCGGCCTTCATGGACGAGGCGGATGTCCCACACGCCTTGCGACCAGCAGAATCGATCCACCGGCTCTCCTTGTCCGGAGGCACCGTGGACGCAGGGGAGGTGGCATGAAGCTTCCGAGCAGCAGTCACGATGACTGAATCCGGTACCGGGTCCTTCCTCAAGAAGGCTGGGTCTGAGTCCGGAGCCCTGTACTTTTTTAGGATCCTGGAAGGCACAGATTTCACCGTAGCCGGCGTCAGGAATAGCTGTTCGGCGGGCTCAAGGAGCCCCGGCACCAGAGGTAACAGGGGGCGAGACAAGTGCCTTTTGTGTAAAGTCTCAAATATCACCGAGGTAGAAGCCGTAGGTGCTTCAACCTCAATGCCCAACTTCGCCGCACCACGCAGGAGAACCTCCTGAAATGTGCTTATATCGTCTATCGGAGACACCCTAGTCTCCGGCGAATCGGACAGCGTGGGCGAGTAGGAACGGGTCCCAGATGGAGAACGTGACCTGGACCGACGTCTCTTGTGATGACGTCTGGATCGTGAGGAAGATCCACGGCCACTCCTTGATCTGTCCCGTCTCCCCGAGCGAGACCTCGACCTCTTGGGCCTCGGACGCTCCTTCGGCCTCCCAGGGTCAGGAGCTCTAGGCTTCTTAGGAGTCTTCTTCGGAGGCGTCGGAAACTTAGGCATCGACACCGCCCTCGGTGGGATCGGGGGTGGAGGAGCAACCGGACGCGGGTCCCGCGGAGCCGGCTTCGGAGGTGGGGTAGGGGCCTTCGGAGGAGGACCCTTCGGCACAGCAGGCCGCGGAGGAGGTGTAGACGGCTTCATCGGAGTATCCACCCCGGAATGCGCCGGTCCCGGCGAGCCACCATCTCTTCCAGAGCGTGGGGAGCCCCCCACAGTCCTGGGCCTGTCCTTAGGACCTCCAGACGTTGAAGACCGGTGTCCAGACGACGACCGATGTCCCCTCGACGTCGAACGGTCCTTCGGCGTCGACCGAATCACACTTCTCGACGTCGAACCGTGTCTCCGTCTCGACGTCGACCCCGACCAGATCGACGAGCCACGAAACCTCGACGACGGGCGATGGTGCCTCGACGGCGACCTCGACCTCTTCGCCGGCCTCGACGTCGACTTCTTGGATCGCTTCGACGTCGACCCTATGGACCTTCTCGACGTCGACCTCTCTGACCTCCTCGACGTCGATCTCCTTGACCGTCTCGACGTCGGTCTTTTGGAATGCTTCGACGTCGACCTCTTCGGCGCCGGAGACGCCTTCCGTCTCGACGGCGACCTCGACGACGAGGATCCCCTCGACGACGATGTCCTCGACGGCGAACGGCGGTGTCGCCTCGACGGCGAGCGCCGACGCCGGGCCCTCCGATGTCGACCACTCGACGCCGACAGCGACGACGAGGATATCGACACCGGCTTCGACGGCGGCCGGAACACGTTCCTCGACGTCGACGGGCGACGTTTTCTCGACCCAGAGCCCTGGGGAGACCTGGAACTGGCCGTTGACCGTCCCCTCGACGTCGTGGTCAGCGCAACTGACCCAGACGGAGACCTTGGGCGAGGGCTGGTCTTCCTGCCCCTGGGGAGCCCCCCAGAGGCCTCAGCATGGGTAGAAGGAGCCCCTCCTGACCCACCTCGTGCCTTCAGCTTTCTCTCCTCAAGTCCCTGAAGCCTGATTTTCTTCCTCTCCTTCAGGGTTCTTCCAGAGAAGCTTCTGCAGATCACACACTCCTCAGGAATGTGGGAAGAGGGAAGGCAGAGAATACAGACCTCATGGGAGTCTGACCTGGCCTTCTTTCTTGAGCACTCAGGGCATTTATCGAATAATGCAGGCATTATGACAAAAAAAAGAGTGCAGAAACACAGAAAGAAAGTCACCAAAGTACTTTAAAAGTACCAAAATTCGAAATCAGTGTAAAACACCAACAAAAAACCCTTGAAAAGGGAGAGCTCAATGCTCCAGGGTCCTGCTTGCAGGAGCCGGAAAAAAGAACTGAGGCTAAGTTGGACCTGCTGTGCATTCTGGGATACTGAGAGAAGGTTCTGGAAGGTTCCTTAAAGGCACAGTATCCTAATTAAGCCACATAATGGCAGCCTATGGGGCTTGTCTGTCCAGGTTCTTCTCTCTATCATTCCTGAGGGATTTTGCTGTTAAGCAAGGGAAATCTGTACAGGCTTTGCTGTTTTGTGGATTTTATGGTGGAATTTCTAGTTGAAGTACTGGACAGTGTAGCCTTTTGGCTGCATTATCTGTCTTTAAATTCTCTCTTAAGTGTCTATGCATTTTCTGCATTTTTTGACACTGTAAGAGATTATTTTTGATTGCTCCGGGGTCCACGCACATGGGCGGGACTATTCACTAGATTATGACTATACACAGAGATCCCCTACTACAGAAGTGGTACTACAAAGGCCCCCCTGATACCACTACCTGTGGTGGGGGTTCCCTTTGAGAGGCTTGGGATTGACATTGTTGGTCCCATGGATCCTCATACACATCTGGGCACAGATTCATACTAGTGATGGTAGACCATGCCACTAGGTATCCAGAGGCAATCCCACTTAGGACTACCACAGCTCATGTGGTAGCCAGAGCCTTTCTGGGAATATTTTCCTGAGTGGGTTTTGCTAAGGAGGTAGTATCAGACAGAGATGCAAACTTCATGTCTAGTTACTTGACTGCTATGTGGAAGGAGTGTGCAGTAAACTACAAATGTACCACCCCTTATCACTCACAATGCAATGGGTTAGTTGAGAGATTCAACAAAACCCTCAAGGGCATGATTAAAGGTCTCCCTGAAAAGCTCAGGCGTAGATGGGACATAGTAAAACATAGACAGAGCACAGCACAAATATGTATGAAACTGACTATCCACAGTCAGTAGAAGTATTTAATATACAAAAGAACACATGAACACTTGGTTCAGCAAGCGATCTTCTCCACAGTTGTAAGGTTGTTACACCATTGGTACAGCCACAGCCGACCCGTGTTTCGTCGCCATTTGCGACTTTCTCAAGGCTGTCAAACAAGATTTTACAGTGAACAATCAATACATTTATTCTATTGGAAAGATCTGCACATACACATATTTTACCTTCATTCCTACCATTTGTGCTTTAAAAAAAAAAAAAAATCCTCTCCCTTGTGCATTGTGAACATACAAAATTAAAAAAGACAAGAGTGTTTGTATAGACAGAAACACCCGTATGTGAGAGAGATCAAAGTAGTGTTGTCTCAACAGACGTGCCCTGTGACAATGTAAATGACAAAAGGTTATTAAAAAAGAGTGGGGAAAAGAAAAGGTAACATCACCCTATGCCCGTGTTAAGAGTACCTATAGAAGGTGATACATTGTGAATTGTAAATACCTTCTGTAAAGAGTAAGGTTGTCACTTCAGAATCAAATAATATTCTAAGTGAAGAGGTTCACACCGGATCCGGATAACAGTTGTCCAGATTATTGTAGTGACTTCCAGATCGTAGACAGGTACTGGGAAAACGACACATGTATGCATCATTTTTCCTTAGAAACAATTCTAAGTAGAGAATTAACAATTTTAAAATTAATTAATTAAAAAATGGTGCTGGCCAAAACCTCACAAAATCTATGTATTAACTCCCACATATAGGAGCTTAAAACAAATCATCTAGACGACATATGACCACTGATACGTGTCAAATATGTTCGTTCCCCAATCCAATAACATCCGATTTTAGAGTTATTATCCTTACTACATATGCGTAAAACCATCTGGTAACGGTTAACAGGTGAGCATCCGAGAGCATTTATCCTAATTTAGTCTTGTGTATATAAGTATAGAATTTTCAACGCTTTTATAGAGCTCTCTGGTGCCTATGTAGCGGCTTGATGAAAAATAGCCTTGTCGAAGCCACCTAATTTACTAACACTGGTTCTTCTCGGGCTACCGGAATTTGTTAGTAACGTATTAAAAACGTCTCAATTTGTCGCTTACTATGTGTTTCTTATTCAGAAATGCCCCAACAGAAGAAGATAAAATATGAGCTGGATTGGCAAGACGTTGGAACCTCCTTTGTCAATAATCAATGCATTCACTACAAGAAGAAAAAAGTACACTGTAGGCAGGGCGCCGTGCAAGAAACCTAACCCTCTGCTCTTGAGAGTCGAAGTGGGAAAGATGCAAGTCATCAACATTTAGGGCCAGATGTAGGTAATTCCGATTTACCTACTCTTAAATACCGAATCATACCTAATTGGTATTTAAGAGTAGGTAAATTGGAAGTAGGCAGATGTAGGTAATTTTTCTTTTGCAATTACCGATTCTGTAAGATTTGGTTTTTACCGAATCGGTAAATACCGAATCGGTATTTCCCATTGATTCCTATGGGCCTTGAAGCCCAAAAGAATCAATGGGAAATACCGAATCGGTATTTACCGAATCGGTAAATACCGAATCCTGGCAGGGGGAACGGGGTGTCACTTTGACACCCTGTAGCACCGCAATTGCAGGCTTGTGTGCCATGTGGCACACATACATGCCCTAAGGGCATGTCTGTGTGTCACATGGCATAGGTGTACATGCACAGATGTGCATGTACACTGGAATTCGGTATTTTACCACCCAATAGGATTGGGTGGTAAATACCGACTCCTAAAGGGCCTGTGGCACTCTTTGAGGTGCCAGCTACATCTGGATTTACCGAATCGGTACATATACCGATTCGGTATTTTACCGAATCGGTAAATTTACTGATTCGGTAAAAAATTCGGGCCCCCTACATATCAAAAACCAATTACCGGTCGGTAACGGCCGAAATCGGCCGTTACCGACCGGTAATTGGCGACCTACATCTGGCTCTTAATGAGCATAAATATGAGCTCACCTCTAGCGGGAAGGAGCTATCGTGAGGAAGGTACCCCACTTGCATTAGAAATTCCCTGGGTCACAGTTACACCCGCTCAATCTCGTCCCGATAGAACTTGCAAGATTACAAGGCTGCAAAAGTCATCGCAGCTGTAGGCATAAATTAAAGTATCCATTAGTCCAGCCCAGAGCTAAAGAAGGTTGAAACCTATGTGTAACCCCATATTGAGTCTCTACGTCTCCTACATGCTCTCACCGTGCACTCACTTCAAGTAGTAGCTCTTCAATCTGCAGGTAATGGAAAACGGTTCGAGTGAAGTATTTCCCGATAATCAACTTCAGCGTTATAACCTCGCGTCTCACCAGCGTTGTGTTCACGTTGTAACATGAAACCCGGCAAGTGTAAGGTTATGCTTCCGGGTTGTGGTAGCCATTTTGGTCGTTTTTTAGTACTTTTCATATAATATAGCGTAAAGGCATCGAGTGCCCACACAAAAACGGGGGCTACACTTTTAATAAAACACAGTACATTGAAGCCCAAAGTGAATCGATATATATATCTAGGTTTAGAACTTTAGAATATATGTATCTTACAGTGTCCCAACTGAGCAGTAGCCCAAGTTAATTAGTATAAATGACGGGGAGAGTTCGAGGCAGTAAATAGATATCAGTGGTGATTGTGTGAACATAGCATTGAAAGAAACACCTGTTATGTGATTCTAAAATGCTGGTAATCTACAATTTTCAATTTTTAAACAGGCTTAATCATCATTAATCTCAGAAAAATGTATTTAAGCAGTCATGACGAAAAGCACATCATGTACATTTATGCAATTTTTTGCAATCCCTATACTCATTGAAGAGTTGTGAGAAGCAACATTGTATCTAATAAATAGACAGTAAGTAGATATCAGTGGTGATTGTGTGAACATAGCATTGAAAGAAACACTAGTTATGTGATTCTAAAATGCTGGTAATCTACAATTTTCAATTTTTAAACGGGCTTGATCACCATTAATCTCAGACAAGGAGTAGTTTCTGTCCTGTAACTCCAGTTCTGTAGTAGGGGTATCTCTGTTATAGTCATAATCTAGTGAATAGTCCCGCCCATGTGCGTGGACCCCGGAGCAATCAAAAATAATCTCTTACAGTGTCAAAAAATGCAGAAAATGCATAGACACTTAAGAGAGAATTTAAAGACAGATAATGCAGCCAAAAGGCTACACTGTCCAGTACTTCAACTAGAAATTTCCACCATAAAATCCACAAAACAGCAAAGCCTGTACAGATTTCCCTTGCTTAACAGCAAAATCCCTCAGGAATGATAGAGAGAAGAACCTGGACAGACAAGCCCCATAGGCTGCCATTATGTGGCTTAATTAGGATACTGTGCCTTTAAGAGAACCTTCCAGAACCTTCTCTCAGTATCCCAGAATGCATAGCAGGTCCAACTTAGCCTCAGTTCTTTTCGAGGGCGTAGGAAACGCCAGACCTGTAGCATTATGATCATGAACAACACTCCACCGGGGAGGCGGGAGGGCGCTTATGACTATAACAGAGATACCCCTACTACAGAACTGGAGTTACAGGACAGAAACTACTCCTTCTGTAGTAGGGGATCTCTGTGTATAGTCATAATCTAGTGAATAGAATGGCAAGCCCATCCCCACACCAAGCGGCGGTGGAGAATAAAATAACGCCACTACTGTGCGAACAGATTCCGCAGCGAAGCCTGCCCAACCTGAGCGTCTGCCCTGGCATCAGTGTCCAGGCAGTAATGCTTAGCAAAGGTATGGACCGACTTCCAAGTGGCCGCCTTGCAGATCTCTGCAATGGGAACATTACGGAGCATAGCTGTCGTAGCAGCTTTGCCCCTGGTGGAATGAGCCTTAGGCTTACCTCCTAAGGTCTTATTAGCTTTGTAGTAACACAACTGTATGCAGGACACAATCCACCTCGAGATGGACTGTTTAGAGGTAGCAAGACCTGTCCTGACTGAGCCATAATTGACGAACAATTGGTCTGACCTACGAATATCTTTAGTCTTATCAAGATAAAACTTCAGCACCCTCCGCACATCCAGGGAATGTAAAGACCTTTCCGCCGGAGATGAAGGATTCTGAAAGAACGTAGGCAAAGTGATAGTCTGATTGATATGAAAATCAGAAACAACCTTGGGAAGAAACTTAGGGTGAGTACGCATAACAACTTTAGCATTATGAAATACAGTATAAGGTTCTTGGCAACACAATGCCTGAATCTCACTCACCCTGCGGGCCGATGTAATGGCCACGAGGAACGCCGCCTTCCAGGACAGGTGCTGCAACGAAGCCTTATGAATGGGTTCAAAAGGCTCCTTCATCAATCTGGACAGCACCACATTCAAGTCCCATGAAGGCGAAGGAAGCCTGACAGGAGGGAACACTTTCTTCAAGCCTTCCAAAAAATCTTTGATCACAGGGATCTGGAAAAAGGAAGTCTGTGAAGGGCCTTTCCTGTAGGCAGTCAAAGCAGCCAGATGAACCTTAATGGAATGGACATTAAGGCCCGACTGCGCCAGATGAAGCAGATATGGAAGGATGACATCTTCCTTGCATGACGTAGGGTCATAGTTCTTAGACTTGCACCAGATGCAAAACCTCTTCCACTTGTAAGCATAGGAAGTCCTAGTGGAAGGTCGCTTAGCCTCCTTCAGTATGCCCATACAATCCTCTGGGAGATTCAGATGGCCATATTGCACTATTTCAGGAGCCATGCCGCCAAACTCAAAGACGAGAGGTTGGGGTGCACCATCCGCCCCCCGAACTTCGTGAGAAGGTCCGGCCTGCACGGCAGCTTCATGTGAGGAAGGAGAGATCGGTGAAGCAGGTCCGTGAACCACCACTGTCTGGGCCATTCCGGGGCAATCAGAATCATTCTCGCCCTGGATTGAGACAGCTTGATGAGAACCGCCGGAATCAGGGGAATTGGTGGAAAAGCGTACAGAAAGCTGTTCGACCAGTTGATCCATAACGCGTTCCCCAGCGTCCCTGGCTGGTAGTACCTGGAGGCGAAGCCTCGGCATTTGCTGTTTTCGGCGGTGGCAAACAGATCTACGTCTGGAGTTCCCCACCTTGCGAAGACTTCTCCTAGTACTTCGTCGTTTATGACCCATTCGTGGTTTTCCTGCACGATTCTGCTCAGCTCGTCTGCCTGAACATTCTGCACACCTGGCAGATGGGTGGCCGTTAACGACAGTCCTCGAGCCAGAAGCCAGTGCCAGATCGCCTGCGCCTCCTGCGACAGAGTGCGCGATCTCGAGCCCCCCTGCTTGTTGAGGTAATACATCGTAGTCGTGTTGTCCGTCTGAACAAGCAGAGAGTTGGTCTGAAAGGACGGATGAAAGGCCTTCAGTGCCAAGTGAACAGCTCTCAGTTCCAGGAAATTGATGTGGTACGTGGACTCCGTCGGGGACCACGTCCCTTGAATTTGCAGATCTCCGGAATGCGCCCCCCAACCTAGGAGAGACGCATCCGTCACGATGGTCTGTGTGGGAATGTCCTTGTGGAAGGGAACGCCTCTGAGGAGATTCTCCTTCGAGCACCACCACTTCAGAGACTGAAGAGCATGTAGAGACAGTCGTATCCTGTCGTCCCAAGAACCTCTCCTCTGGTCCCACTGATCCTCCAAGCACTCCTGCAGAGGACGCATCTGTAGCCGTGCGTGAGGAGTGAGAAAAATGCAAGAGGCCATCGATCCCAGTAGAGAAGACACGGTCCTCACCGTCGTAGACGGAGTTTTCATGAGAGCCTGAGCCTTCCGAACGAGTGATAAACGTCGCTCTTCCGAAGGAGACACGCTTGCTGACAGCGTATTGATGGAGGCCCCCAAGTACTGGATGCACTGCACCGGAATCGGGACCGACTTGGACATGTTGATGTGCAACCCCAGCCTGTTCAAGAGAACGCACGTCTTCTGGAAGTGTGCTCGAGCTTCCGAGAAGGAGGAGGCCTTGATCAACCAATCGTCCAGGTACGGGTAGACAAACACCTTGTACTTCCTCAGGTGTGCCGCTACCACTGCCATACATTTTGAGAATGTCCTGGGTGCAGACTTCAGTCCGAAGGGTAGCACCGTGTACTGATAGTGATTGGTGCCGACTTGAAAGCGCAGAAATTTTCTGTGTTTGCATGCAATGGGCACGTGGAAGTATGCGTCCTGTAGATCTATGGCACACATCCAGTCTCCCCGTTGCAGCTGAGGGTAGATCTGATGCAACGACAGCATGCGAAACTTTTCTCTGCGAATCCACTTGTTTGCCTGCCGCAAATCCAGAATGGGCCTGAACTCGTTTTTGTCCTTCTTGCGGACAAGAAAGAACCGAGAGTACAGACCTCTTCCTCTTTGAGACAGAGGTACGTCTTCGATCGCCCTTTTCCTTAGCAGAACGTCCGCCTCCGTCTGAAGCTCGCGCAGTTGATACTGCGAGCTGACGGGAGGAATCGATGGAGGAGGGCTGGTGAAACGTAGACTGTATCCATTGCAAACAATATTCAGCACCCACTTGTCCTGAGTAATTTTTCTCCACTCTGCCAGAAAAAATTGAACGCTTCCCCCCACCGGAGCGGGTAACGGACGAGGGGGAAGTAACAGCTCAGGGACGGGACCCGGCCGGGCCCTTGGTCGCGGTAGAGGACTGTTGACGACCTCTACCACCCTGTCGCTTCTGGAAGGGCTGCCTGTACTGCTGCTGCTGCTGCCGCTGTTGATGTTGACCAGCAGACTGCCCCCTTCCACGACCCTGCGCCCCAAACCGACGCTGGTACTGTCGGAAGGGTTTCTTTTCCTTGGGCTTTTCCAGGCCCACTGCCGTCAGGGTCTCCGCTTCGGCCTTCATCCTGGCCATCTCATCATCCGCGTGCTTCCCGAAGAGGGTATCTCCGGAAAACGGGAGATTCGCCACGCGTTGCTGCGCCTCCGGTTTCAACGATGTCAACCTGAGCCAAGCATGGCGTCTCTGGTGAATCCCGTGGCAATATCCGTGCGCGGACAGCAACGATATGTCTGCTGCAGCGCCGATGGCCTGATTAGAGACCAACATCCCCTCCTTGACGATCTCCACAAAGTCCTCCTTGCGGTCTCGAGGGACGAGGTCTGCGAACTGCTCCATCGAGTCCCAAAGGGACCGGTCGTAACGTCCCAGCAAAGCCGAGTCACTGGCAGCCTTCATGGACGAGGCGGATGTCCCACACGCCTTGCGACCAGCAGAATCGATCCACCGGCTCTCCTTGTCCGGAGGCACCGTGGACGCAGGGGAGGTGGAATGAAGCTTCCGAGCAGCAGTCACGATGACTGAATCCGGTACCGGGTCTTTCCTCAAGAAGGCTGGGTCTGAGTCCGGAGCCCTGTACTTTTTCAGTATCCTGGAAGGGACAGATCTCACCGTCGCCGGCGTCAGGAATAGCTGTTCGGCGGGCTCAAGGAGCCCCGGCACCAGAGGTAACAGGGGGCGAGACAAGTGCCTCTTGTGTAAAGTCTCAAAGATTACCGAGGTAGAAGCCGTAGGCGCTTCAACCTCAATGCCCAACTTCGCCGCACCACGCAGGAGAACCTCCTGAAATGTGCTAATATCGTCTATCGGAGACACCCTAGTCTCCGGCGAATCGGACAGCGTGGGCGAGTAGGAACGGGTCCCAGAAGGAGAACGTGACCTGGACCGACGCCTCTTGTGATGATGCCTGGATCGTGATGAAGATCCGCGGCCACTCCTCGATCTGTCCCGTCTCCCCGAGCGAGACCTCGACCTCTTGGGCCTCGGACGCTCCTTCGGCCTCGACGTCGACGGGCGACGTTTTCTCGACCCAGAGCCCTGGGGAGACCTGGAACTGGCCGTTGACCGTCCCCTCGACGTCGTGGTCAGCGCAACTGACCCAGACGGAGACCTTGGGCGCGGGCTGGTCTTCCTGCCCCTGGGGAGCCCCCCAGAGGCCTCAGCATGGGTAGAAGGAGCCCCTCCTGACCCACCTCGTGCCTTCAGCTTCCTCTCCTCAAGCCCCTGAAGCCTGATCTTCTTCCTCTCCTTCAGGGTCCTTCCAGAGAAGCTTCTGCAGATCCTACACTCCTCAGGGATGTGGGAAGAGGGAAGGCAGAGAATACAGACCTCATGGGAGTCTGTCTTGGCCTTCTTTCTTGAGCACTCAGGGCACTTGTCGAATAATGCAGGCATTATTGGACAAAAAAGAGTGCAGAAACACAGAAAGAAAGTCACCAGAGTACTTTAAAAGTACCAAAAATCGAAATCAGTGTAAAACACCAACAAAAACCCTTGAAAGGGAGAGCTCAATGCTCCAGGGTCCTGCTTGCAGGAGCCGGAAAAAAGAACTGAGGCTAAGTTGGACCTGCTATGCATTCTGGGATACTGAGAGAAGGTTCTGGAAGGTTCTCTTAAAGGCACAGTATCCTAATTAAGCCACATAATGGCAGCCTATGGGGCTTGTCTGTCCAGGTTCTTCTCTCTATCATTCCTGAGGGATTTTGCTGTTAAGCAAGGGAAATCTGTACAGGCTTTGCTGTTTTGTGGATTTTATGGTGGAAATTTCTAGTTGAAGTACTGGACAGTGTAGCCTTTTGGCTGCATTATCTGTCTTTAAATTCTCTCTTAAGTGTCTATGCATTTTCTGCATTTTTTGACACTGTAAGAGATTATTTTTGATTGCTCCGGGGTCCACGCACATGGGCGGGACTATTCACTAGATTATGACTATACACAGAGATCCCCTACTACAGAAACATATTTAAGTAGTCATGACGAAAGACACAACATGTACATTTATGCAATTATTTGCAATCCCTATACTCATTGAAGAGTTGTGAGAAGCAACACAAAAATAGAGACAGATTTCAATGAATGGCCTCCATGCCATGTCTTGCATATCATAGAAATAGTTTTAGCTTAACATTCTAAATCTGGCATGTATAAAGACAACGTGCATTACAAAAGATGGTATACAGTATTACAAGCTTTCATATCAATCCTTTAGGAAAACAAACATCTCATTGTCAAAATTAAAACCATGTTCAACCGCTCGAAGTTTGCATATCCATAAGGCTTCCAATTTGCGCAGGCTATGGACTTTATCACCCCCTCTAGGGTGATCTGGTACAGATTCTATTCCATGAAACGTCAGATGTAACAGTTCCACCGCGCCATGTTTTTCATTGAAATGTACAGCTAAGGGATAGCTGGCATTACCATTTCTAATGGCCCGTATATGCTCCTGTATAGGTTCTTTGACAGGTCTAATCGTGCTTCCTATGTAAATCTTTTGGCAGACACATATTATACCATAGACCAGAAATTTGGTATTGCAGTTCATGAAAGACTTAATTTTGTATTGAGTCAATGTGTTATACCTGAAAGTCTTAATTTTGTCCACAGTGTGTGGACAAACAGAACAGTGGCCACATTTGTAAAAGCCATCTACTGGTCCTCCTAGCCAGGTTAGACCTCTCTCAGGTTTTTTTGGATTATAGAAACTAGGACTTAACCTATTGCGTAGAGTTAAACCACGTCTGTATACAATGGTAGGTTTTGCCCCTATTACTTCCTGAATGTCTGTATCAACTCTTAATATGTGCCACAATAATTTTTGAATATGCTGTATACTTTGTAGATGTATATGTTGTATGTAGTTACCATCGATACCCTGGTTTTATGGGCACTTTCTCTTCTGTTCCTCTTCTTGGGTGCATGTGCAAGTAGCTGTCTTCGGTCTAGATGTTGCGCCTTTTCTTTCACTTTATTTAGGATCGTGTTATCAAACCCCCTGGATTCAAATCTCCTTAGTGTATTATTTGTTTCTTGTTTGAAGATGCTATCTTCACTACAATTCCGTCTCACCCTAGTTAGCTCTCCGAAGGGAATAGAATTGACTTGTGATCTAGAATGTGCTGCTGTCCCAGCATGTAGTAATGCGTTACATGCTGTCACTTTTCTATGTAGGGCCGACATTATGGAGTTCTCTTTAATGTACAATCTTAGATCTAAAAAATTGCTTCAAGTTTGTCATGCACATGTGTGAATTGGATGTTGTATGTGTTGGAATTCAAAAAGGAGCATATTTGTTCCAGTTTAGCATCTCCCGTCCAAATTAACATGTCGTCTATATACCGACCCCAGTATATAGCATGATTGATGAGGTGTTCTGGACATCGGGACCATATAAAAAATTTCTCCAGCCATCCTACAAAAAGATTTGCATATGCCGGAGAAAATTTATAACCCATGGCCACTCCTTGGTGTTGTTTAAATCAGGATCCATTGTGCAAAAACACATTTTTCTCTAGAACTAGAGTGACCATCTCCAAAAGCATAGGTGTATGATCCCATAGAGAAGCATCCCTTTTAGAAAGAAAGAATTTAGTAACCTCAAGGCCCTCCTGAGTCGGAATGGATGTATATAGGGAGCTGATGTCAAGGGTAACAAAACTGCAGTCCTCAGTCCAGGTAAAGTCTTGCAATTGGTTTAATAGGTATTTTGTGTCCAATATAAATGAAGGTAGGTTTTTTACATAAGGCTGGAGGAACTGGTCAATGTATTCTGAGAAATGTTTGGTAGGGGAACCTATACCAGAAATTATAGGTCTACCGGGGGAACCCCCCCGTTTGTAAATTTTCGGGAGGGTGTAGATGACGGTGATACTGGATTGGGAACATAGAGATACTAAAATTCCTGATCATCTATAAGCCCTAGTTCCCTACATCCTTTCAATTTAGTCTCAAGCATAGTAGTAATGGATCTCATGGGGTTTCCAGGTAATGCTACATAGGAATTTACATCCCCCAGTTGTCTGTCAATCTCATAGAGGTACTCCTCTGTATTCATCAGGACTAGATTACCACCCTTATCTGCCTCCTTCAAAGTCAGTTTAGCTCTGGGGTGCACTAATGGATACTTTAATTTATGCCTACAGCTGCGATGACTTTTCCAGCCTTGTAATCTTGCAAGTTCTATCGGGACGAGATTGAGCGGTGTAACTGTGACCCAGGGAATTTCTAATGCAAGTGGGGTACCTTCCTCACGATAGCTCCTTCCCGCTAGAGGTGAGCTCATATTTATGCTCATTAAATGTTGATGACTTGCATCTTTCCCACTTTCGACTCTCAAGAGCAGAGGGTTAGGTTTCTTGCACGGCGCCCCGCCTGCAGAGTACTTTTTTCTTCTTATAGTGAATGCATTGATTATTGACAAAGGAGGTTCCAACGTCTTGCCAATCCAGCTCATATTTTATCTGCTTCTGTTGGGGCATTACTGAATAAGAAACACATAGTAAGTGACAAATTGAGACGTTTTTAATACGTTACTAACAAATTCCGGTAGCCCGAGAAGAACCAGTGTTTATAAATTAGGTGGCTTTGACAAGGCTATTTTTCATCAGCCACTACATAGGCACCAGAGAGCTCTATAAAATCGTTGATAATTCTATACTTATATACACAAGACTAAATTAGGATAAATGCTCTCGGATGCTCACCTGTTAACCGTTACCAGATGGTTTTACGCATATGTAGTAAGGATAATAACTCTAAAATCAGATGTTATTGGATTGGGGAACGAACATATTTGACACGTATCAGTGTGTCACGATCGGTCAGATTCAGCATAGACTCATGAACCATAAAAAACAAATTAACCAGAAACGTTATGGTAAACGATTCAAAATAATAGTGACCAAACTTTTCTTGAAACAATGTCTATTGATTTTGAAACAATCTAACATGGTTGCCGCCCCTCCCATCAGAGTAGGAGGTCAGCTCTCTAGTGCTTGTGCCGTTCGCGCGGAGCCAGGTGCTAAGAGTGCGAGCTAACTTTTGAACTGCGCACTTCAACCGTTGACTTAACGAAGCAAGCTGCGTTTGTTAATGCTCCGTAGAATTGTAAAAACCCATAGCTTAGAGTTTATTCCCAGTATCCAGAGTTTCATTGGAGTCTCTTACCTGTCTTTTGAATTGAATCACCAACGCATGAGCAACGTGGGACAACGAGGAACTTCACCTACGAAGACGTCGTTTCACGGACTGAGTTCATTTAATTTGTTGCTCCAGTAGTGGCAGTGGTAAGAGGTGTCTATGACACCGTTTCCAGTTGTCGCTGTTTACAGTTGTTACTTAAAGACTATTTCCGGAAGAAACATTAACTCCGTATTGCTTGATACTGATAGTGTAAATATTGAAGAAGATTAGACAAGTACGATACTAGGTTCAAGGATTCACCTGTACTTATCCAGGGTAATTAGTAACCCAAGGTCAAAATTTACATACGGTCTAAATGATAAAACTGTGTTAGTAATCTAAAATCTCGTTTACAGGTGTAACCAATCTACAGTTAATTCAACTTGCAGAGAGAAGCTAAAGCCTGTAGCCATTGGGGTAATTGAGTGTTTTCTGAAGGTTTTCTATGACTAAGTAATTCACAGTTTAGCTAGGATTGTTATTTATTATACTTTCCTTCACTACAGGCACAGAATCCAGAAGGTGCTCCTACTAGGCTGTTCCACCGTGCAGACGAGGACAGGAACCAGGCAGTCTCTCTCTTTATCCACTTCCCCTTGTATTGCCTGGAAGTTTATAATCTTCGCGGGGTGCACTGGTGGTGGGGTGAGGGGACCATTGTCTGCTCCTGTGGTTCCGTTTTGGCCTCTGACAGATTGAAGTGCCAACTGATTTCCACCCGAGTCGAGATGGCAGAAGGTTTAGATTTAAAAACGTTAGCTGGTATCCTTGACGGGTTACAAACTCAGTTAACACAAACGGCAGAGGAGAATAGAAGTCTAAGAGAAGAAGTTAAAAGATCACAAGAGACCCAACAGATTAGGTTAAGAATGGAAGAACTGCTGTCAGAAGCTTCTTCTGCACCCCAATTTGGTTCTGATAGAAGGTCGGCCTCAGAGGTGGCGACTCAAGTCATACATTCTGTAGCACCTATAGTTCCTTTAGCTACCCCAGAAAGATTTTCAGGCGACCCGCATAAGGCCAAAATATTCCTCACCCAATGCTCCCTACATTTCTTGTGCCGACCTGCTGTGTTCAGAGGATCAGACTACGGTCGCATTCATGCTGTCCTACATGAGTGGCGATGCGACCGCATGGTCGATGCCCATGATCTCTCGGAATGACCCAGCGCTATTTGATTATAAACGATTCAAAAAAGAATTTGAGAATATTCGACCGAAGAACCGCGGATCAAGCCACAGATAATGAGTTGCTTGACCTAAAACAAGGGAACCGTGAATTGGTTGCGTACATTGCAGTTTAACAAACTTGTTGTTGAGACCAGTTGGCCTGAATGCAAACGCGCCGCCATCTTTTATCGTGGCTTAAAAGAGGAGTTAAAAGATGCATTAGCTCAGATACCCAATCGACCACAAGACATCTCAGAACTAATTGATCTGATATTGCAACTTGAACACCGTCAAGTCGAAAGAAAATCTGAAAGAAAAAAAAAAAAAAGAGTACGGTACTTATGTTCCACGATTTGATCGAGTTAAGTCGGAGACTGTTAAATCAGACTCTTCCACCAGTGAAGAACCAATGCAGATTGGCTCTGTTCGTGGCCCACTTTCAAAGGACGAGAAAGAAACCTGTGTCTATACTGTGGAGGATCCGGGCATTTTGTAAAAGAATGCCCCAAAAAACCCAAGGGTAATCAAGGGTTAAAAGATCGATCCCATCAGTAGAGGGAGTTGCACTGGTGGGATTGAGCAAACAGTCAACTCAAGAATCGCAACAATTAGCTAACACCTTACAAGCAGCAGCGCCACATTTAACTGTGCCTTGCACTGTCCGGTTTGGAGTCCAGGAGGTGAAAGATGTGTCTGTCATGATTGACTCGGGCGCAACTGGTAATTTTTGTGACATAGAATACGCTAAGGAAATGGGGTTCTGGGCCATAAAGAAGAAACATTTCAAAATTGTGAAGGCGGTCGACGGTTCCAATCTTACGTCTGGTCCAATTACTGAAGAAACTGAAACCTTAGAGTTAATTGGGTTACAAGGTCATCATGAGTTTTTTCGATTTAATTTAATTGACGCCCCGCAATTTCAGATAATCCTGGGATTGCCGTGGTTATCAGAGCACAACCCAAGGATCGATTGGGAAAAGAAAACTATGGAAATGTCTTAAGAGTACTGCAAAGAAAACTGCTTTGCTCGGAACCCAGAAAAAACCTCCAGATCTCCAGCTACAGAATTAGCCCATATCAAGCATCAACTGTGCGTTGTTGATTTGAAAGAAATTCCAATCGGTTATCGAGATCTGGCCAGCGTCTTTGACAAAAAAAATGCTGAGCGTCTACCACCCCACAGGGAGTATGATTGCAAGATAGAACTTGAGCCCGGGGCCAGATTACCATGCAGTCGAATATATGCTCTCACTGAAACTGAAAATGCATTTTTGAAGGACTATTTGGAGGAATATCAGAGAATCGGGTTTATAAGTCCCTCCCAATCACCAGTCTCGTCAGCGCTATTTTTCCGGCGTAAGGAGGATTTAACCCTCCGCACGTGCATTGATTACAGAGCCTTAAATTTGGTGACTATTATTAAAAATAAAAAAATAAAACATCGGTATCCTCTTCCTTTAATTTCTCAATTATTGGATCAGGTCAAGGGTGCCAAAGTGTATACTAAACTCGACCTTAGAGGGGCCTATCACTTAGTCCGAGTTGCCGAGGGCGATGAATGGAAGACAGCGTTTCGCACAAAATTTGGCCTCTTCGAATACCAGGTAATGCCTTACGGATTGAGCAACGCTCCAGCAGCCTTTCAGCACTTTGTAAACGACGTCCTTCGGGAATTTCTGGACAGAGTGGCTGTTGTGTACATAGATGACATTTTGATCTTCTCTGACTGCATGGAGGAGCACGTGAAACATTTTCGAGCCATCCTGCAGAAATTATTAGAAAACCAACTCTACGTGAAGTTGGAGAAGTGTTCATTTCATGCCAAACAAGTAGAATTCATGGGATTTGTATTGTCCGCAGATGGCGTTGCTATGGATCCAGCCAAGGTTCAAGTTATACAGGATTGGGCTTCCCCTAGAAATGTAAAAGAGATTCAAAGTTTTCTAGGCTTTGCTAACTTCTATCGGAGGTTCATTCCTAATTTTTCCACGAAAGTCACGCCCATCACGCAGCTTTTGAAAAAAGGAGTCAAATTTGTTTGGTCCAAAGATGCTGAGAAGGCTTTTTGTTTTCTAAAAGTGGCTTTTATCACAGCTCCGGTTGGCAAATCCGGATCCAGAACAAGCCTATTTTGTAGAAACTGATGCGTCCGACTTTGCCACTGGTGGAATTTTGTCTCAGAGGAACAAAAATACTGGACAACTTCATCCAGTTGCCTATCGGTCCCGAAAGTTAACAGAACCAGAACTCAATTATTCTATTGCTGATAAAGAATTGTTAGCGGTAAAAGAAGCATTCCAAGATTGGCGACATTATTTGTTGGGAGCCAAGCACTGCGTCACGGTATATACCGATCATCGTAATTTGCAGTTTTTAAAATCAGCTAAAACATTAACACCTCGTCAGTTGCGATGGTCGTTGTATTTCTCTGAATTTGACTTTGTGATCACGTATAAGCCAGGGGCAAAAAATGGAAAGGCAGATGAGTTATCCAGATTAAATGTACCCCATGAAGTGAAGACGCCCCCCAACGAACCAATTATCCCCAAGGAAAAAATCATTGGTGTCATTCACTTAAAAGAATTTGCTCAGGAAATACATGATCATTACCCACCTCAGAAATTACAGGATTGGGCTCAAAACGATGAAGAGAACTATTAAAGAAGGCCTTCCATATTACGAAGAAGCGTTATATCTGCATACTAAGAACTTGCAGGAAAAGGCTCTACGCCACTGTCATGATGAACCAATGGCTGGTCATAAGGGCATAAAAAGACCTTAAATTTGATCAAGAGACATTTTTGGTGGCCTGACATGGCGGCTCATGTAGCGCAGTATGTGTCGACCTGTGAACTATGCCTTAAAGGGAAGCCTAGCAGACAAGCTCCACAGGGGTTGTACCAACCTCTTCCCAATGCCCCACACCCATGGCACACGGTGACATTAGACTTGATAGTGGATCTTCCGCCTAGTCAGGGTTACACGACTATCTTAGTGTTGGTAGACACATTTTCCAAAATGAGTCATTTTGTACCACTCAAGAACCTTCCAACAGCAATGCAGTTAATACCACTATTCAATCAACACTTCATTCGAGCTCATGGGGTTCCACAAGTTATTTCTGACAGAGGGACCCAATTTGTGTCCAAATCTTGGAAGAAATATATGCAGAGCTTGGGTGTAGATACACGGTTTTCCACCAGTTTCCATCCTGAGACCGACGGTCAAACGGAGAGGGTCAACCAGGAACTAGAGCAGTATCTGAGGCTCTACATGTTGGAACAGGAGGGGGATTGGTCGGATCTGTTGTGGACTGCTGAGTTCGCATACAACAATGCCATTCATGACTCCACTGGTTTTACCCCATTCTATTTAAATTCTGGTAGGCACCCTCAGTTAATGACAGGAAGAAAGGATGACTCGGTACCCTCAATTAAAACCTATCTATCCCAGTTAGAACACTGACACAAATTAGCTGAGGAGAATTTGCAGAAGGCCAAAATGTCCTATAAGAAACAGGCAGATACAAAAAGAAGAGCAGGTACAGATTTTAAGGTGGGAGATCGGGTATGGTTGTCCACTAAACATTTAAGGTTGAAGGGAAATAGGAAGTTTCAGCCTAGGTATATTGGCCCATTCAGAGCCATTTAAAAAATTAATCCTGTAGTGGTCAAATTACAACTTCCGAAACAGTTAAAAGTTCATCCAGCCTTTCATGTCTCCCTTCTTAAAAAGAACCCACCTCATGTAAGACTTAAGAAGCTTCCAATGTCTATTACAGTAGAATCGAATGAGGAATATGAAGTCCGCAAGATAATAGATTCTAAATGGTCCAGAGGGAAACTATACTATCTGGTAGAATGGAAAGGTTACGGTCCTGAAGAACGGTCTTGGGAACCATCCACCCATGTACATGCTCCCAGACTGTTAAAGAACTTTCATAAAAATAATCCAGCCAAGCCCAAAGAGGAGGGACCCCCTTTGGAGGGAGGTACTGTCGTGATCGGTCAGATTCAGCATAGACTCATGAACAATAAAAAAACAAATTAACCAGAAACGTTATGGTAAACGATTCAAAATAATAGTGACCAAACTTTTCTTGAAACAATGTCTATTGATTTTGCAACAATCTAACATGGTTGCCGCCCCTCCCATCAGAGTAGGAGGTCAGCTCTCTAGTGCTTGTGCCGTTCGCGCGGAGCCAGGTGCTAAGAGCCATCCACAGTACTACATAATTTATGTAGTACTGTGGATGGCACGGTACGAAGACAGAGCACGCTTTAAAGTAAGACAGTGATTATTTGACCTATATGCAAACACAACGGAGGTGCTGGCTACCCTAATTAACCACTGCCATCAGTTTTTTTCTGGTAGATGGGACATACTTTTGCCCTGCTTTCTCTTTGCCTACAGAGAGGCTCTTCAGAAGGGGATTGGCTTCAGCCCTTTTGACATCCAGTTAGGGGTCCCCTATGTCTTGTGAAGGAGGGATGGGAGTTACCTCTCAAACCACGTAAACATGATATTGTGGACTATGTACTTGGTCTCCACTCCAGGATGGCTGAGTACACGAAGAAGGCATCCAAAAACCTTGAGGCTAGCCAGGAATTGCAAAAGGCCTGGCATGACCAAAAGGCTGTTGTGGCTGTTTATCGGCCAGGACAGAAAGTATGGGTGTTGGAACCTGTGGCCCCAGCAGCCCTCCAAGACAAGTGGAGTGGCCCTCATACAAGCAAAAGGGAGAGGTTACCTACCTGGTGGACCTTGGAACTCCCATGAGCCCCCACAGGGTCTCCATGTGAACAGGCTCAACCCATATGTTGACTGGGCAGACATGGGCTTGCTCATGGCTACTGATGAGGGACAGGAGGAAGAGTGAGATCCACTCCCTGACCTGCTCTCACAGACCCCTGATGGTTCAGTTGATGGTGTAGCCTTGGCAGGCAGCCTTACTGGCCAGCAGCAAACTGATTGTAGGCAAGTCCTGAATCAGTTTAGACACATGTTCTCACCGACTCCAAGTCAGCCTACCTGGTGCACTCATGAAGTGGACACAGGTGACAGTCTGCCTGTTAAAAATAAGATTTACAGGCAACCTGACCATGTCAGGGACTGCATCAGGACTGAAGTGTTGGATTTGAGAGTAATTGAGCCCTCAGATGGCCCTTGGCTAGCCCAGTAGTCTTGGTACCAAAACCTCACACCCAGAATGGCAAGAGAGAGATGAGGTTCTGTGTTGACTACAGGGGTCTCAATGCCCTTCCAATACCAAGGGCAGATGAGCTTATAGATACTTTGGCCTCAGCCAGGTTTCTGAGCACATACGTGAGGGGGGGGCATGGGGGTTGGATTTGCTTGTTACCCCCCTCCCTCTTTTTGCTGATGTATCACTGTTTGACAAGGACTGGCTGGGATCCTGCTATCCAGGGCCCCAGCCTAGCTGCTTTCTACTTTAAATTGATTGCATGTACTTTAGGTACACTCCAGATTGGTGTATGCACCCCTTTATTCTAAATCACTACACATATAAACCTATTAGTCACCCCTATGGCAGGCCTTATCAATCCTGAAGGTGTCGTGTATTTCTATAGGTTCTGATTCGATCCCCCTATTCCTGACCCTATTCTGGTTAAACTTACTAGCTAGTTAACTAACAGTCAGCCCATGAGGCAAGAAATCCCCCATGATGCAGATACCGTTATCTGACGCAGTCACACTACGGCACAGGAACGTGTTATCTGATTAGGTCATAACGCTTGAGATCTAATTAGACAAGCGATATTCCTCCAGCCCCTGATAAGGCATACGACGTTCTCATAACAAATCAAACCTATGACAACCTGGATAATCCGTGCGGCCATTGTTTTGATTTCACAGAGAACTTTAGTAAAGAATGTGCTAACGAGCAAGTCGTATGACATCTTTATTGACGTACCTATGTCCATCCTTACGTCAATCTCGGCACCTTTAAGGTATAAATATTGCCGACCTTGCCCTATGCAAACACACGCGTGGTGACAAGACGGAGCAGCCATACTTGCCGAAGCCGAGAGCAGAAGCAGACCCCGCAGGCAGCAGCCCCGCCTTCCTGACGCGCTGAGAGACGCGCTGCTATCTCAAGCCGAGAGACCCAGCACCGGCGCTTCTGGGCAGCCCTCGCAGGCAGCCTGGAATATCGAGAGCAGAGAAAGAGATACCATTCCTCATTCATCCTAAATTCCAGGTACAGAACTGAATAACCCCTCCTAGAGAATTCTTTAGTTATTCACTTGGCAAAAACAAACTTAAACTAAACTGTAACTTTCTATTCCCGCCCACGCATTAGACTTAGGTCAGGTACACGGGGTAGGCGTATTTAGAAACACCAGTTGAGCACGTTTAGTCAAATGTATATGTGTATGTAAATATATTTTAATCATTTTAAACATCATATGGCTCAGAAACCATATCAATGTTTTTACAGTATTATTTTATACTATTGCTTCTAACGTATGCACTTTACTTAACTATAAGTATTGCAATAATATCGATCCATTTCTCTTGTACGAGAAAAGAGACTGATCAATAAATAACATCTTTTTATTGAACACGCCCGTCTCTTCCTTTTCTCTACATTCTGATGAGACTAAGAATGCACGTACTGACTGAGTAAAATAATTGCCTTGTGCTCACACGACTCTCGAGATTGACTCTTGATTAGGGGAGAGCAAAGTTGTCATGTTCTATGGTTGTCAGAAACTAAATCCCTTCTTGTCTAATCAGGGGAGTTCATCCTTCCTTGAACATTCGAGAAAGTTTCTAGCGAACTCTGAGCTTAGCTGGCAAACCCAAAAATTAAGTCTAGTTTCGACAGTAGTAGACCTAGTTAACGTCTGGCCTAGGCCTTTACTGCTGTAGGTACTATTCCAATGCGCAGAGCCTATTGGGAAAATAGGAGCTACACTACATGGCGCCCAACGTGTTTGGAAAGGGCGATAAAACTAACGTAAGACATTTAGAGTAACTCAGTCGTGCTTTCTCACTCAGACCCCTTTTCCCAAATACTCCAAAGACGTCTGGAGTGGGTGAAAGGTTATTATATCCTCCAAAACCTCGCAGGAGGGAACTCCTATGTATGGTTCTTGGTCTAGTCAACGTTGAAGGATAAAACAGTTCCAAAATATTGTGCACCTAATCTCTGTTTCCATAAAGAAACCTGATCTGCAAATAAAAACAATACCATCCTGTCAGTAAAATGGGAGACAGTGATGGAGAAAGAGAGGCAATTAGATTAGCTACTGAAATAGCAGATGCTGATGCTACCATGCAAACAGCAGACCCGGATATAATACTCATCCAGGTCGCCAAAAGGAGATCTATAACCTTAAAACTTATAGAAAATGGACTGACACCTAGAGGTGGCACAGTCATATTCGTAATTGAGGCACACGAATATCGGCAGACAGAGGTATACTATACATGGATACATTTTCCAGCAGCAAATGCTGTAACAAAGTACTTCCACTATTACAAAGTAGAGGAACCTCCTGAAACGTACACTCCTTTCGAGGAGGTGGAAGTACCACTCAAATTCCAAGAGCATTTGCTCTTATTTGATGGCGCCCTAAAACATAATAATCACATTACAAGGCTCGGTCCTTTAGGAAGACCAGGAGCAACGTGGCCGGTCTTAGCCGGATACACACCACATCCAGACATCGACGAGATGACTGCACCAGAGCTATTAATACAGCTAAAACAACTACTAAAAATTCACAGACAATTAGTTCAGTATGTAATGCGGACTTCAACAATTCAGCCAGCGATTAAAATTCCACAGCTGACCCCTCACCAGGGGAACACAAATAAAATCACACCACAGAACATCCAATCCTGCCTAGGTAAAGTTCCAGCTAAACGGGAACAGATACCATTCTGGTTGGCACAGAAAATCACCCAAATAGAGGCGGTGTTTCCTGACACCACCCCATTAGAAAAGCACAGGATTCTGACTATATGTCTCCCAATGGGAATCGCACCACACATTGAGGACTGTGACACTTGGGGTACAGTCTTTGCTTCAATCTACACAAAAACGCACGGTGTTCCATCCATTTCGGTAATACCAGATGTGCTAAAACAAATTCAAGATGAATACGGTCCAGAACCTGCTTTAACTCTTGGTATGAAATTACTGAAAGACTTCAAGCAGGTCTCGGCTGTATTACTAGCCAACATAAAGGGTGAAGCAGCAAACGTGGCGATCCGCCAGAGGTTAAAAGAGACAGATATAGCAGACCAACCAGCTGAAATTGCCAGAATCATAGAAAAATCCTATGAAGAACTAGGCAGAGATAGTCTAGGTGGAATACCAGTAAAACCGCAACTGACTACAAGTCCAGAAAAAATATTTTTTAATAATAATTCACCAAAAAAGAACTGGGATGGAAATAAACAATCCAATCCTAAAGAAAAGAAATTCCAGTCCAGAGGAAGGTCTCCTAGGCGAAGAGAGAAATCTCCAAACCCGAGACAAAGGTCACCTCAGAGTGAACCCTCTGGGAATAGATATAACCTTAGAAATAGGGATAATATTAAAAAACCTGATAGATATCAAGACATTGATACACGTCCGTCTCAATCTTTTCAGAATTCCTCGCAGAAATCGGAAAGAAGAGGACGATCAGAAGAGCACGCCAAGTCCAAAGACAAGGAACCTGCTCAACTGAAAAAGAAATCACAATTTCCAAAAAAGAAGGTAGCCAGTATCAAGGTAGTTAACAATGCCGAGAATACTGAGGACACAACTGAAAAACGGAGAATGGGCTCAGACAATGCTAGACAGCGCAGCAGAGGTGAGCATAGCTCGCAAAGTCCTTATGAATCATCTGGAGACAGTGGACACGAATGAATACCTTCAAGTGGAAACTGCAGATACCAGAGTTAGCAAGCCCCACAAAATATACGAGATAACATTACGTATAGAGGGAGATAAGACTAGGAAAATAAGGGGACTATTTTGGGATAACCTATCCAAGGGCTATGACATCCTTCTAGCTGAAAAAGACTGGCCACCGGAGTTTGTCAGGGAGTGCCCTCATGGCGAAGAAGTAATTATGCCTGCCTTCTCGAATCAAATACCGATTCATAAAAAATACACACTTGCTAGAAAGTGGGCAGTGGCCTTAGCACCTGCTTTATATAAAAATCACGTAGGATGGGATGAGGATTCTCCTCCTCACAAAGTCCAGTTAAAATCACAACCTACTGCACAAAGGCAGTACCCAATTAAGCAAGAAGCTAAAAAACAAGTAAATGAAATACTAGATCAGCTAGAATACCAGGGGGTGATTGAAACTTGCACCTCACAAATGAACAATCCTTTGTTTCCGGTCTCCAAACCAGACAATTCGTACCGTCTAGTTTTGGATTACCGACACCTTAACACATGTTGCAAAACTTTTGCAGTGCAAAACTCACACAGTGCTGCACTAATGAATAACATAGTGCGCAAAAAATACAAAACAACCTTGGACATCTCCAACGGATTCTTTTGTCAAAACATAGCACCAGAGAGCAGATATTTAACTGCATTTTCAGTAAATGGCACTCAAAACAATTCTGTCGGTTAGCCCAGGGGTACAAGAACAGCCCGGGGGTATTCTCAGCGAGAGTAACAGAATTACTACAACTATATGATGATGACTTGGAGACTCACTTGAAAAGAGTGAACACCATAATACTTGGTTTCGCTGCAGAGGGTTACAAATTCAACTTCAAAAAGTCCAGAATTGCCCATCTGACGGTCCTATTCTTAGGATATGAGTTATCAAGTGAAGGCAAAAGCCTGGCAGACAATTTCCTAGAGAAATGTGCCGTAATCCAAGCTCCTAAAACACTAAAAAACCTACAGTCAATTCTAGGCTTCCTAAATTTCGGAAGAACTTACATTGCAAATTACGCAGAAAGGGTCAAACCCCTTTACGATCTAATTAAACCAGACTTTAAAAGATCCAGTTGGACTCAAGCACACACAGAAATTTTGAGATCCTTACAAACAGACATGCTAATTAAAACAAAATTAGAAACCCGTGATAATACACGCAACCTTGTGATCCGAGTCATCCCAGGGAGATACGGATTCACATACCTAACCTCTAATGAGGGAGATAAGGTACCAATTGCATTCAAATCACATTTGTACACAAAAGCTGAACAGAGATTCAACAACAAAGGAAAAATTGTTCAAGCAGTTCAAACCGCAATAGCTAGAGAAAAAGACATAGCTGACGGTAGACATATCACAGTCAGAACAGCAGAATCAGCCTTTGAGGCATTAACAACACCGTGTACTTTACCAACAACAACATTGGATCCAGAATGGTTACAATGGGTAAATTCAATCACAACGGACAAAGTATATTACTTCTTTGATCCAGAACTAGAAGAATTAAAAAATCTAAAATATGAAAAAACGTATCCTCTGCCAATCGACATTCTGCCTCTACGACATTACGCCTGTGTAATCTATACAGACGGACATGCTCAACCCTCCGTTTGGGGAGAACATGCATACAATCCCACATGTGAGATTACAAAAGAAGTGTGGCACGGAGGTAAACTAAGACCTCTATTAACAAAATCACACTCAGTAGAAACTAATTCAGAACTACAAACTGAAATATTAGCTTTGAAAATGGCGCTAGATAATGCGGATCGCGAATTCCCGACACTTATAGTGTCAGATTCATATTTCTGCGTCAAAGCATATAACAAGGATTTGCAGACCTGGATTCAGAACGATTACAAAGATGACACGGATGCACCAATAAATCAGAGATTGCTTTGGGAACAGGTAGCTCTTTTAAAAAAAGAACTACCAAAGACTCACGTGACACACTCACTGAGTCACCAGCGTGATGGCGTTCACGTTGTAGGGAATTCATTGGCTGAAACAGCCGCAGCGGCAGCCAGTAAACCGGCTCCCGTAGATCGAAAAAAGCGTACATTAAAATACATTGACGGCGAAACAGTGCTGGCAGTAAAAACGTCATCAAAAGGCGACTGCTCGGCGTTACCGATCAACTATCCACTCAATTACACATACATCATAGATGCAAACTCCATTCCTTTTGCTCGAATCCCTGGAGTGGGGGATAGAGTGATTCCAAACATGGACAGGAGAAACTTGTTAATCGCAGACGCACACATGGGCGAGGGTCTCAGACACCTTAAATTAAAAGATTCTCTGGAAGAATTACAATCACGGTACTGGTGGCCAGGCATGAGCCTGCACTACACCATGTTTGTAAAAAACTGCCCAAACTGCAACAGAGATCGCAGTGGGGAGAGAAGCAGTTTAATACCTCGTCGTATCAAGGCAGATAACATCACCACTAAAAAGAATGGCTTGCGATTAACATATACAGGCTAGTTCCCACTTATAATGTAGATCCACAGCACTCGGCTGACGTCCGGACTGTTATACAAGATTTGCGAGTCTAAATGGCATATACGCTAAGAGCATGCTACGTTCGACCATTTTTTTTCTTTTTCTCAGGCAATCCAGCCTGGGGGGGGAAAGAATGGCCAAATGAGCACAGCCCAGCGGGAATCTTCTCACTTCCTTCCTGAGGGTATGGGATGGTGTAAAGAAAAAACCAAGACAGAAAGCAATCTATAATAGAAAGGATATTAGGTTCGGGAGCTGGGTGGGTCAAACATCTAATAAGTGTCCAACGTAGTCTAAATAACTTGCCAAGAAATTCTCTGAAGGGATTCAGTCCGTACGAATTTTTATTCGGAACTAGGATGTTGATCTCTGACCTTGATAGTCAGACTTCAGTGGTAACAGAAAAAAGCTTTGATGTCAAAGACCGTTTGGCTATTTTGCAGGACTTAAACAAAACAAGAAAAGACCTGAGCAACATACAGTTGAAAGATCAGCCAACGACCACTGAAGAATCACCACCTGTCCCAGCAAGACCTGTCTGGATTCCAAAAGTCGGGGATCTAGTCAGGGAGAAGATCGCGGTAAAGAAGGAATTTGGGCCTTCTTACAGAAAAGCAGTTCCTGTATTGTCTGTCAACGGGACAAGATCAGTTGTACTACCGCCACTTGCTGGAAAAAAGGAGAACCGAGTTGTATCCATCGACCTGGTAAAACCACAACATGTGGCCGATAACCAACAGTAGGCCAAGTGGACTCCCAATAAGTAGCAGAACACCAAGGTTTGCTACCAGTACAGAGGTCCTATCAAAGAGGCTCATCACATTCGAAACGCCTACAGAAGAACAACAAGGACTATGCAACAATGCAATAGAACTTAGACCTCTGAAAACCCAAATAAAGACATTTAGCAGAGACACACCAATCTATACAGAAGTACCAAGTGAAAATGCAAGAAACAAAAATCCTGAACCAATTGGAACAATTGACAGAACTGCATCCGGTTACTTCATCAACTTCGATGATTCCTCTGAAGGCTTCAGCGAACAAAAGACACAGCCATCATCAAAATCCTTTAAAGACAAAGCGAAGGAACTTTTGAAACAACTGAAAGAAACATATCTAGTTTCTCCATGGATTGAATTTTGGGTGGGTTTTGGTGCATTTATCCTCATACTTTGGCTCATCATGGTATTTACCTTGGGACGCTTCATTGAGGGAAAATATGCTAAAATGGACACAGCAAGTCAGAACATCAACTTGGTCCTCAAACCACACACATCTTCACACGTCGAGAAAAGAGAACTTTCTTCAGAACTTTCTTCAGCCAACTTCACAGCAATTCCAATATCTGGTGGGGTAGCCTGGGACAACACTGACTATGAAATTTATGGTCCGGTCGAGATCCTGAAATATCCACACCAAATCAAGATCTCCTTGAGTGACTTTGCAAAACCAAACTCATTTGCTGATGATTGGGACTTTGAAAGTATAAACAATATGATGTCTGACTGTCTGCTAAATTTACAAAACATGATTATTTGCAGGGTTCTACAAATTATGACAGCATGTACTGCTATAACCATTATGGTAACCATTTCTTGCATAAATCTGCACAACCTAGAAATGTTTTAAATTTTAATCAATGGGAACATTGTGCTACACCTCCAAAAGGGAGCTCTAGAACCGTGTATGGCAAATATTCATATTTTTCAGGTTTTAACATAACTAATGCTGAAACATTTTATTACAAATTGTCAAACAAGACAGGGATGAAAACCATGATAACCAACACAAAATTGATATATTCAGATTCTTTCTTTGAAAAAATGAATACTTTTGGATTTGATTATTGGGACAAACATGTTGATTTGAAAAGTGTTTGGGGTACAAAAGAATGGCAAGTACAGGGTATAGAAGCTTTGTTTAGAGCCTGCATGATCCCAGAACAAATGATATTTTTAAATGACACCGTTCAACAAACCACCTGTCTTGGCTTAGCCAAAATCAAAGATTTAAATAACCTGTCTATTCCAAAGCCAACAATGTTTAGCAATAACTCTGAAACAGATGAAGAAATAGACATAAACCATATACTTAACCAAAACAGAACACATCCTGATTGGAAACAATGGTTGATCTGGCCCACAGATACAAATCACTGTCAAGATAGATTCCTGAATAAAACACAGGGTTTCAAAATGAACAGGCCAGACCCTAGATATCCCCAAAGACATCACCCAGGGATAATAACAACCTACAGTGTGGGCAAATTATGCCTTCAATGGCTACAAACTTCCACACTGCCTGAAATTAAGCAACACCTAACTTTACTTACTGATGGTGCTGACTTGCGTGATTTCATAATGGGACCACGCAAACAGCGTCAAAAGCGTTTCATAGCAGCCTCTGTATATGCAGCATACAATGAGGCCTGGAAGGTTACTCAAATTGAGACAGCAGAAAGAATACGGGAAATTGACCGTATTAATTTGGAAAAATCACTTTCTGTAGTGGACAATGGGTTAATGACTCTGTCCTCCAGAATTTTTTCATTGGACAGCATTGTGTCTTCAGCAATCGATATATTATCGCAAGACTTACTGTTATTACAACATGGTCAGTCACAATTGCGTTCTATTGTACAGCTTGGCTGGACGTTACAAAATCTGCGTTCAGGCTATGTGCCTTGGCGTTTAATCAACACAACGTCACTATTTCAAATCTTTAACCTTACTGATAGACAAATCGGTATGGCGCAGAAGGGTGCTGATTATACAATCTTGAGCATTGAAAAACTAGAAAGATTACCGTTGACAATGTCAGAACGACCTGTCAGTGAATGGATAATCCACGGAATCATAAATATTCCAATCTCAACCTTCAGGTTTCAATACTGCCAAAAATATATACAGGCTGGCATGTACGAGAAATTGGGAAAGGGGTACCTTAAAACAACATGGAACCTGCCCTATTCACATGCATGTATCAGTAACAAAGGACAGAAAGTGTTTCTTAGTGGCAACAATTGTGCTATGTCACTAAGCGGCACGCTTCTGTGTAACGGTATTAGTTTGCACGGAGCCTGTGAAGGGAATTCATACAACCTTTCATGTCACCAGCAAGGCGCACCTGCAACTGAAATAGAACCATTCTTTCAAAGACTCTATAATGGGAGTTACATTCTTATTGTAGACCGCAGATGCTGTAGTCTTATGCCCGGGACTCCTTATCTCGTCACTACGACGGCGAAGGTCAAGTGCTGTGGACGTTCTTTGTTTCCCAGCTCCTTTCCAGACAGGGAGGCGAGGGCATGGCCCAGTTTGAAAATTACTTCTATTCGAATAGACACTTTAAGCAGAATGAAAACAGTGCTTCTTCAGACGCCTACAAGGCTCACGTCATCTAAAGAAACGTATGATCTACAAGTCGCAAGGACGACTGCAGAGATACATACATTATTATCAACTAATTCCCCCGTACATTTCGCGGAAATCCTGAGCGAAATCTTAAATATTTCTGATACCACAGGGGTCTCAAAGGTATTTAAGACAGTATTTTCGATGGCATTAACACCATTCAAAGCCATACTGGGTATTTTTCCAGACTTCGTCCATTCGATTTTTGGCGGACTTCCCCTGATCCTAGGACTAATTGCAGGAATCCTATTCCTAGTCCTTATTTTTCGTTATGGCAACCCATGTCACAGATCAAACTCTCGCGACAATGGAAGATACGATCCTAGCCATTGGATACCGGGACCGGATATCAAAAATCCTGGGACTACCCCGGCTTAGAGACCTAAACATGACTTGGTTTCTATCATTTCGACCAATGTGGCAGAGGTGTGTTTTACCTGTACTAAGGTGTCTGCTATGCGGAGAAGAATGCGTGTTAGACACCTGTCTGACGCTACAATCGGATGCGCCGGTGGATGCAGATACACTGTTGGTTCCTACCAAGGTTCACGCACTGTGCTGCCCTCAAAGGCTGCCAATTCTGATGACGGCATTCCTGGAATCTTCACCACTGCGATTGAAGAGTAGTGAAGTTCAAGATGAAAGCAGCATCGAACAGGTACGACCTTCTGTCAGCAATGCAAATCAGAATGTCAATGGAGACAATCATGCGCATGAATGCATGGTTACCCCTATTTCCGACTTAGAGGAACTTTCCCATGAAGCTGTTGACAGTTTTTTCGAAAGCCTGAATGATATGATGTTCTCTCCGGAACAGAAATAGAGACTTTTGAGTAAACTCGCACACGGCGTTCCCTGAATTCGGCCTTCAACTTTAAAAATAAAGTCACATGAACAATTACAATCCAGTTCACGGACAGCAACTTTTTTCAGCAAGCCCCTAAAATATTTTTCTATATATTTTTTCCCGGGACACTGATTTTCTGCTTAAAGTAAGAGACTATTCCTAGAGAACTAAGATTTCTATTTTAGATACTTTATAGACTTTATAGACTTTAGCTGCCCGCTGGTATGTTCGCAATAGATTTTATGTGATGAAATGGTTTCGACTTTTTTTCTGTATAGCCATTTCATGTGTATTTCTCATATACCAACAATCAATAATGCATAACAATGCGTGTTCACTTTTGCATTTAATTCATAGCTTAAGTGCATACAATATATTTGACTGCAATTTTTCAGTATATTTGAAAATTTCGAAATGCATTTATGTATTTTGGGGTGGTAAGGTATACACTATACTCTATAGTATGTTGTACTATGTTATACTATGCATAGATTAGTAGATATGACCATAGTTAGCGTGGAGTGGGTGTCGTGTATTTCTATAGGTTCTGATTCGATCCCCCTATTCCTGACCCTATTCTGGTTAAACTTACTAGCTAGTTAACTAACAGTCAGCCCATGAGGCAAGAAATCCCCCATGATGCAGATACCGTTATCTGACGCAGTCACACTACGGCACAGGAACGTGTTATCTGATTAGGTCATAACGCTTGAGATCTAATTAGACAAGCGATATTCCTCCAGCCCCTGATAAGGCATACGACGTTCTCATAACAAATCAAACCTATGACAACCTGGATAATCCGTGCGGCCATTGTTTTGATTTCACAGAGAACTTTAGTAAAGAATGTGCTAACGAGCAAGTCGTATGACATCTTTATTGACGTACCTATGTCCATCCTTACGTCAATCTCGGCACCTTTAAGGTATAAATATTGCCGACCTTGCCCTATGCAAACACACGCGTGGTGACAAGACGGAGCAGCCATACTTGCCGAAGCCGAGAGCAGAAGCAGACCCCGCAGGCAGCAGCCCCGCCTTCCTGACGCGCTGAGAGACGCGCTGCTATCTCAAGCCGAGAGACCCAGCACCGGCGCTTCTGGGCAGCCCTCGCAGGCAGCCTGGAATATCGAGAGCAGAGAAAGAGATACCATTCCTCATTCATCCTAAATTCCAGGTACAGAACTGAATAACCCCTCCTAGAGAATTCTTTAGTTATTCACTTGGCAAAAACAAACTTAAACTAAACTGTAACTTTCTATTCCCGCCCACGCATTAGACTTAGGTCAGGTACACGGGGTAGGCGTATTTAGAAACACCAGTTGAGCACGTTTAGTCAAATGTATATGTGTATGTAAATATATTTTAATCATTTTAAACATCATATGGCTCAGAAACCATATCAATGTTTTTACAGTATTATTTTATACTATTGCTTCTAACGTATGCACTTTACTTAACTATAAGTATTGCAATAATATCGATCCATTTCTCTTGTACGAGAAAAGAGACTGATCAATAAATAACATCTTTTATTGAACACGCCCGTCTCTTCCTTTTCTCTACATTCTGATGAGACTAAGAATGCACGTACTGACTGAGTAAAATAATTGCCTTGTGCTCACACGACTCTCGAGATTGACTCTTGATTAGGGGAGAGCAAAGTTGTCATGTTCTATGGTTGTCAGAAACTAAATCCCTTCTTGTCTAATCAGGGGAGTTCATCCTTCCTTGAACATTCGAGAAAGTTTCTAGCGAACTCTGAGCTTAGCTGGCAAACCCAAAATTTAAGTCTAGTTTCGACAGTAGTAGACCTAGTTAACGTCTGGCCTAGGCCTTTACTGCTGTAGGTACTATTCCAATGCGCAGAGCCTATTGGGAAAATAGGAGCTACACTACAAAGGCAGGGTGCTGGGTTTTGTGTGAGGGTGCTCCTGCATGAGCAGAGCCCCTCTGCAGCCTTCGGAATCTATTCTCTGGGGTTGTCTGTGATGCAGCCATACCATATATACACTTAAGTGCATTATAACCTCGCAGTAAATGCAAACTTTAAAATGGCTGCTTAGAAACATGTCGTGTTTGGTGTCAAACACCTTGGAATCATAACTCCACACCAGTAACCGGTGTGGGAGGTATGATTCCTCCCTTGTAGAACCACTGCTGTGGGGCACCGGTCTACCCCGTACCAGCTTTCTTGACCTGGGCAGCACAAAATGGATGCTGCCAGCCACAGACGAGTCTGCCCTCCTGCAGCTGCGTTTGAGCAGGGGAAGGCTTGACAATAGGTTTCCTGTCACAGGGATGTGTGACCACCTCCCACACAGGCTTTAGTGTATTGGGGCTGTGTGGGTGTACTCTGACAGTGCCTGAAGGTCTGCACTGGGTGCACATTTGGTGTCCCTGTGCATAGTCCAGCTCAAACCGGTTGCAGGAGCTATTTGCTACTGTGCTGGTGCGAAACTGGACAATGGACATTGGTGTAAACGCTGTCCTGTCCCTCCCCTAGGAGGGTCCCCCGAGTTTGTCCAATCCCTTGGAAACCAGGCTACAGGACTTTAGATTTTACCTGGACTAAACTCTGCAAGCAGAAACAAAGTACTTCGACAATCTACACTACTCTGGATGACTGAAGAATCTCCCTTGGAGTAAAGGAGTTACTCCCATGCAAGGCAGGCACCTTTAACACATCTGACAGGTTTGCATCTCCAGAGCTCCTGAGGGCTCCGAAGATTTCTGCAACACAGGCGGTTGGTCCCCGAGGCTGATTGGACCACAGCAATTCTGAGACTAGTATCCCTTGTGGGGACCCTGCAACCCAAACCCCTGTGCACCATGTACTTTTGCAGCAGCATATGCTTTTTGGTGATCCCCGAGGCGGTGCTTTGGGCTACATGTAGTCCTGAGCCGGAGCAGTAATTGCACCGAAGATTTCCAGCCTACACTCCACTAGTGTTCCGTGGGCTATTTCGTTATTCAGCTAGAAGTCCCTTCGCGATCCCTGGTCCATTGGCATGTGGGTATCTGAAGGTAATCGACTCCTATTGGGCTTTCCTGGTTGCTCCAGACGTGCCCTGACTCCACTTGGAGTCTCCAGGACCTTGCTGGTCCACCCCGGCTTGCTTTCCTCTGCCTGCGTTGAATTTGCAAAGCCCCCTCCGGTACTTCAGAACTGACAAGGGTGCTGCCTTAAAACCTATGTTCCAAAGGGTTTGCTTGAAGTAGTCTCTGAAGAATCCTTAAACTCAAATTTTCCAACCGCGACTTTCCCTTAGACTTGTACAGAACTCACGCCTGTTCACACACTGCACCCATTCTCCGTGGGTCTCCTGTGTCACTACTTTGGGTAGTTCCTTGGGGTCCCAGCGATTCTACATGCTCTAGGCACTGTCTAGTTAAGTCGTTGTTCTACTTTTTTAGTATATGGTACTATCTCCCTCTGGAGCCCACTGTGCATTGTGCTGTTTACTGTTATTTCATTGATTGTGTGCCTTGTGCTCTAATCTCAAGAGGTTATTAGTGTTTAGTAATACATATATTTTATGTATCTGTGTGGTTCTGCTTTCATTTGGTTATTCATGTTAGATTAGTAAAACAAACTGCTTTACATTCCTTCAAGACTTAGCCTGAAGGCTGCTCGCCATAGCTACCACTAGGATAGCTTTCATAAAGGTGCTCTTTGACCTAATCATCAATAAGGGTCGTTTGGACTGGTACAGGGTGCCCACTTTAATTAGTGGACAGCATATACCAGGACAACTTATCACAAGTCATACTCTTCCTACATAGTTGCCAGTGATGTTTATAAGATATTGAACAAAATTCCCCATTCTGTCCTGTGGGGAACTGGTAGCCTTGCAATAGTGAAAAACGAAATTGGCAGTAATTAACTATCAGGAAATGCCACACACCAGTGTCCTACATTTCACATACACTGCACCCTGCCCACAGGGGTACCTTTGGCCTACCTTAGGGGTGACTGACATGTACGAAAAGGGACGTTAGGGCCTGGCAAGTGGCTGCACTTGCCAAGTCAACATGGCAGTACCAGACTGCACACAGGTTCTGCAGTGACAGGCCGGAGGTACATTTACAGGCAGTTTGGGTGGCACAATCCAGTGCTGCAGCCCACCAACAGCATTTGATTTACAGGCTCTGGCACACAGTGCACTTTACTAGGAACTGACAAATCAAACAGGCCAATCATGGAAAATCCAATCCACAACACATTTTACCACAGGAGCACTTGACCACTGATTTTGTGGAATAGCCAGGAGCTTCGATTTGAAAAATAATGTGTAAAAACGTCTGCATTCGTTAACTCCACATGTCTCCCCACTGTTTGGTTTAATAATCAGTCATAATTGAGATCACTTTAAAATAATTTTGGGGCTATTAATTTATGCAGTTTAAGCTTAAAACGTTCAGGGGCACTTATACTGGATTCACTGATATTCCAGAAATACATATCAGGCTAGTACAATACTAAACAGGTGGCAATTCTAAGCCCCAATTCACGTAGGACACATTTAGCATTTAATATCCTGGGATTTGTGATCCACTGTAAAATCAACACTTATTACTGCCAGAGCCAGCTCTTGCAGTCATAGCGTACCAGCAGTTGGTGAATAAACTAACTTCCAAGGGGGTGTACTTTGTTTACAGGTCATTCACACAAAGCAGTATCCGACCTCTGAACACAAACTTCTAGGCACTTCCCCATATACCGATTCACTCCCAGCAGAATAGTCGGATAATGCTGGTGCCATGTTGTTGATTGGGTAAATAGTAGTGTTGGTGTATGCAGGGAAAGGAAGGGGGTTAATGGGTGTAAAATAGCACCCACAGCAAGTAACAAGCCTTGGCAAAGCCAATAGGTCTCACCTATGTGGGAGACTGGGTTAATGTAGAGTGGAATTGCATCGATTGGCAGAGTTGGTTGGGTAGGAGGGAGTTGGTAGACTAGTGTGGTAGATTACAGTGGGTAGAGTGGAGTAGGATTGAGTGGGATATATGGGGTAGACTGGAATCAGGTAGATTGGCTGGGTTATAGTAGGGCAGAATGGAGTGGGTGTAGATTGGAGGTATGTGGTCAGTGTGGTAGAATAGCGGTAGAGTGGAGTAGGATGAGAGGTATCTATTGAGGTTGTGTGGCGGGGTGGGAGAAGTATGAAGAGTAAGTCTGCATGAAGTTGGCTTGTGTGGAGTAGACTGGAGTAGGGTAGTACGGGGTAGAGTGGCTAAGGTAAATTGTAATGGTTAAATTGGAGTAGGGTATATTAGAGTGACAAGTGTTATGTGAGTGGGGTACACTGGGGTAGGTGTAAATTGGAGTCGGATAGAGTGGTGGGTAGGCTGTAGTGGGGCAAACTTGGTTAGTTAGGTGAAATAGCTTGGAATGAGGCAGAATGGATGGAGTAAACTAAAGTAGGGTAGTTGGGCTAGATTGGACTGGGGGTATAGGGGATGTAGTGTGGCAGATTTGGGTGAAGTGGTAAACGTGGGTAGATGGGGGATTAGAGTATGGTAGATTAGGGTAAAGTGGAGTAGACTGACGTTAGGATTGAGTGAGCTAGATTGGGGCAAGAGTGGGGTAAATTGGGTGGATTTCAGTAGGGTATGTTTATTGGAGTAGGGTAGATTGTAAAGAAATGGGGTAGACTGAAGATGGATGTTTGAGTGGGGCAGATTTAAGTGGAGTAGGGTGTGGTGTATTGGAGTGGGCTAAATTTGGGTAGAGTAGTACAGTGGGTAGTTTGGGACAGATTGGAATGAAGTAGATTGTGACAGGATAGAGTGGGGTAGACTAGAGTGGAGTAATAAGTGGGTGTAGATCAGATTGGAGAGGGTTAGATAGGAATGGGGTAGATCAAGGTGGAGTGGTATGTATTGGAGTAGATTGTGGAAGTGTAGTGCAGTTAACTGGGGTGGATTGAGTAGTATAGGATGGATAGGGTAGTTTGGAGTTTAGCATTCTGGAGTGGGGGGGTCGGGTAGATTTGAGCAGCATCTGGTAGCATGGAGTAAAGTGGGGTAGGTTTGGAAGTCTGAAACAGTCCATTTTTTTGGTACGTCGAAGAAAAAAATCCTTCCACACCCTGTTCTCTTTCATGGGTTATCAGGATCGTCTTGAAAACGCTCTTTAAAGTCAGAAAGACAAGCTTCCTGAAGAGAGGGCCTGACATTTATTCGACACCTATCTCTGAATACACGGCAAACGTGACTATACAAGATTCAAATGCATGTTTACAGAAAGTTAGAATACAGTAAACAAGGTTTGGGCAGCGGAGAGGGGACAATTTCAAGCTGAACAGCCTAAAGCCAGCAACTAGAAAGTCAGAAAACGTCAGATCAAGATTCAAAGGTAATCAACATTTGGAATACATTTCTAGGTCAGTGTTCTGAATATCCAAGATTTCTTTAGCAAACCAGAAAGTTGCTGTCTGGTAAGCTTAAAACCTAAAAAGGATTAAAAGCAGTTTATTCTGAATCAGTGAGTCAAGAAGACGCTACTGTCTTAAGAACTTCAATGCAGACTGCTCCATGCACCCCTCTGAAAATTAGCACGCGGGCCTACAAGAATGCAACATGCTTTTGTCTCAAGACAGAATTAACTATAGGTCTCTCATGACATGGTCATAAGACAGCAAGTTGTTTCCAAATGATCCAAGGTTTCTACTGTGGTGTACCTGTACACTGACTAATAAGCAAGTGACTAAAATGGAAACCTAGCACTCAGTTTATCAACCCACTGAAATAGGTAACATTTTGACTTTTCTTTTTACTGGATGTGCTTAACGATAGATATAAGATGCACGATTGTCTAAGCAAGCCAGCAGACTGACCTGATGCAGAGCAAGAACTCCCCCGCTAACTTGGTCATCCACCCACGGAGTGAAGGAAAATGGAGTAATGTACGTGCGATACAGTATTTTAAATAAGCTAAAAAGGGCAACCAACCTACCAGGAAGTGATGTAAAAACTAACCTAGCCAATAAGACGCCCCCCACCCCCCCCCCCAACGTTGCAACAGTACTTCCCAAATCCTAGAAAGATACGAGCCAAGGTTTTCCTAAACCTGGTAAACCTCCGAGATAATTCAAACTACATGTCAGCTGCCTAGGTCAAAGGTCATTGAAGATAGCTGGTTAAGTATTTTACTAGAAGCAGTCAAACTATATTGTGCTCCTGGCAATATAAGCTGTCATGTCTGTGGGGTTTATACTTCCGATGAACTGTTTGTAAAGGTTACACTAAAATCAAACTAGTTTGTTAAAAAGGCCACTAGGTGGCGCAGAAACGACACTGGATAAGAAAATCCAACTGCAATGCTCTAGATGGCCCAGTAACCCTGGTAGCAACCTTAAATCCAATGATGGGGTGGTCAACCACCTACGGACGAATAGTTCGTGAGGGAGACCACAGTATATGAAGACCAGAAGGCATTAAACACCTGCAAAGGATAATCAGGACTTAAAGCGGGCGGAGTCTCCATACCCTGTAGCATTTTAGAACGGACAAGTAAACGGGTCCCTAAAGTCTTGTCCATGACTTTACAGGGGAAACTACAGAATATTTAACAATTCATGTAATCCAGGTCAGTTTATACTATACTTCACGTTTTATTGAAATCCACTCCCTTAGTGCTGGCTATTCTCAGGACAGTGTTTTTGTATTTAATTTTAGTTTGCCATTACTCTTAAAACAAGTCTCCGGGTATTTAAAATGGCCACGAGAACGCGCTCTGGTGCTCAGACTCGAGGCAGCGCGAGTGTCGTGCAGTGTCCGTCAGTTGGCCAAACTGCTTTAGAGATCACACATCCATTTGCAATACAGTGCATGACTGATGTGCTTTATCTGGATGCGTTAATGAAGCCTCAGCCTTTAAAGTACCGGTAGGGCGCCACATTATGCACGCAGCAGTCACCAGACCACCTGGGATGTGTTCGTGACGAGCCATGAAGCAAACCTTGCCGTGCAGATGGACCAGAATCTAAGGCAGATGGGAGCGGACCAGTACATTTGAAAGAGCGAGCGTAGAATGGTATTGGTACGCTCACTTTCCTGTCATATGAAGTGCAGGGAAATTAGTAAAGCAAAACCAATTTAAATATTTTTAAGAGAACAGTTTGACAGTGCTGTAGCGCTGTCGCTCTTAATCTTTTGGTTTCTGTGAATCCCCACCTTATCACCTTTGGAAGTAAGGTGCCCCTAACCGTGCATAGAACATGAACACAAGAAACATAATCCAGCCTAGCCCTTCTGTGGTAAGGACAGACAAAGAAAGCAACTTCTCGACCTGTTCGGTAGACAGCATGCGCCTTACCCAGTTCGTTCCAAGCAACCTGAAAATACCTCCCGTGGCCTGCCTGGGCGACCTCAACTCGCATAAGAGGATCAAGTGATTCACAAACACCTATTAATCGGTGTGGCCTAACCAAGCATTAATCTCCAGAAATGCAGTATATTTGGCCAGCCCTGGGCAAAATATTTGGCCTGAGAAATGTTTAGTCACTCCTGTAGGTAATATGGGTAGATCAGATGGGGATGGAGGCCCCAAAGTCTCATCGGCCGCTGAATTCAATACTTGTGACCTGCAGTTGCCCCGGGTAGTCTGCGGCTAAACCCGAGCAAAAAAAAATAAAGCTGGGCTCGGTCGAGGCGCTACATTCCACCCTTAAAAGCACGATGCGCCCGTCACCCAAAAACTATAATATAATATCCACATCTGTAAAGCGCACAATCACCCGTTAGGGTCTCTAGGCGCCGTCGGGAAGATTAAGCAAGCTATTGCCCAGAGTCACATGGTGCTGGGCTAATCTGCCGCCGGTGCCGGGGATCGAACCGTGATCCCCAGATTCCGGAGTCAGTCGCCCTGGCCGCGGCGCCACACCTCTTCCTATGTAAAAACCAGTCACGGAAAACGCAGTATTGTAAATGCTCAGGCCATTTCATACATTTGCTCAGAAAAGGGTCCACTGATCGCTACGTTACCCCCTACGATGGCTTGGTAATTGGTTCAGGGGAAGAATCCAATTTGGCAAGTAACCTAGTTAGTATTTAACCTCCGGTACATGTACGGAAATAATCAACCTTAATCGATAAATGGAGGGTGTGCAGAGCACTTCTGCAAGACCAATACTCGGAATCGGAGGTGGGTGGGTGCAGAAAGCACATGCCTGCCCCGGCAGAGATTACATTTGGGGGTGTGGACGGACGTGTTTTTAAAAAAAACCGTAACGCCGATATTTAGCCAGTGCAACTCTCAATGGGCCTTTTAAGCTTCCATAACGCACAAAAACTTCACAGATGCAATAAAAAAATACTCACACAGGAAGTTCAGGATAAACCATATTTATTGACAAGTACACAGTATAAAACCAGAGCAAGACCAATCCACAGTAAAGGTTGAGACAGCAAATCCACAGTAAAGGTTGAGACAGCAAATGTACAAGTAATTTACTAACTGGGATTAAATATTCAAATCGTTGACATTTATCTGGGAACCATACTATAGTTAAGTGTCCCGCTTTAGCTAAATGGTTAGTAACTTACACAAACATTACGGGATGTAATACAGGCGCAATGGTAGCACCAGCTAAAAAAAAATTACAAATAGTATTATACTTCACTTCTGTCCATTTAAGATATAGGCGAGGCGTCACAATATATCTTTAAGTTACTCCATAAAGTGACCTACATGTTTAATCGTTTAGGTAAATCTAGGGTTAAGAGTAAAAAATTGACTCGGTTCAGACCTACCTAGTGAATGTGGTAAAGCCAAGTGTACTCCAGTGCTATTTTAAAGGTTAAATAATTTGGGAAAGATACATGCACTGGTTCAGTCTAATTCCCCGGCCATTTCATAGCAAGTGATATTGCAATATGAAAGTATACCCCCGTTAGTTATCAGCCAAGGAACAACCAAGGGAATCTTAAAGCCTGCATGCAACTAGAGATGCAGGAGCGGGAAGAATACAAGTGAAAGGAAATTCAATTGTGACATGATTCGGCCAATTCCTAATTATTAGCCTATTTCGTTACTCACTGTCCCTATATAAAAATCAATGCAATCCATAATATTTACACGGTACTGATTGTTGTCCGTCTGGTCCGCTCGTATGCATCCGCTGAAACAGAAATGAATCACATTAGGATTTTGTAAGGAAAAGTTTGAAAGCACAAAGATTGACACATGAAATGACTAGCATTAGTATCTTCATCCTATATGATTTAAGCACGATAGAAGGTATAGTGTTCCAGCGATTGAGGATAGAACCAGCTGATGAGAGCAGCTGGCACCGAAGACATATCATTGGAATTGCTCTACCTCCGAACATTACACATCACGGTACTGAATAACCAGGACATGCCAAGAAATGGAGGCTCACGTACACATTACCGTGTAACACGAGTTACAGATTAATGAGACTAAAAACCTAGTACATTGCGCTTAATGGCCGAGAAGCTTATATCTGTGCGTCTACCAGACATAGATCACCTGGGTACATCCAAATAAACAAAGTAATTCAATTATGTAATAAATAAAACTACAGATTAAAGAGCGGCATGTCAAATACTGAGTGCATGGTCTCCTTTAAAGTTTAAATACAACACGTGTATAAAGAAAATTAAAATCGTTATGCTATATGCATGAACGCACCGCCCATTGACAAACGGACTTTTGAAAGTGGTGATTCGAGGCGAAGGGAAATACACGACGAGTGCATTTTATTTTCCACGTGGTATTAACCCGCTCGCTTCCAGGTGATTTTAACTGGAGCCATAGTCCCTCTGTGCACCGGTCAGGCTTTAAACTAAAACAAGAGGGTTACATACCGACGATAATTATCCAATTGAAGCAAAGAGAAAATTCACTTTTTTTAAATTAAGTTTATAAGCAGGTTCTCTCTGAAGTCCAAGAGAGAGCTTGGGCAGACGCGTGAACAGAAGGAAAAAGAGTGGCAAGCTCAATGCGGGTTATTTACGTAGTACGAATGAACTCATGCTCATAAAGACCCCCAATGCTTCTATATCAAGTAAAGCCCCATCTTCCGCAAACATCGTAAAATTAACCGTAACCACACAATATTATAAACAGAATTACTTAGGTAGATTAGAAACTTACGATAAACTCCATGCTAAAAACACATACTACTTTTCTGTTAACTAACTTATTATCAACAGAGGCCAAAAATAACCTCGTACTCACCATCTCTCTCAACACACTGAACTAGAGCGAGAGAAAGAAAATCGACATCCGCAACCTTTATATAGGGCGGAGACTGAATCTGCGCATGTGCACACAGCATTTCACCCTGGACCGATAGCTGCGGGGCAAGACGTGTGACGCAATATGTGAGGGTGGGGGATGTGGGCGCAACCGTTGGGTAATATTTGAAGTGGGCGGGCAGCTTTCTAGCACCAATCCGCACATAGGGGGAAAACTGCCAAACCAATGTGAAGGCTATCTGGAAAAGGAGGCGTGTTGTGGTGAGCTGAGAGCGAGACTTGAAACGCACAGAGGCGGAGCGGATGCGAAGAAGAAGCTTTTCACGTGGTCAAAGATGGCTCCTGGACGTAAAATTAACAAATCTCTGACAGGTCCTAAAAAGGTGATTATTTTTCTTTAGAGGTTGTTCTTTTCTTCCATTCAAAGAACCTGTTTATCACCACCCCATTTCATTTACGTGCTCAGCAATTTTCTCGCACAGCGAGGGGACCTGTGACACGCTACCCCATCTATCTCTCTATGTATCCTTTCTACTAAACAGGCGATCTGATTTCTTCGTTAGTGTTGTCCTGCTCCGATGGCAATTCCCTTTTGTAGACCAAGCCTATTTTAGGACCCCTTGAATTATCTTCTCTGTTATAATCTTACTTCTTCATTTCGTCGATCCTGCAGTGGAGAATAGTAACTTGTGTATGTATAGTGCTACAAAGTCCCAGTCTGTAACAGAAAGCACTGTGAACATGCACATCATTATTTTAAACTTGCATTACACACAGCATAAGATTGGCTGCTACACAAAAAGGTTTAAGATAAAGTGTTTCCAAAATATAGATTTTTGCAGGGTGTACATAGAGCATTTTTGTGATTTTGTTTAACTCTTTTAAAAGCACACGATTTGCATCTTACCGTGCAACGCCCTTAACGATAGCCCTAAAAAAAATATGTGTGTCATCAGGATGCAATTTTTTATGCGAACTGTCTTTTTAAAAAAAAACATTACACATCTTAGCAGGTAGCTCCCTTACAGTACCTCTCAAAATGAATAAATGTGTATCACCAGGAAGTTTTAGGGGATTCCATCAGTTAAAGCCAATTCCGGCTACCAGGCGCTCTTTACATTTTCAGCATTTGTGCACATATACACTTCTTTCAGGCAATCTGCCAAGAAGGCTTGTTTAGCGGTCTCCCCCTCCCTCAGTTTCACAGCTCAGGAGGCTACCTGAAAGACACTTTAGCTGAAGCTTTTCAGCTCCCATAATTAACCTCCCCGGGATGGTTGACTTTTGACAAAAAGTAGGGGAACTGTTTTCCTAAAATAAAACAAGCGTTGGCATAGCCAATAGGTCTCGCCTTTGGGACCTTATAAGTGTTTAGCCATGCACTAGTTGATGTTGTTGCACCAAGGATATTGTGCTGCATAACTAAATGCTTATAAGGTCCCAAAAGCGAGACCTATTGGCTATGCCAATGCTTGTTTTATTATCTTATTGCCTAAACTACTCAATTCCGATATATCAATATACCGCACTTCCTATAGGTGCCGCCGGTGTGACTGACAGCGGAGACACACTCGGGTTATAAATAAAATTTGCCTCAGTCCGGTTTACGCAGATGGTCGGTTTTTAGGATGACCCAGAAGATCAAATCTTCTCTGAACCAGTACAGTGAATGAGATTAAATCTGATGTCATTGATTAGTTATTTAATGCACATTCCCTGCCTTGTAATTACGGCGAGTTTGGTGCACCCTGGACCTCACAACCTATCAGGAAAACCTATTTTATTTCATTGGCACCCCTCATCCCTTTATAATTGTCTGTTCTGTGACCCCCCTCATGCCTGCCTTGGAGTTTTTGTAACCTCTGCCTCACTGCAGTCTCTGACTTCCCTTCCCGGGGTTCCCTTTTCTCACTGTGTTGTCAAAGCCCTCTCCTTACCTGTGCTTTCTCCTCGCCCTCTCTGGCACCCCGGAATAGTGGCAGGTGATTTCGAAGTTAACTGGTAAGTTTGATTTGCTCGACATTAATCATGTACCAAGAAATTCATCTGGTCACAACCGCCTTTCCTGACCAATCTCCTGGGGAAGATTTGATTGGATCTACTTTGATGGTATAACAAGTCTATCTAGGAGATAGAATAAGATGGCACTCTTACTAAAAAATATTTATTTTCTAAGGACTGGTCATATTAATAGCTCACAGAACATTGGATCAAATCCAGTTTAGTATCGCCCTGCACACTAGTGTAAAGTAATTTCATCTCCCGCCCATCCCGAAAGGGCCAACCTATTTTCTTATACTTATTCTATAATATGTTAAGTGTGAAGCAAGCTAAATATAGATTTTTTGGGTAGCTTTTGTGAACACGCCATCTAGCATATGTAGAAAACAAGCATTTCAATGCAACAGGTCTCACATTTATGCAAGTTTGAGCTATTGGCGTTGTAAATGACAATGCCTTTATTTTTGTTTTAATTTTTAAAACATAAATAAAAGGCATTGTCGTTTACAATGCCAATTGCTTAACTCCTTAACCGCGTCACAAATTTCGCCGCGGTGCAGGAGTTCTAAAGAGTGGGCAGGGCTGCGTTGGCCAACGGTCATGCGCAGCACTGGGCAGGTAGGGCTTGCATCGGCCATTGCCCAACTCGAACATTGAATTGGTTAAAATCGCGTAACAGAGACCTGTTGCATTGCAAATGCTTGTTAAGGATGGAATTGAAACTCGACCGGACTGGATTGGACTAAGACAGAAGACACAAAACACGAGAACAGGCAGGTCAGTGCCTTATTTCTTTTTAATAAATATCCAATAAGCTTTAGACGGTAAAGCACAGATCATGGGCAAACGCAAATTAGCACAGACAGCTGGGAAGGGGGCTTTAAAGGCAGTAACATCCACTAAAACAATCACCAATTATTAAACTAATGCCCAGGATTTATTGAACAATGAAATTATCAAAGCAAAGGAAAGACTGACCGTGACTTACTCTGCCCTGCATGATGCAATGGATAAAGCTGCTGAGGAGGATACCCAGTGAATCCCCTGAACAAGAAAATATCCAAAGTACCATATGTATATTCCCTCCTGATGAGCGAAGACTCTCCGATAAATGACTCACCACCCTCCTTTGCAAATAAATCCTGCTGTCTGGCAGATTCATTAGTTACTAATTTGAACAAGCTCTCTGGAAGGGTGTGGGGAGTGCTCCATTAGACAAAATGCTATTTTGCCTATAGTACAGAAAATCCTTACACTGGTCCTGGTTGGTGTAACTACAGTGTATTACACTCTAGGTACGTAGAACAGTTTTTTTTAGATAAGATTTACTAACCATAATAAAGGAGTGCAGATTCCTAAACGTTGACATCTTGTTTTAATGTATTATTTTAACATTTATTACATTCCATGTGCAGATGACCCTGCTGCTTCACAGTGATGTCATGCTTAATTAAGCAATGCATTCTGCAAAGGCCAGGAGATAAGTAGTTAATCTTGTCGTCCTTCAACCCAACCAAGTCTTTAACAAAATTTAAAATGGGTGTTGTAGCATTTGAGTTGTGCTTTCCTCCACGAAGGCCTAAACGTACTTGCACAGTGGTCCTAGAAGTAGCTGCTCCATTTGTTATGCGTGGTTGACACCGCATTGGTCTGAAGAGTAGCTTTTGTTGCTGCACAAAATGCATCGTCTGCGCACCCATTACCTTCTCCATCACTAACCAATCCGTTTATTTTACTCCACCCCTCGGGGAGCATTGCGTCCTCTGGAGCTCTTTCGTTGAATAGACCAGCCAGCCTTCAGATATTTAATGAAGCAGAAGTGTGGGCCGGCCCATTTGTTATGCAACCTTTACGAGGGGCTGAGGAAGTGAGGGAACGTTGCCTACACATTCTTCAGGATTATATTTTTGGCCTAATAAAAGTCAAAAGTAGGTGAAAAAACTTGCAAAGCACAAGTTTTACTTGAGAAAAGATTAGCACTGAAGAGCATTGTTGAGGGAGAACTAGATTTTGCTAGAAATGTTTCCACAATCTGTGTTTAAAATTCTGTCAGGTTTGCAAAGTTATGATCATCGCTCAGCTGTAGACAGAATTCAGATTCACAGCCCTAGTTAATACAATTATAGCACCCCCGAACAGCAGAAAAAAAGAATGCAAGTCGCAAAAAAATATGTAGCCAATGGCCATATCTTGTGGCCATAAATATGCTCAATAACTTGGCAATCTGAAACATTGTTCATACTAAACAAATATGTAACTATTGCCACTTATTCATTTGAAATCTACTTGGACATGTCAGATCCCTTAACTAAATTGGCAATATAGAACAATGTATTTATTAATCTTTTGTTTATTCTTGTCCCCGGAGGGGAGGTATCTATTTTCTATACCTATCCTCGTAGTCTGTAATAACCTCATCACAGACTTCAGAGGAGTTCTGAATCATAATACATTTTGGGAAACGCTTGAAAACATGTTTTTAGTTCTATGTATTTATTTCTGTTTTATGTGCGCCTTCAGATCCTCTGGCACTTACAAGTTCTGCCACCACGTTAAGTGCCTAAAAGATTAAAACCAGAACTGAACCATTTTCAATGTTATGTACAACAAAGCCACAGTTTTGGCTTATTTAGCTTAAGCAGCTAAGAAAAATTGCCAAAGCTAATAGTCCAGGCTTGTTGTTGTATGTGCATTGTTACTCGTTGTATTATTTATCTGGATACAATGACAGAAGCAGCACATTTTTCGGGTAGGACACTATGCGAAGCATGTTTAATCAGTCCTTGTTGTTATGTGGGAAGCGGCTTGTTTTGGGCGGTTTTTAAAAGAATGCGGAACTTGTGCTCTATACAGAAAATTATATAACTACGGAGTCTGAGCTTTCGCCTTTTGAAATTTACATTCTCGGGAGTGGCACAGTAATCGAGGAGGTTCTTACTAGAATAGTTATTTATGGAGCGGGTAACTACAACATGGACACTGACAGGCACTGATAAAGATAGACAACAAGAGCTTAAGAAAGAAGGTTTAGAGGGAAGGTGGGCAGAAAGGTTGCATTCCTACATTTAAAAACAGATAAAAGGGACATCTGAATGAGAACGCTGGGGAATTAATTGTCATCATTAAACTTGCGGTGCACAATTAGCAGCTTCAGAAATGCGAGCTGTCAGCAATCATCTTGCAATAACACGCATGCGCGCCGCTCTTGTGCGCGTTCTAGCAAGCTGATCGCCACCAAAGTAGTATTTTTCAGAGCCCCAAAATGTCTCGGCCGAGACCAGCGCATGCGCTGGATCAGGCCGAGACTTAAAAAGTAAAGGCACGCCATGCCCCTTAGATCCCCCCCCCCTCCCCCCCCCACTTAGACCACTGGTGGCACGCCGATCTAGTGTGCAGTCACCATAAATCCCACAGTATAACCAGTCTTACCTATTGCACTGCCTTATCTTAATCATTTACTTGTGATTCCTCATCTGAAGAGCGAGTTGGAGGGAAGGAGCAGAGCCATTCTATGCGAAGGCCATATGGTCCGTTGTCTGTGGCACACGCTGCTGGGTGTATCACTCACAAACCTGTGTTACTCGTCTAGGGTGGCCACCTGCCATGGATGCATATCTGGGCAATGACATAAAAAATCATACACCTGTTCCAAATTCAGGACAAAACGTCAGTTATACGGACGCATTTGAGGAGGTCACAAAATAATTTTTAAAAAGTAGATGACAGACACAATACGAGTCAAAATTGATTTTTGTTTTCTGTTGTGTATAGTAAATAAATAGTACTAACTGAGCAAACATACACTTAGAGCTGGACATACTTAAGGATAATAAAACTAGCAAACATACACTTGCAAGAAAATTTGACAACCTCTTGCGCATTACCTTAGAGAGTGTATACTCTAGTAACAGGGGTATTGAACTCTTCTGTGCTGATGGAGAAAGAAACCAGCCTGCACCCCAAAGCGCAGCACTGGTCCACGTCACCTGTGTACTGGATATTGAACCGCCCCTCTAAACTGGGCTGCAGCGTATTGCTGAACAGTGCACTTTATTCGTCAGTTGAATACACTTTTATTATATGTTGCATCTCTTACAAGACCACCTGTTACGGGCCATTACCCATGTGGGTCATGCAGCGTCTGCCATCTGACGAAGCCAACAAAACAACTTAACCTTGAGTCGGGATCCATCTGGTACCAACGGTCTCACACAAATTGCAATTCCTCAAATGTTGTTTATTTGATTACTTGCCCGTGTGGCTTACGCTACGTGGGAATGACATCAAGGAAAATAAAGCAACGGGTGTGTGAGCACCGGAGCAACATTAGATGTCGAAAAGCGTGTACAAAGATGACAGAATTCCTAGCCACAGGCCATACTACCAACGATCTGTCCTGGACGATAATCGAGCAGCTAAAACCGGGTCCCCATTCGCAGCAAGCCTTATTCGAAAGGGAGCAAAGATGGATTTACCGTCTTTCTACTTACCGTCAGGGGCTTAATGATAACATGCCTTGGGGAACTGTCCTCAAATGAATTCTTACCACGCAAGCGGGTGTGTGTCTCTCTCTGTCTGGGTCTGTCTTTGCCATTTCATCCCACTGTCCTGATCTATACACAAGAACCACCGACTAAACCCCATATGGTTTTAAAAAAGGTCTCATATTACAGCATGGGGTTATGGGCGAGTCTGACTCTAGTTATACCCTGTGGTGAAACCTGGCCCTGGATATAGTTTGAAGGATGGGTTGCGCAACCAAAAAAGAAATGCACCACAAAACATCGCACTCTGTCCTGCCGGTTAGTGTGGACAGACTCCCCTGCCGAGCGCGCCTTTGCATTTGTGGAACCCCCTCTCTTTCCCTTTCCCTTCTGATTGTTGGCCAGCGAGATAATGTCGTGTATGGCTGCAGTTATTCTCGCCTACACTTTTTTGTGACTTTGGGGCTGAATTGATGGTCCAATAACCAACCGACATAATTACTATTGTTTGCACTCGTGAGGGATACTTAATAACGTTTTTCGAAAATGCTTTATTAGTCTGGCATTGGAAACATCATGAATGAGAAGGTTATCATTCTAGTTTCTGAAATGAAAAGTTGACGCTACGTAGTGACGTTCCTAACAACGCCGTCACACGTGACACGGAATGTTGTCCTTTTTCTTCCGGGTCCTGCTGGTGGAACGACAATATTCGGAGCCAGACGTGCACCGCTAGGCACCTGGTGCGATCCCGAAATCTTGGAAGTAAGTGCTGTCCGTCTATTACTGGGGAGAGGGGCTCCTCTCTCTCGACACCTTGTAGACGTAAAACCTTTAATTGTTTATTCCACAGAACTTCCAAACGGGCCCAGGTCTGTGCTCCATGAAGTAATTTGTGCATTTGACTCAAGTAAGCCTTTTTTCTCCACAACCGCCGTTTTTATTAGTACATCGCTCTGCCTTAAACACAGGGCGACCATTTGCCTTAACTACGTGTGGCGCCTGGTTTGTTTTCTTTCTTCTTAAAGAGCTACAGATATAAATGTTTGTGCCGATATTGAGAATACGAGGCAGTAACTTGCCGGGTGTATCTCTTCTTTTTGCCCCACCATAAGGGAAGGGAGGCAGTGGTAACTACCTAAAAAGCAAAGGTGGTTAACCCCCTTTTTTTCAAAATGGGCAGGAATGAGCTAACCAGATAACCAGGGTTTTGAATAGAGCAGTGGCCCCGGATGGGACGTGCATTTTCCTTTCTCTTCCCTTTTTTATTGAAAGAAACACCCAATGTTGATATGCCTGTAAACCGCTTTTGTGAGAAAGCTGATGACATGACAGAATTATGATGAGCAATTTGTTCCCATGTTTTCTTTTACAGGTAACCTCCGGTCTAAGAACTACCTAAAGACCATTGTTCATGGTAAAACCGTGAGTTTTCCACATACGACCAGAGGTTAGGGTACGCCTTAGCGTGCGTATACCGCCATGGTCTCACTATTTACAAAGGTCCTGATGAATGCTTAGCGGAACTTGCTATTACAAGCAGAAACATGTTCATGTCGACCACATTTTACATTCCATAAGATCTCCCAGCTCCATTGTTCAGTTGGTATTGATCCTTCATCTGTTTTTATTAGTACCCAAATCACCTAAAATAGTTTTTTTCAGGGAGCTTTTGGCTACTTTTTAATTTGCACTATTTTACTTGCACAAAATCACAACCCGCTCCGCTGCAATTGCAGGCGTCGTAGCACACCGGAACGGCACTCGGCTGATCCGGTGGGGACCCAATGATGAAGCATGTCACCAACCAGGTTGGTGAGTGAGGGTCCTTTTAAAAACATTTGTGTGTTTCTTTCAGTGTGTTTTTAAACAGTCACTCTTTCGTTGTTATTGGATCTCTTACAAGACCCCCAACTGCACTGGGGTTGGAACCATTAGATTTATTTATCAGTTGCCACTATTGACTGTTTTCTTTCTCCTACGTGTTGAGTGTGAGGGTTAATTTAATTTTAGGATGGGTGACAAGCAATACTTTAATCTTTGCTTACTTTAGATGATGTTTGTTTTGGTTTGCCCTGGGTGCAGTAATCTGTTCATGACAACCGTTTGTAACAACTCACCTACCCCCCCCCCCCAACACACTAATGAGCAAACCAACTTCTGTTATTGTAATCTACAATAAATAAACTGAGTAAATGAATTACATTATTTTCTAGAAAGCACAATACTAATCCCAATAAATAATACCAGCTGGACTAATAATGAACCTTAGGTTCTGGAGTACCATGCTACTCGCCATAAAGCACTTCAACTCCTTGTCAGGGGTAGGGAGCGTTATATGAATACAATTCAATATAACCTTTTCTAATTCTTAATTATGTTTTACTGGATATGTTCCACAAGTGCTTCTTTCCAGTTTATATTTTTTCCGGTATATTTTACTGTTACCATTTCTCCGAGCTTTTGAGACATTCCTATTTTTATTGCACTGCAAACGCTGGGAGAGGGAGAAGGCAAGAGAGAACGCTCATGGGTGACAGCTGGCTTAGGCTTCAGGCCATTACCATGTTTGATATACTGCTTACATTTGCTGCTGAGGATAGTGGCCCTGTGGAGGGTGTGCAGGGAAATTGCAAAGAAATGCTGTCCGCTAAAGTACTGTTAATGGACATTTATACCACATAAAGAACAGTCCCTAATAACAGACACATTGTCGCACTGTGTTTGTTGCTACCGAAAGGGGGGGGGGGGGGTGTAAAAAAGAGGACCTCATTTTGGGACCAGGAAATTACCACTCCTATCTGGAATTCACACTGACTGGAAATCATCTGGTTGATAGTGCTCCCAAAGTTTCCCTAGGTGCAGGTACTTCTTGGAGAACAAAGAAATTGGGGTTCAGGGTGATAGATGTTTTTCACAGGTTGCTGAAAGTTTGGCTTGGGTATTCTATTAGCTGAGAGTGACCTGGGCTTTTTTTTCAGAGCCTAAACTATTTCAGAGATGACTGTTCTCTAGGGTCTCTATAGTTTAGTCTGTTTCTTTCCGGAGCTTTTGATGTAAGAGCAATGGGACTTATTTAAAGGAGCCTGTGGCATAGCAGTGAGAGACCTTCAAAGCTTATTTCTTAGCTTTCCCAAACATATACCTTCCTGCACAGTTGTGAGGATAGAGGCTGGCTCCTTTTTTAGGAGGTGTATCATTCACTTGGTGCATCTCCTTTCATATTTTTGGTGGTTGATCATTCTCCTGGATTGACCTTTGGGGGCCTCAGTCTTTATCTATAGGCCCCTAAAGTACCATGAGCTGCCCCACCCAGCATCTGGATGGAAGAGGGTTTATGATTTTTTTGAAATACGATGAACCGTCGCTGAACTGGGCTGGGCTTGTTTGTGTCCCTTAAATAAAAAAGTTATGTTGTTGAGGTAAACAGAATATCAGTGCAGGATGGAAGAGGAGGATCCCACTTCTAAGTAGAATTAAATGTTTAACGTTGAGACAACATCAAGCCTTATATAAACCCCTTACAGGAGTAATATAAGGATGGTGGCAGGGCAACCGTGTGAATACTCTAAGGTTAGCAACTGGTCGAAAGAACCACTGCAACGTTCGGTATTAAAATGAGGTGGTTTCATTAACAGAATTGAATAATTGTGTTAGGTCTCTTTGAAGGACCTGTCAGCATGATGGATTAGATTAGAAATGTGATTTCTGTATTAGAGGTCCTCCCTGTAAAGTGTTAAAGGTATTCTGTTATTTTAGTTGCTTGTTTTGTGCTTTATGCCACCCTAAAGCCGCGTCTTCCACAAACTGCTGTTGGCATCTGGCATTAGTTGATTGGTCCGAAAGAAGGAGCGGAGGAATAATAAGGCGGTGGGTGTGAGGAATCTTGGTCGAAAAGTATTGGAAATCAGGTTAGACAGGTAAACAAGCATTTACAATGCAATGGTCTCGGCAATATTATAGGTAGAGCTATTAGAATTGCTCATTATTTTTTTATCTTTTGTATCCCTAAATAAATGGCATTGTCATTTGTATTGGCATTAGCTTTGTTTTTTGCATATGTGATAACTATTGCATTAGCAGAGAGAGAGTGAGGTAGTGAGAGAGAGCGAGTGAGGTATTGAAATAGAGAGAGAGTGAGGTAGTGAGAGAGAGTGAGGTAGTGAGAGAGAGTGAGGTAGTGAGATAGAGAGTGAGGTAGTAAAGAGTGAGGTAGTGAGGGAGAGGGATGTTGTGAGGTAGTGAGATATAAGCATAGAGTGATGTTGTGATGTAGTGAGATAGAGAAAGAGGTAGTGAAAGAGAGAGTGAAAGTGAGTTAGTGAGATAGAAAGAGTGAGGTAGTGAGATAGAGAGTGATTGAGGTAGTGAGTTAGAGAAAGAGAGTGAAGTTGTGAGGTTGTGAGCTAGAGAGTGAGGTAGTGAGAGAGTGAGGTAGTGATGTTTTGAGAGAGAGAAGTTGTGAGGTAGTGAGATAGAGTGGAGTAGTGAGAGATAGGTAGATAGAGAGTGAGGTAGTGAGAGACAGAGAAAGTGAGGTAGTGAAAGAGTGAGGTAGAGGGATGTTCTGAGGTAGTGAGATAGAAACAGTGAGTGAGTTTGTGAGGTAGTGAGATAGAGAGAGTGAGTTAGTGAAAGAGAGTGAAAGTGACTTAGTGAGATAGAAATAGAGAGAGTGAGGTAGTGAGAGAGAGTGAGGTAGATAGAGTGAGACAGAGAGAGTGAGGTAGTGAAAGAGTGAGTTACTGATGGAGAGTGATTTTTGGTGGTGGTGAGATAGAAACAATGAGTGATGTGATGTAGTGAGATAGAGAAGGATTGAGGTAGTTTAAGAGAGAGTGAAAGTGAGTTAGTGAGATAGAAAGAGAGAGTGAGTTAGTGAGATACAGAGTGACGTAGTGAGTTGGAGAGAGAGAGTGAACTTGTGAGCTAGTGAGATAGAGAGTGAGTCAGCGAGAGAGTGTTGTAGTTATTTTTTGAGTGAGTGACTTGTGTTATAGTTAGGTAGTGAGAGTGATATCGAAATAGAGTGATGTTATGGAGAGAGTTAGTGAGAGAGAGAGTGAGATAGTGTTATAGATTTAACTTGAGTAGTGATGTAGTTATTTTTGTTTTGTGGGAGAGTGAAGTAGATATAGAGTGAGGTAGTGAAAGAATGAGGTAGTGAGGGTGAGAGTTGTGCTGTATTGAGATAGAAACAGAGCGATGTTGTGAAGTAGTGAGCTAGAGTGAGGTAGTGTATGAGAGAGTAAAAGTGAGTTAGTGTATTTGAGAGAGAGAGAGTGCGGTAGTGAGTTAGAGAGAGAGTGAAGTTGTGGGGTAGTGAGAGAGTGATGTAGTGAACTTTAGAGAGAGTGTGTCGTGATATAGTGAGAGATAGTGAGATAGAAATAGTGAGGTAGTATATAGAGAGAGTGTGAGGTAGTGAGATAGAGAGAGTGAAGCAGTGAGTTAGAGAGAGAGAGTGAAGTTGTGAGGTAGTGAGAGAGTTGTGAATTTGAGAGAGTGTGTCGTGATATAGTGAGGCAGTGAGAATGAGATAGTGAGATAGTAATAGATAGAGTTAGGTAGTGATGTAGAGAGAGTGAGGTAGTGAGATAGAGAGAGTGAAGTTGTGAAGTAGTGTGTTAGAGAGATAGTTCCTGTGGTAGTGATATTGTGATGCTGTGAGAAAGAGAGAGTTGAGTAGTGAGGTAGAGATTGAGGTAGAGAGAGAGTGAATGAGAGATAGTGTAGTAGTGTGAGAGATAGTGAGGTAGTGAGAGAGATAGTGAGTTAGTGAAAGAGAGAGTGAGGTAGTGATAGAGAGAGTTCGAAGGGACGGTATAGTGGAGCTGAGGAGAGAGTGAAGGGATGGTGCAGTGAGAGGCTGAGGAGAGTGCATCAGTGAAGGGACGGTACCATAAGAGACTGAGGAGAAAGTGCAGCAGTGAGTGATGGTGCAGTGGAGGAGTGAGGGCTGCAGCCTGGATGGGGGGCGGGGCTGAGCAGAGAGTGCAGCAATGAAGGGACAATGCAATGGGTGGCTGAGCAGAGAGTGCGTCAGTGGAGGGATGGTGCAGGGAGAGGCTGAGGAGAGTGCAGCAGTGAAGGGACGATGCAATGGGGGGCTGAGCAGAGAGTGCATCAGTGAAGGGACGGTGCAAGGAGAGGCTGAGGAGAGTGCAGCAGTGGAGGGACGGTGCAAGGAGAGGCTAAGGAGAGAGTGCAGCAATAAAGGGACGGTGCAGGGAGAGGCTGAGGAGAGAGTGCATCAGTGAAGGGCCGGTGCAGGGAGAGGCTGAGGAGAGAGTGCATCAGTGAAGGGATGGTGCAGGGAGAGGCTGAGGAGAGAGTGTAGCAGTGAAGGGATGGTGCAGTTAGAGACTGAGGAGAGTGCAACAGTGAAGAGACGGTATAGTGGAGCTGAGGAGAGAGTGAAGGGATAGTGCAGTGAGAGACTGAGGAGAGTGCACCAGTGAAGGGACGGTGAAGGGAGAGGCTGAGGAGAGTGCAGCAGTGAAGGGATGATGCAATGGGGGGGCTGAGCAGAGTGCATGAGTGAAGGGACAGTGCAGGGAGAGGCTGAGGAGAGTGCAGCAGTGAAGGGACGATGCAATGGGAGGCTGAGCAGAGAGTGCATCAGTGAATGGACGGTGCAGGGAGAGGCTGAGCAGAGAGTGCAGCAGTGAAGGGAGGGTGCAGAGTGCAACAGTGAAGGGACGGTATAGTGGAGCTGAGGAGAGACTGAAGGGATGGTGCATCAGTGAGAGGCTGAGGAGAGTGCATCAGTGAAGGGACGGTACCGTAAGAGGCTGAGGAGAGAGTGCTGCAGTGAGTGATGGTGCAGTGGAGGAGTGAGGGCTGCAGCCTGGATGGGGGGCTGAGCAGAGAGTGCAACAGTGAAGGGACGGTATAGTGGAGCTGAGGAGAGAGTGAAGGGATGGTGCATCAGTGAGAGGCTGAGGAGAGTGCATCAGTGAAGGGACGGTACCGTAAGAGGCTGAGGAGAGAGTGCTGCAGTGAGTGATGGTGCAGTGGAGGAGTGAGGGCTGCAGCCTGGATGGGGGGCTGAGCAGAGAGTGCAGCAATGAAGGGACGATGTAATGGGGGGCTGAGCAGAGAGTGCGTCAGTGAAGGGACGGTGCAAGGAGAGGCTGAGGAGAGTGCAGCAGTTAAGGCGACGATGCAATGGGGGGCTGAGCAGAGAGTGCATCAGTGAAGGGTCGGTGCAGGGAGAGGCTGAGGAGAGTGCATCAGTGAAAGGATGGTGCAGGGAGAGGCTGAGGAGAGAGTGCAGCAGTGAAAGGATGGTGCAGTGAGAGACTGAGGAGAGTGCAACAGGGAAGAGACGGTATAGTGGAGCTGAGGAGAGAGTGAAGGGATGGTGCAGTAAGAGGCTGAGGAGAGTGCATCAGTGAAGCGATGGTACCGTGAGAGGCTGAGGAGAGAGTGCAGCAGTGAGTGATGGTGCAGTGGAGGAGTGAGGGCTGCAGCCTGGATGGGGGGGGGGGCTGAGCAGAGAGTGCAGCAGTGAAGCGATGGCGCAGGGAGAGGCTGAGGAGAGAGTGCAGCAGTAAAAGGAAAGTGCAGTGTAAAAATAAAAATATGCCTTACCTCTAACATAAACTAAAATCAACATACATACCTGTCTGAACAACTCCGTGCACAGCGGTGCACATGGCTGAAGGGAATCACCACGGGCCATGTTGAACCTAGAAAAGAGAGAATAAACATAAGATTAGGAAAAAAAACCAAAATGGCTTACCTCTGAACGAAAACAACAACAACATACATACCCGTCTAAAGAACTTGAAATGTAAATCAATTTACCCTGACCTGTAGTTCGCAGCACAGACGATGAAGTCTAGAGTCAACTAAAGATATCGCTACATGGAATTGAAATGTAAAATGTGCACACAGTCATATTAAATGCAAAACATTACTATCTCCTAAACACTTTTGTCCTGAGGAATCAATTAAAAAAACAGCTAAACAATATCTATATATCTTAAAGAAACAAATAGCAATTATCTACTATCGATAAAATACAATGTCTAAAAAAAGTACGCCATATGGCATTGTCATTTGTATTTTTTTTTTTGTGTGAAGTGGAACTGCACTCCTGTACTCAATTATTAGAATGAGTTATGTGGATGGTGAAGAAATCTTAGCGTGCTTACTAGTGTGAGGGTTGTGTGCCAAACTCCCTCCTAAGTAACAAACATGTAAATACAAGCCCTGGGCAACCCAGGACTGCTAGTCGCACAGCGATTGGGCTAAACGCCTCTGTAATTTAAATGGAATTTTTCACAAGTATTCAAATTTCAGTTCAACATTTATTTTTCAAAAGGAGATTATCTGTATCTTCCACTTTATACATCGAAAAATATATTTGTGTATACTTGTTTCACAAAATATTCATGGTCAAAAACATGGAACACTTGAAAATATTAACACAACATATTTCCAGTCCAACTGAAATTGTAATAAAGATTCATCAATAATTGAAATTCGAAAAGCAAAACCCAATGCATTTCGGGTACATAGAGCACCCTTCTTCAGGGGATTAAATAGTTGCAAGCAAAATTCAGTAATCCTTGAGTGATTGGTCGTTCAAATTGCAGATTCAACAGGATCTAAAAAACAACAACAAACCCAAATTCTATTGAATGATTCCATATGTACAGGTTACATCTCGCAAGTGCGTGCTGGAGTGAACACTGCAGAAAAAAAGCTTCTAAAAGTACACACCACCATAAGACACCCGTGTTTCATGGAGCCAACACTAAAAATGTACAAGTCTAAACAACTTGTAGAAAAAACTAGTTTAAGTGGAAATATTTACGTGCTCGTAAAGGAAAAACATGCTCCTCACTGTGACAGCTTATAAAAACGTGCTGATAATAATTACACCAGGTGAACTACTGTTACCCTTTAACCCTGAGTAGCCTAAAGAAAACAGTGAAGTACGTACGGTCCTATTAGCAACTTTTGATCGCTCTTAGTTATTTGTCCTGCGAAAGGCCTCTCTGTGCCAACACCTGAATAATACATAAGTAACGGTCCATTACTACTACCATCCGACATACGTTAAATGAATCACTACTAAATCCTAACCAAATAACTTCTCTTACCGCCACTCTTCCAAACGAATCCACGCACTGTTCCGTGGTGTTTGACCTGCTGCTCTCTGTGTTTAAATGAAAACTTATGGTGAGTTATCTATTGCGCGGCTGCCGCCCTAGCCTAGAGTTTCAAATGTTACACGATACAAACACTAACCTGGCGCCTCCAACAACGGCGTCCTGAAGGATTTCCCGGTGCGAGTCCGCCCTGTCGATCACATGGTGCGGAACTCGCCCGGTGTTTACTTCCTCGATCGACACAAAGAAGGCATTAGTATTGGCATTAGTTTTTATTTTTGCGTATGTGATACCTATTGCATTAGCAGAGAGAGAGTGAGGTAGTGAGATAGAGAGAGCGAGTGAAGTATTGAAATAGAGAGAGAGTGAGAGTGAGGTAGATAGAGACTGAGGTAGTAAAGAGTGAGGTGGAGAGGGATGTTGTAAGGTAGTGAGATAGAGAAAGAGAGAGTGAAAGTGAGTTAGTGAGATAGAAAGAGTGAGGTAGTGAGAGAGTGAGGTAGTGATGTTTTGAGAGAGAGAAGTTGTGAGGTAGTGAGAGAGTGGAGTAGCCCACACAGAACAGCCCACACAGCTCTCACAGCCCACACAGCTCTCACAGCCCACACAGCTCTCACAGCCCACACAGCTCTCACAGCCCACACAGCTCTCACAGCTCTCACAGCCCTCACAGCCCTCACAGCCCTCACAGCCCACACAGCCCTCACAGCTCTCACAGCTCTCACAGCTCTCACAGCTCTCACAGCCCTCACAGCTCTCACAGCCCTCACAGCTCTCACAGCCCACACAGCTCTCACAGCCCACGCAGCTCTCACAGCCCACGCAGCTCTCACAGCCCACGCAGCTCTCACAGCCCACACAGCCCACACAGCTCTCACAGCCCACACAGCCCACACAGCTCTCACAGCCCACGCAGCTCTCACAGCCCACGCAGCTCTCACAGCCCACGCAGCTCTCACAGCCCACGCAGCTCTCACGGCTCTCACAGCCCACACAGCCCACACAGCTCTCACAGCCCACACAGCTCTCACAGCCCTCACAGCTCTCACAGCCCTCACAGCCCTCGCAGCTCTCACAGCCCACGCAGCTCTCACAGCCCACGCAGCTCTCACAGCCCACGCAGCTCTCACAGCCCACGCAGCTCTCACAGCCCACGCAGCTCTCACAGCCCTCACAGAGTTCCAATCCCACCCAGCCACTCTACCACAGTGGCCGGAAGTGAGGCCCCCCCCCCCCCCCCCCAATGGGATGCTGGCAAGGGGTTAGAGGCCAGGCCCACCTGAGGGTCCCGGGGAGCAGCGTCTGGAGGCAGGAGGCACTGACCGGAGGGAGAGGCCTCCAGAGACAGCTTTCCATCTCTAACCTCATGTTAGCACAACACAGCACTCTCCCACAGCGCAGCCTTTAGGTCCTCGACCTAAAAAAGCGAACCTGACAGAGCCTTGATTTCATATCTGTAATTTGTCTGGCATTAGCTACATTCCCTCTCAGTCTCGGAATGGAGAAGGCAGGAGCCTTTGGAGAGTGCTCCTGTCTAGCATCGTGTCTTTCTACGAGCAGGGAAGAGGGTTGGGGGAGCAGCTTGGTTACCAAAACAAGCACTGAATGCAAATTGCACTCATTTGCATAGTTCAGGTTGTCCAGAAAATCTGGCGAGTCAGAGGCACCGTTACAAAACAAACCAGCTTCTTTAAAGACGCAGTGGAACATTCCCAAATCAAAGTATATTTAACTAGACATCAAGCACAAAAAAGTAAACTTCGTAATCCTTAATGGGCATATTGAAAATGTACACATTTATCCGAAATGCGCCACAAGGACGTTTTGTTTGTTTCCTGTGGTGGGGGCGCCATGGTTTGCATCGTTGGAAGATTACTTTACCTACCTGCAGGATGGTAGAGCGCAGTGGCAGCTGGTAGACGGTTAACGTGGTAGGGTGTAAATACCTACCTTCGATATTATCAACTGTTGCAGATCCATCACTTGCCGCTCACAGGGACAAACCAGCACTGACGACTCGGCTATGGAGTCTTTGGAAGTTGATAGCGTGTACTGCTGAGTTGTACCAGGTACATAGCTGCTATGGCTGCTAATTCAGTTTTACACCAAAGAATGCATTGATTATATTTTGTTACATTTTCTGCTCCTTTAATAGTTTTTTGCATGCACTGACTCCTTAAAAGCTAACGCCACGTCCTGCCCATGCAAATTTGCTGCAGATTGAAACGAAATGCTTTTATATGTTAAACGAAAACACATTTTGAATTCTTTACCATATTTGTTACAGGACGATAGTTGCACCATTTACATGCCGAATATTATTGTTTCGTGCTCTAGCATGCCCCATCTACTAGCACTGAGGTGGGCTCAGAGGGTGAATGCTCTCTGGAGACCCAATGGCAAAGATGGACGCAATTTGGGTAGGGATGCAAATGGGGGCACAAAATGTAAAAGCTCCCCCCCCCCCCCTCTCGTCGCCTTCTGCTACCCGTGAACAATGTTCTAGGAATGAGTTAGTCCAAAATATTTGCCTACGATTTTCCTGCACGATCACTGGTCCCATATATGTACTGTGGGAATTGAGACACTAACCAAGGAGGATCTTATTAATTGCATCCATTTGGGCAAGAGAACCATGGCACTACACGCTACTGTAAATGGCCATGCACGTAAATGACAATTTTACATGCGTCTAATGAGTTATCCTACAGAGAACGCCACCAGTCTCTTTACGACACCTTAATGTCATGCTCACACGGCTCATGGGACCCCCTTCCCAGCCCGTGTATTGCATTCGTCATACAAAATCCACCTGCAGACGAAACAACTTTGTGTTTATTATTTTTGAAGCCCATTTTAGAAATCCTATTTGTAAGTTGGGCCGTGCATGATAGATAGATATTCAAATTTGAGTGTTACACCAAGGCTAAGAGTGGGTTCCTGGGCAACATACCACTTGCAAACATCTGTAAAGCTGCAACATGGACTACACAGCGCACCATCACAAAGCATTACTGTGTAGGCATTCATGCTTTTCTGTCTGTCAACATGTGATCTACAGCTACACAATCTTCAAACAGAAAATTTCACTTAGCCATAACTATCGGTTTGCATCTGTAGTGGTATAGATTCACATTCATCCTCGCACCCCAGGTTTGAGCATGCATTCAGATGTTTGTAACATAATACACATTAATATCAAAGTTTCAGTGTACCACAAGCTGCCTAACCTCATGTTACCACAACACACACCTTGTTTGTCATGCTCCCCAGCCCCACACGAGCTCACCTGACCGATCTCGCCACCTCCAGTCTGTGGTCCCAAAGCGATCGCCGAATCGTTCCGGTTTGGACGGGCTACTGGGTGTCTCTTGCCCTTTCTCAATCAGCCTCTGGGCTCAGCACAGGTCCAGGCCCGTCCTCACGGCCCACCCAACACGGTGCAACCGGGCTCATTTCCTTTTCCGTGGGCCAATCTACCCTCGTGGGCAGTCAAGCAATGCAGGAGCCCTTCCGTATTTCTGGGTCTCCGCTGGCAGTTCTCTTGTTGGAGCCGGCGGCTCTCCCAGTTTACAGCCTCCGCAACAGTGCAGCCAAGGACGCGGGGTGCTGAAGATCCGGTCCCGGAGTGTCCAGAACGGTCCCCGGTCCTGCTGGCGGCGAGAGAGGCTCTGGGGCCTGGTGTAGCCCCGGTCCTGCTGGCGGCGAGATAGGCTCTGGGGCCTGGTGTAGCGAGGCACGCCAGGGCCTCAAGTTTCGCGGCTGCCCGGGGGGCCCTGGGTGGTGAGCGGGCCGAATGAAAGGAGAGGCGTGGGGCGGCTGGCGGTCTATACCTGCTCCAACGCTGACCCTGCCGGACTGCCCATATTTGTCATCGGTGGCCCGTGAGAGCTCAGCGGTGCAGCTGGCGGCCGCCGGGGTGATTCTGTCCGCGACGAGGAGACGCAGAGACGCCCAAACAGACAGCGAAAATACACGGCGAGCGGGAGGGGGGGGGGGCGGGAAACAGACCGGGGGAGACGCAGAGACGCCCACCGAAACAGACAGGGGAAAGAAGGCACAAACGGACATCGAAAATACACGGAGAGCGGGAAACAGACAGGGGGAAGAAGGCACGGAGGGAAACGGACACGATCTTACCTTCACTGCGAAGGATCCAAAATGGCGGACACAAGCTTCCGGATTTTTTGGGTTTGTGGGCGTGGTTTTGATGTTCTGAGTGACAGACAACGTCACTGTCTAAAGAACATCAAAAATGACGCCCCCAAATCCGAAAAAGACGGGGCTTGTTTGGGGTGACGCATCTCTCCTCCAATGGCTGGCCTCCGTTTAGGAAGCCAGCCAATGAAGGAGAGCCAGGGCAGGGAGGCGGGACCTTCTGCGCTACTAAGAGTCATTAAATCTCCGGCCTAAGACTGCGCAAGCGCAGCCTTTTAGGCCTTCGACCTAAAAACCAACTGGGCTGAATATCTGCTTGTAGCCGTCAGCGAGAACATGGGGAGCAGAATAATTGCTGTGCTAATGACTTTTGACCCTACAGCCTAGCAGAAACATTTATACGGTTACCCCTTTTGCAAGCATCTGTATACCCTTCATTCAAGGTTTCTAAGATCGGTTTTCCTATAGAAAGGTCTGAAAAGTAGACTATGCCTTAAAAATATACATTTAAGTCTGGAAAAGTGGTGTCTATATTTTGCTTTATTAAGGAAGCCTTAAGAAGGAGAGCTAGGTTTTTTGCACTAACCATTAAGTCCTCATTCATAGTTCCCTCATTAACCCTGCATGGAGATACTGGGACTGAAATTAACCATTCTGGTTAGTATGTCCCTGGGAGTTAACAGGGATTATAAATTAAACTCCTGGCAGTGGGGAATAAACTACCAGACCCAGAATTAACGATTCCTGCATGAAGATAATGGGTCTGAGATTAACAATGTTGGCCAGCATGCCCCACTGAGTTAACTAGGATTATGATTTAAACTCCAGGCATTGGGAAATAAATAAGCTGGACGAGTCAGAATTTCCAGATTATTTAACAGATTTTTGCAGATTCTGGGGAGTTTACGTTAAGTGTTACCTGCTCTCAGGCAGTAGTAAATATCTGATTGAGGAGGCAGTGCTTGTTCGGCTGGTGGAGGTGCATGGAGGGCATCTTGGTGACGTAGAGGCTATTGTCTATCGAGGGGAGAATTTTCTACCCCTCTCGTGCTGGAGGGGTTGCCAGGCTGTGCCTCTGCCTGCAGCCCCATCCTTTTACCGAGTGCAGATCCACAAAAGGTAAAACCGTGCCTGGTGTTTCTGGACCTAATGGTTTTTGTACCTAAATGCCCCTGCTCATCTATAGTTGCCCAAAGCGATATTCCCTCTGAAAAACATCTTTGGTCACATGGTAATGATAAGGCCTAATAAGAAATGAGTTGGCACATAAGGGAATTACCTATTTTTACTTGCTCTGTTGTGTGGGGCTGAGACTCGTACATTCTGTGAATTAAGTCTCCTTACAAATTCTACATTTGTAAGGTGATGGAAGGTACACAGCGAGATTCTGCTAGTATGTAGTGTAAGAAAATGTGTCCGAAGACTATATTAGATGACTTGTGTGTTCCAGTGGATACGACATTTATTCTAATTATTTTCTCATTTTAAGTACATATTTTTCTGTAGGAGTGCTTTATGTGAATGGAGGAATCTAAATGATAAAAACATGTTGTAATCCAAACCATAGGAGCTGGGGAAGAACTTGTTCAAGCAGCGCCGTGTCCTGAGCAAGCGTAAGCATCAGAAGCATAAGATCACAGGCGCCAACATTGCAGGAACCATTGCAGACCTGAGTCTCTTCACTGCGCCTCATCTGAAAAAGAAGGGGTGAGTGTGGACACAGGTGGGAGGAAATATAGGGATGGTGAAAATGTCTTGCCTCCTCCATACAGACCCTTTGATGCCTTGCAGAGCTAGTTGCAGCTGTCCTGAGAGAAGTCAGTAGATGTTGGTCCTAATAAGATGGTCATTTGCATTCCGGATTCCCAATTTCTATATGCTTCTCTCCCCTTTCAGGAAATAATATCATGTATGCTTGCGCTATTATGGATAATCTCATTTTAAAAGGATTAAAACATATAAAGAATGTTCTCTGACAACCAGTCTCGTTTGTCTGGGCATTCCTGAATCTTTAAGTCTCCATGCTGGGTGTTTTCACGATGTGAAGGGTGGATGCCATAGTTTAATGCTTCACGCTGGGTTTTTGGTGATGTGAAGGGAGGGTGTTATTGTTTGTTGTAACAATAACTAAAGAGTGGCCTAGAATTGAGTATTACTAGCAGCAGTAAAACATTTGGCTTGTAAGCAATATCAGCCTTTAGGTGGTTTTATCCACTTGATTTGGTTTTTAGTGACAATACTTCCACCCAGACTGGATAGGCAGTGTATAGTGGCGTGGAAGTAGGATTTGGTTTGAATAAGTCTTACACGGAGACTGTACTTCCTTTTGAGCATTCATTTTATTCTGGTATTTACTGACATGGAAACTCACACAGTTTTTAAAAAAAAATTGTTTTGCTAGTACCTGAGACACACTAATAATACTTCCTTTTAGATGTGTTCATTACATTGGGTTCTGTGCTGATGCATGTGGCATAAGGTAAACAGGATCACATGGGCATTTCACTCATATGGCCAAAGAGTGGTTTCTTCTGAAGCACATAGCTAGTAATAGAACTCTGGGGTAATTTGTTCATAACGTCATTTTTACCAAAAGTTTCTCTCAAAGATGTCGCTAACATCCACAACTCTTTGAAAGTCATCTCCTCTGAAGATCATGTTTTACTATTATCTACTGCCATTGCCCTCCCTGGAAAAGCTCACTCACCATTACTTACCATTATCAAATCAATGACCCCTCACTCAAAGCATCTTCCCGGAAACTCTTAAGACAGTAAAAGTCCTCCAGCTGCTGAAGAAACCTACACTACACCCCAATGATGACGTCTACTGCAGGCACATCGCTCATTTTGCTTTCATCCGCAAGATCATCTAAAAAGCAGATTCGCGCAGTGTCAAGGTGACCTGAACATCAACCATCTTTTGCACTTGCACTATCAATCCAGCTTCAGATCATGCTGTAGCATGGCAGCAGCTACCTCAAAAATCATAGATGACACCATCCTGACCACAGATAAAGATGAATCCTAATTGCAGGTTGTTTTTGCGTGCCATAAACACCATTGAACACCCCACCCCCATCCTTAAATCTTGAATGTGGTTCAGTCGCTTGGAACATTTCCATAGGGTTTCATCTTGTTTTCTGTTATCGTCATCTTTTACATGGAGTTCCCTAGGGTGCTGCTCAGTGGTAATAGCATCAAAATTCACCAACTGGCAACCATCATACAAATGTATTTGAAAGTCTCCTCTGCTCCAGACATCCATTGCATGAAACATTGCCTTCACTCATCCGTGTAGGAGAGTAGGCTCTGCTTCCTATGGTTACCCCCACTTTTTGCTGTGATTCTCTGGTTTTTCGACTTTAGTCTGACTGTGGCCCTGCTAATCAGGCCCACAGCCTAGCTGTTCTCTCTCTAAATTGATACCATGTACTTTAGGTACATACCAGATTGGTTACTGGGTCACTCTTGTGAGCCCCTGTATAGTGTACCATAGGTACCCAGGGCATAGGTGCACCCTAGGGCTACCAGGGGCTGCAGCATGTATTGTGCCACCACTGGTTTGCCTTCCAAACTGACACCACAGGTCTGTTCACACAGCCTGGGTAAGGTGGTGTAAACACCCCTTACTTAGATTTAGTATACCTATATCTATACATACATATAGACACATATACACCTATAAGTCACTCCTATGGCAGGCCTTAACAATCCTGGAGGCAGAGTGCTTGGTTTTATGTGAGAGGGTGCCCTAGCATGAGCTGAGCCCCTCTGCAGCTTTCAGAACCATCTCCTTAAAGCGGTTCTATGATATAGCCATATCATATACTCTTAAGTGCATTATAATCCTCGCGGTTATTGCTAACTTTGGTTTGGCTTTATCAAAACACGTCGTGTAAGGTGCCAAACACTTTGGAATACTGACACCCCCCCCCCCCCTCCCACCGCCAGTCCTGGCGGCAGGGGTATCATTCCACCCTTCTAGAGGGAGAAGACCTGAAGTTACTGGTTTACCCGTTAACGTTAAACTGAGCCTCAGCATCACAAAATGGATGCTGCTGCCACAGACCCGAGTCTGACCTCCTGTTGCTGGACGAAACTCCGGCAGGGGAGGCCTGGAAAATAGGTTTCCTGTCCAAGGAGGTGCTGGCACCTCCCCAGACAGGCTTTTGTGTATTGGGGCAGGGAGGGCTGCATTCAGTGAATGCTTTCCAGACACTGCCTGGGGCACACAAGGTGCTCCAATAATTTCCCAGTTCAAACCGGTTGCTGGGGCACCCTGCCACAGCTCTGGTGCGAAACTGGACAAAGGGAAACGGGTGTAACCACCCCCTTCCCAGGTCCACCCATAGGAGGGACCTTAAGGGTATTCCAGCCCCTAAACTTAGTATAAGTATAGGAACCCAGTCACTAGGACTTTAGATTACCCTGAGCGAAACTTTGAAACATATATCTTGGACCTTCGACATTCCATTTCGACTGGAAGACGGAAGACATCTCCCTTGTGGTCAAGGAGTGACCACCCTGTTCAAACAGGCACCAACAGCAACTTTTCCGGTCTGCATTTTCGAGGCTTCCGCCGGATCCCGAAGAATCTGCGACACAGGACACAGACTTCCAGACATCTCTGACCCCGACCTTCGCTCACAGCAAAGCTGAGACCCGTGGCGGACACGAGAGACGTGGGACCGGAACTCCTGGACATCCTGCATTTTGCAAGCTGTCCTCACTTCACGAGGTAACTCTAAGTCGTGCATTGGGGTGCTTGAAGCCCCAGACCCGAGCACCATTTGCACCGAAGCTCAGAGGCCCCCACTCCACGAGTGACCCGTGGGCCCCGCTTTTGCATTTCAGCTCAACGCGTCTTTGCGGTTCCTAGTCCGTTGGCTAGTGAGCCCCCCCCGAAGACTTTCTTTTGCATCTAACTTGCTTTCCTGGTTGCTCCAGGCTTGCTCCAACTTCCCTGCAAAGGAGAAGTTCCTCAGACCTTGCTGGTCTGCACCAAAGCCAATCTCGACATTCTGTGTGGGTTGCATTTGCCAAGGCTTGTTGGGTCCAGTCCGGATTCTGACACCGCAGTCAACTAGATCCTTCGTGGGACAACTCAAATCCAGCTCTTGGTCGTCGTCGACGCCTCCTGGTCCTTGTGGCTGAAAAGACAAACTTCACATCTTCACCTAAAATCACCCGACATCTGGTGGGATCTTTCTTTCGCCGCCCTGGTCACTGGCAAGTGACCCAGACTCTGTCCCTTCTGCTTTCAGGTTCTACAGATCTTCGATCAACCCTTGGATCCACCCGGACACTTTTCCTTTGGTCGCCTGCAGCGCTTCTTTGCAGCTCTCCATTGAAAACGACGACGAAACCCCACACGAAAAGACACCTATGCACCCGGCTTCCCTGGGTGAGGTAACACGATTACTCCGGTGCTCCCGCGGGTCTTGACTCTCGAAGTGTCCTAGTTTAAAAGGGTTCCATCGTAGTCCATCCGGAGGTGTCCTTAAATTGTAAATTTGTAACTTGTTTGTTTCCCATAGAAAGTCAATGGTAACCTGTGGCTGTGTTTAGATACTGCACACGTCTCCCGTGGGCCTCCTAGTTCCTAACCTTTGGTTGTTTAGAGTAGCCCAGCGATTCCACAGGCCTGCTTTCTAATTCTCATGTGGTTCTTATACCACTATTTTAGTATATGGTTTGTGAGGCCCCTAGGGCATAACGTATACTGTGCAATTTATCATATGCTAATTGCGTAACTTGTATTGTACTTTTACCTCATAAAGAGTGCAGAGGGGTTGTGTTTAGATTAAATACATATATATTTGATATATACCTTGTATGGTGTCCTTTCGTTTGGTACTCAAGGGATTATAATTGGTAAAATAACTTGCTTAATACGCTCTCTAAAGTCTTAGCCTGATGACTGCTGGTCCATGCTACCACTAGGATAGCTTTCTAGAAGTTTGACTTTACAACCACCATCAATAAGGGTCGATTAGACTGGTGCAAGGTGCCCACTAGAACTAGTGGACATCATATGCCAGGCTGACTTCTCACAATCCGTTCCTGCCATTCGCCAAGAGCAACAAGCAATAACTAGTCCAGACCTGGCTCTCTGTATTGAACCTGCACAATTCGAATCACACCATTTATCTAATGCTAAGTCACTGAGATTCACCCTGGACACCAAACTCGCTTTCTGTGAACACATCACCAGAAAAGCCAAGACTGCCTGGTATCAGGCCTTCTCAGATGCCACACTTCCTTGCCCTGCACAATTAAGGGTGCCCAGCATGTTGCAGCGTGCCTCTTAACGGTCTGAAGCTATATGACCTGTATAGAACATCTTCAAAAGCAGCTGCATCTTCTGCAAAGCCGTTCACAGCCTTCTTCCCTGCCTTTGTGTCCTTCATTAATAGGCAGGAAGTGGAATCCACTGAGATGCCTCTTCAAAAAGATTTTAGATTAGAAACCAAGTCAGACTTTCTAAAATGCAGGTAGACCAATGAGTTCCGGAATTGAGAAGGAACAGGTAAAGATGGGGACCAAGCAGATTTTGTGGCGGTGAGTCTGCCTCCAAGTGAACATCCTTTGTCCTGTGCTTTGCCTGCCTTTGGTCTGGGATTGTGGTTGTTGACGGATGTCTTGTTGAGCTGTGTTGGTCTGATTATTGATTTCTCACAGCAGCCATTTTTCTGTTCACTCTGTCAGCTCTAAAGATATCACCACACTCTCTGGCAAAAAGCGCCGGAAGCTGCTGAAGCAAGTTAAGCACATGGAGAGGGAGAAGACCACCATGGACCGTAAGTTACCCATCTTTGGGCCACAGTGTAGACATGTGTTCCACGTAGGAAATTTCAGTGTGGTCTTATTTTTGTCACAAATTGCAGAGGAAGAAACTTGGAAACTGGGACCCCTGCTCACTTTAAACATGTGGTTGCATGACTTCACCCCTCCCCCCGAGTCTTTGTTATGTTCAACTCAATTCTGTGACTGAGTATTTCTTAATCGAAAAGGTGTCTGTATTGCCTTTCAGCATTAGCACAAAAATGCCTCTCCTTCTTTAATTCATGCTGATGTCTTTCGTATTTGACTTGGTCAGGCTTAAGATGTTTCTCTGTTCTAAATTGCCACTTTCCAATTGGAAACACCCTTTGTAGCTATGAGTGTTGGCTTTTTGCTCAATTAGTATGTCAAAACCACAACAGAAACTTAACATTTTTGTTGAGTGAAAACCGTGGAGTTCAGTAAATAATGTACCTAGCTCTAGTGTAATGTCGCAGTTAATTGAGTTTTGCAGTTTTTTTGACGAAAGTAAACATTTGTTTGTTATGTGGTGCTGCGGTGGAGGCTTGAATGTATTGGCATGGAGGCTCGTGTGCACCAGTGAGTTTGGAACATTTTGGATTTCCGTCTTAACATGCTTATAGAGGATGCTGGGATGTTTCTTGTAATCAACGTGTAATGGTGCAGCCCAATGAGGAGTGTGCTGTATTTATGGAATCCACACTGCTTACCTTTGCCTTATTTTTCTCAACTTCTTGCAGTCGAGGCTCCAGCCAGAAGCAGCAAACCAACTAATGTTATGGATGTTGAGCCAACCACTAAGCACAGAAAGAAGGCTAAGAAAGGCGCTGCTGCTGCAGATGTAGAGATGGAGGAAGCAGACATTCAGGAAGGAGAATGATTTCTGAAAAGAATTCCGGTTAGGCGAGCAAGAAGAATCCTGGAGGATTTGAAGCGTTACTGCTGACTGCTCCCAGCCATCCATTACTTTGGATAAACAAGGCCTCTTAAATGTGAACTTTTTACTTTAAAAAAAACTGTGAGGTGTATCACAGCCTGCTACCTGTGGCCCTATTTTGTATGAATGTGTCTGCTGTTGATACCATACCTTCAAGTTGCAGGTGTTGCAGATAATGTGTTTACTTGAGAACACAGAAAGAAGCGTTACTGCTTTCTAATGAATTGTTCCAGTGATTTACATGCATTAGTTCCTTCCCTTCCAGACATTCGCAAAATCTGACAATTTCTTGATTAGTTTATTTGCATCTGAAGTTCGTTAAATAGTTGTGCTTTTTGTGTAGTTTGTGTTAGTTTTGAACGTGAGCTTTTGGTGGTTGGTTGATAAACTAGGATGGAAAGAAGGCATTGAGATGGAAGGGCTACAGTGAGATTCATGCAGCCGACAGCATGGCTTAATAGGCCAACCACCTACTGCTGAGATGTTAGCAACTGTCACAAGTTTGACTCATTTTTTAGATTAATAAATTTAACAGTGTACTTACTCCTTGCGAAAAGGACCAGGCTGTGTGTCTTAAGCTCAGATTCCAGTTTTATTGTGTTTCGATCAATGGTTTAAAAATACTATGAGAGGGTCATCTAATTATAATACCCTCATGGTTGCATAAAACGTTCACATTACATCTCATTATATATTACATTACAAGAGATTACAAACATCAAGTTCATTATTTAATTCAGAAAATATTAAACTCTACATCAGAAGAGAAGTAGTCCACTAATCCTCAATTAACGTTGAAGCCAACTGTCAAATTATAAACAATACTCCTGTAAGAAATCACCACAAAACTCTGAAATATATGATAGTTTTACATAAAAATTATAGAGCTTTATTTATTCATATTCAACTCAAATAACATGTTTAAACATAGGGCACGGATACTTGACTACTAACACTCCCCATGCCCTGGTACATTAAGAAATCCAAACACTGTAAAGCTTGAATCTTGTTAAAGGCTGTTTTCCTGTGTTGTTGTTATGATGTTCCAGTGTTACCGTACTTGCACAGCTGAGCCCAATTACACTTTGAGTTTGAATACCTTTTTGTTCTCTAAACTAAGATGCCTGAAACTTTTAACTACAAAAAACACAAAGGGCCTTGACTCTAAACTCAGCAAGGCTGAGCCAAATTTGAATAAGCAAAACAACAACAACTGCCAGTGCTGAGAACCTAACTTAGTGGGTTTCAATCTGAAACAAGAAATGGTTATTATGAATATAACAAACAACCTGCTTTATAAATTGCAACAAAGTTTTTAATTCTTTTTCAATGTTTAAACCATATACTTTTTTTGGTGCATGGAAATACAAAAATGTTTATATACACAATATACAACAAAGTGTATAAACGCCACACTTAAACATAACAATTTTGACCATTTATACAATTCACACACTCTTGGCCATTTAATCATACTCCATTCAATCACACAAACATACTATGATCTCGGTGTCGATGTCCCTTTATACTTGTCAAACGAATAAGTATTTCTTGTTGTAATTCTATATACAATTCTTTTATAGTCCACCAAGTTTATCAATGAGATTTTTCACTCTATTTATAACACAAGCTTTGTTTAGAGATAAATGCTTTGAAGACCCGAGATTGTTGCAATTTATAAAGCAGGTTGTTTGTTATATTCATAATAACCATTTCTTGTTTCAGATTGAAACCCACTAAGTTAGGTTCTCAGCACTGGCAGTTGTTGTTGTTTGGCTTATTGAAACTTTTAACTAGGCAGTTTGGAAATCCAATTAAGCCAGAGAGTTTTAATTTCTGATCCACATGTTTGGCTGGTAAAATCTGTCATAGGCTGCTGTTTGAGGCATCACCACAGAAATAAAATGAATAGGAGACCCTAGGGCATGTATTGTGTGTCGTCAAAATAAAATTAAGAAACAATTCCACCATTTTTACCACCTGACAGAGGAAGCTCTAAATGAAGAGCCTGCATAGATGTAGCCTTTCTATTTCAGCATTTTCCATTAGCTAGTAAGGATGATTGGTCCCAAACAACTGCTAAATATTGTTATAAAGCTAGCTTTTTGTTTTTTATTTAATCTAAGCCAAATCTCCCACCCTAGTTTCATTCAACTAAATGAAACATTTAAATATATTTAAAAAAGAATTAAAAAAATCATCAGTTTTCAATGTTATTTTAATGTACCGTCCATGAAAAAAATGCATCAAAAGTGATGTTGGGGTGCATGTAAAATGTAATTTTCTTTGCACAACTGTTGTTCATGTACCACCAACATTTACTAGCGCCTCTAGCAAACCAAACACTTTTGTTTTAAGAAATTTAATACAAGTTTTTTTATTGGATAACATACAATTACTTTTTGCTCTCTATGCTCGTTGCATTAACATTGTCATTGGCATACTTTAACAAAGGCTAGACGTAACAATTCTTTTTGTTAGATTGGAGAAATGCAAATTAAACATGAGTGGCACACTTCTGCTTCATGTCGCTCTTCGTAACAATCTGCTTAGCGTGATTAGCACTGGTGTCAAACAGTCACTCTATTGGAAAGAAAGCATTGGCCCACAAATGAGGAATCCCTTTTGAGTACAATGAGGCGAATCATTCTGCGCCAGAAGCTGTATAATTACTTAGATCTCAGTAGCGTTCATTATCTTCTTTCCTTGTCCCAACCCAGAGTTCCTACCTACCCTACCCTAGCAAACTTTAAACAAAAGCAGTAAATGAATGATATTCACATGATGCCTAGCTTTAGCTCCACCACCTGGATGGTAACTAAAATAACCTTGGTCACATCCCCTTTTCTGTCTCCTAACTAGGGCAACATGTATTTACTTCTGCTAAGGTGAGATCTTTTAAAATTATTCTTTTGGCATGATAGTGCAGACCGTCTCTAGTGGTTGCTTTGCTCAATATTAGTTATCTATTAGATTGGCTGTGCTTGAGTCGGTACTTGACGCAACATTTATATTTTGCTATGCTGTGCTTAATCGGGTATTCAAGGATTGCCCTGTTTATAGGCCTGTGGCCCCCTCCAGTTGCCTGAACTTTCAGTGATTCTGGTTTCATATTATCTCAACGGCTGTGCTACCTATACTGTAGATACTGCTCTAAAATCTGGAAAGAGTTAATTGTAGGAAAACCTAAGGAACTGAGGCCTAGAAAAGATGCTCTAAGCGCAGGCATCTTGATCTTCCTCATATTGTGTCCCCTATGTCTGAGGACGAGGGAAGTGTTAATATTTTCTGACTGACAGTCCCTCGATCTCGCAAATACAGAAAATGATTGAAAAGGCAGTAGATATGGCTCAGAAGTCCGAGGGGCCTCCTTTGTAATTGGATCCATATGTTCATGAAGCAAAAGAGGAGCAAGATGTATTGGTCATTTGCATTTAGTAGGTAGACCTGGATAAAGTTTTTGTTCATATCAGAAGTAATTTAGCTTTTCCATGTACTGACCTGAGGACGAATAGGAGGATTTGTCCAGCAAAGCCTGCATCAGGAACTTGAAATGCTGCCCCTTCACAATGCTTTTCAAACATTTCTGTCCAAAGAATAGACAAGAGTAGAGAAGCCTGGCATACCAAAGTTTCTTCCCAAAAGATCTCACTTGCAGGGTTTTAATGAAAAGTTCCCTCTGGTGATGATGGTGGACTCTTGTGATGAGTTAGCCTTGCAGGAATTAATAACTTCGGGAGACACGTCCCCTTCTGATGTGGTGAACAAGAAGGTGGAAATGAAACTGAAAAGATCCTACTCCACTTTTAATTTCACCATTAACGCCAACCCTTATGCCACTTACAATGTCTAAACTATGCTTAAAGGCTTTCAGACGCTGTCAGACAGAATACAGCAATTAATTGACTCTACTCTAGTTCTATCTAGGACAAAGTTCAATTTCTGTTGGACATAACTTGTCACTCTTTTTGTGCATTAGCTGCTGCATCTGGATTCTGTCAGGACAGGAGGCTTGAATTATGCTTATGCTTTCTTCACTTAATTTACAGCAGCCATATTAAAAGTATCAACACAAACCGCATTTCCCAGGAATCACCAGGACTGTGGTAAAAACACAGGCAACATAGTACATCAGGGTCCACAAACAATCAGGCGTCCGTATTCTCCTTGTAGTCCCATGTCTCTGTCCTTCAACTCCTCTTTTTTCGCTGCTCGCAGCCAGATAAGTGCATCTTTTTCTGTCCTTCTTGGAGTGCGTAATTCCGTGTTTTGGGTGAGGGGCTAGGTGTCGTGGGACCGCATTTGCACTCCTATGTGACATTTGTTAATTTTCTCTGGTGGCAGAGTGCAGTGGAGCCTTCCAGCCACTAGTTGGTGATGTGGACGTGTTTTTACGCTATGGTTTGCGGCACACGATTAATGGAATTCCTGTCAGGGTCCAGAATCGCATGCCACTTGCCTGTGCCTCTGCCTGTCCCTGGAGAGTGACATTCTCGTTTTTTGAGGGTCTGTACAGGCTGTGAAGCCTTCATTTATTCCTTGACACCCTGGGCAAAGGCAGGGTAGATGTGCCTGAAATTTGAAAACGCTCAGTGGGATCTGTGTTATTGTGTGCAGGGTTACCTGCTGTGTGGGGACACGCTCCCAGGAGTGTGTTTCACCCTTAGACTTGTATTTATTCCAGGGAGGGTGATGTCCCTGGGACTTGGACCCCCCTCCCCCTTAGAGTGTGGCTCTGCCCATTATCGATGCATTGGAGGAGTGTGGCTCAATGGTTAGAGTTTTCAGGGCTCACTAGATTCACATAGAACGATAGTGATAGGCGCATTTTGCAGCTGGAAGGAGGTGTTAAACTGTGAGTGTCGACTTAAAGGCAGGCTGTTAACACGGGAAAGGGGAACCATCTGGACGAGATTCACTTGAGTACAAGACGCGAAGGTTCGAGTATATACAGCATGAAGCCGGGGGGGTTTAGACCGGGGTCACGGTCCAGATAAGTTTGTTGGCGGGAAGACGGGTGACGTACTAAAGGTCGGACGTAGCAGAGGAGGGTTTACAGCTGCACATTAAAGCTAGGAGGTTTAAATGTTGGGCCTTTGTAGCGAGATAGTGGTGGCGCGTAGAGGGAAAGTGCTTTTCGATTTTAGTGAAACCCCTGAGGAAGGGCTCCTGATTAGAGCTCGAAATGCATTGGGAAACACCTATTTCGCTAATGAAGTTGGTTTATGTTTATTCTAAGCGTGCCCAGAAAAAGGCTCGGATGGGCATATCTGGCCATGAGAAGTTGTAAAAATAAACATGCTGCACGAGTGATTTAAACTACATAATAAAGAAGACTACATTAAAATGTTGGTCTACCAGGAACTACTTTGTTGAAACCGAGCAATTGTTGATAATATTTCATGATCACTGCTCTTCATGCTGTGCACTGGACTTGGAGGGAATCCCCCCTCCATCTTTACTGAAGCATTCTCCTTCGTGACACCAGGGCATCACGTTGTCCAAGCTGCACGCAACAGAAAGATTAATATTGCAAATGGATACAAGAGACTCAAACAATGGTGTGCACTGCAAACCCCTCAAATGTTGTACTTTTTTGCCCTACTGCAAGATGCACCCAATGAAACTTCATCGTAAACGAACCACAAAGATTTTGATGAACTCGTGCAATAATCGCTTCTCAATTGGAATCGCATCAGGACTGTTTCTTTTAGCCGTTTATCCTTTCCAATATTTTGAGTTCTACATTATGGCATTTATGTGTTGACAATGTTTATTATTGTTCACAATAATGGGCAACTGCATCAATATTATTTGTTGTTGAAGCACAGTGATTTACATCCACAGGGCGGGCGGGGTAAAGTTGCATCGCTTTCAGTAATTTTTGTCAAAGGCAATTGTTTGTTGAAACCTCGTTATATTGCGCCGAGGGGTATTGTGGGGCTTGTAGTTTTCAGGGCTCACTAGATTCACATAGAACGATAGTGATAGGCGCATTTTGCAGCTGGAGGGAGGTGTTAAACTGTGAGTGTCGACTTAAAGACAGGCTGTTAACACGGGAAAGGGGAACCATCTGGACGAGATTCACTTGAGTACAAGACGCGAAGGTACGAGTATATACAGCATGAAGCTGGGGGGTTTAGACCGGGGTCACGGTCCAGATAAGTTTGTTGGCGGGAAGACTGGTGACGTACTGAAGGTCGGACGTAGCAGAGGAGGGTTTACAGCTGCACATTAAAGCTAGGAGGTTTAAATGTTGGGCCTTTGTAGCGAGATAGTGGCAGCGCATGGCGCGTAGAGGGAAAGTGCTTTTCAAAGTTGATGCGGAGGCGTTAGTAATGTAGATTATATAACACCAATAGGTATGTTGAATTGAGCGGTTTAAGGCCACCTATTAATTGTGATGTTTTTTTCGATTTTAGTGAAACCCCTGAGGAAGGCCTCATGATTAGAGCTCGAAATGCATTGGGAAACACCTATTTCGCTAATGAAGTTGGTTTATGTTTATTCTAAGCGTGTCCAGAAAAAGGCTCGGATGGGCATATCTGGCCATGAGAAGTTGTAAAAATAAACATGCTGCACGAGTGATTTAAACTACATAATAAAGAATACTACATTAAAATTTTGGTCTACCAGGAACTACTTTGTTGAAACCGAGCAATTGTTGATAATATCTCATGATCACTGCTCTTCATGCTGTGCACTGGACTTGGAGGGAATCCCCTCCATCTTTACTCAATGGTTAGAGTGGCAGACCCTGATGCAGAGTTCTGGCCAGGGACCAGGGTTCGATTCCTGCCTCGGCGGGGTCTCAGGCTCAATTTCCTCGGACCTGTTAATTCTCGCCTCGGTGCCTATTCTAATCACGGGCCCCACGCTGCAACTCTGGGCAATAGCTTGCTTAGCCTCCACACCGGCTCCAACAGCGCTAAGGATGCCTGGCTTCACCCTGGGGGTGCCCAGGAGTGGACACCTCACAGGGAAAGCCAGGATGGGTTCCACAGCGGTATGAGTATCAGCGCCAGGAAGCCGAATAGGCGACACTGCAAGGTGACCGTGACAGTGCGCTCTATAAGTACCATGACATTTACATTTGGTTCCCCAGCACCAAAAATTGCTATTCCCTGATACTGCCCTGAAAGTATTTTGGCACTTGTCATTGCGCTATTTCTGCATATAGTGCAGACACATGCACTGGTCAGGGAGGTGGTATCTGTTCATCTTCCTGCAGTGGGCATGTCGGGGCAAGGAGACACGCAGTGGGAACAGGATCCTTTAGCCCAGCTACCGTGGAGTCGTGAGTTTTACGATGCAGTGGATACATCAATCTATAGGGCGGTGGAGGAGGCGATTGCCCCTAAGGAGCAGTGCCTAACACAGCAGATCCTGCAGGAATGCACCAAACGGGCCAAGGTCCCAGCTAACACGGCCCTACCATCCCCTGACCCAGCCCAGCCCCAAGATGATCAACCGGTCCCAGTCAGACGTCCCTGGGAGGAGGGGTAGATCATGAGGCGTTTGCATGGCTAAGGGATGCCTTCCTGGCCCAAAACCAGTCTCTGCCTGCTCCTGATGCAGTACCCGTTACAAAGGCGCCCCTAGACCCTGTTTTATCAGAGCCTGTTGATAATGATATCAGTGGTGAAACGGACAGTGAGGCACGCCCATCTGGACCGTGGGGCCCTTCCCCTGCTTCCCCGGCCACTGATACCCTGGCCACTGACGATGGGTCGGACATGCTTGATCCAGAGGACCTCCCCCACCTCAGGTCATCCGATTGGACCCCTTCTACGAAAGTGGCTAACTACGTAGCAGGTAGAATAAGAGCCTGTGTTGGGGAAAGAAGCCCATAGTTGCCTCACGGCGGAATGCCCATGCCCCTCTTTAGATGGCAAGGCAGCTCTGACTGCGGAGTTGGTCTCCAGGATGGCCTCATTCTTGGTGAAATTCATTGAAGACCCTAAGAAGGGTGTTAATAGGTCCTGGCGGGCATGCCAGGATAAGCTCCTGGATGCCCTCAGTCCCATTACATGGATTCTGGACATGGCAGAGGATGGCATTTCCCTGGAGGTGCTCTCGGCTGGGCACATTGTGTAGTTGTAGTTTTGGGCAACACCAACTGTGTGCTGTGCGTAGAACGGGGTGTTCCTTCCTTATTAAAGTGGACCCAAACTGGGGGACTAGGTGGGCTCCGTTTTGGGCAACACCAACTGCACGCTGTGCACAGAACGGGGTCTTCCTTACTTATTAAAGCGGACCCTAAACTCGGGGACTAGGTGGGCTCCGGGGCAGGGGCCCATGGTGGGCTATTTGGAGAGCCTTTCATAAAAGAGCTTGGGGAAATTTGTGAACAATTTCACGTCCCTTGATAGGCCCAGTCATTGATAGAAAGGGTGTTTTCCTCTCGGGGTTTCTGCGGGGCCAGCTGAGATAGGGACCTCTTGAGTGGCCAGCCATCTTCTCAGTATTCCAGAAGGCAAGGCTCCAGATGTGGCCAGTTCTAGGATCAAAACGATTCATAAAAGGGGTGGTGATGGACAGAGTATCTGAATTAAGCAGAACACTCCTACCCAGTCAAAAGATCAGGGCTTGATCCATCACCGTTTTTTAGCTCACTGCACCATCCCAGCTCAGAACCTGGCTACATGCAAATCAGTCTGACCCTGGCCCAGTGCATCATGGGAACAGGGCAGACCAAACTACCAAGCCAATTCTTTACTGGAAGGTGATGGATCAAGCCCTGATCTTTGGACTGGGTAAGAGTGGTCTGCTTAATTCAGACACTCTGTGCATCACCACCCCCTTTTCTGAATCGTTTTTGGCCACTATAGGTGTGGCAGGGTATACTCAGACATGAGTCCCTTGCTCACTGCTCCATCAGGATTCAAGCAAGCCGGGCCGATGAGGCTGAAATGCCAGAAACCGGTCCCCGGTAGCTTGTATCCTTTCAGGTGAAGAATTGGCTTGGTAGTTTGGTCTGCCCTGTTCCCATGATGCACTGGGCCAGGGACAGACTCATTTGCATATAGCCAGGTTCTGAGCTGGGATGGGGCAGTGAGCTAAATAACGGTGATGGATCAAGCCCTGATCTTTGGACTGGGTAAGAGTGGTCTGCTTAATTCAGACACTCTGTTCATCACCACCCCCTTTTCTGAATCGTTTTTGGCCACTATAGGTGTGGCAGGGTATACTCAGACATGAGTCCCTTGCTCACTGCTCCATCAGGATTCAAGCAAGCCGGGCCGATGAGGCTGAAATGCCAGAAACCGGTCCCCGGTAGCTTGTATCCTTTCTGGTGAAGAATTGGCTTGGTAGTTTGGTCTGCCCTGTTCCCATGATGCACTGGGCCAGGGACAGACTAATTTGCATATAGCCAGGTTCTGAGCTGGGATGGGGCAGTGAGCTAAATAACGGTGATGGATCAAGCCCTGATCTTTGGACTGGGTAAGAGTGGTCTGCTTAGTAGAGGGCAGTTCAGCTAGAGGTATTGAGGCTTTCCCAGTTTCTTTCAAAGGACATAGTTCTGCTGCAGAGATTTAAGACACATTAGCACTTACAGGTGGGGGGTGGATTCTTAGCAGATTTTGCTTCACACGTTTTGAGTGTTGCTAATTTATAGGGTATTTCTTTGTTTTTTATTTTCATTAATGAAGAATTCCGTGCAAAATGTCTCACATTTTTTTTGAGGGCATTTAGCAACTGGTCTAATTGCATTGGTAGTTCCTCAATATGTAAGGCCTAGGACGAGGAAGACTTCCAAGGAAGTAATCACTTGGTTACTTGCTGTTAATCTTCAGTACTCTGAATCTTAAACTATCTGCCCACAGTCCTAAATTTCTCCTCCATCCCCAGCCTTTCTTGGGTTACACCAGACTTATGCTTTATATTTATTAAATCAGGAAGGGAGTGTGAGACCAAGATGGTTTTAGTTCCAGTGGTGGGGATGATGGCTGCCATCATATGGATACTGTCATTTATTGCTTTAAAAAAAGTATGAATGGGTAGGTAAAAACTCTTACGGGAGCCATTTTCAATCTGTAAGGACTGTGACTATGGGAGCCATTCTCAATCTGTAAGGACTGTGACTAGTAGCCTAAAACTCTTAAGTAACAGAGGTTACTGATAAGAAACCCGGCCATAATCTCAGTTTGAGATTAGTACAAACGTCGGAACCCCAGCTGGAAGAAATATAACTATACCAGTCTGCTACAGAAGTGCTATTTAAAATACTTGTTTTTCCCACGCTAAACCCCCAGCAAACACACATCAACATTGAAAGTGTCTGTTTATTTCTAGATTCATACATTTTGAGCTCTCTAACCTGGTCTTTGAAGCCTAATAACTTTCTTTATTTGCATTTTCTGCATTTTTATTATTTTGCCTACAAATTGTGACTTTGTATGTATGTATGTGCTCTGAACCATTTTATATTTATGTTTAGAGTTTTATGAAGCACTTGCATGCCCTGAGGGTATCCGAGTGCCGTACTGTACAAGTAGTATTATTCATCTCTTCAATGGCAATTACATAAATCATGAGGTTGCCACAATGTACATACTAACTCGACGTCGCTGTGGGTGTTTCGGTGGGACGAGGGCTGTGGTTGGGCGCCGGCCGTTTTATCAGGAACGGCCTGCTGGAACACAGTGCCTACACCCTCCTCCCTTGGACAAATAGGACCTTCAGTCCATCACTAGATCTATAGACCACTCAGACGGCTTAAGACAGATACAAAACTAAGGTGGCAAGACCGTTTACACCACTCAGGAACTTTGATAAGCACTGCCTTCATCACCCATTAGCATGCTTACAGTCCAAATTTGTTAATTCGACATGGGAATGAACTAATTTACATCAGGATTACAGTATCTGGGAAGGCGCCTCTTGGACCCCGGTTCCTCTCACATTGTCTCCAAAAGCGACGTATCATAAACTTAAAGCCCTGAAGAAGTCCCAGCTTGGGACGAAACGCGTCGGCTGTATATGTTTCACTGCAAATTGAAAATTAAAGATTAAAAGAAGACTATCAACATTTCTTTGTGAAATATTTCTTCATCGTGCTTAAATACCATTTGCACTTATTATCTTGCTTGTTGTGGTGCACCTTTGCGGTTGTTTTAAATGTACATACTACTTATATTATGTACAGGTTACATTGATAGAAATGATTGTGCTAATCTTGCCAATGGTGGGTGGCCCTGAAACCCAATTGGAAGATTTCAATTAGATTGCTATCTTCAATCTGTTGGTTACGTTGGTGCAGCACCCTTTTTTGAGGACTTTGGCTGGGAAAGGGGGAATTGGTGAAGGGCAGAAGTTGTTCAGGTCTTCGGGGTCCGTTTCCAGTTTATTAAGGAGCAGTGTGACCTGCCCCAACTTCAAGTAGTGTGGAACATTTACCTTGTGTCATTGATCTATCGATTAATTTAGCCCAGAGGGATGGGATGATGTGGCTGATTTCCTTAATGATGAATGGGGTTTGATATGTGTGTGGTGAGTTTCATATTGGCGATGAGTTTGGTGAGATCGTTTTCCATGAGTGGCTTGAACTTATTCCAGGATTCATTGTTCTTCTTGGTAAGAGGGGGGTGTCGGTCATTATTTAATTGGTATTGGTACTGGGGCAAGATGTGTTTGTATAGGCTAAAAGTATGTAACCACAGTGTCAGATTTCTTGTTCTGACATTCCTGATTTATGCTTCTCAGTTATCACTTCTGTCATGTAGTTCCTATAAATCTGTATAGGATCCGTGCATTTAGACAACATAAACTAAGGGATTTGCCTCCAGACTGATTCTAGATACCCCCAAAGGATATGTTAACCTTTAGACCGGCTAGCTCACAATGCCACCATAAGCCCCCTAACTTTACCAAGGACCGAATTGTTTCTGGCATCTATCGAACATGACAACCCTTGATCCTTCAGGGATCGTGGAAACAGTGTACTACTTTTCGCTCAGTCACTCGTGCTCAATTGGTCTCTGAAAAACATTCAGAATAAACGATGGGGATGTGTTCAATGAGTATTTATTGAACCAGTGTCATTCTAGTATAAAATATGTGTGCTGCGACCACCATTAGAAAGAAACCGATATATACAATTGCAAGCACCGACATAAATAAAAGGTAGAATTCTACCATGATGCGTACTTCTAAGATGCAAACCCTAGCTAGGTGTACCTAGCATGTATGTAGGTGTGAAGCCAAGAATCCTCCTAGGAAAGAGCCAACCCCATTACCTGATGGGAAACAATGAAGGACCCTGTCATGGTCTTGAGTTGGACACCCCGCAAGGGATGTCAGAACACTGCATGCTGGAGTTTCTGCAGGCAAGGACTTCAAAGTCTCGTGTCAGTATGGAAGCTTCCTCTGGTTTGCCTAGCAAAGATGTGGTGCTTATATACCCAAAAGGTACCCTTAGGGGTTCTACCTAGATGTGTAATTATACTGATTGCCTGTTGTTCAAGGATGATGATAGCAGTGACTTTTGTACAGAGTTATTAGCCAAAAAGATGGTAATCATGCTGTGTGATACTAATAATCCTCATGTATAATAAATTAGGCTAGTTTTCGAAGAGAACCACACAAGATTTATTCGGCACAAAATTAGGCACAAGGTCAGAGCCGATATGTGTAGCAAGGTAGGACAAATTTAGGTAAAAGGTTGTGCAGCTACCTAGGCCTATATTGGGTTGCTTTGGGGCTCATAACACTTCAATAGAGAAGTATTTACAAATGTTTGCCCTTTCCTTACTGAAACTTATGCCAGTAGGGTTACTATAGTATTCTGTAGTTTTTAAAGACTGCATTTCTGTAAATATTGTTTCAATGTATTAGCACTTACAAACTTGTCAGGGTTTGTGTTCTGCTTAGGTTTAGCTGTATTCAGTAAAGCTTTCCATAAGTTCCTTACCCAAGTGCCCCTACCACTCTCTGAACTAGTATAGAATTATTCAGGTTGAATGTGTAAACATCACTATTTAACCAATTAGATTTTCATAAATCATTCACATGGAAAAAACGTTGACCATAGTAAATGTGTAGACAATTCAAGATTTTATTGTTGAAGCATGCTGACGTTATTAAAGGTATGTTTTTTTTACACAACAAAACTGACTATCTTCATGTACTAATGCTTTTTACTTATTTTGGTTAAAAGGAAGTGTATAACAAACTGTATACAGTTAATATCGAGTTTCAGTATTATTCCCTTCAGAAATAATTGTATTATACCATCCTTCAACACATATTCAAGGAAAATATTGCCTCTAATTTGCTATACTGAGACACCAATACGATATTCTTAAGAGGCAAGCATACTAATAGTGGTGTATGTGCTAGGAGGCCTGTTTCCCAGAGGCTCAATCGTAAGTGTAATAAATGGGATTATTAATTGTGGTGGTTGACTACCTACTTAAAAAAAAATTCACAATCCTTGTCAGGGAGCGCCCTCAAAGATATTAAATTAACCATTGCTTGCCCACTCCTCCCTCTGTGCCCCTTTGGTAGCTAAGGCACAGAGCAGACAGGCTTAATTTAGGCAAATGTGTAAAGTATTTATGCAGTACCAAAACAGTGATACAATCAAGATGTAAAGCAATAAAATCCCAAAATGAATTTGAAAAACAGGATACAATTTAATAAACAAAATTACACCACATGAGAAAAACCCCAGATGTAGAACCAAATATTTTAATTTTTAAGATTTGATTTAGCAATAGCAACAAAGAATGTAAAGCCCCAGTCAGAGTCAGTGGTCCTGGTAGACCACGACCTAGGCACAATTTGAAGCTGACCGCAATGGAGCACGGGTCAGATTCTCCAACCAGGTTCGTCCTGGTGAAATATTTTACCTTCTGACTTGGGACTTAATTTTGATGTTGACAGTCCCCTCTGGCCTACACAGTGGTCCGCGTGCCCTATTTAAATATGAGCAGACCATATGTTTGCCTATGGTGGTGACTACTCCATCTCCACTGTTGCCAAACGTCTCAGGCGGTTTGACGGAGTAAATGCCTTCGGAGAATTGGCTATATGTCCGTCCAATTAGGATGGGAAGGCATATGGCTAGCCTTTTTTTTATGTCCGTTGCTACCAGGCAAACCCAGGCTGTAAGGGGCAATAAAAAAGAAAAGAATGCCTCCCTTGCCATGGGAGATGACTCCCACGGTGAGGGGGACATTATCTTTTATTTTCAAATAGAAAATCCTGCTTTAGGTTTTTCTTTTTAAAAAGAAAACAGTTTGGTGCAAGGCCCCATCATGTTGATGGAGCTCTGCATGAAACTCCAAAAATCATTGACAGGAACCACTGTGACGGCGGTTCCTTCTAATGTTTTAGAAATTACCAGTTCCTGACAATGCTTTAGAAATGAATGCCTGCTTGGCAGTGATTTTTAAATCTGGCAGGCGGCCTGTCCATCAGGGCAACAAATAAATCTGGCCCCAAGTCTTTTAAGTACCAATCAACCAATTGGATACACTTCTAAGGTGCTCAAGACCTCAGTGGAGGCCCTCAGAGACTTACAGGGTGTCAGGCTGAGGCAAACAGCAGGGTTCAGTCCAGGTGCCACTGGTCAGCTGGTTACTTTCAGGAAAAGGCCTCTCTCAGCTTGTTGTCTCCCTGAAGCCACAAAGGAGATAAGCCAACTGACCCCTGAAGTCTTCAGGGAGCAAGTCCAGTCCTTCGGACCCCTCTCAGGTCACAGACAGCAAGTCCAGTCCTTTTCTGATCCTCTGCAGGTCTAGCAAATGTTCTGAAGTGGGTGCCTGGAGGTGCCACATGTATGCTGCCATTAGCTAGTGGGTGAAGATGACTAGTGGCCCATTTATGCATTACTTTATGTTTGCCTTTCGGCAAACAGGCCCAAACTGCCACGCCTCCGGCATTTTCTTCAGCAACTGGATAGTGGTTACACAAGAGTAAAAAATGCCCTACCAATCATAAAAGCAAGTTTCAATTCTTTTAAGGACACGGAGGTGAGCATTCTGCACGAACTGTCTTTTTATTGTCCAGCTCCCTTACAACCAACAGCAAAAACTACATTTCACATGAACTTAGAGAAAACGAGAACAGCAGTCTGTCCAATCCTGGGACAGTTATCACTTGAAGAGAGATTAAAGCTTTGTGTGTCTCTTTCTCTTCACAATAGCCATCATGGATTTTTTATTTTTTTTATATTTATCTTTATTGGCATATATATCGTATACATACAGTGTTGAACATGGGCATATATCTGCAACATTGTAATGTCGGGTGAGCAATCTAGGTTTTATCCACATCTCTAACAGGCAGATAACTTTCACCTCTCTCGTTCATCAGTCACATATATAATGTAGATATTTGTTCTTGGCCAAAAAAGAGAAACAATGTTTAACCTCCTCAACCATCCCCTCCCTCCCCCAACAGCCATCGTGGATATGATCGAATTCCCTTTAATCAGTCAGTTTATTCCCTGTTAAATAAATGTACTCTGTCAATAAATCATATCTAAAATAGTCCAACATGTCAAGTGTTTTAAACTAGCTTGATAAGGCTAACATCTCATCTAACATTACAAGTAAATTACTTACAACACAACGAAGCATGACTGGGTGAAGATGATTGTATGTTGCAAAATAAAGAATGAGGGTGGGTAACAGAAGCCATGGAGGGATAATCCTCTCCTCTGTATCCTCAATAGACTTGAAACTTTCCTTTTTGATTGCTTGGAACTTTGTCATTCTATGTCAGGACTGGAGGCAAGAATTATGAATGCTCAAAGTTTACATACCACCACAGAGGCTATGTCCACAATGGGCATAAAGTAAAAATATTTACATTTTAATCAGAGGACTGATCTGCAGCTTTCATTATATCCTCCAGCCTCGTGCCTACAGAGAAGGCCTTAGATGCCAAGGCACCTCTTGTTGAATAAGCCCCAAAGATATTGGTGTCAATGCAGTCCTCCTGCATCACCCACCAAAGCCACCTAGCAATGGTAGGAGAAGAGACTGCTCCTAATAGAAATAAGGAGTTGGCATTCACTCATGGGTCTAACCTCCCCAGTCATCCTCTCATGTGCTTTCAGACATTCCACCACACTCCAGTCGGGTCTGGTGGCTTAGTGGACTAATGAGTTCCCTGTAGGGGCCTGTGTTCGACCTCATAGTCACAGGTTCAAATCCCGGTGGGTCCACTCAGCCTTTCATCCTTCTGAGGTCGATAAAATGAGTACCATTGAGTTGTGTAACAATAAGCTTGTTATTCAGCGCCAAGATACCCTTGTGTGAATGTGCGCTTTACAAATACACATTATATTATACTAGGTTATATTATAAATTGGGACAGTCACTTAAGAGGGCCCTGCTCTCCGGGTGTCACATGTAGACGGTGTGGATCACTCGCGGGAGGTCTTTGATGTCCCTGAGACCTCCACAAGAGAACATGGGGCATGCCAACAAACCCCTGGAGAGCCACACAGAAGCAGGTAGTCAGCCCAGGCCAGCCACTATTCAGGAAAGGTGCACAGTCCCTTCCAGTGGCAGTAATCCTTCTTGTGCACAACAGATGCCTCTGACAGTGTGCACCACGCAGTTCCAGGATGTCCGGTCCCACGTTCCACAAGTGTATCTCTACCCAACTGAAGTATTGCACCAGTAGTAATACTGGAGTATGCGTTTAAAGTTAATCTTTACGGGGGCAATGATCTGGCTTCCCAGTGTCAAAACCTTTACTTCCAATCCATCCGGCCAGGCCCTCAAATGGCAGAGGTCTCATGTTAACCTATAGGAAGAGCAAACCTCTTAGGTAGTGAAAACACACATGGGTATTCTTCACTGCCTATGCAGGGAACACACATGTGTACCTTGACTGCCTTTCACCTACTACTTGCTTCTCCCCTCAAGACTTATCCTAGGGGTGCTCTAGTGGTAGTGAAATGTCCCATCAGCGTTATGATGCTGTCCATTGGTGAGCAGTCAGACCTGAATCCAGATTGAAAGAACGGAATAATTATTTTTCCCGTTGCCCATGACTCCAATTCTTTCAATAGAACGCGGGCCGAGACTTTGGCTTCTGAATTGAGCAAAGCGACAAGCCTATATTTTGCCAGATTAGAGCGGTCTCCCTGTGTATGAATGGGGAAATGAATTGAGCCTCTCCAGGAGCACGGTGTAGTTGCAGTGGCGAAAGCGTAGTTAGCGAGTGGCGTTAATGTTGTCACCCAGAAATCTTGTGAAGTTTTAAACACAGAGGTAGGAATCCCACTTGGCCCTGGGGCCCGTCATTCCTCATTTTTTTAATGGTCTCTATTACTGCATCTTCTGTGATAGGAGAACACTGAGGGACCCAGGGAACTGAAGCTACATGAAACGGAAAGGAGGCTATGGCCCCCACCAAATCAGTTGTGTATAGCTGTTTAATGTACCCGATCCAAACATTTCCCACCACCCCATACTCTTTAGTCTGCCCTCGGTTGCTGAGCTGATTTATGTGCCTCCACTGGCGGGAGTGGTTATTCTCTTTCAATTGAGACAATTGAGAGAACATTCTGAGCCACTCTGCTCCTATATACTCTCTTTTGTGCTCCCTTACTTTCTTCTTATAAGCTGCCTTGACAGCAGGAATAGAGAGGCCATTGTCATTTTTGTGGCCCCTTCTGCCACTCCGCTGCGCCTCCGCACCTCTCCACTTTTGCAGGTTACTGCGTTGGGGGACCCAGGCCTTCTCCGCCCCCTGCACCAGACCTTGCTGCCTCACCACACAGTAGCGACGCACAGGGCAAAACTGGTGATGTTTGTATCCTGGAGGCAAGGGAGCCACAATGATGAAAGCCTGTGCTCCCTGCCAGGAGATGCACCAGGGCCGGGTCTCCAACTATCCCATTAATCTGAAACAATACAGACAACAGCCACATATGAATGGGATTAGAGTGGAAGCACTGAGAGATATAGGTGCAAGTGTCACCACATTGACTGAAAAACTGGAATCTCCAGAACAGTACCTGACTGGACAAACTCATCCAGCCACCAATGCTGATAATGTGACCAAGGTTCATTTCATGGCCATGGTGTCTCTTTGGAGTGTGGAGGGGTTACTGGCCAAAAGAAGGTGGATGTGTCCTCTACAATTCCTGTTGAATGTCTGCTAGGGAATGATCTGGAGTCCTCAGCATGAGCCGATGCAGAGGTAAGATCCCATGCAGTTATGCTGGGAATCCAGAATGGATGTGCATAAAAACCTGAGCACAGAGCAAAGCCCAGAATGAAAAAGAGGAGTTGGAGTCTGGAATAATAGCCCAACCCTCCAAAAGAAAAGGTAAGACGTCTGGGAAACCAACTTCTGAAAGGCCACAAGCTCAGGTCCCCTCTCCTCAGGGAGAAGAACTGTCATCCCCAGACGTAACTGAGCCCCAGGAACTTGGGCCTTACACGGCAGAGCCCCTAGGCCATGGGGGACCCTCTAGAGAAGAGCTGTGCCAATGACATAGGACCTATCCTACTCTTGAAAGCCTGAGGCAGCAAGCTGTGGCACAGGAAAAGGAGATGTCAGTGGCTCCCACACTATCCTATTGGGAGGCGGGACTCCTGTATACTGAGGCCAGATACCCCAAGCCTGGTGCCACTAGGAGAGCGGCAGTGCCTCAGCAATACAGAGAGTTTTTACTCTATTTGGCCTTTGACACCTCCCTAGGTGGGCATCTTGGCCATAGCAAGACTTGGAGTAGTCTAGTCTCCCACTTCTACTGGCCAAACAAAGGCCCCCTTAATTCTACTTCCAGTGGTTCCTTTTGAAAGGGTAGGGGTTGACGTTGTTGGTCCCCTGGACCCTCCTACAACATCAGGGAACAGATTCATACTGGTGGTGGTGGACCATGTCACCAGGTACCCTGACGCTATTAAACTTAGGACTGCCACTGCTCCTGCAGTTGCCAGAGCCCTCTTAAGTATTTTAAAAGAGTGGGTTTCCCTAAGTAGGTGGTGTCAGACAGAGGTAGTAACTTCATGTCCGGCTACTTGAAGGCCATGTGGAATGAATGTGGTGTGACTTACAAGTTCATATCATACACAAACCAATGGTTTAGTTGAGGGATTCAAAACAACCATGAAAGGTATGATCATGAGACTCTCTGAAAAAACTCAGGAGATCAGAGGTCCTTTTGCCATGCCCGCTTTTCACTTACAGAGATGTACCTCAGAAGGGAATAGGGTTGAGTTCTTTTGAACTTCGGTTTGGGACTCCTGTTTGGGGACCATTTTGTCTAGTAAAGAAAAGCTGGGAGAGACCTCTCAAACAGCCTAAACAAGACATTATGGACTATGTGCTGGGCCTACGTTCAAGGATTGCTGAGTACACGGGTATAGCATCCAAGAAACCTTGAGGCCAGCCAAGAGCTCCAGAAGCCTTGGTATGCCCAAGGTGGAGTTCTAACCAAGGCAGAAGGTATGGATTTTGGAGACTGTGGCACCTAGGGCCCCCAGGGACAAGTGGAGTGGTCCCTACCCTATCCTTGAGAGGAAAGGTGAGGTCACCTGTCTGGTAGACTTAGGCTTTTGCAAGAGCCCTGACAGGGCCATCCATGTCAACAGCCTGAAGCCTTTTTATGACAGGGCTGATGTGACCATGCTTATGGTCACTGGTGAGGATCAGGTAGCAGCGAGTGAAACTCTCCCTGACCTCCTCTCCTACAACCCAAAAGATGGGTGAGTAGATCGGGTTGTCTTCTCAGACACCCTTTATGCCCAATAGCAAGCTGACTGTAGGTAAGTCGTACAGCAGTATGCTCAGGTCTCCTCCCTAACCCCTGTTCAGACAACCTGCTGTACTCATCATGTAACAAAAGTCACACAATTAAGTAGAAAGCCAATGCACACAACGAATCAATGTGATGTGAGTAATCACCAACAAATGTTGAGAAAGAAGTAACACGGATGTGTTCTTTTAGTGTCGTTTTTTATTTTTTTGATATATATATTGAGACCGTGAAACCAGCCGACACGTGTTTCGTCAAGCAGGGAGTTAACCCGTGACTCTTCAGGGCTGTCAAAAGGGCATAAGGAACGGGGTAGGTGGAACGGTGATACTTCCGACCCGGTCCTAATCGGGTGTTACCGCAGGGCGCACTTGGTTGTGGGAGTACGTCTGGGTATACGTCGACGGTCGATGAGAAACGGCGGGTAAAGCCGAGAGGTAGAAAAAATCGTCTTGGATCACATCTAGTGTTCGAGGTCAGTCCAGAACTTGCTTGGAGGCGGGTCTCGCCGGGTATGGTCTATGCTTGTTTCCGGTGTAAGGAGGACCTGGCTTGGCAGTTCGGGATGGACTGTTCCCATTCGGCACATGGTCAAGACAGATTTGCATATGGCTAGGTCTAAACTGGGGTGGCATGGTGAGCACAAGAATGATGAATTTAACCCAGATCTCTTGACTGGGGGTGAATGTTTTGATTTGTTTTGATTTGTTCTGCATTCCATGGTGTCTGTTTTTCCATCTCATACTAGAGAAGTGTTTGCTTATAAATTCCTTAACTCTCTAGATTCCAAACTGAATGGTGGACTCTTGCCTTGATGTTTGGTGGGGTCAGTCATATACCCCTACTCCTACGTATAAGATATAAGCAATAAGAAAAGGTTTACACCATGGGATACCTGAATCTTGGTAAGTGTAATACCTCCTTCACCCTACACTTAAAACTCCCAAATCTGGGATGAGGTGATGGCTTATCTGATTTTATTCTTTTTAACAGACGGTTTGGACTCAAGCCATCCACCATTGACCCAATTTATGCTGTGCTGGATTAATTACCATTCCTTGGTTTCGGCACATACTTCAGGGTGGAAACATTGACGGTCATTATGGCTCATGTCCATCAATTTTCCCAGCCACAAGAAAGTTATGGATCACAAATTGGCTGTTGAAAAAAATGTAAAAATCTTGAAGGGACAGATCTTTATTGATTTGCATTATTGTATATATATTTGTTTGTCTTGTACACAGTACGTTGAATATCACATTGTTACTTATTTTACTTCGCTCACTCACTTCAATCATTATATTGGTATGTTACTTATGTGTTAAGTTGTGGCAGCCCGACAATAACTAGTAAATATTACGGTTGAATTAACTCTAATTTTTTGTTTCTGTGTGTACCATTCAAAGTCTATAAAGGAATATATTAGACTTTGTACTTACAGACTCATGCTTTAGAATTTCCCTATGTCCTTTTATGGACCTGAGTTGAGCACTCTGGAAGTTACTTTAGAGAAATGAAACTGTATCTGTTTGCATTTAAACTGCTCAAATGATTCATGCTTGTGTTTGCCCATTGATATTTTGTTTGGATTGATTAACTTTGCTGAATTTCTTACTGATGATTAACTATTCGAATACATTTGTGGCTTGACTGATCAGCTAATAACCTTCATGGTTTGAAAATATTAATCTCTGTCGTTTTCATGCATCCAAGCTGGATTCACTGTATTTTGATATTATATTGATTTGATGTTTGCTCCCATTTTAAACACCTCTGCTGAAATGCAATCGATAGTGGGAAAGCCATCTGATATTTGATAGGTGTAGAAAATTGTGAATCATCACTGTAATATGCTATAAGTTGTTTATATATGTATAGCTCATGGAACAATATACCAGTTAATCAACAACATAGGTGAGAGGAAGTGGAATACGCATCTTGGTGTTTTATACAATTAGTAACTGTAGATAAAACAGGCAGCTGGGTTGTTAAAATAGACCCAGCCCTGCCAAGTGCCACGCAACTCAGGTTATCTTAACTAATTTCACCTCATTCTCATTATCTCAGGAGCAGCTTCCTGAACCAGCACCCCTTCTGCTGCATGAAATGCCCTTCATACCTTCCTGCCTCCTGTCTTCTTGCTGTTCTCAAGTTTGCCACTGTCCATATCAAGCACTTCTGTTTGCCGTTCTTCAGTGCCACCATTTTTCCTTATTTGTTTGCTGCATTATTTATTGTCTGCCTTATTTGTTTGCTGCTTTTTTGTTTTTCAGACTAATTTATTCAAAGCAGTTTTCCTTATTTCTTTTTCCTATGTATTGCTGCACTTTCGCCTTATTGCTACCACCATTAGACTGTTTTATCTCTGTTCTGTTTTGCGATTGTGAATTCCTTTTGTTTTCCCTCCTTCTTGTCCTGCACCAATTTGCACTTTGCCACTCTTTTGCCACCATTTTCCACCCGCTTCTCGCCTGTCCCGCTCACCACCTCCCAGCATGTTCCATTGACCTACTTAATGGAGGCCGTAGTGCGACGCTGCCGAAGGCAAGCCCGTCTGTGCCCGTCTGCACCAGGACCACAGCCAGCACTAGTGACACTGACTTTCTCACTACCCGCAGGTACACTGCAGCTGAATTCAGAGCCCGGGTCCCCAACTCCGCATCAACAACTGATGCTGCACCTCGCCACAATCAACAGTAGGACCTTTTACCTGCTGGCACTATCACTTCTCCTGCAACATCGGTGCACCCACACACACCGCGGCCACCACCACGCCGACCACGCCAGCCACGATCGCCTCAGAACAACTCCACAGCCTCCTGCTCAATGCACAATCACTCTGCAAGCATGCCACCAAGTTCTGGAACACCCTCACTGCCCTTACCCCATACGTCATCTTTCTCACTGAGACTTGGCTCAACCCTGCATCCTCTCCCATATCGCCTCAGCAAGATCAGACGGCTACAAGATAGCACACCGGGATTCATCAACAAACATGGAGGTGGAATCGCCATCATCCACAAAGAAACCATCCACTGCACAGCACCGCAGATGACACCACCCGAATCATGGAACAACTCATCTTCTGACTCCAAATCGACGGAAAAACAACCATCATGAGCACCCTCACCTACAGACCACCCAGGACCATGCACCACTTCTGTGATGCCATCCCTAATTCATCACGCCGCAAGCTAACTGACTCCAAACACTACATCTTCCTCAGAGACCTCAATTTTCACCTCGATGATCTCAAAGACACAAACACCTCCAACCTCCTTGAAAGCACATCGGTATCACCCAACTATCACTGACCCATACATGCTCTGCCTCATTTTCACAGCCAGTGACAGAGTCAAGTATAGCCATTTCACAGAGCTCACCTGGGCCAACCCCAACCAAGCCATCATCCACTACACCATCACAGGATTCCCCGGCACCACCACTGAGCACCTCACACTGCAACTGGATCAAAGTATCAGACAGCCCATGGACTGACACCCTAAACACCTCCCACCCTGACACTGCAACCAACCTAGGCTATCAAGAACTTCTCCGCCTGGATCGCCAATTGCACCGACAGAGTCACTACCGTCATGCCCACCAAACTCAAGAGATCTACCAAATAAGCTGGTTGGTATACCACAGAACCCAGAGCCCCAAAATGCAACTGCAAACAACTAGAAAGGCAATGGTGCACTAGAAAAGAGCCCACAGCGCGAGCCACCTTAAAGTTGTCCCTCAACTAAAACTACCAACTGGTAAAAGAAACAAAAAGAAGCACCTAGCCGACCACGTAGAAGCCAGCTCTAACCACTGCAATGAACTATTCAACATTGTCAGAGAATTTTCCAACCCCATAGCCCCCGAAAACACTATCACCCCCTCCCAGGAACTCTGCGACACGCTGATGGACTTCTTCCATAGCAAGATCTCCACCATCCACAAAACTTTGAACCACCAACACCCTCAGCATCCTCTCTCCCATAGATGCTAACCCTGACGCTATACCCGACCACTTGTTCACTGCCTGGGACCAGCTCATCATACAGAACATTACAGCCGTCATGAGCTCCGTCCACTCAGGAGCAGCCATGGACTCCTGTCTCCACTACATTTTCAAACTCAGGAGTAAGACAATCAGCAGCAAGCTCATCACTATGTTCAATTCATCCATAACCACGGCTACCTTACCCAAAGTTTGGAACATGTAGAAGTCAAACCCCTTCTCAAGAAGCCCTTTGCTGACCCCAGTGATATCAAGTACTACCATTCCATCTCTCTGCTCTCCTTTCCCTCCAGAGTAATCGAAAATTCCATCAACAGCCAACTCACAAAACACCTGGAACTCAACAATCTTCTGGACCCCTCCCAATCTGGATTCCACACCAACCATAGCACCGAAACCGCCCTGATCCCTGCTTCGGACGACATCAGAACCCTTCTTGACTAGGTAGAAATGGTGGCCCTGATCCTCCTTGACCTCTCAGCAGCATTCAACACTGTATCCCACCACAACCTTATCAAGAGGTTTCATCACATCGAAATCTAAGGGGATGCCATCAAGTGGACCGCATCCTTCCTCACCATTAGAACCCAGAGAATTAGCTTACCACCTTACACCTCGGAACCCAAGAACATCATCTGTGGCGTCCCGCAAGGCTTGTCCCTCAGCCTGACACTTTTCAGCATCTACATGACCCTCCAACAACATCAGAACCCATGGAATGAACGTTATATCCGAAGCAGACATCACACAGCTCATCCTTTCACCATCAGAAGATCCCTCCATCACGAAGGCAAACTTCGACAAGTGCATGACCAGCATTGCCAACTGGTTGAAAAACAACAGCCTAAAACTCAACAGTGACAAAAAAGAAGTGATGATCTTCTGGAACAACACCTTCCCTTGGTACAACTCTTGGTGGCTTACTGAACTAGGACCAGCACAAACCCCGACAGACCACCCTCGAAACTTTGGAATCATCTTGGAAAACAAACTCACCATGAAATACCAGATTAACGCAGTCTTCCTCACTCTTCATATGCTCCTTAAGCTCTTCAAATGGATCCCCCTCATCACCAGGTGAACCAGCACTCAACACCTAGTCACCAGCTGGCTGGTCTACGACAACACACTCTACTTAGGAATCACCACACACCTCCTGAAGAGGCTACAGACCATACAGAGCTCATCGGCTAGATTCATCCTCGACCTCCCCAAATGGAACCACACCACCCCCACCTCAAGAAGCTCCACTGGCTCTCCATTCAGAAAAGATGTAATTTAAAGATGCTGATCCACACATCCAAGGCCCTGCACAATCAAGGAACTTCCACCAACCCTCCAGACACCTGGCACTGCTTCCCTCTTCCTCTCACATCCACCCCCGCATCCACTAAAGCAACTGTGGAAGGCACTTCTTCTCCTACCTCGCAGCGAAATCCTGGAAAGACCTCTCCCGTCACGTACGGACCTCACCTTCTCTCTGGAATTCAGGAAAGGACTCAAAACCTTGCTGTATAACTGAACCCTTTAGCAGCTGCAGCCTTGTACTCAGCGCCTGGATAACCTCGCAGGTGACAAGCTGCCCTGTCCAAATCCTGTTTGATTGACTGATTGATTGATCCCTGCAATAACGTTTCCCCTTTCTTAGGCTTACATATGCCTAAACATGAAAATTACTAATTAGATTCAAATCATAAGTGGAGCTCCTCGATTTAGGAGTATCAAAACATTTAAAAAGGTATTATACACTGTCACTTTGTTGTTTGAAGTTTATGAAATCTCGGTTCATGTCCAACTTGTGTCCTCAGAATAGAAATGCATTCTCCAATTGTTTTGTGAAATTCTTAGAATTTTATGGATGTTAAGAAGGTATAACTTTCTTTACTTTTCATTGTTTTTACCAAATTGCCGTCTGATACCCTAGCTATCAACAGACAGGATTTAGCTCCACATTCATGTAGATAAACTCACAAATGTGGTGTATGTGCCCGGGTGCCAGTCTGTAAAGACAGGCTGAGCTGGTTTGCCTCTGAGATTTCTGCTGTTGCAGAGAAGGCAGCGATGCAGCACAGATAAGCAACAGGCTGCTTTAAGTTTTTATTAACTATGCCCGTACATTTCTGATAATGGTGCCGCTTGTCAGCTTTCTAGCACAACAAGTTGTCCATTATTGTTGTGAGGTAATACTGCTGCACTAGTCAGCAGTTTGATTAAATCTATTATGAGACCACAAACCTATCCAGGACAAATCTGTTAGAAAATGCAAATCTGTTAGTGACTATGTATGAGCACATCAAACATGTGCCTTGAAGTGGTTTCAAGGTACGGTACGTCACAAGCTGTTACATAAAAAGGATTAAAATGTGAAATCTGGGGGGCGTGGCTTGGCGCCGGCTGTAATGGCCACCTGATCTCGGAGCTCCGCCGACCCTAGCCCTTAGCCCCGATCCAGCCGCACATAATCCGCTGTTTTGCGCGGATAACCAGTGTCCACGAGTTCCCCTGTCCACGCCGCACACAGCGGTCTGCCTCCGGCTCCTTCAAGTCTTGCCGCCACCGAGATACGGCTCTCGCCAGAGCGGGCCGGGAGAGGCCTCGGAGCGTGCATGACTCGCGGCTTGAGGCCTAGGCTCGGGTGGGACTAACTTTGCCCTGCGACGGGCGCCCGGCCTCTGCTTCGCGGAGGGCGCTGGGGGGAGGCCGCATGGGCCACGGACCTTAGGCCTGGAGCCGGTAAGACCCCTGGCTTGACTCTCCGGCGGTGTGTGGAGGCGGCGTGCGGGGAGCTGCGACCCTAGCCCACCGGGGCGCGCCCGACATCCTCCACGTGGCGCCCTACAGGGCGGGACACTTTGGGCCGAGGGCCCCCGGTGAAGTGCCGGCGGACCTATTACTGCGGCGAGTGGGCCTGAGGAGGTGGCAGAGGCCTGGTGCGGCGCCTGAGATACTGTGGCAGTTGCGAGCCGACCTGGGGGAGTACTGAGACCCTGCGAAGCCCCGGCCTGACGATCGTGTTGCCTCTGCCGTGGCAGGGGTGGTTTTGCCTACGCCCGTGGACCGCTGAGAACACGTGTGGCAGGGTGGTGTTGCCCTGGTGTCCTCGCGGATCGCCTCACGCTGCCTGAACTTAGGGGTGCTCCCTCAGACAACGGACCTTTCCTTCTACCCCGGCAATCCTCTCCTGACCACTGGCCCAGGTGGGGGGCTGGAAACACGAGGGGCGAGCGAAGGGTGCTCCCCTTTTGCCAGATACAGCACTGCGCGCCGGCGACCCGTTGTGAACACCGTCCCGGCCCACGGATCTGCTCCTCGACGCCGGATTCACCATGAGGCCTAAGCAGGGTCAGCCCGCACAATCGAACAATCTAGATAAATACACGGTACAGAGGGGTACGCCGCGAACGGAGGCACCTGCGAGCGGCCAGCAAAGTCCAAAGGAACCATCACTGGCTGGTATCATGACGGCTATTCAGGCACTGGGCTTCACCCTTGAAACTAAAATCGACAAGATGGCCATAGAGGTGAATCTCCTCCGGGCTGATCTCAATAAAACATCGGAAAAGACAAAGGCTAATGAGACCGACATTGCGGACCTGCGGGCGTCCACGCAGCATCTGGAACAGAGAGTTAATGATCTGGTCCATCAACACCGTCAGATGGCGCTACGGCTGGACGACCAAGAAGGGAGGGCCAGAAGGAGTAACATACGCCTGGTTGGAGTTCCGGAGGACCTCGAGGGGCCTAGTGTGGAGCTGTTCGTTGAGGATTTAATCCTTAAACACCTCAAGCCAAGACGTCTGTCTAACATCTTCACAGTCGAGCGCGCACACCGGGCACCTATCCCCAAACCTAAACCGGGAGCGCCACCACGGACAATTATAGCTAAAATCCTCAACTATAGAGACAGAGACGCTGTCCTTCAGGCGGCCAGACAATCTGGGGATCTACTATACGAGAACGCCGTGATTCGATTCTTTCCAGACTTCACCCTCCAGGTCCAGCGCGAGAGGAGGTCTTTTGCGGGTGTGAAAGGGGCAATCCGAGAAAAGGGTATCAAATACATGATGTTCTTCCCCGCTAAACTCAAGATTCTCCTGGGAGGAAAGTCCTTTTTCTTCACGTCGCCGTCGGAGGTGCAGGAATGGATCGACAAGGAGGTGGCCGTGACGGGCGAGGGTGCGGAGGCCCAGAACTGGAGAGACACTCAGACCGCATCTCCGAGCTCAGCGGCCGGGAGATCTGATCGAGTTGGCCAAAGTCAACGCTCCTGGAGATCCCGCTCCGCAAGTCCGAGCTGAAAGACACGATAGAGAGACGCCAGAAGACGGCCTTCACGAGACTCACAGAACTGATGAGTGTCCCTTTAATGTGTTGCTCTGTTGCCTTTAACTTTTAGATTCTACCTAGGGGGTTAGCTGCCCATATGACATCGTAACCAACTATAGACACTGGACTTCTGAGTTGCAGGACTTATGTACTACCTCACTTAGAGACGGGGGGGCGCGGGCGGCGGGTGGGGATGGGCCAGTGCACGCTTCCCGTGACAGGTCCACCTAAGGCGGGGGTGGATTGTTCATCGTTGTAGGTTCCTTTTTGGGGTGTGTCTCTGGGGCGAAAGGCACTCTGCTAATTGGGGATGTGGGTAGTTCTAAACCCGCAGAGCAGGGCGGCAGGGAGGGGGGATGGTACTCTGGGTGTTGGGGATGTGGGTGGGGAGGGCTGGGGGGGGGGTCGGGAAAAGTTTGGTAACGATGGGCTCCACAAACGCTGTACTGATCAATGATTGTAGTGACCATGAATGTTGGGGAGGTAGCTGGGAGGGTGGGGGAGTTGGGGACGTTTTACAGTCATGTGTAGTTAGCACTGTCAGAATCGATCCGGGCGCCAGAATGCAGGAGCAAGTCATGTCACACAGCAACGGTTATGGCTAGGAGATGGGAAAAAAGCCTCAAAGTTCTGAGCTGGAACGTCAACGGGCTCGGAGACAGGCTCAAACGCACCATAGTCCTGAGATTCATTAAACGGTATCAGCCGGACGCAGTCCTGCTGCAGGAAACACACCTCATGGGGAACACATGTCAGGCTCTCAATAGGTGGGGAACACCCTTGCAGTTCACTCCGGCTTCACTTCAGGCTCCAGGGGTGTAGGGATCCCGCTGCGTCGCTCACTGCCCCTCCACATAGACCACACAGAGTCAGACCCTCAGGGCCGCTTTGCAGTGGTGTCCGGCAGATGGGAAGGCTACCACCTTAACCTACTCTCTGTATACATCCCACCTGGCCTCCAGACTCAAGCATACACAGATTTGGGCACTCTGCTTCTCTCCCTCCCTGATGGTCAATTGGTAATGGGAGGAGATTATAACGCTGTAGTGTCAGGGACCCTAGACAGACACCCCCCAAGAGACATACCACAGGGGCAGAAATGGCTGGCGGACTTCCTGGACGCCTTCGGGCTCATGGACGTTTGGCGGCTACTACACCCAGCAGATACTCACTTCACCTTTTTTTCCGGGCCACATCGCTCGTTCTCCCGCCTTGACTATATCCTCACTATACTGCAACACGACACAATGATACGAGAAGCCACACACCTCACCCGTGGCATATCTGACCACTCGCCGGTTAGTACCCACATAACGTTCGGGACTCGACGTGAGGGTTGCATTGCACCAATAAGCGCTTGGCACTTGAAGAATGAGGAGACTAGTAGGACGCTATCTAAGTCCATTACCCAATACTTCGACGATAACGTGGGGTCGGTGGACTCCCCAGTCACCCTGTGGGAGGCCTTTAAAATCGTGATCAGGAGGGAGGCGTTGTCGGCCATCGCAGGTAGGCGGAAAGATAAAGAAAAGCAGGTTGCCGCAGTGGAAGCAGATCTGGAGGTGTTAGAGAGGGAAGCAAGTGAAACTGGGGCGACTGACGTACAACATCAACTGCAGCTAAAAGCAACGGAATATAAGGACCTAGTTACACAGGAAGCTAAGACGGCAGCCATACATAAGATGGGGAGGCTATATGACCAGGGCGACAAAGCTGGGAAACTTATAGCATGGCTCGATAAAAAACAACAGGCCAGTAAAGTAGTGCCGGAAATACTAACGGCCTCAGGGACTGTTGTAACTGAACCCAGGGAGATAGTGGCCGAATTTGCACGCCACTATAAACGGGTTTACAGCCGGGAGTCCGACCGCCCAGAGGAGGACTCGGTAGCCCTCTTTACGGATATCCGACTGCCTTGTCTGTCGGAGGAAGACCGAGAAACCCTTGAGAGCCCACTCGAGGTCGCTGAGCTTCAACGCGCTATAGCCGACCTCCGCCCGGGAAAAGCCTTGGGACCCAACGGCCTCCCAATAGAGCTCTACAAGCTAAAGCCGGATGCCCTCAGCAACCACCTGAAACACATGTTTGAAGAAAGTAGAGAGGCGGGACTGCTGCCACGAGACCAACGCCTAGCAACTATAGTGGCAATACCTAAGGAGGGGAAACCCAGAGAATCCTGTGCCTCATATAGGCCAATCTCGCTACTCAACGCGGAGCCAAAATTTTGGCCTAAACACTGGCCAATCGACTTCAATCGGTCCTGTCTGACCTGGTCCATCCGGATCAATCAGGGTTCATGCCCCGCCGCAACGCCGCATTAAACATTCGACGCCTCAATGGGGTACTCGGGCAATGACATCGGTTGCTAGAAGATGCAGTGATGGTCTCTCTTGATGCCACTATGGCATTTGACACCTTAGAGTGGCCTTACATGATCGCGGTAGGGCTTTGGGCCGAATTTTATATCCTGGATCCGTCTCCTTTACACTGAACCGCTGGCCCAGGTGGTGGTAAATGGTAAGGCATCCGAAGTCTTCACCCTTGAGAGAGGGACTAGACAGGGCTGCCCTCTCTCTCCCCTTCTATTCGCGCTTTCCCTCGAGCCGCTCGCGGCCTGGATAAGGCAGGACGTCTACCTCAAAGGGATAGCATGGACGGAGGGATGGGAGGACAAGATCTCCCTATACGCCGACGACATCCTTCTGTACCTCTCCAGACCGCGTAGATCTATCGTGGCGGCGCTTGATATCTTCACGAGCTTCGGACGAAACTCCGGTTTCCGGATCAACTGGAGCAAATCTCTCCTTTACGTACTTCACGGGGACCCCCCGAGACTCCCCGCTACTTGTCCCATAACAAGGGTGGAGGACGGCTTCAGATATCTAGGAGTCTTTGTCTCCACGGACAAGACTCTACTGTACGAAAGAAATCTACTGCCACCTCTGAAACGGCTCCAACGTGACGTTAAATCCTGGCGGCAACTCCCATTGTAGTTGCCTGGCAGAGCAGCCCTCTTTAAAATGATGGCGCTGCCTAGATTTCTCTACGCATTACAGAACTATCCAGACCTAGTACCCAACACGTATTTTGCAGCAGTTGAAGCGGGGCAGCGTGACCTCCTATGGGCAGGGACGCCTAGAATCGCGCTGCGCAAACTCACGCTGGAGTGGTACGACGGTGGAATCGCCCTCTCTGACATCCGCAAATATTATTGGGCTGCCCACCTCTCAGCGATCAACCACGGTACATACAGTGACGGGAACGACCCCGGGTACGGGATGGACAGATGGCTGCTTCCTCGGGGGAATTATGAGATCGCACTCTACTCCAAACCGGGTAAACACCAACTCACGGGACCGACTAAACACTCAGTACAGATATGGCACACTGCTCAGCGGAAACTAGGGTGGTCGGGTGTCCTTACTATGTCAACTCCACTGTGGGCCTCTGAAAAACTAGGCAACTTGGGGCACACAAAGGCGTTCCGTAACTGGGACCTGATAGGAATCTCACAAATCAGAGACATTTGGGGCCCTAAAGGAATCCACACGTTTGCCCACCTGCAGGACACATACGTCCTAGCCCAGACCGAACACTTTAGGTACTTGCAAGTGCGACATTCCCTGCAGGCGAACATTCCACCACAGACTACACTGCCTCAGACCTCCCCACTCGAAGACAGATTACTTGATGGACACATTCCAGACCACACCATCTCTCTCACTTACAAAAAGCTAATCAATAACCCCCCCAACACGCTCCTCCCCCTTAAAGAGAAATGGGTCGCTGACGGGCTAGAGATAGACGAGGAAGAATGGATGTGTGCTCTTACCTCCCCTAGGGAAGTGGCGATTTCGGCCCGATTGCGATTAATCCAACTGAAAATTTTACATAGAGTGTATATCTCCTGTACTAGGCTACGAGCTATGGGGAGGGGAGGAGATGGGCTCTGCAGAAGGGGATGTGGAGGGACAGGCACTTTCTTCCATATACTGTGGGACTGTCTGAGGGTGCAAAGATACTGGAGACGAGTGGTGCAGTGTATGCAGGAAGTATGGGAAGTAGAGATCCGTTTAGAGGCTAAGAGATGTCTCCTGAACATTTGGGAGCCCACGGACCTGCCTCCAAAGGGGAAAATCTGGGTGACACTTGGGCAGATGGTGGCGAAGAGAAACATTGCTAGACTGTGGGGAGCCCCTAATCCACCGAAACTTACAGACTGGCAAAGCGACATGGATTGGTGCATGCTGCAAGAAAAGACTGTATTTACAGCGAGAGGATGCCCTCGTAAATGGGGAGAGGTATGGTCAAGCTGGAATTTATTTATTTATTTAAACACTTATAAAGCGCAACGAAGGCCCAAGGGCATCTCGGCGCTAAGTATCTGCTGAATTCAGCCCTGCAAGAGGATGTGATCATTGGTCAAATAGCCAAGTTTTGAGGTGCTTTCGAAAGGACAATAGAGAGGGGCTACTCTTTATGGACAGTGGCAAAGTGTTCCAGAGCTTGGGTGCTGAAACGAGGAATCTTCTGTCACCCCATGAAACCAGTTTGGTACGGGGTACTTCCAGCTGGAAGCGATCAGAGGACCGCAGGGACCTGGTGGGCCGGTAGGGAACAAGTTGTTGAGTGAGAAAGACTGGTCCCTGGTTGTGCAACGCCTTATAAACAATGCACAGAGCCTTAAACTTAGTTCTGTTCCTGATGGAAAGCCAGTGAAGATCTCTGATGGTTCCTGAGACTGATTGAAATTTGGGGATATCACCCAGCAGTCTGGCAGCAGCATTTTGAATGGTTTGCAGCTTATTAAGGACTTTTTCTTGAGAGTTCAAGAATAGGGCATTGCAATAGTCCAAGGTGGACAAAACCAAGGACGTGATCAGGGTTTTACCAGCTGAGGGAGGAAGAAAAGGGAGGATTTTTTTTATGATTCGTAGCTTATAGAAAGCAGAGGAGGCAATCTGATTTGCGTGAGGGAGGAAAGTGAGACGGTCGTCAAACATGACACCTAGGTTCCTCACTTTACTGACGGGAGTGGGGGGAGGGCCCATGGACTGTGGCCACCAGCGGGAGGACCATTCTGGGGTTAAGTTTCCAAAGATAACTACCTCGGACTTATCCGAGTTCAATTTAAGGCAATTGGAGGCCATCCAATTCCCTATGGCCTGCATGCCCAGATTGAAATTATCGGCGATTTTTTGGCCGTCATTTCTGATGGCCAAAACCAACTGGGTGTTGTCAGCGTAGGATGTAAGGCTCATCCCATGAGCTCGAATGGTATTGGCAAGGTCCGACACGTATATATTGAAAAGTGTCGGACTCAGGGATGAGCCTTGGGGTACTCCGCACGGCAGGGACAGGGTGGTGGACTGAAAAGGCCCTATGGTGACCACCTGAGTTCTTTCAGCAAGAAAGGAAGCCAGGAGAGTCCTAGCCTTGTGCCTAATCCCCAGGCCTTCGACACGGTCGATCAAGATGGCATGATCGACCATGTCGAACGCCGCTGACAGGTCCAGCAGTATCAAGACTGCTGTACCACCCGCATCGCGAATGGTTCTGATGTCCTCTGTTGCCTTGATCAGGGCCGTCTCCGTCCCATGATGTTGGCGAAAACCAAACTGGGAATCATCCAGTAGATGGTGAGTTTCTATAAAGGCTGACAGTTGGACATTTAGGGCCTTCTCGACAACTTTAGCCAAAATAGGCAGATTGGCAATAGGCCGGTAATTTTTGAGCTCGTCCCTATCTAGGTTTGGTTTTTTCAGCAGCGGCTTTAGTAGTGTCTTTTTTAGATCGGAGGGGTAAACTCCTGTGTTAATCAAAGTGTTGCAGATGGTAGTGATGGCTGGGAGCAGCACTTCCGCGACTGGAAGCAATACTTTAAAAGGGCAGCGATCAAGGGCAGAGCCTGATTTGATGGATGACAAAATATCCCTGACCTGAGTGATGGAGACCTCCTTAAACTGAGAAAGAGAAGGGCCAGCCATGGAGGGACTCGCCATCTATGGGGCAGTGTTTGGCGGCATTTTTACGCAGTTGGCAAAAACAGCATAAATGTCATTGACTTTGTTGTAAAAATAGTTTGCCAATGCATCACAGAATGATTGGGAAGAGGGAGGTTGTAGATTAAGCAAGCAGCCGGCCAACTGTTTGGTGGTCTCAAACAAAGCCTTGTTTGAATTTTTGGAGAGTTCAATTTTCTCAGAAAAGAACTTCTTCTTGGCATCTAGAATCATGTTTTTGTATATGATGACCGAGTGCTTGTATGTTATTTTAGCCTCTTCGGAATAGTGTCTGCGCCAATTCCTTTCATTCCTCCGACACAGCTGCTTTTGTGTCCTTAGAGTTTCCGAGTACCATGGGGCGGACGGGGATGATCTGTTTCGGGAGCTTTGTTTTGACTGGACCAAGAGAGTGGTCGCAGATGCAACCCATTCATTGTATTGAGTAATTGCCAAATTGGGATCGTATGACAGAGGTGGACTGGTTTTAATCAACAGTGATTGTAAGCTGTTACTGTCAATATTTTTCCAATCCAGAAAAGTCTGACGATGATTACCATTTTCCATAGCTGTTCCTGGGGCATGGTTGATTAGAGTGGCCGTTATGACAAAGTGATCCGACCAAATGGTGGGGAAAATAGCAGAGACCTGAAGGTCATTTAAATTAGTAAAAATGCCATCAAGAGTATGGCCTCCTTCATGGGTAGGGGCTTTCACTAGCTGGGAGAGTCCGAAAGTTGTCAGGCATGCCTGAAGGGCGGCTGTATCATTATCTTCAATTTTGTCGAAGTGAAAATTGAAGTCGCCTAATATGGTAAATGAACCATCCAGGGCAGATACTTCCAGGATATGACTGATGTCGGAAATGAACGCCGACCTTTGCCCTGGAGGACGGTAAAGGAGGATACCTTTGAAGTTTACCGAAGGAGTAAGTTTAATGGAAAATTGGAGAGCCTCACAGGAGAGGAGCGGTATCTCGTTAATTCTGACCGCATAAATGTCCTGAGCAATTATGGCTATCCCTCCCCCTCTCTTGCGTTGTCTATCCAGTCTATGATTGAAAACCCAAGGGGAACAGCAATAACTAAATCCGGATCGGAAGCATTGTCCAACCAGGTCTCTGTTAAAAACAATAAGTCTAATTGTTTATCTTCCATGAGCTCTGCTATTTCTTGCCGATGTTTACCTAGTGAGCGAACATTAATAAGGGCCATGGAGTAGTCACTGGGGATTTTGTTGGGCTTCCGACGAGGGAGGTCGTGGCAGTTTGATATTATGGCGGCACAGTTCGGACAGCATTGGCGAGCATTTCCCACAAGGTGATGTGGGTCAAATGTGGAACATAAAGGATCTCGTGGAGGACGGCGGTTCCTAAGCTGGCTGGAAGTGTACGTCCCTCGTGGTGGTAGCGGAAAAAGGCCAGGGGTCATGGCCCTGGGCCCGGTTCCGGCGCGGACGGGCGCAGAGGGGCTTGCCTTTGGCGCGCCTTCGGCGCTGCGCGGACGGGAAGAACCTTGACTTAAGTACATCCTAGTAGGTGGGAGGAGGGTGGGAGGGGCTGCGAGCTCCAGCGCGAGCCTTCCCCGGCCCAAGATGGCGGCTCCAGTTACTAGGGGAAGTGACCAGCGCCTAGCAACAGCGGCGCTGTGTCACCCAAGGAGAAATGTCCTAGCGATGTTAGTCTCACTACAGGTAGGGGCTTCTGTTAAAATCTCCACATATTAAAATATCTACAGTTTTTAAAAAAAGTTATTCGTAGTCAATAACTCACAAAAATACAATCAGCGCTTCAGCGTCTCACAATAGCGCGCAAGGGAGCGCAAGGTACCCCCGGCTTCCGCCTCAAGGGTGAATTAAGCAAATCTCCTGAGTGGCAAAGTAAACGCCCTTAAGTACCTGGGAGGGTGGGAGGGGCTGCGAGCTCCAGCGCGAGCCTTCCCCGGCCTAAGATGGCGGCTCCAGTTACTAGGGGAAGTGACCAGCGCCTAGCAACAGCGGCGCTGTGTCACCCAAGGAGAAATGTCCTAGCGATGTTAGTCTCACTACAGGTAGGGGCTCCTGTTAAAATCTCCACATATTAAAATATCTACAGTTTTTAAAAAAAGTTATTCGTAGTCAATAACTCACAAAAATACAATCAGCGCTTCAGCGTCTCACAATAGCGCGCAAGGGAGCGCAAGGTACCCCCGGCTTCCGCCTCAAGGGTGAATTAAGCAAATCTCCCGAGTGGCAAAGTAAACGCCCTTAAGTACCTGGGAGGGCGGGAGGGGCTGCGAGCTCCAGCGCGAGCCTTCCCCGGCCCAAGATGGCGGCTCCAGTTACTAGGGGAAGTGACCAGCGCCTAGCAACAGCGGCGCTGTGTCACCCAAGGAGAAATGTCCTAGCGATGTTAGTCTCACTACAGGTAGGGGCTCCTGTTAAAATCTCCACATATTAAAATATCTACAGTTTTTTAAAAAAGTTATTCGTAGTCAATAACTCACAAAAATACAATCAGCGCTTCAGCGTCTCACAATAGCGCGCAAGGGAGCGCAAGGTACCCCCGGCTTCCGCCTCAAGGGTGAATTAAGCAAATCTCCCGAGTGGCAAAGTAAACGCCCTTAAGTACCTGGGAGGGCGGGAGGGGCTGCGAGCTCCAGCGCGAGCCTTCCCCGGCCCAAGATGGCGGCTCCAGTTACTAGGGGAAGTGACCAGCGCCTAGCAACAGCGGCGCTGTGTCACCCAAGGAGAAATGTCCTAGCGATGTTAGTCTCACTACAGGTAGGGGCTCCTGTTAAAATCGCCACATATTAAAATATCTACAGTTTTTTAAAAAAGTTATTCGTAGTCAATAACTCACAAAAATACAATCAGCGCTTCAGCGTCTCACAATAGCGCGCAAGGGAGCGCAAGGTACCCCCGGCTTCCGCCTCAAGGGTGAATTAAGCAAATCTCCCGAGTGGCAAAGTAAACGCCCTTAAGTACCTGGGAGGGGCTGCGAGCTCCAGCGCGAGCCTTCCCCGGCCCAAGATGGCGGCTCCAGTTACTAGGGGAAGTGACCAGCGCCTAGCAACAGCGGCGCTGTGTCACCCAAGGAGAAATGCCTTTAGGGGCAACATATGTGAGCCTCCTCATGTCCCACGGACCGGCTCGGAAGACATAGACTAAAATGTTTTTCTTGTTGCTATGAATGTGCAAAATGTATAAATTTCGGATGTATTCCTGGTGCTGTAACGGACCCATGCTGAATGTAACTTACTGACTGTGATTGTTTTATTACTTATTAAAAAAGAATTAAAAAAAAAAAGTGAAATCTGCCTGATCGTGATTCATTTCACTCAACATAAAACATCACTCACTGTGTCAGACATGTGGAAGTGAAATGTCACACACCAGTACACTGAAAAGATGTAAATGTCACACATAGGCAAAATGAAAACTTGGCAGCTATGTAGACCTAAAATCAATAGGCAATCCCTTCATAGCTGCCAAGTTTTCATTGTGCCTATGTGTGACATTTACATCTTTTCAGTGTACTAATGTGTGACATTTCACTGCCACATGTGTGACATAGTGAGTGACATTTTATGTTGAGTAAAAGTGATCACTACCAGGCAGATTTCACATTGTGGCCCTTTTTACGTCGAGCCTGAGCCAGCACACATGCGCTGTTCTGCGAGACTTGTTGTGGTGGAGTAGCGAATAGAAGCCCCGCCCACTCTCCGCCCATATTTGCCATTGGCTTGTGTCATTGTCCATCCTAAATGCTGGCTTGTTATTTTTGGATGGAACACTAGCGCTACTGTTTGGAGTTGCTGGGTGCCTGTTTGGGCACAGAGTTCCCGAATTCCGAAGAGACCGGTGATGCCCTTCTCACCCACGACACACCCCCTCTGCAGCAGCTCACTCCGTCTGCACTTTTTTTAATCCCTAAAAATAATGATCTTTAATCATCATTCCGCTCCAAAGTCTCCGCCCCATTCCAGTGACGGACAGAGCGGAAAGCCTGCAGGAAAACCTCCTTCAGCAGAACTGCAGGCAGCAAAGCATGAGCTCCTCTGCAGCTCTGGTCCTCGGAAACATGCATGCCCCTCCTCTCAATTTGGTGACAGCTCCCCAACAACACATTGTTGCTGCTGAGCAGTGCCAGTACATAAACGCCTAACAGCAGGGGTGAACCGCTCCGCAGCACACTCACTGCCGTCCAGCTAGCAATAATATACATTGCTTTATGTGCTTTTCAAACAACCGACCATGGGAAAGCTCAGGCTCCCCCAGCATGTTTCCTCCCCTCTCCCTGTGCTCCCCCTCTCCCAGCCCGCACACTTGTGCTCCGAGGCCTCCACCCCCCATCTCTCCTCCCCCCTCTGCACCTCGTGCCCATTTTGCAGCAAGGTTGACATATTGGGCTACATCTTCCACAATTCAGCAATATTTTCCTTAACTTAATTGCGCAAGGAAAATTCAAGTTGGGCCCACAGCCAGATGTTGGGCTACAATCCATGCAGTGTATGTCCTATTCACAGAATTGTGCCTCACAGTCATATTGCAGCCACTGTCTACCTCTCCACAGTAACACTGCAAACATACATCCTTTGATACACTAGCAATTTCTTCCTATAAGGGTGTTGCTGTTCTTGTATTGACCTTTGACCTGCCCCCATGAACCTGCAGACCTGCCCCTTTGTTCCTTTGACCCAATTGTGCTCAGATGCATACCTCACTATTTGGGCATACCAGCACTTGTAAAGCCCTGCCCCAAACCTTTTTGCCTTTTATTGTTTGAGGCTCACCCCCCTACTTCCTTCTTTTTACCTGCCTGCAACTTCTGCAACCACCACTCCCCAACCTAATTAACGAAGGAGGACTCCTACCACCTGACGCCACGTGTGTTGGAAATCAGGTCTGCTCCCCAGTAGTCAGCAGTTAGTCGCTGACCCAGCCCTTTCCGATTCACAAACATTTGTTTGCCTCGGGCCCTGGAGTTCTGCTCCACCCCCAGCTACTTTAAAGGAAAGTAAGTTAAAGGGAGAGTGTCTTTCTGTTGTTTAACTTTCAGCACCACGGCAGCGGCACGTGTAACAAAAGCTGCTCTTATGCGAGTTCAGGTAAAAGGTGTGAGAAAGCTATTACTTCGCCTAGTAATGCTCAATAAGGTTTCTGCTAAGAAAGAGTTACAAAACCAATATTACTTAGTACTACAATTCTGCTAATTACAATTAATACATGCAGTGCTCTGATGTGGTGAGGCCATTCAGGGCTACACCTCTGGCTCTGTTTCTGTAATTTTCTGGAATGTGTGAGAAAAAGTTTGGCTGAGTGGTAGGGCACATTCAGCGGGGTTGGGGACGCTGTAAGTAAAAGCAGCATTGTGTCCTTATGTAAATACGTAACTGCTACTGCTACATAGCGCTCCAATACCCTCTGGTCAACTTCCCGCTTTATACATATGTAAACATGCTCTCTCTTGTACAGGCTGAACCAAACACACAACCAAAACATTCACCATTATACCAAACACAATGTCCTTGGAATCCCCAACAATTGTCCCCTACCTCCCAAGCAACTCCACCACTTCTACAAACAGAATGCAGACAACAAAAATGCTCACCATCATCTATAAACTATAGGTATGGTCTGTACTCCTGAGCAATTTTCTCATTTATATCATATTGTGGTGGTGAGCCTCAGCAAGGCCTACCAGTGCTAGGGGTTCTCCCTTCTCTGCACTGAGTCCTCAGACCAATAGAAAGAAGTTGGCACAGAAGCTGGAATAGAAAATACAGAGTTTAATAAACCTCATGAGGTGTAACTACATTCACACAGCACCCTTCGGTAATGTATGAAGTAGCACACTGAATGGAAGGAGCTTGGTCCTTTTATACCCACACAGGGGCTCAAATGGAGGCGGCACAAGTACAAAATGCTGGTTTTAGGTACATATAAGGTCATACAGAAAGTGTACAGGCAACAAGTGGGAGGAGCTAACAGTTTGCTAATTCTGGTGGACACATCCTGACAGTTACAGACTACAGCAGCTCCAAGCTCAACTGAGCATGTGCGAAGGTGGAAGATGCTAAATATATCTCGTCTCTAGGCAGATTTCAAGAGCAGTTAATAGAAAGGTAGGACAGAGCACATGGCAAAAAAAATGGCTGACAGAAATATAAAATGGATTCCACAAAACGGACAAGATAGTCTCTAAATACAGGATGTCTTCTGCTTAATGCTTAACCTAATTGCTGCCAAATTACAACAGATGACCCTTTCAGCATTAGCTGAAGACATTTGTTTATCTGGGGTAATCTAGATACGCATCCTGTACATTGATGCTCATCATCTTAGTGATTTCTTTATTTAACATTTGTTGTGCTTTTATTTCTGCAATATTTCTTTTAGCAGGTGTACAAGCAGTGATACACATGGAGCAAATCATAGGACGACATTGTATACAAGTACAGCATGTAAATAGTATCACCAGTAGTATACATAGAATAGTCAGTAGCTTGGCGCTGAGAGAGGGACGAAGCGAAGCGCTGTGTTGTTCCTATCACCTGCTGAAGCACTTTGTTCCTGACACCACTCCTCGCGGCCCCCGCTTCGCGGGCGCCGCTCGAGGATCCAAGCACCGGGGATATTTGAGGAGCTGCCTGGTTTGCCGGTTACTGCCCCTATCTACATCGGGGAACATCGAGGAGCTGCCCGGAGTTGCAGAGAGCCCTTGCGGGACTGCGAGGACCAGCGGGCGCTGCGCCAGCTGATTCGCCGCAGCTGGTCCTCTTCCCGCCCCCCCCCGCCTGGTGATAAGGATCTGCGGGTCGGGACCTCAGTGTGTGGCGCTGAGAGAGGGACGAAGCGAAGCGCTGTGTTGTTCCTATCACCTGCTGAAGCACTTTGTTCCTGACACCACTCCTCGCGGCCCCCGCTTCGCGGGCGCCGCTCGAGGTTCCAAGCACCGGGGATATTTGAGGAGCTGCCTGGTTTGCCGGTTACTGCCCCTATCTACATCGGGGAACATCGAGGAGCTGCCCGGAGTTGCAGAGAGCCCTTGCGGGACTGCGAGGACCAGCGGGCGCTGCGCCAGCTGATTCGCCGCAGCTGGTCCTCTTCCCGCCCCCCCCCCCCCGCTATAAACAGGAAATAACTAACGCGCGTGCGAGCAGACCGGGCAAAGAGCGGGCCGTTTGAGGCCGTTCGAGTACGGCAGAGTCCGGCCTAGGCCCACCCCCCCTGGCCTAGCGGAGGGCCCCGAGGTAGGCGTCTGGCTGTGCGTTTCCATCTTCTGCCTTTGGTGTTGCAAAGCCTGCCTAAAACTTTTGTGTGATCCATCAACCTGTGCCATTCGCTATGACGCTACGGTCAGGCAAAGAACGATCTGTCCATATCCACACAACCAAGGGGGTCGTATCTGGCCCCCTTGATGCTTTTATCACAAGGGCTACCGGGATCCTGGAGAAGGAAATTGCCATGGTCGAAAAAAGACTCTCATTAGACCTGATTACTGGCAAGCGATCCTCATTGGGGGCCATAGCTTCTCCTACCTCCCCTGCACCCCCTGTACTACATGCAGCTTATAACTGCGTCCATACCTCCCCCACAGACGCTATCGTCCATCTAGAAAGTGTAGGGGTGAGTCCTACAGCCTCCACTCTGAGGGAAGAAGGGTACAGTATAGATGCCTCTCAGAGCAGTCAGGGGGATGATTCACATAATTGTGGAGGGCTCGATCCTAGCCAGCTGTCTGGATACCTTCCTCTTAATACTCTTAATCTCGCTGAAACCGTTAACCACCCCGCACCTAATCTTGGTGCTAACGCTAAAAAAAGAAAGCTGGTTTCCAGATTGTCGGGGGAGAGAGACCGGAAGATCCCTAAAACAATTGTTGTTCAAGACGAATCTAGCCAGGGGTCTGATCCTCCTCCAGACACTCCTTCAGACACTCTAAACCCTGTTGTATTTACCAACATGTTATGCCCCTCCCTCACGTCTGTGGGTTCTTCTAGCACTTGCCCCATGTGCCTTAATAGCGATCAAGTCCTGCTAGTAAAAATGGAGGCCATGTTTAAAACTTTATTACTTCCTGTTCTAGAGCGGACAAGGCTCATGACCTCAAAAATTGATAGCATGGAGGTTACAATTAATACTAACCATGCTATGTTACAAACCTTACTTGGCACTAACCATACGGGTCCCAGTGAATCACAAATACCCACTAAGGCACCGGTCAGTAATAACATGGCATGGAGCAAACCACTATCTAACAAAACAACAGGGCCAATTATCATCACGTCTAATAGGGGGGAAAAACCAAAATCCATATTTCCCAAACCAGCCACCAGTACCATCACACAGGCACCCAAGTCTAAACCTTTGGTCAAGCAAAATTCCGGTGGGAATCAAAGTATGGGACCCCCCTCACAACCTATAACTAATCATGTCCCCCTCAGTTCACACAGAGACCAACGCACTGTCAACAATAACCACAGGGAGGGGAGACGCAATAGATCAACTACTCCTCGTGTTGATCTTCCACCCGAAGCAGCCCAACATATTATAGTTCTGACAGGTGTAGCCCCGTTAAAACCAGGCAGCAAGGAGTCATTTGGGGACCTTCGTAATAAAGTCATTTTTTGGCTAAATAAAAACCGCCCCCTACCTCCCGCCTCTCCTACGGAGATACTATATGTGAGAAGAGTGAACTGGGTGGGCCATGGGATTAAAGACCTGGAGGGAGATTGTATTTTAATTTCTTTCAAAGATGCATGGGTGGTAGATGCCATTAGAAGAGAACCTAGGTTTGCAAGGCAGGGGGATGTACAAACTTTAGCCCTATCTTATTTCTACCCACTCAGGCAAATGCCCCCCCAACCCCAACCCTACCCCTTATTTCGTCAGGTTCCAGCTAACAGACACACCGTAGCTTTAACCCCTCTCGACTGCCGGCGCCCTTTCCTTTTTAATCATTTTGGCCCCCTTTCCGACCTCGAGGCCATCGATTGACATCATGGTCCTCCTAGTGAGCCTTCCCCCGTAGAAGTAGTAGTCCATGAGTTTATTGGGCATAGCGTGGCAAGCACATCGCCACCCAGTAATTCAGCAGCTATGGGTGAAGGCCCAGAGTTTAGACCAGCTGATCTACCACTTGACAGAGATACCCAAGAGACCTTGACTAATGATGATCCTATAGTTCCTGCTGACCATCCTAAGCTCATTGAGGTTAATAATGATAGAGGGTATTCTCAGGCAGTCACACCGCCTTTATCTTTGCAACCTTCCCCATCTTCTAAATTGAATGGCAACCTGAAAATCTTGTCTTGGAACATAGCAGGAATCAAGTCCCGTCTCCCCTCTACTGATTGGAGGAACTTTGTGGACAACTACGACATCATCTTGCTGCAAGAAACCTGGGCAACTGAGCCAGTCCACATGCTGGGTTTCATTAACTTCTTCAAACCTGCAATCAAAGGGGGCAAAGGGCGTGCCTCAGGTGGCCTGATGATTTGGGTGAAACAGTCACTGGGTCTCCATCCAACTGAGCTCTCTGCCCAGCACCTCGATCTCATCCAAATTAAACTAAGCAAAGCCAATCAACGAGATGTGTACATCTTTAACATTTATGCCAGAGGTCTGCCCGGTGGTCGAAGCCCGCCATTGTTGAGCATCATTGACTATAGAATCTCTGAAATAGGCAGTGGGAATGTAACCATCCTAGCAGGAGATCTAAACTGCACCATAGAGCCTTTGTTCGACATGGGGGACAGTTGGAGCATGGCTGAGGACGCTGCTTGGGACATTCCCGATCTAAAAGCGGTTAAGAGGGTAAAAGTCACAGAGGCGGCAGTGTCCTGGATGGCATTTTGCCTCAATAGGGGATTTCGTGCATGTAACGGCCGCACAAACTCGGACAAAGAGGCCAGTTGTACCTTTGACAGTGGGCAGAGACAAAGCCGTATTGACTATATCTTGTTAAATATGGAACATTGGCCTTTATTAATTGACATGGCAGTACTAGAGCGCCCGGAAAGCGACCACAACCCGCTGTCATTATCTCTGAATCTGCCAGGCCTAAAGAGACAAGAGGAGCCTACCACTACTCAAACAGGGGATGTTTTACTAACTAACGACAGGAGGAGACTGAAATGGCCACGGGTCATGGAGGATAAATCTTTATGGGATAATGTCAATTCAGTGGCCAATAATGCCTTTAATGAGATATTGAAAATTGATTTGATGGGGTCTAATTCGGGACTGGCTAATAATATTATGATTCTTCATACTAGATGCTTCGATCAGTTAAAATCTCTACTTTCCCTCCCGTGCCGAAGTGCTTCCATTAAATCTAATCCCTTGCCACAGAAATGGTATAATAAAAAATGCAGGGAGGCACACTCGGCTCTCATTTCATCCATTAAATCACGGGACATGGTCGCAGTTCAGGCGGCCAGGCTCCATTATAGGAAAACCCTTCGAGAATCTAAACGGGAGTGGGAAGATAGGTTCTGGTCTGACCTTCTAGAAGCGTCCACTTCAAATAATCAAAAAAAGTTCTGGGACCTAGTCAAATGGGGGAATAACCCGGACTCCTCCACCCCGGCTAATAATGTGCCCCTTGATGAATGGGTTTCATTCTACTCTGCCCAATTCAGAGCAGAAGACCACAAAGCTATAAACCCCTCGGGCAGGACATCCCCGTCGAGCTCTCACGGGGAAAAATTAATCTTCATAGTGGCTGAGGCCGAGCTGGCCCTGGCACTGACCTCTCGAGGGAAAGCTCCTGGTATGGATTTGATACCGGCGGATCTATTTAAATCCAACCCTGCCCTGTGGCTCCCGTACATTACCATGATAGCTAACTCCCTAGCTCACGGAGCCACGGTCCCGAAATCGTGGAAGGGAGCCGAGATAATCCCGATTTATAAAAAGGGCGACAAGTCCACACCAGGGAATTACCGCCCCATCAGTTTGATTGATTCTATACAGAAAATCATAGCTCGTATGGTTTTGGGGTGGGTCCAGGGCTGGATCGAATCAGAGAGCATTCTATCCCCCATGCAGGCGGGCTTCAGATCGGGAATCAGCACCATAGATCAGGTGTTTAGACTCTGCCTGATCTATTGGAAGGTGGTCTGGCTCGGCGGCGGTACCATCTTTGCTGCATTCATCGATCTGAAGTCCGCCTTCGATCTGGTGCCAAGGGACAAACTGTGGGGTGTGTTGGCCAAGTTAGGATGTCCTCCGGAACTACTAGACCTCATTATTAGACTCCATGAGGATAACTACGCTAGAGTAGCCAGGGACAAGTGACGGAAACATTTCCCGTAACTCGAGGTGTCCGTCAGGGGTGTGTCCTGGCCCCAACCCTTTTCCTTCTCTTTATTGACCAAGTTGTTAAATTCTTCATGGATACCCCCACTGACGCCCCGATGTTGGCTGGGATGAGATTCCCCCTTCTCATCTTCGCCGACGACACTTTACTTCTCTCAAGAACACGCAGCGGTCTTCAGCGGGCTCTGGACCGCTTTGAGAAGTACTGTACTATCAACAATCTGGCGGTAAACGTGGGGAAAACGAAGTTTATGGTCTTCACAAAAAACCACCCAGTTCGCAGTTCTGTGAGGTTGAACGGAGTAAACCTCGAGCAGGTAGATTCCATGACCTACTTGGGGGTTACCCTTGACAGCCGTTTGAGATGGAAAGACCAAATTAACATCCAACATCTCAAATTTGCAAGGTTGACTGGCTGTCTTATAAAAGAGCAAAGAGAATCGACCACCAAACGGGTCCTCCCTGCCCTCAGGATCTATGATGCTAAAATCTCTACCGCCATTCTTTATGGCGCTGATCTTTGGGGGTATATGGACCTGCTCAACTTATTCAAAACCCAATGTAAGTTCCTTCGTAACCTAGTAGGTCTTCCTCAGTCGACCCCCTCCATCCCCCTCTGTCTGGACCTAGGGTGCCCCCCGATCAACGAGATGGCTAGATTTAGGTTGGTGGCTTTGTGGAGACGTATATGGACGTCCCCAGACCTGTCTCTTTTTGCACAAGAATTGACAGAAGTCAGGTCCATTACCGGATCCGGGAAAATTCCCTGGTTCTCTGCTGTAAAAACCATCCTCACTGATATGGGCTTAGAAAATCTTTGGTCATCCCCCCAATCCAATGTTTTCCCGACTAAACACGAATTTAAATCACTGTACTGGGCCTCGATTCGTCTAAAAAGAGTTGTATTCTCTAGCAATAACAGTCTTACAGGCAGGTTTTTAACATTCAAACTTGACCTGTTGCGAGAGTCCTATTGGGATGTAATAACTAGACCGTTAGACAAAAAACTGTTTCATCAATTTAGAGTGGGGTCTCTGCCTCTAAACTCCTTTTCACACAAATGGTCTACTGGGTCTTCAACCGACTGTAAATGTTGTCCAGGTCATAATGAATCAGAGGGCCATTTTCTTTTTGCCTGTCCTAGATATGCTGCACCCCGCAAGAAATGGTTAAAACCACTGTTTCAAAGTTTGCCATTTAAAACATCTGCGGAAGCAATTTGGGTGCTAAAGACCAACACCTCCGAACTCTTTGTTGTATGTTTGGCAAAATATTTGGGCTGGGCCTGGCTTTTAAGGCTAAAACATATGTTATAGCCCCTGCGATCCACTGTCATTGTTCTGTTAATCGATTGAATATGTATCTGTTTTAATCATTGGTTATCAGTTTCACCCAATCCGTGTCCTCTGAACACTAAGCAAGTATTGGTTTACTGTTAATCCATTTGAATTGTTATGTATTTCCAAAAACAACTTGTGTTTTCTTTTAATACGGGTTCCTTTTTAATTGATATATCATGCTTGTCATATTTATCTTATTTTTATTTTTATTAGTTGGTTCTAAATGTGCTTAGTTTCTGATTAGTGATGTTTGCTTTATTCATTTTTAAACATTTTTTTTTTTTTGCTTAAAACCTTGTCTGACAGATAATTATTGACCTTTTAAATGTGTCTTTTATGATTTGATAAAAATCGAAATAAAGACTTGAAACCAAACCTGAACCAGTAGCTTCCAGCCCCAAGTAATAAAGAGTGCCCATATCCAGTTCGAAAATGTCCATGTACCAGTCTCTGTGTGAATTTCTGCAGCAATCTTATGCAGTTTTGAGATTGCATCATATACTGATGGTGAGTGATCTGGTATAAATACGCAACAACTGCTACCGATAATGCGCCATGCACCACCTCGATCAGCCAAAATCACATCAAGCACCATTCTGTTTTGGAGTGCTACAATCCTTGCAATTTGCAGTTCCTCTGTAATATTTCCAAGTGCCATTGCTGTTTGATTGGTGACAGCTTCCACAACATGAGTCAATCGCCTTATCTTTCTGCTATTCAATACAGCACCCACAAAGAAGAACAGTCCCAAATTGAAATCAACATATTGTTGCAAAGTGGTATCAGTCTGATCGACCTCTTCTGTACTTATTGTTCGTTTGTATCTATTCGTGGAAATGTCATTATACAACTTTAAATTTCGGTGATACGATGGAGGGGCCAAGAACACAGGTGATAATAAAAATGATATGTAACATACCCCAGACCACCCAACCGGTAATTGATAGTATCCTTTATTACCACACACAAAATACGTGTTATGTGAAGAAGTAAAACTGCTGTTATTAGCACCTTCAATAGTCAATGTCAAAATACATTCATTCCGTCCTACTGGAATTCTTTCAGCACTGCCAATACATAAATCTGCTATAGCTCTAGTCACAGAAATTACAAAAGGTCCAGTGTTCTTGATGTTCCTCATATTCGTGAAGACATATGGTGTCGAAATATTGTCCGGTTGATACTCTTCCCATTCCCATTTAGTCCCTTCAGCTTGAGGATAACCATCTTTATCCTGATAGCATACTTTATTTAAGTGAAAGATAATTCCACCTACAGAAGTGCATACCAAGCTTGACAAGAACCATTATGGGAAAATGGTAGAGGAATAAAAGGTGTTCCTCCTTTCTTTTGGTGTGCAGGTATCATCCCACACACCCAACAGTTGGTAGCATTCGTGGCATTGTGCGTATGATGCAACATCTGGATGAATGTATTATTTAGGTAGGATTGTCGATGCTTCTGCTCATGGTAGGGAAGTGTGAAGTAATGATGTTGCACTGGAGCTGGAGTAGTGGCAACAAAAAGCTGTCGAGCAGGAGCCACTTTCTCAACAAACCAGGTGATTATTGCCATAACCACCAGAGTAACAACAAACCCTATAGCACAAATTATTCTTTTGTTATTCATTTCAGCAACAGCGATAATTGATCTTTCTAAAAACTCGTTGAAAACAATTGTTGGAGCTCTTATCCCTGGGCAGCCATTGATTTCTTCACCACGGGCCAAGACGGGTGTAACTACACTACCCAGGACTGATCCCCCCTTGCCACATCGGCGTTCCGTTTCAGTAACCCAGAGCAGTAGCTCAACCAGTCTTTTTTGGCAAAGCAGATCTTTCCTTGGTCTCAGCTGATATCGGGATTCTCCAGCGATCGTGTGGTCCGGGAAGACTTCAGCAGATTTGTCAGGTGAGATAGCTTGACCTTTCGACTATCTGGGTGTACGGCTCAACAACCTGATGAAGTGGACCTCCCACCTGTCAAAAATGCTCCTTAATGACAAACGCGTGTCGGGGTCTATTTCAAGACACCAGCGTCTTTCCCACAGCCGACCAGTGGCTCCTGCCATTAAAGTCTATGAGGGAAAGTCTTGCCTTCATCTCTATACGGGGCGGAACTGTGGAGATTCGAGAACATCACGGACCTAGTGAGATCGGAGAATACGTTTTTTAGAGACCTGGTCTCGCTCCCTCCATCGAACCCACTAGTCCCGCTCCGTCATGATTATGGGAGACATCCAATAAATGAAATAGCCAGGTTACGCCCCCTACTATTCTGGGTACGCCTCAGAAGGACTCCGGAACTGTGCAACTACGCCTCTGCCCTGACTGAACTAGTCCGACTAGACACAGGTCATAAGGTAACTTGGTTATCTAAATTGAAACAGATGATGTGGGATATCGGATTGGCAGAGGCTTGGGAGAGCCAGAATCCACCGCCAAAACAAGTAGTTAAGAAGACCTATTGGGAGTGGGTTTCCACAGAAGCCACTAGAAACCAGAAACACGGCACTTTGACAGAGAAGTTCCTAGACCACAAGTTTACCCCAAAACTGGAACCCTTTCTTGACTTTATCGAGTCTCCGAGAGATAGGGCACTATACTTGAAGCTTAGGTTTGGCACTCTCCCATTGAATGATTTCAGAGTAGGATGGAGGCACACGAAGGAGAATGACAACAGGTGCCCGGGTTGTGCCTTCCCTACGGAATCCATCTACCATTTTCTTTTTGCCTGCCCGGCGTACAGACAGGCGAGAAAAAAATGGTTGAAACCCGTATGTTCCAACCTGGGAGCCAAGAACTATAGGGAGGCACAGCGCATCTTAACATCAGAGACCTCCATTCCTAGTGTAATCTGCGGAACAGCCAAGTACCTGGGATTTGCCTGGCTGACAAGAACAAAGCTCCTCGGGTAGAATATAGCACAGACCTCGGAACTCTAGTATTGTTACCCTTCATCGCTGTGGCTCCCATTACTTTTATGAGTGTTTTTAACTTTGTACAGTCTCTTTTAAGGAATGTTTTTATATTTTGTATTCTTGATACAAACATGTTTTTTACTCTCTTGCACTGGCTGTATGACAAAACTATATAATTTTTTCCTTTTATATTGGATGGTGTTTTTTTTTTAACAGATCGTATAAACTTTTATAATAATGTGTATCGAATAAAGTCATACAACAACAACCTTTCTCCGTCTCCAGAATCTATCGATGGTCGGTCAACACAGCAGGTTCCACCAAGGCAGGCAACACACGTTCCTCGGTTCCAAACTGTTTGATCTGTCGAAGACCTTGACCATCACGTGGTCGCCAGGACGGAGTTCATGGGTCTCACCTGTAGATCTGTCAAGAAGAGCTTCTCGAACCTGTTGATGAATAGAGATCAAACTGTTGGTTAACTGTGCCAAATAATCATTCAACAAAACACAAGGAACATCATGTATGGGGCATGGTTTAGGAACTCCCCAAATGCCAACTTCAATTTTAAAGTAGCGTTGTACCTTTCCACTAATCCTGCTGATTGCGGGTGGAAGACTGTATGGAATTTCTGTTTGATCCCTAATCCTTTCAGGACATACTCAACAACTTGCCTAATAAAATGAGGTCCGTTGTCACTCCACAAAAGCTTACAAACACCATATCTAGGGAAAAACTCCTTTAGAAGCACCTTTGCTGTGGAGAGAGCAGTATTATCCTTTGTAGGGTATGCCTCTATCCATTTGCTGAAGGCATATAAAACCACTAGGACATATTTCAAATTATTGCAGCGTTCAAGTTGGATGTAATCCATCTGCAAAACTTCAAAAGGTGCGGTTGGTGTAGCAAACCCTCCTGTAGGAGTCCGTGTCCCTTTTCCAGGATTATACTGCCAACAGATAAAACAGGACTGTACTACTCTTTTAGCTGTGCTGGCAATTTCAGGATGCTCCCAAACTTGCATAAGCAATTTAGTTATTGCTAGAGCTCCAACATGTGCCAGCTCATGTGCCATTTGAACCATAGGTTGTAAATAGGCTGCAGGCAATTTCCACTTATTAATTTCTTTGTTACGCCAACAACCCTCATCGTCCAATATTCCTTCTTTAGCCTATTGCTCAAGTTCTGCTACAGAAGCAGATCTCTGTATATCCAATACTTCTTCTCTAGCGTCATGCCATCGCTCAGCTTGTGATTTTACTACGCACATGGATGTAGTGCTTCGCTGCATCGCAGTCTCACGAGCTACGCGATCTGCAAAGGCATTGCCTTGTCCTATTTTGTCAATGATTTTCTTGTGTGCGCTACACTTCATAATAGCAACTTTCTTTGGGTATGTAAGTGCAGTCAAGATATTATGTACTAATTATCTGCATCCCATGGGATGTAAGAAAGCCTCTTTCCTTCCAGAGTAGGCCAAAATCATAAACCACTCCAAAAGCATAGCGGCTATCCGTGTAAATGTTCACACACAAGTCAGTGCTAAGTTCACACACTCGTGTCAAAGCTATTAGTTCAGCTGCTTGAGCCGACTTCTGAGGTATGCGAGCTGTTTCCACTACTGTCTTAGGCGTGGAATTGCATAAGCAGCTGAAGTCGTGCCATCTGGTAACTTCAAACAGGACCCATTAACCCACAGTTCCCCATCTACATTTGGAAGGGGCGTATCTTGCAAATCGATGCAACCCTTTGTCTGTTTCTCAGCAAGGAATATACAATCGTGAGGCTCCTTTGACTGAGGCTGAGTCGCAGAATATGGCAACAAAGTGGCTGGGTTCAGTGTCGCACACCTCTTCAAGGTAATATGAGGTGCTAACAATGTCAATTCGTATCCTGTCAGACGAGCACAAGTTGAGTGTTGTGTCTTAGTCTGATTCAAAAGGGAACTGCATGGGGTACTAGCACCAACAGTTTGTGTGACAGAACTATCCCTTCACTCTGACGTATGGACACAGCTGTCGCTGTAACTGAATGGAAGCACCCAGGCAACGCACGAGCAACAGGATCAAGGACAGCTGAAAAGTATGCGCAGGGACGCTGCTTGTCCCCGTGTGTTTGTACTAAAACTGACAATGCACAACCATCTTTCTCGTGTACACAGAGTGTAAAAGCCTTTGTGTAATCTGGTGTGCCTAACACTGGTGCAGAGCAAAGAGCTTGTCTTAACTGACGAAAAGCGTTTTGGCATTCATCTGTCCATGGAAGGGGGATCGGAGTGTTTTTAGTCAAAAGCGCTAGCAGGGGTTTAACAATGTGTGAAAAGCCCAATATCCATTGCCTACAAAACGAAGTCAAACCAATGAACGCACGGACATCTTTCTGTGTGGAAGGTACTGGGGTGTCTAAAATTGCTTGAATGCGATCTGGTGTCAATGCACGGCCCTCCTTAGACAGAAGGTGACCTAAGTAGGTTACCTTCGGTCTACAATATTGCAATTTCTTTCGTGATACTTTATGATGGTGTGTAGCAAGAAAAGAAAGCAAAGACAAAGTACATTTTTCACACTGCTCAGGCGTATCAGCTGCCAACAAGATGTCATCGACATATTGTATGAGAGCCACTCCTTCAGACAAAGTAAAGGAATCGAGTTGTCGTTTTAAGGCTTGACTATAAATACTCGGACTCTCAGTGTACCCTTGAGGAACTCTACAAAATCTGTATGGTCGATTATTCAGAGTGAAACTGAACAAATATCGGCTATCAGGATGAATAGGAATCGAGAAGAAAGCATTCTTCAAATCGATTACAGAAAATGTAGTTGCTGTTGGAGGGACCAGGGTAAGTAATGTCGTTATGTCAGAAACCACAGGGTACTGTGGTATTACAATCTTGTTGACTTCTCTTAAATCAATGATGAATCTATAAATCCTGGTGTCAGTATCTTTTCTCAAAATGGGAAGAATCGAACTATTGCAAACATTGTAAGGAACTTCTTCCACAACCCCCACTGTAATCAAATCATGAACAATGCGTGTAAGTGCTTCTTCTCCTTCTTTAGAAATTTTATACTGAGGCAGTCTTGGCAAAGAAGCACCCTCCTTGACACTAATATGCACTGGCGGAATAACCATTTGCCCTACATCGGTGTCTGAAGTAGCCCACAAAGTACTAGGGAGTGAAGCTAATGCAATGTCCTCTTTAACAATACAGGATCTCTCAATCACAGGGTAGTTGTCATTCAAAATAACCCTTTCTCCTTCCCGAGAACATCGTATCGTAGCCCTGAAATATTTGAGCATATCAAGACCCACAATATTATCTGGTGTGTTTGGAGAGAGCAAAAACGGACATGGAGCAATAAACTTATCAACATGGAATGCAAGTGGTTGCGACAGTGGGCTAAGGGAAGGTGTTCCATCGAAGCCTATTGATGTAATCGTTAAGCCAGACAGGGGAGCCCTAGGAAACAGTTGTTTAGACAAGGCACTACGAGTAGCTCCTGTATCAACCAGAAACTGATCAGTAGTACCCAAAACATGTGCTGTAACATAGGGACCCCTCTGATCTACTGGAACTTCAACTGATTCCTTACCCCATCCTAGGCAATCCTATGCATAAGCAGAATCTTGTAAATCAGACGGCACATAGTCGGTCATTTGATATTGGTTCCTTCTATCAAAAGTGTTAAACCCATCATGCCCACGTGTATTAGCTTCAAACCTAGCGCGATCATTCGTGCTTCCTCTAAGCCCTGAATATCCTGAGCGATTTCTCATTTGTCCCCGACCACGTAGACACTGCTGAGCACGCAGTACTGGACAATCAGAAAGCCAATGTCCAAATTTCTTGCAGTACGCACACTGATCAACAGACAAATTCGAACGAGTATAGCAAGGAAAGGACGAACCATAAGATCCACGTCCACCTCTATTATTACCTCTAGAAGGCGGGCCATAAGCTTGTCCCAACATAACCTTCGTTTTCAACTCTTTAGTCTTTTTATCCTCATTACTTTTAGCTTCTAATTCTTGTCGTTCATAATACTGAGCCATAGTTAGGAGAGAAACCGGAGAAGAGGTAGTCCATGAACTCTCACTAGCCTTCAGGCGACTAGCTATTCCTGGCAAAAGGTTTGCAACATATTTATCGACAAACAGATGCCTACCCGTGTCATCTGTCAATGAATGGCCACTGAAATCGTGGAATGCCTCCTCAAAGCGTGTAAAGAAATCTGAAACCGAATTGTCTGCCTTTTGCTTACAAGACGCTAATAGAGTCCAATCTATCTTTTTAGGGGGAATAATTGTTTCTTAACTTAACTAATATAGCTGTAGGGAGATCTAGAATTAACTGACATGGTTTCTGTGCAGGTTCTCTATCTTCATCTGACTGCTCTAAATCTTTCCACAATGCTCCAAATGTCGCACGATCATCAATTTTACGCACAGTTCTCCACATATCAGGCGGTAATATTAGTCCAAAAAACAAATCAATATCAGGCAAAGTCAAAGTACAAGAGCTAATGACACCCTCAACTTCCTCATAAAAGGCTGCTGGATTATTTCGCGGATCAGGCAATGAATTTTTAAGGGCCATAACATCGCTCTATTCCAAGGAGTGTAAACCCAATTATAAATAAAATAACCTTTTGCATCAATAGAAGTCTTATCATCACTTGTACCCGTTCCTTTAGGAGGTACATATAAAGGCGCGGCTTCCCGCATGGGTTTCACATTAATTACAACATTCTTATCTGTTTCAAGAGTAGAAGTTCGTGCCATGCTGATTTGGGATGCTTCAACACGCACTTAAACCAAGCGTCTGATCGTGTCAGCCACCTGGGAGAAGACAAAAAGACCTTCACGTAGTTGTTTACAATCAACTGCTACATCATCGGGCTCCATTTTTGCCGAATATTTTCTAAACCGTTCGATAACTTCTGCGTCAAATGTATCGGTAAAATATATTTGCTCCCTTTCCAGCCAACCTTTTATACTATCTAAAAGTTCAGAAGCAGTTGCAGTACTACGAACGGCTTTACGCGCAGCAGATCTAATCTGAGACGCATGTTCAGCAGATAACATCGAGCGAGTTTCTCTAGCTTTGTCCTGGTCTGTAGGCGAGTCCTCATCTGACTCATAAGGAGCAGAAGGAAGAGTATACGGATGTGGACAACGATCTAATAAGAGAGAATCATCTTGGGGTTTGTTAAGAATAGGATACAGAGGTCTACGAACAGCGTATTGGCCATTTACCTGTAAATTACGCTCCCTATCGTCCCTCTCTTTAATTTCTTTAATTTCCCTATTTTTCATTTCCAATGCTTTCGCATGAAGGCTCTTACGTTGTTCTTTTTCAACCAAGGCTTGCTCACGCTTCATTCGCTCAGGCACTTCTTTCTCCCACATGCGCACAAAGTAAAACATATCTTGCCTAGCCTTTCGCTTAAACATTTGTTGCTCCACATACTGAATCTTTTGCAAATCAAATGACCCATGCATAGGCCAACGCAACTCAGGATCCGTACAAGTGTATTTATTCCATAACGTGCTGTACATTATGGAAGAAATACCATACTTAATATACATGTCCCTATTAGGCGTCCCCTCTTGGGGGGCCGGTTGTGCTTCGTCGAGTTTCAAACTGGTACCACTACAAAAGCAACACATCCTACGGAGTGTGCTGGAAACAGGCATGCCAAAAATAGTGCACAATATGCAGTATTATAATCAAAGTAGCGCTTAAGGTACTCAAAAGAAAGAAGTTGGCACAGAAGCTGGAATAGAAAATACAGAGTTTAATAAACCTCATGAGGTGGAACTACATTCACACAGCACTCTTCGGTAATGTATGAAGTAGCACACTGAATGGAAGGAGCTTGGCCCTTTTATACCCACACAGGGGCTCAAATGAAGGCGGTACAAGTACAAAATGCTGGTTTTAGGTACATATAAGGTCATACAGAAAGTGTACAGGCAACAAGTGGGAGGAGCTAACAGTTTGCTAATTCTGGTGGACACATCCTGACAGTTACAGACTACAGCAGCTGCAAGCTCAACTGAGCATGTGCGAAGGTGGAAGATGCTAAATATATCTCGTCTCTAGGCAGATTTCAAGAGCAGTTAACAGAAAGGTACGACAGAGCACATGGCGAGCACATGGCAAACAAAATGGCTGACAGAAATACAAAATGGATTCCACAAAACGGACAAGATAGTCTCTAAATACAGGATGTCTTCTGCTAATGCTTAACCTAATTGCTGCCAAATTACAACAATATAGTATAACATTCTCCTTTTACAGCTGGCAGCCTAACCCGAATAAACAAGTAATAATCCTGTACATTTGTTGATCTCCTTCCCTCAAACCCACCCTAATCTCCTACCTTCTTTTACTCTCTTTCAACATTTCTTCCACCCATCCTCCCTATATAATATGTTCAGACCCAGCCTTCCTTCCTTTTTCTCTCTCTTCCTTATTCCCTTGTTCCTCTCTTCCTTATTGGCCTCCTTAATCCCTCTTACTTCTTTCCTTCCTTCCTACCTTGCTTACCTTCCTGTGTTCCTAACCCTCCTTCCTTTTTACCACTCTTCATTACTCCAACCATCTCTTCCCCCATCCTCGATTCCTCCTTCCCTCAAACTCTTCCTTCCTATTTTCTTCCACTGTCCCATCTGCCTAGCTTCCTCTCTACCGCCCTATCTTTCTTCATTACCTCCTTTCCTCCTTCTTGCCCTTCTTAATCCCTCTCTTCACTCCTTAATCCTATACCCTCACCTTATTTCCTAAACCCTAAATTTCAACTTCACTTATTCCAGTCACTTATATCTTGCCTTTCCACCTTTCACTACGTATTTTCATTGTTCTTCTTGCTTTCTCTCCTATCCTTTATTCCTCTTTCGCTCCCTCACTCCGTCCCTCCCTCCCTTCCTCAAATCCTCACCATCTTTCCTCCCTTCTCATAATTCCTTCCCCCTTTCTTCCCATCCTTCCCTTATCTCTCTATCACCTTGCTCCTTCACTCGTCACCCTCACACAGTTCCACACCACACAATTCAACTCCACACATTTCCATTCCATACCACATAATTCACCAACAAACCCCATAATTCAACTCAACACAATTACATAACACCACATACATACAATCCAAACCACATAATTCCCCAACATAAATCCACTCCACACCACACAATTCCACGCCACACAACTCCTTAACTAACAATTCCAATCCAACTCACATAATTCCACTACACACCACATGCGTACACTCCGAAACACATAGGTAAAAGACATTATCATTTACAATGCCAATAGCTCTAACTCAAGTAAATGCGAAAGCTATTTGGTATGTTGGTCTATTTCTCTTGTACCTTTAAGGGCTCGTGATGTGCACTATAGAATGTATGAGGTCAGGATTGGAATGTTGTATTGGACTAGGTTAAGGAGTGGCAGTTATGCTGGAGTAGATCTTTGGACTGAGCTACCTCCTGGCACTCACCTGTATAGTTTAGCTTTACCTTAATAAAGCTATCTACAATTCCTGCCTGCGTCCCATCATTACAATTGGCGACGATGGAAGAACGGACATGAACCCATATACAAAAGAAGGAAATCGTTTCTTGTAAATTTATCGTATTCCTAAAAAAAAAAAAAAATCGACTAAAAGCCTGGATACCCTCGAACACTTCATCTCCGGTGGAGAGAATTACTGTTGACACGCCGGTATATGGTGGAAAAGGTAACGTTACAAAGATAGACTTACTTGTCTTCTCTAAGTTTGCCCGGACGCATGGTGTCCGTTGGTAATTCCTCCTGGCGGCATTTTTCGAAGGGGGAGCGAGATCCAGCACGGGCTGCACTCAGCTGTAGCGCGAGAAGCGGAAGCTACCAGAGAACACGGGATGATGTCATAATTAGCGGAAAGGTCCTAACTACGCGAGGCCACGTTGCGTGACCTTACGTGGAGGACATTTTGGAATTACCTTTCCTTTAGTTTTCTGTTCCACCGGAGCAACGCGATTGAAGAGAAGATTTCTAATGATAAATCTAAAAGGAGCGACACGCTGAGGAGAAGTTTTACGGTGACTTTATTTTTCTTTTTGTGTTATTCCCTCCTTGTTGACTACATTACTTTTGTGAAATTTATGGTATGTTAGACGTAGAGTGAAATTATTTTTGAGGCAGAACAGTTTTTTTTTTCTTTCTATACAGGTGAGGGAGTCGGGCAGGAGCAAATAGACTTACTACAATTCTGCTAAGAAGTGTTATGTTGAATTGTTTTAAAAAAAAAAAAAGTGGAAGTTTTGTGTGATGGACCAGGGTGACACAAGTGAAGCCAGTGAAAATACAAGTGTAGTAATGGCTCAACAGAATTTTACGATTAATGCCCCTGAACCTTTTTGGGCAACTGGTACAAAGCCGGTTATTAAGTGGATCGAGTGGAAGGAGTATTTTATAAACTATGTCGAAGCGATTGATGAAGGAAAAAAAATGAAGCCAGAACAAAAGAAAAGGATTTTGTTACATTCATTGGGCCCAATTGGTTTAAAAACTCATTCACGCATGAGCAAGGTTGAAGACTCGAATTTGGATGTTTTTGAGAATTGCATTAAGGATATGGATAAGTATTTCGCACCCAAGGTATGCATTGGTGTAACGAGACATAAAATTCTTCCAAAGGAAGCAAACGAAGCAGGAGACTGTTGATGACTGGGTGGACGACTTGAAGAAACTGGCTATTGACTGCAATTTCAGAGACTTACACGATGAACTAATAAGGGACCAACTGGTTATGCATAACAATAATACTACATTACAGGATAGGTTATGGGTGAACGGCGATGCGCCTTTGGATGATGTTTTGGCCATTATGAGAAAAGCAGAAATGTCGGGCAGATGTTCATCTGTGGTAAAGGAAGCAGAAGAGGATAAGAGCGCAAGTGCAGTTTGTAAAATACAGACCACCAACAAACCACAGAGTAGATTTCAACCAAACTCACAGGGGAAGGGTTTGAGTCAACCCTCTAGGTTTCAGAAATTTGATGTGAAAAGGGAGGAACGAAGATGCTATCGCTGTGATAGCAAGGAACACTTAGCATTCAGCAGAAATTGTCCTGCTTTAAGAAAGAAATGCTCAATATGTGGATTATTAGGCCATTTTAGCAAAATGTGTCGAAGGAGAAGCAATGTTAAATACATATGGGATGAGTAGGAAATTGAACAGGTTGAAGATGAAAATGAGTGTGTGAAAAATGTGAGGGGCAATTATGTAATTAATATTTCGGAAGAGTCGTTACAAGGCAAACCTTTGTGTAATATCTCTTTGGGAGGTGTGATTGTGGAGGTGTATGCGGACTCTGGATCTCCCTACACTATTGTCAATGAGGATGTATGGAAGAAGAATTTTGTGGGAAAAAATTGGAGGTCAATTGTATGAGTCGGATATTAATCCCATTGGATTTACAGGCAAGAGGATTGAAATGCTAGGTTACAGATGGCTTACATTCTTGTTTAAGGGGAGGAACACAGGAGGGAAATTGTATGTGTCTAAGGTTGGACCGTCAGTACTGGGGTGGTTTGACCAGAAAATTTGAATATCATCCTAGACCCCAATAATGAGGAAAAAGTGTTGGTTGTGGATGATCAGAGTAAATTGAGTGATGTTTTACGCAAAGAATTTCCAAGAGTGTTTGGTGAAATGTTGGGGAAATTACAAGGTTTTGAGCATAAAATACAATTTAAGACTAGCGCGGTGCCTAAGGTTCACAAGGTAAGACCCATTCCAATGTTGGTCAGAGAGGAAGTAAAGAAAGAGTTGCAGGGTCTGTTAGCGAAGGGGATCATAGAAGAAGTGGAGGCGTCTGAGTGGATTAGTCCTATTGATGTCGCACGTAAACCTAATGGCAAGATCCGGCTATGCATTGATTTACGCCATCTTAATAATAACATTGTTGTGGAGAAATTTCCGTTACCAAAAATTAATGGAATGGTTTCCTTGCTTTATGGTGCTTCATGGTTCTCAACCATAGACCTTTCAGCTGCGTACCACCAGGTGGAGTTAGAACCAGAGTCAAGAAGTCTTACGGCATTCATCACGCCGTTTGGTTGCTATCGGTTCAAACGGATGCCTTTCGGGCTGGCATCAGCTGCCGCTGTCTTCCAGCGACTGATGTACAGGTTGTTAGGGGACATGGAGATGATCTCATTTTTCCAGGATGATATTTTAGTTGCTGCTGACGTGATGTTAAGTTAAGACAGGTTTTAAAGGTGTTGGAGAAAGCTGGGCTTACGGTTGAGTTGTCAAAATGTAAATTTAGTCAGAGAAACGTATCTTATTTAGGTCACATCATTAGCGAGGAAGGGGTTAGGCCCAAGCCAGAATTGATTGAGAACATCGTGAATTCAGGAGCACCTTGTACCAAAGAAGAGGTGAGGGCATTCCTTGGGATGGCGGAGTATTGTGCGAAATTTGTGAGCAATTTTGCATCTAAGACATTTAACATAAGGAATTTACTGAAAGAGAATGTAAAGTTTGACTGGACAAAGAGTTGTCAAGATGAATTTGATAGGATCAAAGATGATTTACAACATGTCAATGCCTTAGCTAGTTTTGACCCTAATGCTGAATGTTTGTTGACAACTGATGCCAGTGATAAGGGTCTGGGGGCTGTGTTAGCACAAGTGGATGGACAGGGGAAAGAAAGGATAATTTTATTTGCTTCCAGAGCACTTTCACCTGCAGAAGTAAGGTACCCTATCATTGAGAGGGAGGCGTTAGCGTGTGCATGGGCGTTGGAGCACTTCAGAGCTTTTGTTTGGGGCAAACCTGTGGTCATTCGCACGGATCACCGACCATTGGTGAAGATTTTGTCATCTGAGGGGATTTCTGGAGCTTCAGCAAGAATGGCCAGGTTATCCATGCGCATGAGAGAGTATATATACAAGATGATTTACTTACCAGGCAGGGACAATCTAGTTGCAGATTGTTTGTCTAGGTTGCCTTCTCCACTTGAAGAGTGTGCGGATGACCCATGGGGCGCTTTTAATGTAGCTCTGGTGCATGATTCGGGAGCTCCTGCCATTAGCAATGAAGAGTGGTTAGTGGAGCAAGAGAAGGATGTGGAACTCAAGAAAGTTCTAGAATATATTTGTAGGGGGTGGCCTAGAAGATGTTTCAGGGAAGATGGTTTAAAAGCCTTTTGGGAGGTCAGAATGGAATTATCTCTTGAAAAGAATGTACTTTTTAGAGGTGATAGAGTCATTCCCCCTGCCTCATTGAGACAAAAGATTTTGGAGTTATGCCATGAAGGACATTTTGGAATTGGTAGGAACAAAGTGATCGTTAAGAACATGTTTTGGTGGCCAGGAGTTGATAAGGATACGGAGAAATTCGTAAGGAATTGTAAAGTTTGTTGTTCCGCTTACAAGACTCTCAGAACTCTGAAACCAAGCATGAGTGATGGATTGATCCCTGGTCTTCCATGGGATACCATCGCTGTTGATATTATTGGAACTTTGGGTGTCATGAATGAATTTGGATTGGTTGCTATAGACTTATTTACTAAGTGGCCTATTGTGAGGTTTGTTGATAAAGCGGACACCTCTTCTGTTTTGAAATTTTTGGATAAGATTTTTATCATGGAGGGCTGCCAAATTGTATTCTCACAGACAATGGCGTTCAGTTTCTGTCGCATATGGCTGAGGATTATTTTCGGAAATGTGGTGTTAAGCATAAAAATTCTGCTTTGTACAATCCTAGTGGTAACGGCACTGTCGAGAGATTTAATAGAGTGATCAAGGGGGTGATTCAGGCTGCCATTAACAAGGGATTGGATTGGAAAGTTCAGGTGCAGAAAGCGGTGTGGTCTTACAGAACTACGTCACAGACTGGCGTTGGTCTCTCCCGATTCGTCATGATGAGAGGAAGGTTGCCAAGAAGCAAGGTTAACCCTGGGTGGTTAGTGGAAGGGAAAGTGACTCAGTGGTCTCCTACTAAAGTTAAAAGAGACCTGGAGTTGCTCCATGCTAAGAGCAAGAAATTTTATGATGTTCATCATGGTAGGAAAGATATACATATTACTGAGGGAGACTGGGTGCGTGTGAGGAAGCCTGGGAAGGTACCGAAGGGGGAGAGTTGTTTTGATCCACCAAAACAGGTTAAGGAAGTTTTGAGAAATGCTGTAAGACTGAGTGATGGGAGAGTGTGGAACATGAAAAGTATTGCTATTAATCCTGAACAAAGCAATATGGAAGGTGCTGAGGTGGGTTGTGAACGGAATGGTTATGATTGGATTGAAGATCATTTTGAGAATAGTTGTTTGCAATCCCAACTTGCGGATGTGGAAAACAACAGCAATGGTGTCTTGGTGGACTCTTCTGTTGTCAGTTTGTCCGTTGGTGAGAAGGGGGGAAGGGCTGCTGGTAGTGATGTTATTTCTGATTCAGACGCTAACAGTGGCAGGGGTGGTTCCGCCACTGTGGGAAGGGAGCATGGGAAAAGAACTTGTGTTTTACCTTCATGGCTTAAGAACTATGTTACTTAATGTAATTGTGGGTGATCAGTTCATTTCATTTGTTTTTTTTTAATTTATTTTCTTTTTATTTTATATTTCTTACTTCTTTTGATTAGGGGGGGGGTGTGTTATGTTGTTCTATTTCTCTTGTACCTTTAAGGGCTCGTGATGTGCACTATAGAATGTATGAGGTCAGGATTGGAATGTTGTATTGGACTAGGTTAAGGAGTGGCAGTTATGCTGGAGTAGATCTTTGGACTGAGCTACCTCCTGGCACTCACCTGTATAGTTTAGCTTTACCTTAATAAAGCTATCTACAATTCCTGCCTGCGTCCCATCATTACACTATTGCATTCCTTTTTTGGATCATGCGTCTCTGGGGAGAGGATGTGGTCTCACGGCTAGTCTGCTGACTTTGGAGCTGGTAAACCAAGGTTTGAGCCTCGGGATTGACTCCACATCCAGTGATTCTGGGCAAATCACTTAATCGACCCCTGCCTACCAAAAAAATATGAATGTGTCCTTGTGTAACATAACTCGTGCTCATGTAAAGCACTCAAATACCTTCGGGTTGCGTTCGAGCTATATAAATCCGCACAAAAAAGAAATACTATTCACATGTTAATGTATACATGTGCCTACAAAATAATGTGGTCAGTCTTCTTTAATATAATTTTTCAACATGCAACACAGCAGCCACACTTATCTATGACATTGCTCAAAAACAAAGGCAAACCCAAAACCTCTGGCTAACCACTTATAAGGTCCCAAAGGCGAGACCTATTGGCTATGCCAATGCTTGTTATCCAATTGCCAGTGCAGTACTTTGAAACCACTACACGGCACATGTTTGAGGTGCTCATACAGATTTGCATTTTGTAATAGATTGGTCCTGGATAATTTGTGGTCTCATAATAGATTTAATAAAACTACTGTCTAGGGCAGCAGCATTATCTCCCACCAGGAATTGACAAATTGCCTGGCCTAGGAAGCTAGTGTCCCGGTGATCAGAAATGTACGAGCACAGACCCTTCTTATAGTTAGGCCACACCGGGTGTGGAGTTGGGCATTGTGTTTATTTTATCTCCTTGTTTACTGAAAAACTGGCCACCTAAGATATCACAGGGGCCCTTATTTTCTTCAACGTGCGATGGTTATTTTTGTGTTCCAAATGTCTCTTTAATCGCTGTTAAATTATAGTCCTGTTTCTATGCGCACGGTACGACCCAGGTCGAACGAATAGAACTACCGTACGAATTGCTTTCACTGTGTCTAACACACGGATGACATCGCTATCGCTTCCCTTTTGGTACACCATTCAGAGAGAAACGTTAGCCTCTAGTTCACCAAAACTCCGTTGTTGACTCCTTAAACCCCATCAATCCATTGCATGTACACATTCCTATATAAAGAGCATTGGTGGAGTCTTTCTTCAGTCTCTATGGTCGCTCGGAGCATGGCTCGTGTACCGAACAATAACGTCCGCCCGACGCATTTCCGGTGGGGGTGAGTAACAGAGGTTCTGGTTGCCTTATTACATTCTTCGTATCCGACCCTCCTGGAACCTCTGAGCACCAGTGTACACGTTTCCGGCCGGACCAATGTGAAGTTGGAAGGGAACCTGGGCTTACAGAATAGCATCCGATATGTACTTTACTGTGCGGACGGACTTCCAAACCCGGCTTTCCCACTTTAAACCCTAATCTAACTGCAAATGTATCTCTGTTTCCTTATTTGTCAAAATGTCGGATTCTTGGAAACAGTCGAGCACCAGAACTAAGCACCGCACCAAAAAATTGAAAAGTTGATATTTGTACGTTATTGGGTGCCCTCCCTCTCAGCCTATTTCCGCGTATCCGGCCCTATGAAATGTCCCCTAAGTCTCCAAATATTTCGTCTTCCTTTTATAACCTCTTATAGGGTGATCGTTTGCTCCTATTCAGCGTACATCACTTCCCTTTATCAAACCAGTTTGTGACCACTAATTTATGTGATATGTTTTACCTATTTAGAGTGCTCCATAACAACCTATATTTAACCACCGAGTGCTCTTTGCTGTGAAGTTTCTTGGTGTGCGCCCTCCTGTCTCAATTCGAGATGTCCACCCTCTGTGACTCCTCTGCTTCGGTCCTCATGCAGCAACCGCCGGCCGCACCGGTACATGGCGCAAGCACCCCGCTAAGGTAGGGCTGGCATCAACAAACCTGCTTCCTTTGTAGATGGCCCCAGTGATAAGTAAAGTCGGTTTGTGTACCGTTATTAAACAGTGACAGCTGTCAGACAACGACAGTAAATAAGTAAGGCTCCTGTTTCTCTTCTCGAGAAAGAACTGCTTTTATTGCTTTGTAGTGTTATCTGTATAGCTCTTCGAAGCCCTAACAACGGGCATTTGCGACTAATAACTTGCTACTTCTGGGGAGTATTGGGTGGAAAAGCGTGCTCTGCTCGTGACCCATTTTTGGAATGTTTCCGTGTGTTTCGATATCGTGATTGAAGCCCTGCGCTTTGGTGTGTTTTGAGGCGAAAAGGAGCGAACGTAGGACTCACAGGCTTGTGAGAGTTGGGACATGAATAGAGAGAAATTGTAGCATGTTGTGTGGCCGGCGTGGTAAGTATTTTGTGTGCGTGTATATATACACCATAGGGGCTGCTTCCAGGCTGTGTCGGGGAGCATATAGCTGCGCATAAGCTTTGAGTTGATTAGTGAGATACGGCTGTACAAGTGGTGGGGCCAACCAGTCTTATGGTAACTCGTGCCAGTATTTCTTGGGCATGATCCCGAGTCTTGTGCCGTCCTCTGCCAACGCTTCCATTAACAGCAGATCGTTATTTTCTCTCCCCTTTGGACTATCTTGGGAAGAGCCAACACATCACTGTTTTGTTTGAATTATTCTACCCGTTCTTCACGGACGTAAATTGCCATCCTGGGTTTAAACAGGACAGAAGTCTTCCAGCAGCGATTCTCCCCTTGCATTTAATACAGCCATATGCCTCTGTCACAGGCAGCCCAGGAACTATACCCAGATGACAGCTCAATGCGGTCACAGTGCCTGAGAATCTGGCCTGAGTCCACCTGAGCCTTCTCTGTGCCTGCTTCGAAATAGTTTCAGTATGCTGTTAAAGACTGACTTCACTTATACTTTCCGTTGCCTCTCTTTAAAAAAAATGCCCTATTGGACCTATCTTGGATGATAATAATAATAATAGTTTATTTTTCAGTTAATTAAAACCATAACAATATTACATACACAATTAAAAAAAAAAATCCCCCAAAATTACATTATTGTATTCTTAAAACATCATAAGATATACACAATTGTTAAAATATTCTCCTGCATGTCTCATTAAGATATATTTGCTTTCAGTTCTTGTTCATGAATGCGTAAAAACTTTATCAATTTGCAATTTATTTGGGAGTCGGTTGAGTTGAGTCCTCTTATAATAGCGGTTCTACACAATTTTATTCATCTGTCCAAGAATGCTCTCCGTAGAAAGTAATTTGCGCTGGTTGCAATATCTTGCAATAGCATACAAGATGAACTAAATCTTCCTTTTTATTGCCACAAAGCCCGCATTTTTGGTTCTCCATATGCTTCCATTTCGGGGCGTCCGCAAGAGTGGGGAACTTTCCAAACCGTAATGCTATTAATTGTCTTTTTACATGAATAGAAAAAGTGGAGTACAAACAGGCTGCTTGTTTCAATATTTTATAGCTATTGATCACTGTCCAAGAATGAGATCTTTTAGAAAATATGCCTCTATCAACCAGCAACGAATGGAACTTTGTGGCTTTGTTTAGTGCTAACTTAAATGTTGTATAGGGCATATTTTTAGTACAGTGATCAGTAGTACAAGTAACCTGTAGCGCGTGTTCCAAGAAATTATAGGCTGGCACGTTTTTTCCCTGTTCCAATTCCAGCCATTAAGATTTGTTGAAACTATTTTCCTCCACATTTTGTTTTATCTGATACCACACCTTTATGTACCTGTAGAGTCTTCCCAATGTTTCGTTCAATAGCCCAAATTCTAGGCGCATTTGCACTGGTGAGGCAGTCTTGGGGAGCTGTAGAACCTTTTTATAAATACTAGTTATTAGCTTGTTTAGAGTTTCTGAGTCCTTCCCATGCAGAGCGGCACTGGCGTATGATAGTGTTGGCAGTACGTTAGCAGAAATAGTCATCAGTAGCGGTCTTAATGAAGGTTCCATTTTTGGAAAAATTAACAAGTTGCACCGGGTTCCGTGCATGAAATTATAAAACAAACCATACGTTGAACACTTCTAATTATAAATAATATTAAACAAGAAAATAGAAAAATATTCTTTTTATTTAATACTCTTTTTTTATAAGCTTTTGCTTATTTAAAAATTATACATTTATATCTTATATCGTCTGATAATAAATCTCATGTATATCTTTCAGCAACATCAGGTCAATTAATCCTAATTACATCAAAATTGTTTTATCTTATAAATCATTGACAATATAAAGATGGAAGTGTTATAGTTGCGATGATCTATGGTGATGGTACACAGAACCAATCAACGCGTTTCGGCTACTGCCTTCTTCAGGAGTTCTCTATGATTCTGGTTTGACGGAGGGGATCACATGTCAGGTGGTGATTTGCAGTACATGTTCCATAATCTTTAGAATAACACTCTTCTTGGAGGTCAATTTCAATTTTGCAGATCCCGTAATCCGGATATGTGTCAGCCCGTCTTTGCGCTGCACGCTTGTCTTAATGAAGGTTCCTCCAGTTCCTTTGCAAGTGCTTTAAGGGCAAATGTTAGAGCCCCTGCTCGCTGCGTCTGATATTTTTTCTGGTCTCAAAATGATAACTTATCTACATAAAATCCCAAATACTTGTAGCATGATACTTTATCTAATAAGTTGCCTTTTAGCCTGATGTTATGATCAGAGGCTATTAGGTTTGTAATGAGCATTGATTTAGTTTTAGATAAATTGAGTTCCAATTTATTTACAGCCAGAAATTCAGAGAGTTCGTTTATTAGTCTTGTCAAACCCACCTTAGTTAAGCTCAATAGAACAATATCGCCTGTGTACGCAAGATGCGACAATTGTAGTTTGCCCAGCTTCGGTGAATGTGAGTTAATACCATCAAGCTTTCCAGATAGGTTGAGATGAATAAATTAAATAGGTGCTGGGCCAACACGCACCCCTTTTTTGGACCCATGGTGGTATACACCTTTCTGGAAATTCTACCTACATTCCCAAGATTCACACAAACCCAGGTATCTGTATAAAACAGCAGTAGACCGCTAAGTATTCTCTCCAGTATATTCCAGGATTTCAATTTAGTCCATTTTAGTTTCCAGTCTACGCTGTCAAAAGCAGCTTTTAAATCTATATATACAGGACAGATGTAGGTCCTGTTTCTTGTTTTTTACATTTTTCAGCAATCAGCGAAATTGACAGGATATTTGAAATAGTTTCAATGCCATTTCTAAATCCTGTTTGGTTTTTTGGAATTAAATTTCATTCTCTTGACCAGTCAACCAGATCTTTAAGGATAAGTGAGGCAAAATACTTAGCTTCGACGTCCTGTAAGGCAATTAGCCTATAATTTGTATTATTGGATCTGTCTCTTCCTTTGTAAATAGGGGTTATGATTGATCCCTGCCAACTATCTGGAACTAGATTATTAATTTCTACATCAGTGTAAAGTTTTTCTAAATGCAAGCTCCAATACCCCGAATCATATTTAGAAGTGGCTTGCGGAATGCCATTCGGGCCATGAGCTTCATCACTTTTACCTTTTGTTTATTATATTTATTATTTCCTCTGCTGTGTAGAATGACTGATTTATCTGTGGAATCAATTCATGCTCAGTTGTCTGTGTCACAGTCAAGTGATTGTCAATCGTCTGATTCTTGAAGTTGTTTCTGTTTAAATTTCTCCCTGAGAAAATAAACCCATTCCTGCTCTTGTATATTCGATGTTAATACATTTCGAGGTCTTGCCAAGTTATTTATTGTCTGCCAGAATTTGTTCGAGTTTGAATGTCTTACGTTGTAAAGTAGTTTGGCCCATAAACTCTCTGCTTTCACTTTTTTAAATTCCCACATTCTCTTTTTAAATTGTTTTCTCAGTTGTTGAAATGTTTCCCATATTATCCCCTCGGATTTGTCTAAGCGCATATTCATTTGTGCTCTTCTTAGTTCTCTCTTTAGCATTTATAGATCATTTGGACCTTTCTTGGATTCACACAGCTTATGCAGTAAAAAAAATGTAAATCTGGACAAAATGTATGGGCTTGTTTATTTGTACAAGTGCCGTCTAATAGTCCTGCAGGACTCGCCCTACAGGAAGTTGTCCTTTTCTGGAAAGTCATGATATGTTTAATTTCACCTTTTTACTCTTCTTTTTTTCATTGATTTCATTTCTTTTTTCTGTCTGCAGTCCTCAGGAGCTTGGCCAAGAGATAAAGGCTTTCCTCAGCGGCGTGGACCCGGCTCTTGGAACTAAACTCACCATCAAGGAGCATGCCCGAAGCGCCATTGTGCTGTTGCGCAACCTGCCGCCGGCCCGCAGTGCTGTGCTGGAGCATCTGTGCAACGTCTTCGATGAGTACGTGGGCAACTACCTGGTGGAGCTGGAGAGTGACATGGGCCACCGTCACACAATGCCGAACCTCGATGACGTGGTCCAAGAGGTGCAGAACGTGCTGTCGGACTTTGTGCGCATGAACCCAAAAGCATGGGCACCCGTTGTGTCGGCCTGGTCCATTGATCTGATGGGCAAGCTGAGCAGCTCCTATGCCGGCCGGCACGGTGTCCCTCATGCCAGTAGTCTGAATGAACTGCTGCAGCTGTGGATGTCTTGCAAGGCCACGCGCACTCTCATGGACATCTACACGCAGTGCCTGTCCTCCATGATCAGCAGCTGCCCCGACGCCTGCGTGGATGCCCTGCTCGACACCTCGGTCCAGCATTCGCCGCACTTTGACTGGGTAGTCGCCCACATAGGCTCGTCATTCCCCAACACCATAATCAGTCGTGTCCTCTCCTGTGGCCTAAAGGACTTCTGCGCTCATGGCGCTACCACGGTGGACATGCTTTTCCCTTCAGCTGCAGACCGGCGCATTCCCAAGATAGCATCTGTGGTGGGGATCCTGGGCCACCTGGCGCCCCGACACTCGGAGAGCATCAAGCAGGAGCTGCTGAAGATGTTCCACAACAGCCTGGGCCCTGCCAGGGATCAGCTGCAGAAGGCCACCGTGCCCTTCCTGCTGCAGCTTGCAGTCATGTCCCCCATGCTGCTCAGCACCATCTCGGCTGAACTGGTGGACTCTCTGAAGCCCGCAGTCCTTAACCAGCTGCACCAGCACTTTACCACTCTGCCCCGGGAGGATGTGGAGAACATGGTGAGCCTCATGGTCCATCTCATCTGCCAGATGGCTAGTGGGGCCTACCGCATCCTCCAGTTCCTGGTCAACACGGCCATGCCGGCCTCAGTCATCACCCCGCCGGGCCTGGCGGTCCACGATGCTGTGCGGGAGGCCTGCGACCGCATCATCCAGCTGCTGCTTCTCAATCTGCAGAAGTTGGTTTACAACCGCAGCCAGCCCAACCTGTCTGACCCGGCCCCTCGGCCCGTACCATTTCTAGACGAGCTGAAGGGCCACATCCGGGACCTGTGCGTGGAGACCCTGAGACTGGAACGCAAGCGCTTCCTGTGGCAGCACCAGCTTCTGGGGTTGCTCTCCGTCTACTGGAGCCCCAGTTGTGCCACCGACGCTCTCTTCTACATGTTGACATTAGCCAAAAGTCAAGAGGAACTGAGCCTGGCCGCCCAGCTGTATGCAGTGTTGATGTCCTCCATGAAAGACCTCCTGCCCGCCACCATCAAGATGTGTGTCTGCCAGATACACGCTGGCACCATCTCCGAGCAGCACATGGTGCAGCTCTTCAACAACCTGGCACTTATCATGCAGTCGGAGCGGCAGGAGCACGAAGGGGCTGCCGCCATGAGCAGCCAGGTGGCCACTGTGGTCTCCTCCTACCTGTACGACTTTGGGCAGCTCCTCCTCCACAGCAACACCGAGGTTTCCGAAGCTGCCGCCCTGCTGCTGTCTGTCTGCCCGATGCCCAAAGCTATCCTGCCTGCGCATCTGATGGTCATCGTGCGGGCCGCCGTCCACCTGTTCTTCTCAGCGCTACACCGGAAGTGCGAGACTGCCACGAGCCACACAGGTAAGCTGCTCCTGCGGCTGTGCAGCATCTCATCTGCAAGCATGAAGGCCATCCTGCAGCAGCTGGTGGAAGGGGCCCTTCACAGGGGCAACAACGGGCTCTTCGGGGGCAGCACGGAGCCCTGGACAGCCGAGGAGGCCTCATTGGAGGACAGTAACAAGACGTCTCTGCTAGACATCAACCAAAGGTTTGGGACAGCCGTCAACTTCTCGGGGAGCATCTGGGCAGTCTTCCACGCTGGAATCATTGGGCGGGGTCTAAAGCCACCACACGTTGACAATGCCCTGTCATACGAGGAAGTCGTCCAGAACGTGCAGCACTTCATGAGCCTTCTCATGCGCTGCTGCAGTGGGAGCAAGTGCCAGGCCGACCTGGGGCAGCCGCAGCCGCACATGGTGGTGGTGAACCCAGAAGCCGCCAAGACTGTCGCAGTGGTGCTTGTCGAAAACGTGTGCCCCGACGTGACCAACAGTGAGCTGGCCTGGCCCCCCGAGGAGCACACCCGCAACACGGTGGAGCGCGACATCCACATCTTCAAGCGGTTCCGGGAAAGCCCACTTCTCTTCGAGCTCATGCATTTCGTCGCCCTTGGCCGGCCAGCGTTGTGTTACTGTTCCGTGCTGCTGCGAGGGCTGCTGGCCACCCTGATGGGGCACTGGGAGGGATTCCGGCACAACGACACCACGAGCTCTCCCTGGCACTTGCAGGCGTCCTGTGCCCTCGTGGCCTGCATGGGGGAAGGCTACTTGCTACCTCCAGTGCTGAGCAACATGCACGAGATCTTCGACCGCCTCACCCCCTTCGAGGTGCACCTCCTGCTGCTCAGCCTCTGGGAGTATATGAAGGACAACAGCCCCCTTCCCCAGAAGTTCACCTTCCACGCAGAGAAGGGCCTCTTTTTTCGGGACTTCGCCCGGGATGGCGAGATCGGAAAGTATGTGTGTCCCCTGCACAGTGTTCTCCACAAAAACATCGACAAATTGGGCCTGCTCTCTGGTCGGTTTCAGACATAACCTTTGTTGACATGGGAGTAACTTTACTTGTCTGAACCAATATTTAATATCAGAAATTTTTGACGTACAAACCCTTCCTATCGAAGACTGGTCTTTCCCATTTGCCCACAGAAGACCTTTTGGTGGCTACACAGACCTGTGAAGAAAATATTTCTGGTGTGCGGGGGAGAGCATTACGGATGGGACCAGTTTCTGTTGTTTATTGGGGGGTGGGTGCATTGGATTTAAGAGTTGGGGCCTAAGAGAGGGCCTTTAAGACACCAGCCAACTTGCTTATGTAAAAAAATCACTCAACTGGTGTATCTTGATAATATTCTACTGTAGCCTGCACAATGATTGCCTCATAACCACTCCCCAAATTACCTTTGCTTCTGACTATGGGTTGCGTCATGGGAAATGTTAAAGTGCTAATGGTGTTTCACCAGATCAGGCCTTGCCCTACATGGCATTTGAATGGATTGAAAGGTCGGGACTAAGTCCATGTATGAATAGCTCAAATTTGTGTTTTCATTCTGGGACATGTGTATATACACGTATATATATTATTATGGGGGGGGTGCAATCTGTCAAAAGATCTCAGAATACTAGCACAACCCTGGAGTAAGTGAGATATCCAGGCATGGAACTGAGAAACTTGAGAGCTGTGAAAGAGGTAAAATCTCACACCGATAGGTATTTCAGATAGTGAACACCTACAACTGTAGAACCTCCCAACAACATATGCCATTGTTCCTTTGGGAGAGAAGCTGTGATCGAGAGCATTGGTTGAACTGACCGCGGGTACTACATGGGTATTGTTAAGAAAACAGATCTTCTGTGCCTTGCAGGCTGTTGGTCCAAACCGTGCGGCCCTATGCCCTTCCCAATATGAGACATTTGCAAGTTGTTTAGACCTACTTGAGGCTACTTAAAGTGCCTTGTCTCCGTTTTTAGGGAGCCCTAGCCTAATATGTACCAGATGTGGCCACTGAACGTGGAGACCAGGCTGTACTTTTTATTGTTGTGGGGTGGGGGGCATTTGCCTTTCTTTTTGATGGTCATCCATGATGGCACACGTGCCAAAGGAGTGAGTTTGGACTTTTCTCACATGCAACAAACCAGGGTTGAGGATTCATGTTACAGTTATGTTTTATACACTAGTAGTATTTTCACACATCCTATGAACAAAAAAGAAGCTTTCTGTGCCTGACTGTGTTGGGAGTAGGAGCCAGAGGGAATCCTATCTAGCCAGCTTTGTTCACCCCCTGTTCTTTACTGAATAAAGGTTGTTTATGTATATCGCTTTATGTACTTCTAAAATGACATTGAATTTTGTGACCTATATGGTTGTATTATCTTTCCGTACATCATGTGTAAATATGACTCTGCCTTTAATATCAACGTTCAAATGCCGTTGTAAATGAAGAAACAAATTACTTATCTTCTATACCACAGCTTAAAGTCACGGGCAATTACACGAGTGGCTCGGGGCACTGACCGGGTTAGTTTTTTAACGTTCCTTCGTGTTCTGTATAGGTAGACATGCTTTTGCGTGATTAGGTCGAGCGACCTATCTCAATGCGCATGCGCATTGAGAGCGGGAGCTCGATCTATTGCGGCTTAAACAGAGCTTACCGAGATCAGGCGATTCCCAGGCGATTTCTTCCAGTGCACGTGAAAGCGCGTGCACAATGCCACCAGCCGCTTGCCTCGCATTACCACATCAAAGGCAAGGCGGCCTCGTCTCAGGCCCCTGCTGCTTCACACCCTCATGCCGCTCTCCCCGCTCCGCCCCCTCCCCTGCCCGCCGTGTCGCATTTCACTTTGACGGCCGCAGGCCGTCTCTGCACTCTACAAGAGTATATGTGTGCAGGCTGTCTTCTCCCCTCCTGCTATACCTCCCTAATTTATTTTATTATTTGTTTCCTGCTTATGTCTTCAGTGTTGGTGTCCGTCACCGCTTGCAGTTCACTTAATCACCCTTGCCTTGCCGACCCACCACCACCTCCCGCCCATCGCTGGTTGTTATTATTTGTTTTCTGCTTGTGTTTTCGGTGCGCCCCTTTCACCGTCTGTGCATCACTTGAATGTAATTACCTTTCGGCCCAATCCTTCCCATTGTGCTTACTCACTTCAGTACAAGTTGGCCGAATCTTGGGAGTTTACATACTTCCTCATAAGTTCCACTCTGCATCATTGAATTTCGACATAATATTCTTACCGATTACACAGAATGCTAAATGGCTCTTTCACAGCATGCTAATGCTTTGTTTTTACATTGATTCTTCTAGTAAATCTTACAGAGTTATTACTTCGGTTTCTTTTGCTCTAACTCTAATTATTATTAAAAAATGGCCAGACCTGGAAAGACACTACCTAGTTCTTATTCCCCAGGAAGTCCTTGTCTAGCTGTAAGAGATCCCGTAAATGCAAGAGGTTGGTGACTGCGTCCTGCTCCGTTGCTCCAGACCCCACACCACTGTTTGAAGTTTGGCTTACCGGTATCATACTTGGTTTTTGTGGGCTGCATTATGTGTTCACTTTTATTCTATCTAACCCAATGCGAGTCTTTTCTTTATGCCAATATTTGCACCAACTAGGTAGGAGCTTACCAAGGACTCCCTACAGCATTTGTTTACTTATTCTTGTTGCTTTTTTGCAAGCACTCTACAAGAGTATATGTGTGCGGGCTGTCTTCTCCCCTTCTGCTATACCTCCCTACGTGCCCCCCTGCACATTGGTGCAGTAGATCACTTTTACAAGAGCACTGGATTACATTTCACAAGGTCAAATTCACTTTTTCAGATACAGGCAGGTCTTAAGTTACATTTTGAATGGGAATCATCCTTTCTGTTGCAGTGCAAAATGTTGCGTCTGGAGATGTTTAGTCACTGATTAAGAAATACTAAGCCTTTGGAGACAGAAGGAATTATAGCCTGAAGTCACTGAACATAGCATGCAACTTTGTGTCACAACAAGAACAAAAGCTTGTTTTTTATTGAAGTTCAGAATCAGCTCAGCATAATTGTTAACACAAATGACATGTATTGCAAGTGTTTGCGGATATTGTGCACACTGAAAGCGTTTTATTGGCTGGCTTTTGGGTTCTGGTTTAAACAGACGGCTGACTGACTGAGAGCCAGCTCTCAGCTAGCTACCTACCTTACTTGTTATTTTTATGTCTTTTCATTCGCTTTTACGATTTCTCTCCAGCCCCCACGTGCTCCATTTTTATTCCTCTTTCCTTCTTTCTGCCTTGCTGTCCCCTCCCTTCTTCTCCCACTAACACCTCATATTTCTTTATTTTCTCTCCTCCTCTCAGCATTCTGCCTTCCACTAACTTCTGTTGTTCTCTGTCTCTCTTACTAACGTCCCTTTAGACCCCTTTACATGCTCCCCTCTCTCCTTCGTTCGCCTTGTCATTGCATTTTCTTCTCTATCCCATCGTCTCATTCTGTCACTTCTCTGCTCTCCTGTTCCTCCTCCTCTCCTCACCCTAGATCTTTGTTCTGTGCCCCTGCTTCTCACGTCCCTTCTCTCCCACACTTTCGGTTCAGTTTAATAATGCTTTATTGTTGCCGCTGATGGGGTTTCAAGTGTAACCAAAACTTTACTGCTCCCGGTCTAATTTACACTGTGCAAGGCCCACTTTTGCTGTCCTTTCTATGCTACCCCACACACGCAACCCCCCACACACAACCCCCCCACACACAGACAAACCCACACACACACACAACCCCCTACCCACACACACAACCCCCTACCCACACACACAACCCCACACGCACACAATCCCACACGCACACAACCCCACACACACACCTGTGCTTTCTATGCTACCCCACACACAACCCCCCACACACACACAACCCCACACACACACACAACCCCACACACACACACAACCCCACACACACACACACAACCCCACACACACACACATTCCCCCCCACACACACATTCCCCCCACACACACAACCCCACACACACAACCCCACACACACAACCCACACACACACAACCCCACTCACAACCCCACACCCACACAACCCCACACACACAACCCCACACACACAACCCCACACACACAACCCACACACACACAACCCACACACACACAACCCACACACACACAACCCCACTCACAACCCCACACCCACACAACCCCACTCACAACCCCACACCCACACAACCCCACACACACAAACCCCACACACATAACCCCCCACACACACAACCCCCCACACACAACCCCTCACACACACACAACCCCACACACACAACCCCACACACACCCAACCACACACACACAGCCACACACCAGGATAGCCAAACATAGCATAGCAAAACAAAACAAAACATAGCATAACAAAACACAACAAAAAATAGCATAGCATAACAAAACATAGATTAACAAAACATAGCATATCATCACAAAACATAGCATAGTAAAGCATAACAAAACATAGCATAGCATAACAAAACACAACAAAACATAGCATAGCATCACACAACATAGCATCACAAAACAAAGCATAACAAAACATAGCATAGCATAACAAAACAGCATAGCATCACAAAGCATAGAATAACAAAACAAAACCTAGCATAACAAACATAGCATAGCAAAACACAACAAATCATAGCATAGCATAACAAAACACAACAAAACATAGCATAGCATAGCATAACAAAACAGCATAACAAAACATAGCATAACAAAACATAGTATAACAAAACATAGCATAACAACATAAAGCAAAGCATAACACAACAAAACATAGCATAACATAATACATAGCATAACAAAACATAGCATAGCATAACAAAACAAAGCATAGGATAGCAAAAAAACATATCAAAACATAGCATAGCATAACAAAACACAACAACACATAGCATAACAAAACATAGCAAAACACAACAAAACATAGCAAAGCATAACAAAACACAACACAACATATCGTAGCAAAACATAGCATCCAAACACAACATAGCATAGCATAGCAAAACAAAGCATAACAAAACATAGCATAGCAAAACAAAACACAGCATAATAAAACACAACACAACAATGCATAGCATAACAAAACAAAGTATATCATAACAAAACATAGCATAACAAAACACAGCAAAGCATATCATAACAAATCAAAGCATAGGATAGCAAAACATAGCATAACAAAACACAACAACACATAGCATAACATAACACAACACAACAAAACATAGCATAGCAAAACAAAACATATAGCATAGCAAAACATAGCATAGCATAACAAAGCATAGCATAACAAAACATAGCATAACAAAACATAGCATATCAAAACAAAGCATAGCATAATAAAACACAACAAAACATAGCAGAGCATAACAAAACATAGCATAGCATAACAAAGCATAGAATAGCAAAACACAGCAAAACATAGCATAACAAAGCATAGCATAACAAAACACAGCAAAACATAGCATAACAAAGCATAGCATAACAAAACAAAGCATAGGATAGCAAAACAAAACATAGCATAGCATAACAAAATAAAACATAGCATAGCAGAACACATCAAAGCATAGCATAACAAAACATAGCATAGCATAATAAAGCATAGCATAACAAAACAAAACAAACCATAGCATAGCATAACAAAACGCAACAAAACATAGCCTTGCATAGCATAACATAGCATAGCATAGCATAAGAAAACATAGCATTAAGTTTGATAAACTCATAGTAGTGGGCCTGCTAACTTTAACGGGAAGTGACTGTAAGCAACTCCGTCAACCCAGAAGCAGTCACTCGGTCACCTTTGCTCTTGTATTGCAGTGCTTCGTTTATTAAACGATTCAAAGAGGTGAGCAACCCAGTTACACCCTTGAGGGCTTGGGTAATTTAAATGAAAAGGTAAGGAGGCCTTCAAGGGATATATTTCAGGAAAACAATCACTTATTTAATGTCACTTGTGGAGAAGTTAATTCACCAAATGTGTAAATCATATAATCAAAATTTAAATCACATTGAAACATATAAACATATAAACAACAAAACACAGAGGTGTATATAAAAAGAATTTTATCAAAAAGTTCATTAAATCAGCAATAAATCAAAGAAAGCAGGTAAGGAAATGCTGGTAAAAATGACGTAATAGTACAAAAATCAATACCACAGCAAAACCTAAAAAGAACATCTATCTCAGAAACAACGTGAATCAAACACTGTAGAGATAAGATGCAGGTCGACGTTTCGGTCTCTTTACAATAATAAATACCCGGGTGGAGGCCTATATATAGAGCATGACCGTCCCACTCGGCTCTTCCCGTGTTTCTAGTCAAATTAAGTTTGACCGCGTTTCATACTGCAGCTCTCCATGCAAAAAAGTGACCTAGCTGGTTGATGCTACCAGTTGGATATCTGTTTCAACTGAAAAGACTACGTGTTCGTGGACACAGATATTGCGCAAAAGGAAAAGTTTAGATTTCTGCTTTTTACATCACGGAGCATCCATTTCGGTGCGCCTTCAGCCAGCTTTAACTGACTGACCACTACATTCTCAGCGCTCTAGCCTGGGCGACGGTCATGCTCTATATATAGGCCTCCACCCGGGTAAAGCCACATAACCTCTTCTGAGACCAACACTGTGATATCTCAGTCCATTGGATTACAGCACAGCTCATAGCAGTGTTCTAATGACATCAGTCCTGAGGATGGTCTCGATAAACTTATTGTAAAGAGACCGAAACGTCGACCTGCATCTTATCTCTACAGTGTTTGATTCACGTTGTTTCTGAGATAGATGTTCTTTTTAGGTTTTGCTGTGGTATTGATTTTTGTACTATTACGTCATTTTTACCAGCATTTCCTTACCTGCTTTCTTTGATTTATTGCTGATTTAATGAACTTTTTGATAAAATTCTTTTTATATACACCTCTGTGTTTTGTTGTTTATATGTTTATATGTTTCAATGTGATTTAAATTTTGATTATATGATTTACACATTTGGTGAATTAACTTCTCCACAAGTGACATTAAATAAGTGATTGTTTTCCTGAAATATATCCCTTGAAGGCCTCCTTACCTTTTCGTTTATTAAACAGCGCCAATATTTATACTGTTAGCACTTTACTTGTGCAAATTTCAGGGCTCACAAAACTTTGATGAATCGAAGTTCACAACTGAGGCTGTTAAGTTCGCGCTATATAAAACCCCAAGGATAAATAAAAAACATTGCCATTTACAATGTGAATAGCTCCAACAAATACAAGACCTATTGCAAAGTACAAAACATTGTCATTTACAATGCCAGTAGCTCCAGCTCCAACAAATGCGAGACCTATTGCATTTCCAATGCTTGTTTTTTGTTTGGAGGGGAAGTGCGATATTAATACTTTAGTTTTAGATGGTGGGTCATTTACATTCACCAAAGTGGGTGTTTGCTGACAGTGAAATGGTTGAATACAGGTTTTGCAGACTTTGAAGTATCTGGGAATTATTTTCATGAAGCGAAGCATAAGGAAGGTTTACGAACAGTGTTGTGTTAATGGCAATTGAAGACCATGTGATTGCCTGTGTGTGTTCAAACACGGAGATGCTCGTGAAGGATGTTAAGAGTGTGATGTTACACTATTTGCAAAGGGTAGTGTTTTTCAGAATGGTAGCCTTTGTTGGGCTAATAGAAATTACAGGTCATTGATTGTAACTTTTCCTACTGTGCTGTGTCCATGGATCCCCTTCTCTTGTAAAGCATGCACTCCTGTTGGCCTCCTACCGTGTCGGCAAAGGATGCTGTGGGAAATTTTGTCACTATGAGCCCTCCCATTATATACAGCGTCCATTTTAGTTTATAGTGTAAATTGTTTGATCAAAAACTTTAACAGCTTATTAGGTAGCCATTCATAAACACATTTTCGCATATTTATTCACCATATATTTACAAACCCAGCATAGTACTAAAACATGCTTTTAATAAAGACTAAGTATTCACTGTGAAAAAAGAGGGAACCACCACACACTCCGTCTGCATTTCAGAACACACATTTATCTCCTCCCTAATGTTTAACAATATATTCGAAATCAGATGTTTCACTTCAACATACTTCTGTAATTCAAAGTCCCAAATTCATTATTAACAAATGATTTCACTTTTACCAAGGCACTTAAACCTAATCGGCATTGCAGGTCTTAATTGCCTCCAACCAGTCTGCGTGGCCTTCAGTTCGAGTGGTTACGCCATAACCTCATGAATGTGTGTTTGTTTGAGTAGGGTATCAATCGCCTATGCACCCTCCTGACTAGTATTCACCTTGGCTGAGATTTAGCAACTGTACAAGTAATAGAAATAGTTTATACATTAATGTAACTAATGATTGTCACCTTTCACTTTATTGCTTGGAATATCACATTTAATTTTGCACATTCTAACCTGTTTGCTCCAACTGCTAACTTCTTTTGGGCATTGCTTCGAAGGCTTCCCGCAAGGGCATTGTTAAAAAGTTATTGCTCCGCTTTTATGGTTATTTTCAGCCATTAATGTAAACAGTGTTCCAAGTATGTGCCATCAAGCTATTAAAGCCCAAACTGTAAAGACATTGCAGGGGATAAGAAGTAGAGATAACGGGCATTGGCATAGCCAATAGGTCTCGCTTTTGGGACCTTATAAGTATTTAGTTATGCAGCACAATATCCTTGGTACAACAACATCACCTGTTGCATGGCTAAACACTTATAAGGTCCCAAAGGCGAGACCTATTGGCTATGCCAATGCTTGTTTACTCATGATGGGACAGAACAAAGTCACTCGTGGTCCATTGACCGTAATGCCATGGGTAATAATTCAGTCGGCAAGTGAACAGAATGAGTCACATGACGAAGATGAAAGGCCATGACCGTGGTACTTTAGTAGAAATCGTGGCGATAGAAGACGACTATCTTTCTTGCAAATAGTGTGTAAAGCGGCCATCTTTGAGAGTGAATACTCCCTTAACTTCCACGATGTCGCATATACAGTCCGCTCAATACAACAAGATTTCAACATCCGTGTTAGCTTCCATTAGTGAGCAAGGGGACAGCATAATATTGAATACGAGATTGTCATACTGAAAAAACAAGTTTGATGCATATATATTTGTCTATCACAATGTCTTGAACATTTTATTTACTGTGCTACTAACTTTATGAAGGAAAGTTATCCATACCTTGTGATAAGAGGGGGCGACAACCACATTAGGGACAGGCTCGTTAACCTGCCCTGTGTGTTAGACCTATAAAGGACCCCTGGACCGTGCAGTCAAGTCAACAGTCCCCCTGCTTGCTAAATACAAATAAATGCACCCTCCCAAGATCTTCGGTGAACCTTGTTATATAGCACTTACAGTACAGGTCTTCGCCTTAAGGCGCTCTAGTATAGCAAACGAGCAGTGAGGACAGAAGACACATTCTGCTGCACAAAGACCAGTGCACGCAGCTGTCTTGTTAAACCACCAAAAATAGGCAAAAACATGGCCCTGATTGTAACAAATGTGACACAGAGAAGCAATAATTTTCAATGCATTGGTGCGTATATATGTGGCGAATGAAGGGATTCCATGGTGCTTGGATGGCAGTTTCCTGCTGATGCTATTTGACGTTTTGTACTTGTGGGGGGTGGGGCAGCAGTATCTTGTTGGCCCGGAGGTGCGCCATAAACATTTTTAGTAATTTACTCCGCCAAAAATACATTAGGAACACACAGATTTAGCCATTTTTTTTAAGGACTTTTTTGAGCAGAAGTCTTAAATGCTCAACTACCTCTGAAATCCATACTATTTTCACTAGTGAACTCTCACATATGTGATTTGACTTTGCACATAGTCACCATTTCTGCAGAAAGGTGTGGGTGAATAAAACAACCTTTTCGATGTTCGAAGACTGTCTTAAAACAGATGCATGCTGGAACAAACGTTGCAACGTGTGTACCTGGATTGCACCCCTGAATGTGTATGACATGTAACTTACTGCGTCCTGGCCCCGCTGTCTGTTCAGAAGCACGAGTCTGGTGCAACCTTCCCCTCCAGCTCCCAGCACTTGCCCTGAACAGAATATGCCGGCTGCAGTAATTACGGAATTCTTGATGATTATGCGTACTGTCGCCCAAAAAAGTGAATTGCCAAGACCGTGGAGGCTGAACTGGTATTTGCAGTCGGAACTGAAGCGATTCTTTTAAAATAACAAGCACTGAAACACAAGCGTGGAAAAAAAAGTGAATTGCCAAGACCGTGGAGGCTAGACTGGTATTTGCAGTCGGAACTGAAGCTATTCTTTTAAAATAAGGAGCACTGAAACACAAGCGTGAAAGTAAATTAGCCCGCAAGTGGTGCGCGCGCTGGGGAGAGCAGTCTGCTCTTTATGGAAGCACATACTCATGCTTGTGGCGCGTCCCTGCGTGCTCCCGCAAGGTGCATGTCACCACAAGCAGGAGTATGTGCTTCCAAAAAGAGCTGAACGACGGCTAAAGGTCTCCTATCAGCGCATGCGGACTGCGTAGGCGAGACCTAAAAAAGGAATTTTCGAAACCATTTTCATTGAAAATCCCCAGGGTATATTTTGTAAATGGGTAACATGGCTGCTGCGCAGTGTTAATAATCAAAATATTATTTGTTGCACAGGTCTTAACGTTTTGCACTATTTAAGCAATTGGGGCAGATTAGTCTATTTGCCACACTCTATACTTTTTCATTTATTGTTTTAACATGCTCGTTCAATTTCAGACTAAAAGAAAGACCACCTAAATGTCAATGGATGATATGGTTCAGCAAGCTGTCTCCTTCCAGCGCCAAACTCCTGCTCAAAACCTATGCGTAAAAATACATTTTTGTTTTCATTTTTTCCTGAGTTGCTCAAGCACTTGGTGATCAGCAGGCTCTGAAGGCGTATGCAAGCCAAATCGAAAATAGTTTAGAGTCAGCGCGCAAGAACCTCAACAATGTACAACCCTTCTGTCTCGGTGGTGCTGGAATTAGAGGCCACCTCATTAGAGGGATCCACTAAGCACAACTCTGAATCACGATACCAAGATACACCCCTTTTGCAAATCGTTTTGAAGAAGTAATCTTTTAGAGAGTGGTCCCAATTGTGCCTGCTTCAATTAAATCCAAGTATTAGTGTGAAGTGTTTTTACAATTCTCAACGAACCATCCTCTTAACCACATGGTGTCATTCTACACCACAAGGTTCTCCTGTCTACTTTCTCAAATGCTCCCAGGACGCCTAGAACCAACTGTAACACAGTGCTTCATGAATTTCAGGGCCATATGTTCTAACTTTAAACATTAGTTTGTTCCAAAACTATCTTGCTTCTGCGCAACAAATTCAGACTGGTTACCAGTTCTTCCAATCTACCTTGGATAACTTTAAATACTTTGTTAATGAAGATAAGTCATTCCCAGTACTCCAACACAGTACTCTTTGTACTTAGGGAATAGTTGTCCAAAAGCTTAACTCCATCATAAATTGTAATACATTATAATGTATTATAAAACACGCATGACCGAAGGAAGGCAGATCAGCACCATGGCATAGACCATATACAGATGTCCTGTATCTTTTTAATAATGGTGATCAGCTAGCTAAAAGTGTTTTTTACTTTTTTTTATTGGCATTAAAATCAGGAATACAACAATACAGCAATAAGATATGTTGAGCAAGGAATGGGGAAAGGGTGGGTCCATACAGAGGGAAAGGGCAAGGAGGAAAAGGACTAGCACAGTGGCACAGTAGGGCAGCATAGTACATTAATTTTATGCGGCAAACAAGTTACATTACATTATACTAAAGCATATAGTGGGCTAAACACATGAAATACTACAATAATCTATAATGACCAGAAATAAAAATATGTGGGAGCAAAGACAGTCAGGGCACTATGGCGCAGATTCCAGTGGCTGTCTACTAAAATTGTGGATGATTAGTTGGAAGAAGTTAGTTGGAGCCCAGGGGGATCATGTTGAAACTTGACAGAGTTGTCTTCAGGCGGGGAAGTGGAGGGATCCCTTTGATGCATATAAGACAAACAAGCATTTGCAATGCAATAGGTCTCGCATTTACTAGAGTTCGAGGTATTGGCATTATATATGACAATGCCTTTTATTTACTTGTTGATTTTTAAAACATAAATAAAAAGCATTGTTATTTACAATGCCAATAGCTTAAACTCTCACAAATGCGAGACCTATTGCATTGCAAATGCTTGTTTTTTTACTGGTACCAAAAAATAGGGCAGTACCATTTTCAGCATTGTTGAGTCCTCTGCATACCTCTGCATTACAGAATGGAACACACCGTTTTTTCCCTCCACAGGGGAATTTATGTGCCAGGCACCAGTGAAACTAGACAAAAATGCCAGGTTGTCGACCCAGGCTTTTTTCCAGTTTGTTTTGAACCCTAAAGAATAACAAAGCGCTTTGCAGAAAAAGGGTAAAATAATAACAATCGGCACAATATCCACAGGTGGACAATACCCACAGGTTTGAAGAAAAATGTTATACAACAAACAGTTAAGTAATAGTAAGTGAGAGCTATATTAGGGTGACAAGATTTTTAAACCCCAAAACAGGGCAGTTCCCAAAAATGGAAGGGCTCCGACTTTACATCAACCGAAGAGAACAATAATAGCTCACGTCAACATAGAAACACACACAACGAGGCACTAAGGGAATAAATAAAATGACATTTTTAAAGCCATTATCATAGCTGTTAATTAAATTGCTTTTTATCAGTAGCTGATAGCTAGCCCTGCTTTAGAACACATACAAACCTGCCTCCCATTGTTTTCAGTCGTCACGCTCTGAAAACTGGGACATGAGCCAAAGTGGCAGAAATGTGCCAGACCAGCCGGTGAAAACTAGACTGTCCCAGCAAATCCGGGGTGTCTGGTCACCCTATGGAATATGCACTTTTTATTGGCATCAGGTTAACCATAGCGCATTCTAAAGATATGTACATTGATAGTTGGCAATGGCTAGACTTCTGTAGAGGGCAGGAACACCAGAGTAAGGTAAGGAAGATATATACATTTGTAATAAGCAGCTGGTGTGGGAAAGGGGACTTGTTGAGGGTGTGGTTAGTACAAGAAGTAGACATGGAACTCACTTGAACCCCAGAATTTAGAAAATAATTTCACATAATGCGTCTACTAGTGTGAAAGTGATGTGCTGCTGCTGACACAGCCTAACAGCAGTGCAACAGTGTAAAATCTACACCATCGGCAAGCAAGAACCAAATCAGCGACATTAGGGTTGTTCAATCGGTGATTGTTTAGGTCTACTTTGAAGATTAGACAACGCAGGAAGTTTAGCCAGGGAGTCATTTTCTAACAAAAGAGTGGAGGGCGGTTTTGCGAAGGTTACTTGGGGCACACAAAAGAGACCGACTCTTAATAGCGTTTACAACTTTTGGGATCACAGTTACTGCGATTGCAAGTACAAAACGCATCCTGACGACAGGTAGACCTCCTGCTTTGCCTACATTGTCTCTGCATACCATGACATTATCAACTTCGCCACGTCAAATACCTGTACCCAGACACCATTTACTTGTCATGATCAGTGACAGGGCTAAAATAAGGTAAGGGAAGTAGGTATATTATAAGTGAAGTAGTAACAGTAAGGGAGAGGTTTAAGCTTATGGTAGAGTAATGCAAAGGGTAAGGAAAAGGGAGGGGGTTAGGGCAAGGGAAAGGAATATGCTTAAAGTTCAGTTTAAACTAAGGGATACATTTAGAGTGTCGGGGTTTAGGGTTTGAGCAATGATTATGGATAATGTAAAGGATAAGGCTATGGGAAAGGTTTAAGTTCAGTGTAAAAATAAACGTGCGGTTCGGTTAAAGGTATACATTTAGCAGCAGTAAGAGCAATGGAAATGCTCATACAGGAAAGGATAAGGAATGAAGTGAAAACAGGGTTTATGGTAACGATAAGGGTTAGTTAGGCAAGGGGAAGTTTTAAGGTAAAGTTTAGGGTAAGGACACTACAAGGATTAGGGGAATTGAAGCAGGTTACAATATAAAGAAAGTAATGGTGTTGGGGTGTAAAGGCACAATATACATTGATGGCAGGCAGGCTATTTAGAGGTAGATAAGGTGATATTGAAGAGATGTAGGCAGGGCCACTGGAATTCTGTGGCAGGAAAGGGCCAAATTACGTGGCACGGTTGAGTAAATTGTGCAGCAAGAAAAGGCAAATTATGAGGCATAAATAATGCAGCACATTTTGTAATAGTATTACTTCATTATTTTATCTTATTTTAACTTGGTAACACTCAGTGGGCAATTGTGGCGACCCATTAGTACCAGTTTAACATCCAAACATAGCAATATGCAACAGAAAGAGGACCAGTCCTGTTTTGCAAAGGGCCTTTCACTTTGCAGCAACACGTGTTGTCACATTTTTGAACCGTTTCAGCTAGAAAATTGTTTTTTGTTACAATCTGCAGATTATGCGGTAGATGATTGAATATGTGGCAAATCTATAACTATGCGAAAATCGCCCTCGCCGAACAATCTCACATATCCAGTGACCCTAGGTATAGGCAGGCAAGTTAGTTTTTGCAATCAAGATCACAGGCCCATTGTAACTGCTGCATGCCCATTAAGGGCAGAGCCCGCCTTTGGCCAGTGACCGTAATACAGCGAAGCATCGCAAGAAGACCGTCGTCAGCCAGGCTAATTTTTAATCAGAGAACTGGCTGGAAGCCAAAACACCCTACTCCAGGAAACTATTGAAGGCTAATAGAATAAACCCTAAACAGACTGTCAGAACTACACCCCCAACACACACAACACGCCCACAGTGCTTAATTTGTCAACAACAAAAAATAATAAATGCCAGGGCTCTCGCCAGGAGGCCACTGCAGCTTGCACCGCACATTCCCCTGCCAGCGCTGCCAATGACTGTACCAACATTACTACTAACCCTTACACTCCTACAAGTGTGACAATTAGGACTATTTCAGGACCCCAAAGCTATAGGAAAGGCTTGGACGGCAGGTAATAGTAATTTTTAATATATATCGAATTAATAATCAACTGATGTTGTGGTCACCTCTACAATAGCCAGACAGCGCCACCTTGTGGCAGAATGTCACAAGCACTGGTGCTGACAATTAAGTGCTCGAAAACCACGGGCTCAAATTAAGCTCTGCACGCCTACCTCATAAACACACTAACTGTTTTCCTCTCAAATGGCTCACTAAGGTAAAAGCTTTCAGATGCCACCTGCAGATCACAAGCTTAAATTCTGACAAGACCAACTCAAACTAACATTTTTCTGAGGTCTGTAAACCGAGTCCTATTTCGATATGATCAACACATTTTATTTACAACTGATAGGGACGGGTGGTGACAAAGTTGGAATATCACTAACTCACAGAAACTACACAGGTGTGCTGAAAAATGTAGTAAAGGGTGGGTTTTGTTATTAAAGAGCCAAAACCGAAGCTTTTTTCAAGTGTTTACTGCAACAGTGCTCGACTATTTTGGGAATGTACAAACCAGGACGCCCAATATAAACATTGGTTTTCATGTAGCCAAAGTGGGGGAAGCAAGGTCTGAGAAAGGTAAAACCACAAGGGAGTATAACTGCGAGGAAAACTTTGAAAGGAAGGCGTTTTTCTGCTTAAAAAACCTCATGACCTCTGACCCGCAAGAAAATTGACTTTTTAGAACGTTTTATCGGTGCCACAGGTGGCTTTAGCGTGCAGAGTACTCCACGGCGTCACGCTCTTACACTGCTATTTATAAGTTGAAAGGTAACCATTTTACTGGCCTCGGAATGTAGTAAAGCAAACTCAGCCCGGCTTGGGAGCCAACTCGGGACATCGAGACTGCACAAGCGCCTGAAACACGTTGTATTGTAATTGCATTTATATAGCGCATACTATACCTGACTGACGAGGCGCCGAAGCGCTTGCATGCATTAACCAACTAACCTATCTTGCACAATAGCGCTATATTAACAAGCAAAATTTGTTTAAAATAAATGCCCGGGTTCATTGTTGCACAAACTGTCATAGATCAGACTTGACTTGAAAGTCTCCTCGAATCTATACATAAAAAAACAAACAAAGCCTTCACCTCATCTAGATGCCCTGCCCCTAACTACAGCTCACCCCTGGCAGATGAACAGCTGCTGGAAGGTACGTCATGTGTTTAGTGCTATGTATTTGTGTAATGGGTGTGCATGTCATCTTGTATACCTTGAAAAATAGGACAGAGGAGCACTAACGCATAGCAGCAAACGAGAAGGGAACAGGAGTGGCGCTCATTGAGGAGGGGAGAGAGACAGCGAGAGAGAGAGAGAGGGGAAAATGTGTATTTGAAGGAGTGGGTGGGACAAAGGGGTAGAGAGACAACCTGAGGAGTAACAGATTAAAGGGACATGCAGGGAGGGCTACAGATGCAGAAAACAAAAGGGAAGAAAAACAAATGTACAGAAAGAAGCAAAAATATTAGGTGGAAAGGGAGAAGCGCAAGAGATGTAGGTCAAAGAGATGGTGACGGGGAGGGAAAGAGCGATGTGGAAGAGAAACTATAAAGGAAAGTCAAAGAGTATTATGAGGAGAGAAAGAGCGAAATCCGAGTCAGAGAGGAACAAGAGAAGGCAGTCGAACACTGAAAAATGTTAACAAGACAGAGGATGGCAAATGGTGATCACTTTGCGGCCTCCTTGATCTTCTCAGTGGCCGTGCGGCTCACTGAGAACATCAAAGCAGCCGCGAAAGTGATTAGCAGGCGGACAAATGGTGCGCGCACCCGGCGCACATGCACTGTACCCGATCCGCACTTTTGACAGCCCCTACTTAATATCTCGCTAATGCGATGGCTTAGGTGAGACCTAAAAAGGGGACCCATATATCTTTGGGATGGGAGTGTATGGGCATTAGCTCCCAAAATTGAGAGAGTTGTTTTTGGCCGTATGAAACATCCTGGAGTCCAGCATGAATGGTTGAGGCAGGACGACTACCCCAGTTCATGGCCACGATTCTCGTAGCCAGAAGAAGCAGCATGGTGGTGAGCCTGGCGAGTACATTTCGGAACGTCTTGGACGTAGCCCAGGAGGCCCACCAGTGGACAACAAGGGGGAGAGTGTCCTGTAGTGGCATGGTTGCTAGAGAATACCTCTTTCCAAAAAGCGGCAACTACAGGACAAAGCCTACCCAGATGTATGAAAGAGGCTTGTGGAGAATTACATCAACAACAAGAAGTCAGCTAACATACCCATACGGCACATTTGTGTAGAGGAGCGATATAGGCGCTGTAAAAACTTACAATGTAATAGCCTTAGTCTGTAGTTAGGTGAAAGTGCTGTCAGCTGAGTACAACAATAGGACCATTGGGTATCTGTGATGGGTGGGTCTGTGTCCCCCTCCCATGCAAGGTGTTTATCAAGTGTTGTGATAGATACCCAATTTTGCATGGTAGAATAAAGTTGAGTGGCAAGTTTGTGCAGTGACAAATTGGTGAGAATATGCTCCAATGCCTGGAGCTTCGGGGGAGGGGTGGGAAAATGACCTGTAATGTGTAGCATGCAGCACAAACTGATAGTATAGAAGAGTTTCCAATGCTGGGGGGGGCATAAGTGTTTGGCCTTCAAAAGGTGGTATGAAATTGTCTGCCGGGTAGAGGTCTGAAAAAGTTTTCAAACCTCGTTCTCGAGCACGCAGTCTGGCTCCTGAATCTTGTACGGGTGGCAACTGAGAAGTGTGCTCCATGGTTCTGGAAGGGGGATAAAGGGATGAGAGTCCTGCATGCCTTCACAGACCATTCCACGCCCAGCGCACGCACTCCACCGTATCTATTTCTCTATGTGGCGCCTTGTAAGGATGGTAGAGAGTGGTAGACAGTGGCCAGGGCCCAGCACTGTCAGTCTCAACTGCAACGTGTGGCTGAAAGGGTGTCAGGTGAAGCCAATAGTGAAGAAATTGCGCCTGATTACAGAGAGCGTAAAGCGACATTTCCTGGGTGCCCAGGCCGCCCTGGCCAAGTGGTAAAGTGAGGAGTTACTAGAAAATGCAGGGCTGTTTTCCAGACCAAATCAGCGTAATGAGATTAGAACGTAGGTGTTGCAGGAAAGTGGTTGTAGGGGTATGACATTTTAAGAAAAAGATAAAGAAATTTCGGTAGAATTATCATTTTTGCTATTGCTATCCGTCCCCATAGCAAGAGAGGCAGCCGAGACCGAGATGGTATCCTGTTCTCTAACCAGGAGATGGCTCATCCGAAATTGGCCCTCCATAGGTTGTCAGGGTCATGACTAATTTTAAGTTCAAAGTAGAATGATTAACTTGTGTCAGTAAACCAGAGTCTCACTGGTGTTGTATTGGAGACTCTCAACAACATAATCATTGTGTGCAGTATATCTTGTTTCTGCATCCATGTGGTTAAATGGATAGTATCATCATAGGGCCTGTCAATTGAGTGTTCTGTTCTCCAAGTGATCTACTGTCCTTCGCCTGGTGAGAGACTGGTTGGGTAGCGACAGTTGTGAACAAAGGTTAAAAATATCTATTTACCTGTATATGGTGATTTATTGAACAGAAAAAGGATAAGGTTAAAACAGATGAAGGTGTTTAAGAGGGTGAGTAGTGATCCACAACACCTAGTGAACAGTCCAAGGTGTCCAGGTGGAGGATAGATTACTTGGAGAACGAAACACTCAAGTGATAGGCCCTATGATGATACTATTCACTTAACCACATGGGCGGAGAATCAATATAAACCGCACAAAGTGGTTCTTTGGTTGAGGGTCTCCAATACAACCCCTTTGAGACTCTGGTTTACTGATACAAGTGATTCATTATCCTTTGATCTTAAAATTGCAAGTATTTGGAAGCTGAATGACTCTCTGCCTCTCTCTCCAACCTGATTGAAATAGGGCCACAACTAAGCCAAATACCCAAATAGAGTTCTGGATCGGTAACCCACTTCAGAGGGTAATCCATGGAATAGGGTTGAGTGCCATCAGTGAAGAGGAACAATGGGAATAGTATTGACTTGGCCCAGTTGACCTGGATACCAGAGAAGCTGCAGAATTTTATAACCTCACGTATTACTGGAGCGAGATTTTCTTGGGGATTACAGATGTAGAGAGTAACATCGTCGGCATACATGGAAGCTATTAGCCCTCTAGTAGTGAAGCCCAGACCCCGGTGAGCATGATGTTGTCGGAGTCACGCTGCCAGGGGCTCCATTGCCATAGCAAACAAAAGTGGCAACGGGGCAGCCCTGGTGAGTGTCTTGTGTGACTGGGAATGGATCGGAGAGCATGTATTTGAGGCGAACGGAGGCAGTGGGGGGCTGGGGGGTTGTACAATAGTTTTATTTGAAGAAGAAAACAAGAGCTGATACCATAGTGCTCAAGCATAGTAAAAAGATAGGGCCATTCTAGCGAGTCGTACGCCTTAGTGGTAACAAGCAGAGCAGCCACCCCAGAAACCTGAGTATGCAGATGATGCATAACCACGAAGAGGGTACGAAGGTTATGTGAGGTGGAGCGGCTGGGGATGAATCCGATTGGTCAGGCCGAACAATTTGGGGCAAGAGAGGTAGGAGGCGATTGGCTACCCACTTAGCAAACATTTTGTTGTCAACATTTATCATAGAGAGTGGCCGGGGTGTGGCCAGCCATCATGGCCACTCAGACGTGAATCCGTTCAGCTGTGCTCCAGCCCCTGTGTATTGTGCTGCTGCAGCACTTGAATAGCTGCTGAAACAGGACAAAATGATGACCTGAAGAATGAGGCGTCAGGGGGGCTCCAGAAAATCTTGCCCACATCTTGGAGGTTGTCGGCGGATGTTCAATTCGGACGGGACTGCGGGTAGTGAATAGCCAAAGATGGCGCCTTCCCCCGTTGTGCGCAAAGAGAAATGCTGGCGCTTTCTCCCCTACCCCATCCCGGATTGAAGATGTGACAGGGCACATTCCGCGATCCACAGATGGAGACTCTCCGACATCCCGGTTCGGGAGGAGAGCTGCGGCGGGACAGAGGCGTGATCCGGATCTGATGAGTCTGGCGGGGACCTACCCTCCCCTCGAGACGACGCGTGGGAACAAGCCGCGGAGTAGTCAGCATCCAGGTGGGGACTCAGTAGCAAATGGCGAGGGGCAGGGAGCTACCGGGGCACCTCTAACAGCAGGCACCCGACTGATGCACAGCACTAAAGTCTCCCGGCTTGCCAGCCTGGCCCCCACAGACAATGCCTGACTTTAAAATGGTGCCCGACAAGCATTAAGTGTAACGCAGGGCAGAGAGCTGAGGCTGCCACTATGTGTGAAGGATTCTCTTCTTGCTGTGACCGATCCGGGGAGGCAGCCCACACTCAACAATTGCATGTTCCAGGAGGGCAAACTAACGAGCAGATGTGAGCATTGGCACCGATTTGGGCCCTTCAGGGTGTGTGCTAGGAGCCCATCAGACTTAGTTGCCTCAGCTTGCAGCGCAGAACTCGGTGACTCCCCGAAGGACTTCACATTGGGCTCATGCCTGACTTGGCGGAGGGCGGCCTTGCGCTGACCAGTGCCTTCATCCCTATGCCAAGGAAGAACGCTCTTAGCAACAGTCTCCAACTAATTTGCCCCATCTGGTGCCGGAGTGGTTAAGGAGGGAGACGGGCAGTCTAGAGGCGGCATGGCTCTTACTCACAAGGGTATGCTAGCGTCGCTAAGGGACTTCAAGAAAGAGCTGAGATAGGACATCAAAGTAGATATAGGCGCCTCGTTCAATGTGTTCAGAGTGGAGATGGGAGTGAAACTAGTGGCACTTCAAGCGGATGTGGACTCGGTTGGGGCAAACACATTAGACCTCGTAACGAAATGCCAGGAGTTCGAAGACCCTATGAAGCCCCTGGAGGAAGGCTCCACTGACTTGCACAACCAGCCGTGTGCTGCTGCGCTCAAATGTGAAGATATTGAAAATAACTCCTGTGGAGACCACATACGGGTAAGAGGGCTACAAGGGTCCTGACCTACAGTCGTTCATGGTGGGTCTGTTCTTCACAGTCATGGGAGATGGAAGCCCGGAGGTTCATCTGGAGCGGGTTCACAGAGTGGGTCCACAACTACAGGAGTAGTAGGGAGTAGTAGAGAGTGTGTAGTAGAGAATGAGTAGTAGAGAGTAATTAGTAGAGAGTGAGTAGTAGTGAGAAGTAGAGAGTAGTAGAGAGTGAGTAGTAGAGAGTGAGTCGAGAGTAGTAGAGAGTAGCAGAGAGTGAGTAGTAGAGAGAGTAGTAGAGAGTAGCAGAGAGTGAGTAGTAGAGAGTGAGTATTAGAGAGTGTGTAGTAGAGACTGAGTAGTAGAGAGTGAGTAGTATTGAGTAGAAGAGAGTAGTAGAGAGTGAGTAGAGAGTAGTAGAGAATGAGTAGATAATAGTAGAGAGTGAGTAGTAGAGAGTGAGTAGTAGAGTGCATATTCAAATACAAAAAGTTCAATTTAGCAACATGTTTAAAAAAAAAAAACCATACCCCTTACCTTAATATAGCTGCAGTCCGCTATGCTATCTGCGTGCTTGCCAAGGGGGCTGGTAATCACACCGGACATTTAAAAAAACCCACATGAAACACACAATTGGCAACCACAAAACAAAGCATCCCTACAAAACATAGAATATAAAATATCACAGACTCTTACCTCCATGTAGCAGCGCTCCGCCCTGAGCTGCCCAACGCTAAAGAAACGTACCTTAGTATTGCTGCGCACCGCCATGCTATGCTCAATTGGCAATGGAACTAAACAGAAATTTGCTGATTCATTACAAAACGTACATATTAAAATACAAAAAGTACAATTTAGCAACATGTTTAAAAAATATAGCTTCAGTCCGCTATGCTATCTGCGCGCTTGCCAAGGCGGCTGGTAATCACACCGGACCTTTAAAAACACATGAAACAAACACACAATTAATTGGCAACCACAAAAAGTAAGCATCCCTACAAAAACTAACATAACGCCCAAAAAAACTTACCTTTGGATCGCTGCGCTCCACCATCCTCTGCTCGCTTGGCATTGGGACATGTAATCACGCCGGACCTGTAAAAAAAAAAAAACACATTAAACATACACCCAATTGGCAAAAACTAAGAATAATCACTGCGGCCCTGTGAAAAAAACAGATTAAACAAACACAGATTATAAAATATAACAGACTTTTACTCCAAAAATAACAGATTAAACAAACACAGATTATAAAATATATCAGACTTTTACCTCCATGTAGCTGCGCTCCGCCCTGCTCGCTGCTCATGTGGCAACAACGCTCGTAACAAACCTAGAAAAAAAAGAAACAACAGCATTAAGCGTACAGTTACAAAGTATCCCCTTCAAACTCTCCCACCACAGAAAACACATGCAATTGTTTAAACGCGTGCAGTTACAAAGTATCCCCTTCAAACTCTCCCACCAAAGAAAACACATGCAATTGTTTAAACAAAAAAAAAGTGCAGCAAGCAAAAAATAAACCTACTGTGTCACGCCGCGGGAAAAAAGATCCAATCCCGCAGGGCGTGGATAAAAGGAGACAGGGTGGCAACAATCAGTGAGTGGCATGCCTTCAGTGCAATCATTGCACTGCCTTTGGCATAATTGGTGAAGCAAAACAACGCGCACAAATGAAAACTTAAGGCGGAGCTGGGATGAGGCTTTTGGAATCGTATAGATTCCAAAAAGTCTCGTATAACGAGAGCAACGCATGCGCTGCTTACGTCAGGCCGAAACCTAAAAAGGTTGCTTTCTGGACCAAAATCCACCTTCCTGCCAAGTTTGGTGTAATTACGTTCAGTGGTTCAGGATGTAGTCGTGTCTAAAAGCCGTAAAGGAAATTGCATGGGGAATAGGTGTTTTGGGACCCCTCCTTTTTCTCAGCCCCCACTTGACGATTCACCCCTAAATTATCAAGACAGCACCTTAATCAAACCCCATACTAGATTTGTCAAACGGCGCATACGTTATTGGCAAAAATAAAAAACGCATTTCCTATGGAAACTAGGTCCTAACTATAACTACCTACTGGCAAATGCTAGTAGGTAATGTGAGTGTGTGTGTATTTATAATATAGATTAAGGGTTCAACTCACCACCTAATGTGAAAAGTACACTATCTGTACACAACACACACACTAAATGGGGTAACCCAGATACTCCCATGTATATATAGATATTTTATTGGGGAACCCCTGATGGGCCCTTTTAAAATATAACCAAAAATATTTTCCTTCACCTTTTTACGTAAATTATATCATAACTTAATCTCCCAGTTTTTGGTTTTGAATGATTTTTTCAGATAAATACAGACAGAAAGTAATTTGTTTTCTACCTGAATTTAGTTTTAGAAGTGGATATATATACAGAAAATTGGCCCTTTTTTAAGTGAATCTCTGTGCTGTCTTTCATGAATTGTTTGCCAACAGCTAAGCAGATAGATAGTATTGGGAATTAAGAAACAGGATGAATTTTCATTAAATAATGGCAAGCTTAATTTTCTAAGATGCGACAGAGATCAAAGTATAAGTGTGTGTTTATCAGTTAACTTTGGAACTGTACAAATTCCAACTTAAATTACCCACAAAACACAACATAAATATAGATAAATGCAAATAAGAAGTCCCCAAAAAAATATAGATGAATACAGACGGAAATGTTTAAAAAAAACAAAAGCTGGAGCTATATTTATAACCCCCTATACCCTACCTACCTTCAAGAACAAAAACCATTATTACCCTACACACTACCCCTGAACCCTAGCAATCTTTAGTACCCCATACACTAACCACACCTGAAACCCCAAAAGACATTACGTCCACTATACCCAACCCACCTCTTAACACCAAAAACCTGTCACTACCCCATAAATAAGGCTTTCAGTTTTTACTGATTTGTACAGATAATACAGAAAGAAAACATTGTGTTTTCTGTCTGTATTTATTTTTAAATGTGTAAAAATACAGAAATGTGTGCTTATTGTGAGTAACTCTCCATGCTGTCCTTCATGGATTGCAGGCCAATAGCTGAACAGATAGAAAGCATGTGGAGTTAAAAAACAGGGTGAGATTTCCTTAAATACAGGCATTAGTTAGCATATATTTGTATATAATGCTATATTTAAATAAGGGTGTAGTGCTTTGTTATATTCTGCTACTTAATTTGCTAAAACTCGACAGGGATCAAAGTATGAATGCATGTTTAATCAGTTGAATGAATGTGGAAATATACAATTTTATGACTGTTTATTCTCAAAACACAAAATAAATATGGATAAATATACCAAAAAATAGGCAAAAAATAAATATGGATAAATACAGACGGAAATGTAAAAAACACTAAATGCCATAAATCTGGGAGCCCTACCCATACCCTACCCACCCCTGGTACCTGATACTACCCCTAAATATTACCTACCTCTGAACCCAAAAAACCTGTGACAACTCTTATATGCTATGTACCCTGAACCCTTAAAACCCTTATTACCTCATACACTACACACTCTGAAACTAAAAACCCATACTACCCCTTCGCATAACCTATCTCTGAATCCTAACTATCTGTCACCACCCCTATATGTGTTATAACATATATATATACAAGATGTTGTTGGCTATGATTGAACTGTGTTTGGAACAAAACTTCTTCTTATTTGATAACCAGGTATACCAACAGATCAGGGGCGTAGCAATGGGGGCCTGCTTCTCTCCGAGTCTAGCGTGCTTGCACATGGGGCTTTGGGAGGAGCAGGTCCTATGGGGCACGCTAAATGACATAATGAAGAAGCATGTGGTTCTGTACTTACGGTACATAGATGATTTGTTCTTTATGTGGCGTGGTACGGAGCAGGAGGCGTCAGATTTTGTGGTAACTTTAAATAACAATGGTATAAATTTGATGTTTACTTCAAATATCGATTCCAAATCCGTCGCCTTCCTGGATACAGAAGTGTTTGTCACAGGGTCAGGTATAGCCACAAGAATGCACAGAAAGCCTACGGCGGGCAACACCGTTTTACACGCGTCAAGTCATCATCCTCAGCACTTAATCAGCAGCATCCCCTTTGGGGAGATGCTGCGGATTAGGCGAATTTGTAGTCTGGATGCGGACTGCATAAAGGCACAAGAGGAAAGTAGAGATCGCTTCCTGTTACGTGGGTACTCGTTAAAAACCATCTTAAGAGCAACAAATCGAGCCAATGCAATTCCCCGGCAGGAAGCGCTTGCAGTAAGGGCCAGGAAAGGTCCCTCTACTGAAGTGACTGACAACCTGGTGATCGAACCCAGGGTGATTGTAAAATACTGTAGGCAACATAAGGAGATTCGCAAGATATTCTACAAGAACTGGAATCTAATAACGGGGGATCCTGTTATTGGTAGATATATACATGGCAAACCACAAATAACTTTCAGAAGGTCTGGATCCATGGCTGATAAGCTGGTCCATAATTTCCTCGAAAAACGAGTCTCCGACACATGGGGGGCATTGGGAGGAGGTTTTAAAAAATGTGCTGTATGCAAGGCCTGTAAGCATGGCTGCAGTAAAACGCAGTACAATGTACCTTTCAGAAAAGAGCCGGTAAAAATTAAGAAAAGGATGTCTTGCAAAACAGACTTTGCAGTCTATGTACTGCAATGCCCATGTGCCCTCCGTTATGTAGGGAGTACTCGGTTGCCCGTACATAAACGAGTTCTTCAGCATATTAGGGCAATTGTGGGGAAAGATCAGAGCTATCCGGTGGCTCGCCACTTTGAAGCTAAACATAACAGTGATGCAGCCTTGTTACAATATTATGCCATTGACTGTGTCCCTCCGCTAAAGCGAGGGGGGGATAGGAATGCCAAATTAAGAGCTTTGGAGACGAGGTATATACTGGAATTGGACAGCAAGACTCCGAATGGCATGAACGCGAGTGAAGATTTATACACTTGCCTGTAGTGCCTTCGGATCCGCTCCAATTCTGGTTGTTTCCATATATATTTCGTTCAGTTAGATATATCATGCGAAATGAATCTTTGAAATACTCTGATAAAAGCATATTGATACATTTGGAAATAGGTCAAATAAGAATTGGGATACTGGTGTCATGAAGGTCCACAGGGGTGGTGGTAGGAATGTGTCAGAATAAGTCCTTCCCCCTATTGACTCATTGAAAATGAATAGATTTTAAAAGAAAGAGTGTTTTTTCTTTTTGGTGATTTTTTGATTTTTTACAGATTTTGTTGGTAGTCACTGTAAGGTGTGGGTCATACACAGGATATACAACTGAGTGGAAATTTCTCCTGTGTAGATAGGAGTATAGCAAATGATTATGAGAATGGATAAGAATAATAAGAAGGGGGAGAATACTTGACTGACCAGCTAATGTGCATTATGGTTGCTGGTCGACATGATTTGTCAACAGTGTTCTGATCAACAATTAGATAAACATACATACACAGGTATAAATAGAATGAGAGTATATATTTTTTTAAAGTTTTCCATTGGATATTTGGGAAATGTATATATTATAAAATTATGTGAAAATGTATATATTTATTATAGATGTATATTTTTGTAGTTTTGTATTATAGAGTATATATTTTTGATAGCAACTAGTTGAATGTATATATATAATTAGATGGGAGTGTGTATATATATTAAGTTGTTTTATGTACAGAACTGTGGGGGTTTTTAAAAACTTTGTATAAAAACTTTGTATGGAATAGTGTGTGATCGGAGCACGAAATTTGAATCGTATTTACCCTATTATGATGGGCACTGTGCCCTTTATCTTTTTTGCACTTGCGTATTTGCACTCATAAAATTTGCATTGCACTGGAGAAGCAAGAGTTAAATTAAAACGTAGGAGTGAGATCAGGTGACTCCTCCTGTTCCGCCAGTTGTAAATGCTTAAATATCCTGTTTTTCTTCCATGACGCTATCATGTGACCAAGCCTCGTGTTGGAGGCGAAACGCGTCATGCGGACTTGCTGGGTTAACTTTATGAAATAAATCCACTGAAATTCAAACAAGAAGGGTTTGTTCTTTTTCGTCCTCGACGAGGAGCTGCTAAGAAATTGGTAGTGGTGGAGCGGCGGCTTCACCAGACGGAGGTTGTGATAATGTATATATATATATATATATATGTGTGTGTATATGTATATATCTACATATATATATATTCACCGAAAAAACTAGGTTTCAGGGACATTATTGTTAGAAATTAGCATTTAAAAAATCTTAGAAATTCACTGAAAAAAACATAGGTTTTTTCCACATTAATAAGGATTGCCCCGGGGAGGTGGCGGTCCCCGGGGCAGAGTGGGGAGGCAGGAGCATCCCACCCCCACACTTCACTCTTTTTATTTTTAGCCTCAGGGAGGTAGCGGTCCCAGGGCTTGGGAGCCCGCAACGGACCCCCTGCATTCAATTAAAGAGTGTCCCGGGGAGGTGGTGGTCCCCACACTTTATTCTTTTTATGTTAAGCCCCAGGGAGGTGGTGGTCTCCAGGGCTTGGGGGGGCCCGCGAGGCCCTTGCACATTAATAAGGATTGCCCCGGGGAGGTGGCGGTCCCCGGGGCAGCGTAGGGGAGGCAGAAGCCCCCCCACGCATTTTAAATATAAGCCCCGGGGAGGAGGCGGTCCCTGGGGCTGTGGGGGGGCGCCTGCCCCCGTCCATAAACAATTAAGCACCGGGGAGGTGGAGGCCCCCGGGGCTGTGGTGGGCCCCTGCTACATAAATAATCATTGCCTGCTGGACCTGGCCCAACCGGGGACTTTAAAAAACTGTTTAATGCCCCAGGGCGGTGGTGGTACCCGTTGCTCGGGAGTCCGCAACGGACCCCGGCATTTAAATAAAGAGTGGGGGGCCGGACCCCCCCCACACTTCATTCTTTTTATTTTAAGCCCCATGGAGGTTGGGCTTGGGAGTCTGCAGCGGACCCCCGCATTCAATTAAAGAGTGCCCCGGGGAGGTGGTGGTCCCCGGGACAGTGGGGGGGCAGGAGCCGACGCACTTCATTCTTTTTATTTTAAGCCATGGGGCAGTGGCGCCCGAGAGCCCCCCCACACATTTATAAGGATTGCCCCAGGGAGGTGGCAGTCCCCGGGGCTGCGGAGCCGCGTGCCCCCTCATATAAACAATTAAGCAACATGGAGGTGGCGGTCCCCTGGAGCCCCGCTACATAAATAATCATTGCCCGGTGGACCTGGGATTCCGCGCTTCGTTTTTTTTCATTTTCGACCGGGTTTGGGCACCCGGCGCGGCTACGGCGGACAATGAAAAAAATGCTTTTATTGGGCATAAGGGACCCCCTGAGCAGGCCTAGGGGGTCAGGGTGTTTTTACCCTGCCCCCTTTTTAGGTCTCGCCTGGCCTTGGAGCGCGCATGTGCTCCACACCTTTCGAATGCTATAGTTAGGTAGTCAGTTTCGTGAAGAGTACTCGAGCCCCGCCCCTCATTTCCATTGGGTAACGTCAGCGTTTATGGTAAACACGGACTTCCCATTGGGAAGGAAGGTTTTTCGTTTCCTCCCTTTGGCTTTTTGCCGCACTGGCTCGCCTGATTCACAGCTGTTGTGAAGACTTTTCTTATCTACTTGTTTATTTAACAAGCAGATAAGAAAAGTCTTCACGACAGCTGTCAAGCATGCGAGCAAGTGCTCCGGGCTTCCTGCAACCAATCTGCCTTCACGCCTGGAGCATGCACCAGCCGGCTCTGTTATTGTTTGGCGGCAGGGAGGCACAGAGCTCAGAGGCGCAAGGGGTCACAGGGAGGACACGGGTATTCCGGCAGACTGTGGGGCTGTGATGTATTTTAGTACCTTGTTACACTCTGACAAGCATCACTTTTCACGTTCTTGAAACCAGTGTCATGAGTGTCCCATTGATCAACTTTGTTCTGTCACCCCGGGAATGGAAAAAAAGCACAATACCACTCTTTCCTAACCCTCCGCCTAGATTATTGCGCACTAATTTCAGCTGCTAGCTTGTGGGAAACATAAGCAGTCTCTTTACCCACAACAAAGGAAGGCAGTTTATGGATAATGTTGGTCTCGGAGCTGGAAATCACACCAGTAGTTTGTTCATGATTGAAAACGAGTCCTTGAAGGATGCGCAGCTCGTTCTAAATTCACACTGTTAGCTATCTGGGATCTTATGACACGCGATGCAGTGGAATTTGGTGCCTAAGTGTGAGTTTGTAAGCAAACGCGGTGTTGTGTCATATACGTAGCAGATTTTTTTCCAGGTGTTTTTTTTTTAAACGTGCTACATTAGTGTCTGGCACGGCATTTCCGAAGTCATTAAACCGGAAGGTCCATTTTGACTTACCCACGTTAGTGTCACCACACTTTTTTTATGTTTTGGTTTTTAAAATGTAAATAAAAGGCATCGCCATTTACAATGCCAATAGCTCAAACTCACGTAAATGCGAGACCTATTGCATTGCAAATGCTTGAGATCACATGGGGTCTTCCACCAGTTAAGTACCAAGAGTCCTGTGTGCCTGCGTTATTATTGTACAGCTGGTACTACGCCTGCCCCGAAAAAGATTATCCTGGCATTGCTCGATATCTTTGTCTAAGATAAAGCTTGCTCTGTCTGGAGAATCTTGCCCCATAAACCAGCATACTATGGGTTGGTTTGATTCTGCGTGCGTCTGTGTATCTGCCTGTGTTGGGTGTGGTTGTAGGTGGTAGAGGCCAGTAGACCTACTGTTCTCCCAACTCAAGCCCATTATAGCATAACTGATGTTAATACCCCTCAGAACAGGGCAATAACTTACATAGCCGCAACAATTGACACAGAGGACTTACTTTAATACGGATTTGACAATCCAGACTAGATAGAGAGGCACCTAAGCAGGCCTCTATTCCCCAACTCCTGGATGACAGGGCGAGATAGTGATGGTATAAACGGGAGGGGGCAGCATTTTTAAATTCTTGCCTAGGGCGGAAAACACCTAGAAACGGCCCTGCAAAAGCAGTGATGGTGCTTTGCAGTGTAACCATAGCTCCACAGTAGTGGGCCTGTACTCTGCACCCAGAAATGGGGAGGAAGTAGTCAAGCACCATCCACAGACATGGGTTTGTGCAATCCACGAGTAGCAGATTTGGAGCAACCTCTAATAAGCCACGGTTAGAGTATTTTTAAAAGTCATACATTTGTGTGACAAATAATATTGAGTATTAATGATTTTCACATAAGATCTAATACGCAAATAATGAATTCGTGTTTATGCAGTGAAAACAAGTTTAATATGGGGTTTAGCAGTGTGTTTATTAACAAGATTTAAGTTATGCTACATTTTGGTGAAAACCCCATATTGGATCAAATGGATGCTGTTTCCGTCTCTGTTTTTCACTTCTGCATTTATCCCGTCCCATCAGGTTACCCTGTGCATCTGTTCTCCCCACAGGCTCTGCGAAAGCGAAAACATCTGATGTCATGTTTTTCAAATAGTCATGAATACAAAGGCTTATTAATTAAACTTTTGGTGTACTAGATAGTTTGCAATATTAAATATTTCTTCTGGTATGTTTCCGTAGCTCAGTTCAGTTTTGCAAGTTCACGAATTGCCTTTGTTTAATGTTGCATATTTTGTTCAAAACAAAACATCTCTAGATGACAGTGATGCAAAAAACAGGACATTGTCTTAGAAAATGGAATAGTGCTAAGGTATAATGCTGTTGACATGAATTATTCTGGTTCGCCAAATAATTTCTACATGGGATCACACCATGATGAATCTGTGCTTTTAGCTAATTATGTGAGACTTGTGCATAAGAACTGCTTGCTTCTGCAGGTGGCTGAGATTTTTTATTTTGAGGATTTTCCTTGCAGACTTTACTGTTCTATTAGGGATGCTGCCCGACCTTTTCTTAATTTTGCTGCTCATTTGAGACTTACAATTATTATTATTTTTTTTTTGACTGGCCTGTATTAACTGTGCACTCTGAGACTTCATGGCATTTATTCTGTACTGCTTAATTTTGAGATTTTTGTAATAAAACCCTTTAACTATTCCCTGATCTAGAACTTAATCAAATAGGAAGTATTAGTATAGTGTCATCATTACTTATTTTTGATACTCTGCCAAACTGATGTTAGGTGGGGTGCCTTTTTTATGCAAGGTCAACCCGGAGTGGAACTTCCTGAGGGAAATTGTGGCGATCTAAACATTTTGAGGTGTTATGATTATTGGAGCACAGTTAGCAGGGCTAGATGGCCTAACCACAAGCATAGTTGAATCGATCCGGGACAAAGCACAGACCCAACAATAATGGGTGTACAGGGTCCAGAGAGAAGCGGGGTTAAATCCACCCAGCGTCAATCAGACATCTTAGCAGTAGGTCTACGGTGTCCACCTACAAGAGACGTTGAAGCCAAGCTGGATAAACCACAGGCATAACAGCAGTAGGTATATGGGGTCCATCCCAAGACAAACTAAAGACACCACAGTTGTAGGTCTATATGTACATGGAAAAGTGGTAGGTCTAAGGCTGCACCCAAAAGCAAAGATAGGGAAAAACACCAGTGACAGCTGTGATTAAGGTACCTGTAGAAGATAATTATTTAGATAAGAGAGACTGTGGAGAAGATTATTTTAAAGGAGAAAGAGTGGCAAAAGAAGCAGGAGAGCTGGCCCTAGGACTTAAACAAGAAACACAGAAAGTCGCCCTTTACCTGGATTCCCTACCCAAATGCCCTGGAAGGTGAGGTAAAGGAGGTTGGGAGGGAGAATTCTGGGTCACAGAGGCCCATCACTGCCACAATTTACATTCTATCTGGTAGCCGGAGAAGATTAGGTCTGGGAATGTGATGTAAAGAATTCTGACAGTACACAAAATGCACAGGAACACACAGCCAGTACGATCACTACATTTTAAGATACTCTGGGTCAGAACTAGGCCCTGTAGGTAAGTTTAAATCACTTTGGTCTCCTATCAACAGATTTCATTCCCAGGCAAAAAAACAAAGTCTTGCAGCAAGGGTCAGTTATCTTAAGGGCTTGACTCACATCTTAGCACTTTATTCTGCTTCTGTTTGAGCAGTTGAGAGTCCTCACTCACCATCTTTTTAAGTGAAGGTACAGAGACAAAAACAGGGACGAAGTAGGACTAGGAATGGAGCTGGATCTTGAGGAAGGCTTTCTTTACTCTCCAACAGTACGTGCTCGCCTAGTAATAAGAAACCAGTTTGAATCAATTTGAAGTGCAACATTTTGCACATTGAATGTTATGCCTTATTCACTATAAAAAGTTAACTGTTCCTCCGCGGAGCACATTTGGTGGTTTACCTGCAGTAGCCAGTGGAGGGTTTTAGCATGTACCACAGCTGGAGAACTAGGTGTCCATTCCTTCTGTTTGAACTATTTTATACTTCCACCAAGCAAAACTTGCAAGGTGTCGGCCTTTTAGGTCTAGCCTACCAGAAAAAGTTATAAAATAGCTACTCTGGGCTTAGTAAGACATTATAGGGGCTTACAGCCCACCCATCGCTTGCCATTGGTCAGCTTTATTGTCACTCTTGTGTGCTTGCTTCCTATTTGATGGCTTTCCTTGTTCCAGTTTTTCCATCTTGTGTTTCTCCGTCTCCTGGATCATAGCCTGTTTACTATATCTCTGATTGGTCACTTCTATCCTTCCACTGCTCACTTTTATAATCTTTTTTATCCTTAAGCACTCCATGAGATTGCATGTGTTTTGCAGCTCTCTCAAGTGTATTTCACCGTCTCACAAAGCTCCATGCTTTCCTTTCCCATTCCCCACCTTGTTCTTTGCTTCACCCATCCTGTTTTTTTAGGTCGCAGCCTACCAGACAGCGCCGCTGTCTGTTATGCGAAAGACATCTTGTGGAGTTTCAGACAGTTGACCTGGGAATGCATTAAGCCCATCACTTGCCATTGACTTTGTGGTTTGTAACTCACGTTTTCTTGCTTCCTGTTTGCTGGCTTTATTTATTGAGTATCCCCAGCTCGAGTTCGTACCTCCCCATGCAAAAGTCGTGTTTACAGTATTCTTCCACTGCCCACAAACTCGTTTTCTGTAATAAACAGGCCTGTAAATCTTGATCTTATTTCATCGCATTTGCTGGGCATTCAAAGACTGAGGTCAAATATCATGCTCTGTCTTCTGAGGGAGCTTGTTTTTCTTGTTACTGAAACCTACCCTCCTCCTCTAATTCCTAAGGTACCTCTGTGTCTGTTGGAAAGCCTTTGATTTTTTGGGTACATTGTATGCCTAATTATGGTTTCATTTTGCCACAGAAACATGGGAAATTTGACAGTTTGTAATCATGCTATGTTTGCTTCATTGCATGTTTTGAAAACTTTGTTGTCATAATTTAATTTTAATTGCACGGTCATATTAGATTGATTGCTAAAATTGCGCTATTTTTAAAATTGGGGTTGGCATGAGCAGCAAATACAGATATAACTTTATGCAGTACAGTCAAAGGGATGGTGACATAATGGCAAAGTAGTCAGTTTATCTACCAGGCCGGCTGCCTCCGATAGGCTGATAGGTGTCCTGTGTCAGATTCATTACATATGACTGACTCACTCCCGCCCGCTTGGCCTTCCACAAATCACAGATCAGTTTATGTTCCAGTGTCCAGTGTCATCTATGCAGACTGCTGCTGAGCTACTGAGTTTATAGCATGATGACGGAGCAAACCACAGAAAGCTGTTTAAAAGTAGCACATCAGTGTCTCCACGAAAGGTGTTTCGAAACATAAAGGAGTTTGCCAAGAGACAGTGATTTGTTTGAGGGCTGTCTACAAAGAAGCCTTAATTCACCCATTTCCTTCTAGCCACCTTGCAGTGACAAAGCTACATAACTGTTAGCAACTGCCATTGCATATGCCATACAGCTCTCACATTTCAGCAAAGGGGTGGAGAGTGGGCGACTCACATAGATTAACTGATTGCTTTTTAGATCAATGCAGATGTGCAGGAACACCAAAAGGGATCCTACAGAGTTGTGCGCAGTATACTGTGATCAAAAGACATCTTCTGGGAAATGTTAAATATATGACTATATTTATTTATCTGGAGCAGGGCTTTGCATTCCTAATGTAAGTGTTGTCACGATGATGCGTACTACTTAAGGGTTGCCCTTTCTGTAGTATGTATATAGCCAACCATTAACACTCAAAAGATTTATTAGAACAATTCTCAGATCAACCTGTAATGCTATTTTGAGCAAATCACCCAGCAAAACATTCACTAATGCCTGCAAATCTAAGATCTTATTTGTTTACATTTAGGTAGCCTGTTCAATGGTGTAGATGTGCTTGCTCAATGAAAACAAGCATTGGTAAAGTCAATAGGTCTCACCCAAGCGAGAGCTATTAGCTTTGTCAATTATTTTTAGCCATATTGTACAACAGCGCTGGCTTCAATGCAGCATGGCTGAAAGTAAAACAAAATGTTTTAAAAGAGCTATGATGCAGTCAACGCTGGCTGTGTCATGCAGCTTTTTTTCTTTACTTCCAGCCATGTTGCAACTTGGCTGAAAAAAACACTGGCAAAGCCAATAGATCTCAAGTAGGCGAGACCTATTGGCTTTGCCAATGCTTGTCTGTATTTGCTATTCCGTTCCCTCCCCAAACGGTCTCCTGTTGTACATTTGCTGACAGTTCTTGGGGCTATCACGCTCTCTCCTATATAACAGCATATGGTGTCCTGTTTCTTGTGCCTGCTTGACCTGCTCACACAAGGTGAGCAAACTGTAATCCAAGCCTAACGCTGTGCAGTTTGCTTACAGCTTAATGGCTATGGTAATAAGATTTAAATAAGAAGATCAGGGTTCGTGTTATTACAGGTAGTGTTTTCTTTCAGCTTTTGGTGAAAATTCCACTTTCATCTTAAATAACAAGCAAGGTTTAATGCTGCCTTTTAGATTATATTGAATTGTAGCTTTCAAGTTACAAAAAACACCAAGAACAAGCCTAAACTTGAGCAAACCTCCAATCTATTATCAAACCAGCTTATGAGCATTTATGAAATGGCCTTCATTAAGCCATGGGAATGTAAGTATATAGTTTTAGTTTTGGGGTGTTGGGGTATATGTTTTTGGTGTTCAGGGGTATTTTAAGGGTGGGTTTGGGTTATGGGGTAAAGGGGTATTTTAAGGGTTCAGGAATAGGTTTGGGTTTTTGGGTACAGGGGTATTTTTAGGGTGCTTGTTTTTAAAACCCATATTACCCGGTTAGATTTGCCTTAGTTGTGTGCCAGGAATCACTCTGATCTTGCTCCTGTGCCTTCAGTGGATACAGAGGCGGGGTGCTATGTGCGTGGCCTGGCCTGGCCCCCAATTTCCTTTTGAGTGTCAGCTCTCGGTGTAATTGTTAGGGATGTACCAGGAGTTGTGTTCCAAGGGCAGAGCAGCCTGTGTGCATTTGGAGACAGTATGGGGCATATTCTTGCATTGTGTCAGGCTTAGGTGATGGCTTTCAAACTTTTAACAAAATGTTCAAACTTATGAAGGCATTCTTTCTTGCACAAAAAGTCGACTTGTTTATTTCCATACGAATGTTGCATTTGATGAAAAAAATGAGATTGACGCTTGTTTACAACATTCTACTTGCCAGAATTAAATTGACAGTACATCATTTGGACAGGCAGAAGTTATGTGCAACTGGCCATGCCCTTGAATTGTTGATCTAATTATTGGGATCTCTTAGGTTTGGGTGACTGCAACAATATGTGGGGAGTTTTCCACACAGTGGCAATTTTCAGATATAAAAAGTGGAACCCTCTGTGTGTGTACATAATACAATATTGTTTTACATTAAATTGCAGCTTTCACTTTACCAACATGTGAATTAACTAAAATCACTCTAAGCTATCTATGCTTTTTTGCCAAGAACCCTACTGCGGGTCGTGGTGTAACAAGACTTTTTACGTATTTCAGTGAGTATTCCTTACTGACTGCTTTTTTCTGCGAACAGTTGTGTTCATGCTTACTGACTTTCCTTGGGTTGATGGAGAAGATTTAACAGATTCCAAGAAGGTGTTCTACTTCCGGCTGCTAATAAAGACCAACATCCTATATATATTTTCCACTTTTATTTTTTGTTTTTAATTGTAATACCTTTCGCAAGTCTATCAGAAACATAATTTTGCATGTTACCCTGTTGTAGCATTGCAGAGCCTATATTTGAATGTTATGGAAATGTCTGAGGCGGTACACATGTATGGCCAGAGTGTATTTGCATAGCAGTTTGTTACCAATTTAGAGTGATCAAACAGCATGGAGGTTCACAACAGGGTGTTGAGGAGATTAGCTTTCTAAAAGTCATCTTTCCACAGCTACAGAAGGAATAGGAAGAGGAAGGCTTAGTCACATGATGGGAAGGCCAAGTACTTCGGATAGAACAATGTCAGCACCTGAGAAATGTTGATAAAGCAGAGGCCAATGCTTTGTTTACAACTGTTAGTCAGTATTGCATACTAATCCGTTGTTTCAAGGTAACTGAGAAACAAAAACCTCTTTCTACAGAGTATCTGCAGAGAAAGAAGTTGTCTTCTGATGTAATAAGAACAATAATTTCCCTTGTCTCCTGTATCAACACAAGCTAAACGTTGTCTCAAATTTCACATCTGCAGTAGCATGGTGCCCACAGTTACTGCATTTGAAGTGTGGGCTTTGTGATGTATTCCTATAGGTACTGTATCGATTCCCCTATTCCTGACCCTGGTTTGGTTAATAATTAACTAGCAGCCATCCAACGGTGAAAAAAACGTTATCTGATTAAGCCACACCACGGCACAGAAGCGCGTTATCTGATTAGGTCATAACGCATGCCATCTAATTAGACAAGCGATATTCCTCCAGCCCCTGATAAGGCATACGGAGTTCTCAAAACAAATCAAACCTACAGCGACCTGGGAAATTCCCATAGCCATTGTTTTGATTTCACCGAGAACTTCAGCAAAAGAATGTGCGAACGAGCCCGTTCATATGACATCCTTATTGACGTATATATGTCCATCCTTACGTCAATCTCGGCACCTTTCAGGTATAAATATTACCGACATTGCCTTAAGCAAACACATGCGGTGGTGACGAGATCGGAGCAGCGAGACGTGTTGAGGAGCCCAGCAGAGAGCGAAGCCCACAGACGCTGCCCCGCCTTCCTGACGCACTGAGAACGAGACGCTGCCTTTCTCCTGCCGAGAAATCCAGCTCCGGCGCTTCCAAGCAGCCCTCGCAGGCAGCTGGAATATCAAGACCTGGGATAAGAGATACCAGCCCTCCATCATTCTAGATCTCAGGTACAGAACTGAATAACCCCTTGCAGAGAATTCTCGAATCAGTCCCTTGGCAAAACAAACTTAACTTAAACTGCTACTTATCTACTCCCGCCCACGTATTAGGCTTAGGTCAGGTACACTGGGGTAGGCGTGGTTAGAAGCACCAGTTGAGTATGATTAGTCAAATGTATAAATGTATGTATCTATTTTATCCATTTTAAAGTATCATATGGCTCAGAAACCATATCAATGCTTTTACAGTATTATTTTATAATTCTGTCTCTACTGTATGCACTTTACTTAACTACAAGTATTGCAATAATAGCGATTCATTTCTCTTGTATGAGAAAAGAGACTGATCAATAAATAACATCTTTATTGAACCACGCCCATCTCTTATTTCTCTACAAACTGGTGAAACTAATAATGCACGTACTGACTGAGTAAAATAAGTTGTCTATTGTTTTCACACGACTCTAGAGATACACTCTTGATTAAGGGAGAGCAAAGTTGTCATGTTCTATGGTTGTCAGAAACTAAATCCCTTCTTGTCTATCCAGGGAGGTTAAAATCCTCCTTGCCTATTCGAGAAAGTTTCTAGTGAACTCTGAGCTAGCTGGCAAACACAAAACTTTAAGTCTAATATCGTCGGTAGAAGACCTAGTTAACCTCTGCCCTAGGTCTATACTATTGAAGATATTATTCCAATGCGCAGAGCCTATTGGGATAATAGGAACTACACTACATGGCGCCCAACGTTTGGATAGGCGATAAAACTAACGCAAGACATTAGAGTAACTCAGTCGTGCTTTTTCACACAGAACCCCTTTTTTCCCATAATACTCCAAAGACGTCTGGAGTGGGTGAAAGGTCATATCCGCCAAACCTCGCAGGAGGAGACTCCTATGTATGGTTCTTGGTTTATTCAACGTTGAAGGATACACTGTTCTAAAATATTGTGCATCTAATCTTTATATTCCGTGGAAACTTGATCTGCAAACAAACAGAATAACCTTCCTGTCAGTAAAATGTCAGACACTGAAAAAGAAAGAGAGACAGCTAGACTAGCAGCTGAACTAATAGCAGCTGATAATACTCTGCTACAAAATGACCCGGATATAATACTCATCCCGGTCAACATAAGGAAATCTATAACCCTAAAACTTATAGAAAATGGACTGACACCAAGAGGTGGTACAGTCATATTCGTAATTGAGGCACACGAATATCGGCAGACAGAGGTATTCTATTCATGGATAAACTTTCCAGCAGCAAACGCTGTAACAAAGGACTTCCACTATTACAAAATAGAGGAACCTCCTAGTGAGTACACTCCTTTCGAGGAGGTGGAAATACCACTCAAATTCCAAGAGCATCTGCTCTTGTTGAATGGCGCCCTAAAACATAATAATCACATCACCAGGCTCGGTCCACTAGGTAGACCAGGAGTAACGTGGCCGGTCCTAGCCGGATACACACCACATCCAGACATTGAAGAAATGCCTGCACCAGAACTTTTAGCACAGCTAAAACAATTAATAAAGATACATAGACAATTAGTCCAATATGTAATGCGGACTTCAACAATCCAACCAGCAATTAAAATTCCACAGCTGACCAGTCATCAGGGGAACACAAATAAAATTACACCACAGAACATACAGTCCTGTCTAGGTAAGGTACCCGCAAAACGGGAACAAATTCCTTTCTGGCTAGCACAAAAATTAACTCAAATAGAGGCGGTGTTTCCAGATACCACCCCTGTTGAGAAACATAGGATTCTGACTATCTGTCTTCCAATGGGAATCGCACCACATGTGGAGGATTGTGACACTTGGGGAACAGTCTTTGCTTCCATTTACATAAAAACACATGGTGTCCCATCCATGTCAGTAATACCAGATGTGCTAAAACAGATTCAAGATGAATACGGTCCAGAACCCGCTTTAACTCTCGGTATGAAACTACTGAAAGACTTCAAGCAGGTCTCTGCAATATTATTAGCCAACATAAAGGGAGAAGCAGCAAATGTGGCGATTCGCCAGAGGTTAAAAGAGACAAATATAGCAGACCAACCATCGGAAATTGCCAGAATCATAGAAAAATCCTATGAAGAACTAGGAAGAGATAGTTTGGGTGGAATACCAGTGAAACCCCAACTAGTTGAAAGTCCTGAAAAGGTATTTATAAAAAATAATTTAAACACTCAAAAAAAGAGCTGGGATGGAAATAAGCAATCCAATCCTAAAGAAAAAAGATTCCAGTCCAGAGGAAGGTCTCCTTGGCGGAGAGAAAGATCTCCCGACCAAGGACGCAAGTCTCCCCAACGGGAGCCCTCTGTGAAAAAATACAACCTTAGAAATAGGGATAATATAAAGAAACCTGATAGATATCAAGATATTGATACACGTCCCTCTCAATCTTTTCAGACTTCCTCGCAGAAATCGGAAAGAAGAGGACGATCAGAACAAAGGGAAGAGCACGTCAAGTCCAAAGACAAAGAACCTGCTCATCTGAATAAAAAATTACAATTTCCAAAAAAGAAGGTAGCCAGTATTAAAGTAATCAACAATGCCAAGAATACTGAGGACACAGCTGAAAAACAGAGAATGGGCTCAGACAATGCTAGACAGCGCAGCAGAAGTGAGCATAGCTCGCAAAGTCCTTATGAATCATCTGGAGACAGTGGACACGAATGAATACATTCAGGTGGAAACTGCAGATACCAGAGTTAGCAAACCTCATAAAATATATGAAATAACATTGCGTATAGAGGGGGATAAGACTAGAAAAATAAGGGGGCTATTTTGGGATAATCTGTCCAAGGGCTATGACATCCTTCTAGCTGAACAAGACTGGCCTCCAGAGTTTGTCAGGGAGTGCCCACATGGCGAAGAAATAATTATGCCTGCCTTCTCAAACCATATTCCAATTCATAAAAAATATACACTTGCAAGAAAGTGGGCAGTAGCTAAAGCCCCTGCCTTATATAAAAATCATGTGGGATGGGATGAGGACTCTCCTCCTCACAAAATCCAGTTAAAATCACAACCTACTGCACAGAGGCAGTACCCGATTAAGCAAGAAGCTAAAAAACAGGTAAAAGAAATCCTAGATCAACTTGAATACAAGGGGGTGATTGAAACCTGCACCTCACAAATGAACAACCCTTTGTTTCCTGTCTCCAAGCCAGACAATTCATATCGTCTTGTTTTGGACTACAGACACCTTAACTCATGTTGCAAAACATTTGCAGTACAAAACTCGCACAGTGCTGCACTAATGAATAACATAGTGCGCAAAAAATACAAAACAACCTAAGACATTTCTAATGGTTTCTTTTGTCAAAATATAGCACCAGAGAGCAGATATTTGACGGCGTTCTCAATAAATGGCACGCAAAAGAATTTCTGTTGTTTGCCCCAGGGGTTCAAGAACAGCCCAGGGTTATTCTCAGCGAGGGTAACAGAGTTACTACAAACCTATGATGACGAGGCATTATCTTATGTCGACGACATCTATCTAACAGAGGATGACTTGGATACTCACTTGAAGAGAGTGAACACCATAATACTTGGGTTCGCAGCAGAGGGTTACAAATGTAACTTTAAAAAGTCAAGAATTGCCCATCTAACAGTCCTGTTTTTAGGATATGAACTATCAAGTGAAGGCAAAAGCCTGGCTGACAATTTCCTAGAGAAATGTGCTGTAATCCAAGCACCCAGAACACTAAAAAACCTACAATCAATTCTAGGCTTCCTGAATTTCGGAAGAACTTATATTATAAATTATGCAGAAAGGGTCAAACCCCTTTATGATCTAATAAAACCAGATTTTAAAAGAATCAATTGGACTCAAAAACACACAGAAATTTTGAGATCTTTACAAACAGACATGTTAATTAAAACAAAATTACAAACACGTGACAACACACGCAACCTTGTGATTCGAGTCATCCCAGGAAGATGCGGATTCACATACCTGACCTCTAATGAGTGAGAGAAGGTACCAATAGCATACAAATCACACTTGTACACAAAAGCTGAAATGAAATTTAGCCCAACGGAAAAAATTCTAACTGCTGTAGCAAAAGAACGAGCCCTAGCACAAGGTAAACGAATAATCATCGTAACACCGATACCAGCCCTGGAGGCGGTAACTAAGGCTAGCATTCCGAATGCTAAAGCACTCCATCCAAGATGGATACAGTGGGCTAATTCTCTTGCAGCAACAGACGTGGTTTACAAATTTGATCCCAACTTAAAAACACAAGAATTTCTCCAATATGAATTCGAAAGTCCTCTGCCGACCGAAATTCTGCCTCTAGAACATTACGGCTGTATAATATATACAGACGGATCAGCACAACCCGCAGTGAGGGGTAAGCAAGCCTACAGTGCTGCGTGCGCGATTGTTAGAGGTCGCTGGCACGAAGGAAAATTTAAACCAGTGGTCACTAAAACGCAATCTCTGGGAGACTGTACAGCTCAAAGAGCAGAACTACTGGCATTCAAGATGGCGCTTGAAAATGCCGATCGAGAATTCCCCACACTTATTGTGTGCGATTCGTATTACTGCGTCCAATCTTACAATGAATACTTGCAGACCTGGGTTCAGAATGGTTTTAAAGATGCAAAAGGTGGCACAATCAAACATAAAATGCTTTGGGAACAAGTAGTTCTTTTGCAAAAGGAACTACAAAAGACTCACGTGATACATACACTGAGTCATCAGCGTGATGGCGTTCACGTTGCAGGGAATTCATTGGCTGACGAAGCAGCGAAGGCAGCAGTGCAAACGGCTTCCGTAGCTGCTATCACCCGGTCAAAAACAAAAATAGACAGCGAAATATTACAGGCTGTCAGCGCTACAGTAAAAGATACGATAGAAACACTCCCGAAAGGCTTTCCAGTAAAGTACTCATACATAACTGATACAAATAATGTTCCGTTTGCTCGAATCCCTGGAGTGGGGGATAGGGCAATTCCAAACATGGAACATAGGTTAGGACTCATCATAGCGGCACACGAAGGGCTTGCTTCTGTACATGCTGGCGTTTCAGCCACAGTATCATTATTAAAACAGAGATACTGGTGGCCACAAATGAGAAGACAGACAAGGAACTATGTTCTAGAATGTAAAATATGTCAAAGAATGAAGGTATCAACAGTGAGACGACCAGCACAGACGCCCCTTCTAATCTCTGATAAACCATTAGCCTGTGTTTATCTGGACCACTGTGGTCCCTTACAAAGGGATGGTAACTATAAATACATCTTGGTCGCAGTGGATTCATGTACGAGATTCATATGGATGTGGCCCCAGCGATCGGCTGACGCCAGAACTGTTATAAAAGATTTGCGAGTCTTTATCGGCACATATGCAATTGGCATGCTACATTCTGACCAGGGTCCTGCTTTTAGCTCTCGAGCTTATAAGGAGGCCATGACCAGCATGGGCATTGCATTGCGGTACTCTTGTCCATTTCATCCTGAGGGAAACGGAATTGTAGAAAGAAAAAACCGTGACATAAAGCAATCTATAACAGCAAAGGTATTAGGTTCGGGAGCTGGGTGGGTCAAACATCTAATAAGTGTCCAACGTAGTCTAAATAACCTGCCAAGGAATTCTCTGAAAGGGTTCAGTCCGTACGAACTATTGTTCGGGACTAGAATGATGATCCAAGATCTTGATAGTCAGACTTCAGTGGTTAAAGACAAAAGCTTTGATATCAAAGATCGTTTGGCTATTTTACAGGACTTAAATGAAACAAGAAAAGACCTGAGCAACATAAAACTGAAACAACAGTCAACAACCACTGAAGAGAAACCACCTGTCCCAGCAAGGCCTGTCTGGATTCCAAAAGTCGGGGATCTAGTCAGAGAGAAGATCGCGGTAAAGAAGGAATTTGGGCCTTCTTACAGAAAAGCAGTTCCTGTCTTGTCTGTCAACGGGACAAGATCAGTAGTACTACCGCCCCTTGCTGGTAAAAAGGAGAACCGAGTTGTATCCATCGACCTGGTTAAACCACAATCATGTGGCCGATAACAAACAGTAGGCCAAGTGGACTCCCAAGAAGTAGCAGAACACCAATGTTTGCTACGAATACAGAGGCTCAAACTGGAAGACTGATCACATTTGGAAAATCTACAGTGAATCAACAAGGACTCTGCAACAAAGCAATGGAACTTGAACCTCTTAAAACCCAAATTAAAACTTTTCATCAAGAAACAACAACCTATGATGATGTAACTGCAGACTTTGCTAATGAAACAAAGCAAAATCCAAAAACAATTGGAACAATTGACAGAACAGCATCCGGCTACTTCATCAACTTCGATGATTCATCTGAAGACCTGAGTGAAGCAAAGAAACAGCCATCAACAAAAACTTTTAAAGACAAAGCTAACGAACTTTTTCAACAGCTGAAAGAAACCTATCTGATCTCTCCATGGATTGAATTTTGGGTGGCCTTCGGTGCATTTATCCTCATTCTTTGGCTCATCTTAGTACTATGTTTGGGACATTTCATTGAAGGGAAATATGCTAAAATGGACACAGCAAGCCAGAAAATCAACTTGGTCCTTAAACCACACACATCTTCACACATCGAGAAAAGAGAACTTTCTTCAGTAAACTTCACAGCCAATCCTATACCAGGCGGTGTAGCATGGGACAAAACTGATTATGAAATCTATGGTCCGGTTGAAATCCTGAAGTATCCACACCAATTCAAGATCTCATTGAGTGACTTTGTAAAACCAAGCTCATTTGCGGATGATTGGGACTTTGAAAGTATTAATGATATGATGTCTGATCTTGTGATGTCTGCTAAATTTACAGAACATGATTATTTGCAGGGTTCGTCTAATTATGATCAGATGTTCTGCTACAACCATTATGGTAACCATTATCTACATAAATCTGCTCAACCTAGAAATGTTTTAAATTATAACCAATGGGAACATTGTGCTACTCCTCCAAAAGATAGCTCGAAAACATTTTATGATAAATATTCATACTTTTCAGGGTTTAACACAAGTAATGCAGAAACATTTTATTTCAAATTGTCAAATAAGACAGGTATGAAAACCATGCTTACAAACACAAAATTGATATATTCCGATTCATTCTTTGAACAAATGAATACATTTGGGTTTGATTTCTGGAACAATAATATTGAAACAAAAACTGTTTGGGGTACAAGAGATTGGCAAGTACAAGGTATAGAATCATTGTTTAGAGCCTGCATGATCCCAGAACAAATTATATTTTTGAACGACACTATTCAACAAACTACCTGTCTTGGCTTAGCCAAAATCAAAGATTTGAACAAACCGTCTATTCCAAAGCCAACAGTGAACAGTAATAGCTCTATAGATGTTGAGATAGACGTAAACCATATATTAAACCAAAACAGAAAACATCCTGAATGGAAAAAATGGTTGATCTGGCCCACAGATACAAATAACTGTCAAGACAGATTCCTGAACAAAGAACAGGGCTAGGCCAGACCCTAGATATTCCCAAAGACAACATCCAGGGATAGTAACCACCTACAGCGTGGGCAAGCTCTGCCTTCAATGGCTACAAACGTCCACACTGGCTGAAATTAAGCAACACCTAACTTTACTTACAGAAAGTGCTGACTTGCGTGATTTCATATTGGGACCACGCAAACAGTGTCAAAAACGTTTCATAGCGGCCTCTATATATGCAGCTTATAACGAAGTCTGGAAAGTAACTCAAATTGAGACAGCAGACAAAATACGGGAAATTGACCGTATTCATTTGGAAAAATCACTTTCTGTGGTGGACAATGGGTTAATGACTCTGTCCTCCAGAATATATTCTCTGGACAGCATTGTGTCTTCAGCAATCAATATAATATCGCAAGACTTACTGATGTTACAACACGGTCAGTCCCAATTGCGTTCTATTGTACAGCTTGGCTGGACGTTACAAAATTTGCGTTCTGGCTATGTGCCTTGGCGTTTAATCAACACAACGTCATTATTTAATATCTTTAACCTCACTGATAAACAAATCAGTTTGGCACAGAAGGGTGCTGACTATACAATTCTGAGCATTGAAAAACTTGAGAGATTACCATTGACAATGTCAGAACGACCTGTCATTGAATGGATAATACATGGAATAATAAATATTCCGATAACTACTTTCCAGTTTCAATTCTGCCAAAAATATATACAGGCAGGCCAGTATGAAAGGTTGGGTAAAGGATACATTAAGTCAATATGGAACTTGCCCTATACACACGAATGTGTCAGCAATAAAGGCCAGAAAGTGTTTCTCAGTGGCGATAATTGTGCAAGATCACTGAGCGGTACACTTCTGTGTCAGGGTATTAGTTTGCACGGAGCCTGTGAAGGGACTTCAAATAACCTTTCATGTTATCAGCTAGGCACACCTGCAACACGAATAGAACCATTCTTTAGGAGACTCTCGAACGGGAGTTACATTCTAATAGTAGATCGCAGATGTTGTAGTTTGCTGCCCGGAAAACCTTATCTCATAACTGTGACTAGGAAGGTCATGTGCTGTGAACATGTATTGTTCCCCAGCGAGTCTGCAGACAGGGAGGCAAGGTTATGGCCCGATTTGAAAATTGCTTCTATTCGAATAGATACTTTAAGCAGAATGAAGACTGTGCTGCTACAGACGCCGACCAGGCTCACGTCATCAAAAGAAACGTATGATCTCCAAGTTGCAAGGACAACAGAAGAGATTCATTCATTATTATCAACTAATTCCCCCATACATTTCGCAGAAATACTGAACGAAATCTTAAATATTTCTGATACCACTGGTATCTCCAGTGTATTTAAAGCAGTGTTTTCGGGTGCTTTAACTCCATTCAAAGCCATCCTGGGTATTTTTCCAGACTTTGTCCATTCCATTTTTGGCGGACTTCCTCTCCTTTTAGGACTAGTCGCGGGTATTCTATTTTTGATCCTGTTATTTCGCTATGGCAAACCATGTCACAGACAAAACACCTGCGACAAGGGAAGAAATGATCCTAGCCATTGGCTACCGGGACCGGGTAACTAAAATCCTTGGACTATCCCGGCTCAGAGACCTGAACATGACTTGGTTTCTTTCATTTAGACCAATGTGGCAAAGTTGTGTTATGCCTGTATTAAGGTGCTTGCTATGCGGCGAAGAATGCGTGTTGGACACCTGTCTGGCACTACAATCGGATGTGCCAATGGACGCAGATACCTTGTTCGGTCCGGTAACGGCTCATGCATTGTGCTGTCCCCAGCGGCTACCAATCCTGATGACGGCATTCGTGGAGTCTTCACCACTACGATTGAGGGGTAGTGAAGTACAAGATGAAAGCAGCATCGATCAGGTACGACCTTCAGTCAGCTATGCTGATCCAAACATCAATGGAGGCAATCATGCTCAGGCTCATGAATGCATGGTAACAACCTTTTCCGAATTAGTGGAACTTACGCAAGAAGCTGTTGACAGTTTTTTCAACAGTCTAAATGATATGATGTTTTCACCAGAGCAGCAGGAATAACTTTGAGCAAACTAGCACTTGGAGTTCCCTACATGCTGAATTTGGCCTTCAACTTTTTGAAGAAAAGCGATATGAAAAATTTTTTTTCTCATAATTTTTTTTCAGACTGCAAGAACTTTTTCCCCAATTCCACAATATTTACGATTTTTGGGACACTTATCTTCTGCTTAAAGTAGACGTTATTCTTAGAGAACTAAATTTCTATTTTTAGGTAGTCACAAGACATTCGCTATGCTAGCACTGTTATACATAAATTTATGATTGTGATGAAATGGTCTCGCACTTTTTTTTTTCTGTATTAAGAGCCATTTCATGTGTGGTTTTCGCATTTAGATTATGCTGAATTTTTAACATATGAGTAGCATTATTAGACTGCTTGTGCTTATAGTATACGTGACAGTACATGTGATTGTGTTTCGTATATTTTATAAAATCCAATTTTCGGAATGCATATAAATGTATTTTGGGGTGGTACGGTATAGACAAACGCTACTGATATTCACTATGCCTAGATTTGTAAATATGGACATAGTCTACGTGGAGTGGGTGTGATGTATTCCTATAGGTACTGTATCGATTCCCCTATTCCTGACCCTGGTTTGGTTAATAATTAACTAGCAGCCATCCAACGGTGAAAAAACCGTTATCTGATTAAGCCACACCACGGCACAGAAGCGCGTTATCTGATTAGGTCATAATGCATGCCATCTAATTAGACAAGCGATATTCCTCCAGCCCCTGATAAGGCATACGGAGTTCTCAAAACAAATCAAACCTACAGCGACCTGGGAAATTCCCATAGCCATTGTTTTGATTTCACCGAGAACTTCAGCAAAAGAATGTGCCCGTTTATATGACATCCTTATTGACGTATATATGTCCATCCGTACGTCAATCTCGGCACCTTTCAGGTATAAATATTACCGACATTGCCTTAAGCAAACACATGCGGTGGTGACGAGATCGGAGCAGCGAGACGTGCTGAGGAGCCCAGCAGAGAGCGAAGCCCACAGACGCTGTCCCGCCTTCCTGACGCGCTGAGAACGAGACGCTGCCTTTCTCCTGCCGAGAAATCCAGTACCGGCGCTTCCAAGCAGCCCTCGCAGGCAGCTGGAATATCAAGACCTGGGATAAGAGATACCAGCCCTCCATCATTCTAGATCTCAGGTACAGAACTGAATAACCCCTTGCAGAGAATTCTCGAATCAGTCCCTTGGCAAAACAAACGTAACTTAAACTGCTACTTATCTACTCCCGCCCACGTATTAGGCTTAGGTCAGGTACACTGGGGTAGGCGTGGTTAGAAGCACCAGTTGAGTATGATTAGTCAAATGTATATATGTATGTATCTATTTTATCCATTTTAAAGTATCATATGGCTCAGAAACCATATCAATGCTTTTACAGTATTATTTTATAATTCTGTCTCTACTGTATGCACTTTACTTAACTACAAGTATTGCAATAATAGCGATTCATTTCTCTTGTATGAGAAAAGAGACTGATCAATAAATAACATCTTTATTGAACCACGCCCATCTTTTATTTCTCTACAAACTGGTGAAACTAAGAATGCACGTACTGACTGAGTAAAATAAGTTGTCTATTGTTTTCACACGACTCTAGAGATACACTCTTTTTTTTTTTTTTTTTTTGTAAACCTTTATTGGTATAGACAGGATATACAAATCTGGGCCTACAACCAAACTGGCCGGCCATAATACGTGAAAGCAGTCAAGAAGTCCAGAATGGAGTTACAGAATCAATCATAGAGAAACGTAAGCAATACAATCTTACAAAAGGGGGGGGGAGGGGAGAGGATCCAAACGGCCAGCAAAGAGGAGCAAAGAAGGTTATTTTTTATAATAGGGCGATAAGGAGTATGACAGGCTCGGCGACAATATAGAAGAATCCGGATTCCCAAATCAAACCATCGGTAACAGAACGGCTAAAGGGCAGCCATGCAGGAATGTCAGCACTGTATATATCAGTATAAAAACAGGGCCGTGAACACAAGTCAGTATATAATTAAGAACAACTTTGCATCCCCACCACCCAGTAGCACATTGGAAACAGAACAAAGGGGCCGAAATAGCGACAACACCAAGACTAACCCGTCATACTAACCTTGGGAGAGAAGGAAAAAGGGAGGGGGGGGGAGAGGAAAGAAGAGAGGGAAAAGAAAACACAAACTGAAAGAGAAGACTGCCGCGCCTAAACAAGCGCCCCGTAGCAAGGAACACATAAAAGAGCAACAATATCAACAACGAGAAGGGCATGGGAGTCTCAATGGAAAGCAGCAAAAATACAAAAAGAAGAACAGCGACATTACAGACCCCACCCCAATCATACCACGGAAGGCAAGGACAGACGCGGCACTCCAATAAAGAGATACAAAAGGGCCATAGAACTGAGGAAAATAAAACATCAAATAAGACCCAACCCACCCATCCCACCCAGCACCCCTGCAGAAGGCTACGGCCTACCCTCCAAACAGCGCGCCTGTCGCCCTAAACCAGAACCCGAAATGTAGTAGAGACAAGAGAAAGGAAGAATATAGAGACAAAAAAGGACATCAAAACAAAGGAAATAAATGGGAGGGAGGAGCAAAAGGGCAGAAACAAATACGGTCGGCTACAGCCCTCCACCCAACCATACGATCATATTACATGTGAACCAGAACGACACAATCTCGAGCGCCAAAAAAACGTACGGGGGGGGTCTCCCACAGCACAATAATTATGAGCAACATCGCCACAGATCCGTACATCAATAAACCACCGGGAGCCGTGCATCTCACCCCAGTCCCCTCCTAACCACAGTTACCACCCACCACAGGACAGTGTGAGGTAAACAACACGATGCGAGGCAAGCACACAATTGAAAGAGAGTACGAGCAAAACGTAGGCCAGGGAGGGCAATCAATAAGCAAGCGGGCAAAAGTTCAAATAGGCAGTTCAAATGTCTCAGCAATAGCAACAAGGGCAATAATAGACAGGAGTTCAGTCTCGCCGTTAGGAAAAGCGGGGATTTCCCTGCAAAATAGAAACACGACCTCATCAAGGCAACAACAGGCAGCGGTCCACCATTGGTCTCAGGCACCCAGGGAGGATCGGATCCCCGCACGACATCCAAGTCCCCAAACTCCAAACATCGAAGAGCAGGAGGTTCCAAATCCACCGGCCAGCAGACCCGTCGATGGATAGCGACAGTATCCCTCGTAGCAACCTGGGGAGGCGAGGCGGTGGCATCACTAGAGATACACTCTCGATTAGGGGAGAGCAAAGTTGTCATGTTCTATGGTTGTCAGAAACTAAATCCCTTCTTGTCTATCCAGGGAGGTTAAAATCTTCCTTGCCTATTCGAGAAAGTTTCTAGTGAACTCTGAGCTAGCTGGCAAACACAAAACTTTAAGTCTAATATCGTCGGTAGAAGACCTAGTTAACCTCTGCCCTAGGTCTATACTATTGAAGATATTATTCCAATGCGCAGAGCCTATTGGGATAATAGGAACTACACTACAGTTTAATGGTTGCTCCTCTCGAAAGACGACAAATACTGTCCCCTCTGTGAAAATGTCTGCACCAGGGCTTGCTGGCAGTCCACCAATAGTCTCCCATTGGTTTTAACAATATCTCTCCTTTTAATGCGATAACACATGCAAACAGCAGTTCTAGATCCCTGTCTTTAAATGTGCTAGCATATGAAACCCAGACTATTGGTTTTTCCAGTGCTTGTTTTTGTCTTAGTTGCTACTCCAAGTGTTGCCTGCCATCTTGGTTACAAACTTTTTATTTAAGTGGTAGTGCTATAGAAAAACAAACTGACATCCCCAAATGGCTCACTTGACAAAAACCTGACAAAATGTAGTAAGAGAAAAATAAACTACATTTTCCAAGCAGCAATTAGTAAAAAGTCAAACTGACATTTGACCTATTTCCTTGAACAGATGGACAACTTTGCCAAGATAAAAACAAGATTTAATGGCATCTTTATTGCTCATTCACTTTCTGAATGAACAGAACACCTGTTCCTTTCCAGTTTAAGTTCTCTCTAGACGGGACTAGAGGGTGCTAAAAATAGCTCGACCTGTTAAAGTTTGACTCGCAATTGTGAGTGGGCGAGTACATTTTCGAGGTCTGTGATGTATGCTGTACAAAACCTTCTGCTGTGTTTGATTTAATAAACTATAATGTTGCACATGTACAATATAAATCCAGGCTATCCAAAAGGTTACGTTACACATAACACCTGACTTTCCTCTTAGTTTACTACTGGCATTGTTGCTAGAATGGATGGGGTGGGAGAGAGAATGAAAATTAATAAATTAGTCTTTCAAAACTATCACTTTAAAAAAATAGTTCTCAATGCACTGATATAATCTGATGCACTATGGCGAAATGGTTCTGCATGTTAATGATATACACTTTTGGAATTTTGAACAGATTTTATCATATTTTTAAACATTTGCTCACGATCATATCATTTGAAACCAGTTTGTAGGTCAAGATCATTACAATCAGGTCGAGGAGATTATTTAAGTCACTAGCACTGCAGGTCTAGTAACATGTTTATGATTTTTTGAGGTCTGCATCATGAAGCCATGTATTTTTAGATCCTCATATGTGATACTGAAAAAGGAGGGAATGCAAAGTAAATAATTGCAAAGGGTCACACAATTTAGTTAAGTGGAGAATGAATGGACGAAGCCCAAATGTTTGGTTTCACATTGCGCAATTCAGACACTAGATGTATATGCTTCTCTTCCCCCACACCCACCTTATTGGCAATTCCCCCCAACTCCCACCCTGCTGGCATAAATGTGGTCGTCAGCCACTTCACAGACAAAACTTTGTGGCCCCCGGAAAAAAATGTGTGAGTACCCATGGTTTAGAGAGTGTGCATGGTGTTTATCCTTCCTGTAGCGATAGATCAACAATCCTAGTTGTTTTTGTTAGTGACCCTCACCCACTCTAGTAATGAGATGTTTCATCATTGGGTCACATTCTGGGCCCTTAAAACCAGGATGGGCTCAACTGTATTCCAAGAAGAACTTATAAGTATGTCTACCGGGGTCTACACTAAAAATACCTTAAAACACCCAGGTATCCATTTTTAATAAATGGTATTTTAGGTATAGATAAGAACAGGGTCTCAGGTGAAACAAAGGATATTATGACCCTGCATTCTAACACCTAGTCAACATGTTTCAACATTTAATGGTAAATTAACCAAAATTGTCCGTGGGCTTTCTTCAGGGCAAAAAAGGTGTCCCGGCCTGAATGATGGCATTTAGTGAGAGGTACTATTGGCTTCACAATTTGTCTTGTACCCTTATCCTATTTGGTGGGATGGACAAAGAGATAAATACACAAAACATGCATAGAGGCTACTCATCCTGTAATTCACTCAGTCACTTCAGGTTCCTGTTGAAAAAAGAAAACAAAGCATGGATTGTATATCTACACGTGTATTTTTTTGCATAGTGCACATGGCCTTTGCCCACATTAGCCATCCTTTTAAGAGCATGTGTCACAGCACAACAACTGTAGCACTCGCATGTGTACACACATATCGCAGGAGAGATAGTTGATTGACTTAATGTACGTACCCATGTCATGTCACACAGGACAGGCACACATTTAAGAATAAAACCTGGAAAACATTTGACTTCTGTGAGGTAGCACTGAATTATATATGTGATCGCCCAGTGCAGTTCGCTCCATGTAATGCACTGCAAATACAACTTAAGGTGGAATTGTGAAAATTGTGTTGTTATGGTGAGCTATCTTACCCGATTTGGTAACTGCTTTATGTGACATAGGAAGGTGGGGGGACATGCCCTATAGCCACACACAGTATGTTTTACATATTGTAGATGACAGTATTGATGGGCATATGTGAAAAAAACAAAGGGATAAGCATAAAAATTGCACATACTGTCAAGTAAAGCCAAACTCAGCACACTGTCAGCAATAGATTATTCATGTCCTCAAGGGTGCCAAGTCTCCTTTAGACACCTACATCGACCCCAGATCCTTTCATGGCTGCCCGATTGTCTTTAGAGACAGCCCGAGTCTTTTACTGTTGGTGTATGCACCTTCTTCTCACTCACATCTTAGACTGAATCTGGTGCAAGTGAAATCATTGCATTCCCTAAGCGGAATCATGGGAAATGTAGTACATCAGTGAGCTGCACCAGACTTTGTTACAAGAGAACGAGGGGCCTGCGTTCCATATCGCGGTGCCCTCCGGTGTAGAATGCATTGGGAGGAAATATACTTAAAACACCCATTTTGGGGGGGAAATGAATTAAGAAGCAAAAAAGTTTGTTGCATAACTATGATTTAGTATTTAGAAACAAGTTCCCATTGATCACATTGTTGCCTAGACACACCTCCAGACATATGCTATAGTGGTAAATAAAACACAACAGTGCAACTAGTAGACGTCTCTTAATTCAAATCCGTTTTCAGACAACACACTGGAATAATTAGAATATATATATATATATATATATATATATATATATATGTGTGTGTGTATATATATATATATATATATATATATATATATATATATATTCACTGAAAAAAACATAGGTTTCACACCAGTTATAGTTAGGTGGAAATTTTACTTGCATAAAACCATTGAAATTCCCACGTTATAGTTAGTTGGACTCACTATAACTTGCGCGTGCAATGCACTGCTGATGACGTCACATATTACATCACTCATGACATGATCACTCATGACATCAATGATGACATCTCAAATGACATCACTGATGACAACATTCTCGTGACAAAGTGGCAGACCTCCTATCAGCATAAAATAACCTTTGACACACACATTCAAAAATAGAAACTAACATTTTCTTAAAAAAGGAGAAACCAATACCAATTACAACAACTTATTAGGTAATTCCAACATCTACATACACATCCACTCATTCACCAACAGTTCTATATAGTCACTCATGCATGTACTTACTCATCATATGTACTCATACACCCTGTTACACACTAATACTCATCCATATAGTTACTCACACACAAATTCACACATGCAAATAAACTATCAAAAAAACATTTACTTGATTATACTGCTATATACACACCACTACACATACTTCTACAGAAACGGAAACATATTTACTCTCTTAAACAATCAATTATAAAAACACATACTCACTAACCCACCCATACACACAATCATCCACCCATACAGTCTTGCACACATGCTGTCTTCAAAATACATACAAATAGTGAGTCACTCATTCATGCATCTGTGCTCTAAGTAATATCCCCCACCGAACCATACAGACACTGAAACTGATACTCAAAAAAACAACTAATAACCCATATACACACTCATGTAGCTACTCACCAACCCATGCAGCCACTTATACACAAAGTGAGACACAGATACAGATATTTAAATATTTAAACATTACTCGCTAATATATGTATTCACTAAGATACATTTAATAAGTCAGTTAACCAATCAATTTTACACCAAAAAAACATCCATTTAGACATTTATTTACCCATTTATTCTTCCATCAACCTTTAGATATACATATATAAAAAATATTTATTTTTCAGAAAGATACACATTCACTGGATGATGTCATCAGTGATGTCATTTGAGATGTCATCAGTGATGTCATGAGTGATGTCACTGACCATGTCATGAGTGCTGTAATATGTGACGTCATCAGCAGTGCATTGCACGCGCAAGTTATAGTGAGTCCAACTAACTATAACGTGGGAATTTCAATGGTTTTATGCGAGTAAAATTTCCACCTAACTATAACTGGTGTGAAACCTATGGTTTTTTCAGTGAATTTAATAGGTTTTTTAAATGCTAATTCCTAACTATAACTGGTGTGAAACCTATCGTTTTTTCAGTGAATATATATATATATATATATATATATATATATATATATAAATTTCTATGGCAAAATGAAACCCCTCATTTTGTTCCTTTTCAAATTAAATGTATTAAGTGTTACCACTTTATTCCAATCAAGATGACTTCAGGTGTGCCATACTTTTGTCATAAGTAAGACTGTTAGCGTTCTAGTTGTTCTTTAGAACACTCTGGGACATTCTGTCATTGGGCTATAGTTGGGCTACATCTGGCTGATATTTGGGCTACATTTGGGCTCTTTTGTCTCTGGTGGCCATCTTGGGAGACTGCATATCAGAATGTTTTTAATGAAATATAAGAGGATTTGAGAAGTCACTCAAAATGTGCCCTAATTTTTCTTTCTTCAGCACTAATCATAATTTCTATGGCAAAATGAACCCCCTCATTTTGTTCCTTTGCAAATTAAATGTTTTAAGTGTTAACACTTTATTCCAATCAAGATGACTTCAGGTGTGCCATACTTTTGTCATAAGTAAGACTGTTAGCGCTCTAGTTGTTCTTTAGAACACTCTGGGACATTCTGTCATTTGGGCTATAGTTGGGCTACAGCTGGCTGATATTTGGGCTACATTTGTTTTTTTTTGTGTCTGGTGGCCATCTTTGGGCTACATTGGGCTACATTTGGGCTCTAACATATATATAGCCCAATGTAGCCCAATATATATTTTTTCAAAGTTAATTTTCGTAAAAAGCACTGGAGCATATATCTTGAGACATAGCAAAGGCACATCGGGGTACCAGTCCCTACAATTTTGCCAAGTTTGGTGGAAATCCATTCAGCCGTTCGGGCTAAAAGTGAGTCCAACCGCCCTATGAAAATTAACATGGGGAAAACACGTTTTGAGACCCCCCTTTTATCTCGGCCCCCGCTTGACGGATCCCCCCGAAACTTTCAGGGAAGGAGCGGAGCGCAGCGAGGCAAAGGTAAGGAAAATTACAGGCAGATCCCTCATTTGGCGCCAAAGTTATTCCCAATAGAATGTTGCGGATTTCCTATGGAAAACGATCCTAACTATAACTACCTACTGGCAACCGCCAGTAGGTAATATATATATATATATATATATATATATATATATATATATATATATATATATATATATATATATATATACACACATATATATATATACATATATATATATATATATATATATATATATGCACCAACAAGATAGTCCAAATAACGGAGGGTGCACAAATTAGCTGGTTCTTGCGGCAAGGCTGGACCAGTCCTTGAGCATATCTTTTCCAACAAAACTCTCCAGAGGGTTTTTTCTTTTCGTTTATTGAGCCATTCTTACTCCACCTACGTGTTTCGACCAAACTGGTCTTGATCACGGTACATAGCAGTAGTCCATCCTTGCTTGTCTCTCAGGGCGACTCAAAATAAAGACACCACGTATGCAATAGCCAAGTATATGATGACGCACGAAGGAAAATCATGGCAGAACATGACAAATTCAGGACTTGCTACAGTTCAGATTCATGAAAGGAGAGGAAACAGGACTTTGAAACTTAGACGCTTGGAGTCACGGCTGATCATAAGGTTTAAAGCAAAGATCCCAATAGGTTTGAATGGGGATGAAGAGATGTATATACATCTGTTAAAACGATGTCAGAAATATGTAATCTTTAGCCCTCAAATATTGAGCAACCAAGACAGCGTCTGTATGTTTGGAACTCACAGAATGTATATATTAGGAATATAATAATCCACATGTTTGACTGTGGTATGTACATGTAAGTTTTCCAGAGTGGAATATGGACTTATATTGTTTACTTGAACAATCAGTTGTTATATGTATGTATATTTAGGGCACTCAGCCCGATAAGAGCTTACCCTAGGATTCAATAATGCCAAAAAAGTGGGCACTTTGCCCACTACAACACAACTTGACACTGAAGGAAAAAGACACTGAGTCTAAGTAGAGGTAATAATGGGAAACAGTTGTTCATATGAACATGGGTAATCGCCTTGAAGTACAACGAAAATACGATTTATATCTCATAGCATGTCAAAACATCTACACTCTGTGAAAAGTAGAACAGCTAATTCACGAGCAAAAAAACAATGTTGTTAAAATAGAATTTGTAAATATATATTTTTTGTAAATACATATGATTCATAGACCAAAAACTACCTATCCCATAATGCACCCTAATAGGCAAAATGGGAATTTGGTATAAAAAGAGAAAAGCAAGGATGGACTACTGCCATGCACCGTGATCAAGACCAGTTTGGTCGAAACGTGTAGGTGGAGTAAGGATGGCTCAATAAACTAAAAGAAAAAACCCTCTGGAGAGTGCTGCGTACTAATTTTTACTGGGAAATACATATATATATATATATATATATATATATATATATATATATATATATATAGTACTGAAAAAAACAAAGGTTACAGGGACATTATAGTTAGGCTCAGATTTCACATGCACAAAACCATAGGAATTCAACAGTTATAGTTAACTGAGCTAACTATAACTTACCCTTCCGCAATGCACTGCTTATGAGCTCACATATTACATCACTCATAGCATGGTCAGTGCAGGGGCGTAACACAGGCCCACGCATCCCCCGCAGTGCGGGGGGGCCCTCAAGCTCAAGGGGGCCCCCTCAGCGCTGCACTTCGGCCTGAGAGCTCCTAATAGAGTCTGGAGGGGGCCCCTCCACGTACCTGGCAGGGGGGCCCACTCAATTATCGTTACGCCACTGGGTCAGTGACATCACTGATGACATCTCAAATAACATCACTGATGACATCATCCAGTGAGTGTGATTCGCAAACATTTCTGAGACTTAAAGATATATACTAAGCTACTACATAAGTTAAATTACTATTCTTTCTCTACTACTGAGTGACACTATTTCTAACATATGTCATCTGAGTGGCTGTGTGGAAAAGCAGCCACTTTGGTTAACCTTTTTAACCGCTGCTTAGGCGTTTAGCCGCCTCTAAAAAGCAACCACTTTGATTAACCTTTTCAACCGCTGCTTTGGCGTTAGTCGCCTCTCAACCACTCGTCGATTATCAAACAAAGAGGCAGGCGTTGGAAATTGGACAGCAGGAAACAGAGTTTAATTCGCTCCGGAGCAGAACACGTCGGATCAGACCAACAGGGGTATCTTCTCGAGGTGCTCTAACCGCATCTCTGAGGCCTGGCCTCTTATACACAGGTTTATTGCTTTATTACATACAACACATTCTTGGCAATGCTTTGATGTACGGAAATACATCCCCGAAATCCCCGCTCCAGGCCCGTTCCCACACATACCTACAGTAGAAGTCCCCACCCCTATCTCAGCATGATGGCTATCGCGCAGCTGGACATTCCACTGGGAACAGGAATATGTGTGATCGGTTGGATCTTGTGGTGCGAAGACATTGATTAATCCCAGCTCCTTTGAAGAGAGGAGAATTTCTACTGTAGGGGGCAATAAACCGCATCCGAAGGGCTAGGTGATGGTCTGGGATCAGCTCGGACAATCGGGCACAGGGGAAGGAGGTTATCAAAGGGTCCATTCGCGTGAAAGAGATGAAAGGGTATGTGGACCCGCACGGGATGTGGCTCCGGGGCTGGGTCGCGCTGAGGCGGTGTTTATGGCTCCAACAGATGCTTGGGGGTTGCCAGCGCGCGGGGGATGATCGCAAGGCCAGGGAGACGTGCAAGCGATCGACAATGTTGCGAGAGTGGCCATAGTTCTAATATGGCCACCGTTTACGCGCTCGTAAGGGCCTAAAATGGGACAAGATGGCGCTGGTAATGTTCACTCCCTAATCTAATATTCAACAGTGTACCCTTTGAACATACCCCGACATCTTGCTAATTTATGTCAAGGTTCATTATGTAATGGATCTCTGTTTCGTACAAAACTTTCATGTGCTCAAATTTATTGTCCAAAGTCTTAGGGCACAACGAATTTGCAAATAGAGAGCACAAGGGTGATATGCATTGTATCCCCAGACAACACCCACATAAAACAAGGATTGGCACCAATGCAATTATCAATAATTTCCAGCCCCAGTCTTTCAAAGTGGCCCAAAACCAGTTTGCGAGTGTCCAGCCGTCTTGTTCCTGGTAGATTTCTGAAGATAGTCTGTGGAGGTGTTCTATCGCTTTGTAGACAGAAGGTGAATAGTCTGGGACAAAGGTGCAACAGCTGGCACCGATGATGCGGCATGCTCCTCCGCGGTCTGCCAGTACTATGTCGAGCACAAGGCGGTTCTGTAATGTCACGAGGCGGACCGCCTGCAGCTCAGCTGTGTTGTTAGCAAGGATGCCGGCTGTGACGTTCAATGCTGTTTCGACTGCTTGGGTCAAATCTCGGATGGCTCGACTGTTTGACATCGGACCCCAGAAAGGAATGAGTCCCTTCGCAGCATCAAGGAACTGCGAAGAGGTGGAATCTGCTCGTTCTATGTCCAATGAGCGTTTCTGCCTGTGGTATGCTGCCGGTGCCACATAGGTGGGGGGAAGGACAAAGGAGATGTAGCAAGTGCCTCCCCAGCCTTTAGGGAGCCAGGTGTAGGCTCTGGTGCCGCAGACGAAGTACATGTTGGGAGATGCTACAAATGAAGGGGGGTCAGCAGTGTTCAAAGTTCTCTTGATGGGACAGGAGCTGTGGCCCACGATTTTGGTCCCACGGCCCTCGATGCAGACAAGGCCAGAGACATTCACTACAGATAGGGCCACAGTCAGAGTTGCAGCAGTCCGTTTGCGCAGATAAGAAAAGGTGGGTCTAGCTGGGTTGTTGAAAACCTGCATCTCGAGTCGTTCTTTCTCCGGAATGTTCAGTTGAAGTGTTGCATTTGAAGTCTGAGGGCAAAAGGGAGTGGAGGCTTTTCCGGTTTTGCCCAGCCAGAACCCATCGTAGAAGTGTGAAATGGTTTCGCTAGAAGTTGCATTGTCCTTGTAACTCTCTTGAAAGAGCATCAGCCAGACAAGGCAGGATCCATGAACGGAGAAAGGCGAAGGGATGAAAGGGATAGAATGTTCAGTTGCATGTGGCAGCAGCCCACAGATCCAGCAGTTGGTGGCATTGACAGCGAGGTTGTGCTGATGTAGCAATTGCACAAATGAATTGTTCCAGAACTCCTTACGTCTTTCTCGGAGTTGGGGTGGAAGTGAAATGAGATTGTGTTCTCTTTTGGTGGGGGGCTGCACAGTAGGTATCAAAGTCTCGTGGGCCGGTACATTTTCTTCCACTACCCAGAAGGCTGCCATGAGAAGAGAAAGGAAATGAAGAGGGCAATTGTCTTTGTTTGGTGCAGTTTTTCAGTCTTTGGATTTCTGTAGTTGATCTTCGGACATCTGGTTGCTTCCATCACCTTCATGTCGAGGGCTTCCATCACTTTCAGAAAGGACCGGTAGCGGTCGGAACCACACACTTTGTCGGCGCCTCTCTTGGCAGCCTTTGTAGTGTTAGCTACCGTTCTGAGACTGTTGACTCAGTTAGTGGCCTGCTTTGCCGGAACCTTCCTCTTTCGTCGTAAGTTGTACCCTTCCCTGGATGGCACAGTGGGGTCGGGAGACTCAGTCAGTTCAAGTGTCTCTGGGTCAGGGTAGCAACTCAGGGTTGGTCTGTCTTTCTTCAGGAGCTCTTCTTGGGTGTCCACATTTTTGCTCGTTGTTAGGGTTGGTGAGATTCGTCGGTAGTGGTGTGCGTGCAGCCAGTTGCGCTTGCCTTCCACCCGGAGTGCAGTTCGAGTGGTGATCAAGACTTGCCAGGGGCCCGTCCACCTGGGTTCTAGACTCTTCGTCCTCTGGAAGTTCCGCACCAGAACAAATTCTCTGGGTTGGATGTCGTGTCCAGGGCCCCTGGATGCGTCTGGAATGGCTTGCTGCACCTGTTGGTGGATAACAGTTAGCGTTTTTGTTAGATTATGCAGATAATCAGACATTAGGATGTCCGGAACATCATGGATGGATGTCGGCTTCGGCGCGGCCCAGATGTTCATAGGTCGGCCGAAGACAACTTCGTAGGGGGTTAAGTGGTACTTGGTAGGAGTGGAGCGCATAGATAGCAATGCCAGTGGGAGAGCGTCTGGCCATTTCAGTCCTATGGTGGTAACTATTTTTGCTAGTTTGAGTTTCAGTGTGGCATTATGTCGTTCCACTAGGCCTGCAGATTGTGGGTGGAAGACCGCGTGGAACTTTTGTTTTACACCCAACCCTTTCAGTATGAGTTGGACAACTTCGGCTACGAAGTGGGGGCCGTTGTCACTCCACAAAATTCGACAAAGGCCGTAGCGGGGGAAGAACTCTTTCAACAGCATCTTAGCGGTGGTGATGGCGGTGTTGTCTCGAGTGGGGTAGGTTTCCACCCATTTGCTGAACGCACACACAATGACCAATACGTATTTTAGACCATGGCACCTTTCTAGCTGAATGTAGTCCATTTGGAGGACTTCGAAGGGGTGGTCGGGGACCCCAAACCCTCCCCGGGGTACTACAGTCCCTTTCCCCGGGTTGTGTTGTAGGCATGCAATTGTGGTGTCCGGACCAAAGCATACCAAAAAGTTTATTAGAAAAAGTTCCAAAGGAGAGAGAAATGAGAGAACCAAGAAAAGAATACCCATCAGCCCACCCATTGGCGGAGCTTCATCATCTGGGTTTTTTAGAAATGGAAACTGGTATCCGCTAGACGCCTCATCAGAGTGTTTCTTGAGGATTGCTAGTATCGGATCCTCCAGTGAGACCAAAAGCCAATAGGTGAGAGTAGTAGGCTGAAGGGGCAAGGTCCTGATGAAAGCCTGTTGAGGCTGAAACAAGTCGACCAATTAAAATCTATGATGGATAGTAATTCCTTACATACTATCTTCACTCTGTTTTTAATCATGCCGTTCTGATGGTCACATCTAATAAAATATCCTTAGACATCAAAACAGGCATTTTTAGAATCATCACTTTATACATTATTTCATACTTTTTCACACTTTATGAGCACTGCAACTTGCCCCTTCAGCCTACTACTCTCACCTATTGGCTTTTGGTCTCACTGGAGGGTCCGATACTAGCAATCCTCAAGAAACACTCTGATGAGGCGTCTAGCGGATACCAGTTTCGATTTCTAAAAAACCCAGATGATGAAGCTCCGCCAATGGGTGGGCTGATGGGTATTCTTTTCTTGGTTCTCTCATTTCTCTCTCCTTTGGAACTTTTTCTAATAACCTTTTTGGTATGCTTTGGTCCGGACACCACAATTGAGTGCTGACTACAGTACTGTTTAAAGACCCTTGGTATCTTTCGTGTGTTATTATATTGTTCAGTTGGGGGACAAGATACAAGCAGGTCTATAAATACTAACTCCCCTTGGACCCCTCTCATATTTTGTTTTCAGTACTGTGTTGTAGGCATATCAGGCATTGTTGAACCAGGCATTTTGCTGCGTCAGCTATCTTGTCATTGTGCCAAACTTTAGAGACGAGCTCAGTCATGGGGGAAGATCCTATGTGTGCAGGGGAGTGTGCCATGGTCAGTATGGGGATCAGAAAGGAATTGGGTAACAACCATTTGTCAGTGTCTTTCGTTCGCCATGCAGCCTTCATCGTCCTTTAGTCCCACCCGTGCCCATTTAGTTAGTTCCTGTGGTGTGCTAGTCGTTTGAATGTCTTTTATGGTCTCTCTAGCGTCCTTCCATTTCTCTCCTTGAGACCGGGTTACGTACATGCGGGTAGTTGTCCTATTCTCAGCTGTAGTTTGTGCAGTGATGTCGGCTAGTGCATTCCCTTGTCCTACAATGTCAGTGACTTTCTTGTGTGCTTGGCACTTGATTACCGCCAGTTGTTTGGGGAGGAGGACTGCTTCGGTCAGGGCAGAGACTAGGTCTCCGTGTAGAATCGGTGTGCCGTGTGAGGTCAGGAATCCCCTCTCTTTCCAAAGGAGCCCAAAGTGATGAACCACCCCGAAGGCATACTGGCTGTCCGTGTATACGTTAGCGGTCGTCCCTTCTGCTATGATGCATGCTCGTGTAAGGGCAATCAATTCTGCTGCTTGTGCGGATCATTGTGTGATGCGAGCTGTCTCGACAACAGTTCGGGCTGTAGTAACAGCGTATGCAGCGGAAGTGGTACCGTCGGGGAGTTTAATGCATGAACCATCCACCCACAGTTCACCGTCAGGCTCTGGGAAAGCAGTATCTCGGAGGTCTACCCTGCTCCTCGTTTGTTCGTCAGTGAGGGTCACACAGTCATGGAGGGGGGCAACATTGGGGTCATTCTCCGGTAAGGGTAGTAGGGTTGCTGGGTTCAGAGTGGTGCATCTTTTCAAAGTAATGTGAGGTGCCAGTAAAGTCAATTCGTACCTAGTCAGTCGTGGGCTAGTCAGATGCTGGGTTTTGGTTTGATTCAGAAGGGTGTCAACGGAATGGGGTAGCAGCACGGTGAGGGAATTAGAGAGTACAATTCCTTCACTCTGTCGTATAGAGACCGCAGCGGCAGCTACGGCTCGAAGGCAGGCAGGTAGACCTCTGGCTACAGGGTCAAGAGTGGCAGAGAAGTAGGCGCAAGGGCGTTGTTTGTAACCAATGGATTGTGTCAGGACAGATAAAGCGCATCCCTCCCTCTCGTGAATATAAAGGAAAAAGGGCTTGGAATAGTCTGGGGTTCCCAGGACGGGAGCTGAACAGAGGGCTTCTCGTAATTCTTTGAAGGAGGATTGGCATTCGGGGGTCCAAGGGAGTGGGAAGGGGACATCTTTGGCTAGGAGGGAAAGTAATGGCTTAACAATGAGGCTAAAGTTCGGTAACCACTGTCGACAGAAGGAGGTAAGGCCTACCAGGGAGCGGACTTTCTTCTGGGTTTTAGGGACGGGAGTTTCCAAAATGGTCTGAATTCTGTCGGGCGTAAGTTTCCTCCCTTCTTTGGACAAAAGATGGCCTAGATATGTTACTTGGGGTTGGCAAAACTGCAATTTCTTCCTGGAAACCTTGTGGCCATTATCTGCAAGGAAATGTAGGAGTTGGATGGTGGCCGTGACTGCAAGGGGAGTGGTGTCGGCTGCTAGGAGGATGTCATCCACATATTGTATCAACATCACCCCATCCGGCAACTGGACTGCGTCTAGCTGTCTCTTGAGGGCCTGGCTGTAGATACTCGGGCTTTCGTGTACCCCTGGGGTGCTGGACAAAATCTGTACGAGCGGGATTTTAGGGTAAACCCGAAAAGGTAGCGGCTGTCTGGGTGGATAGGGATAGAGAAGAAGGCGTTTTTGAGATCAATGACAGTGAATGTGGTGGCGGTGGACGGGATCAGGGTCAGGATGGTGGTATTGTGGTACGACTACCTTGTTAACCTCTCGTAGATCGATGATGAAGCGGTACGCTTTCTCATCTCCCTCTCCTTGCTTCTTGATGATAGGTAAGAGAGGGCAGTTACAGACCTTGCTGACCACTTCCTCTACCACTCCTGCATCTACTAAGGATTGAATAATCTCTACCAGTGCCTTCTCACCTTCGGGAGATATCCTGTATTGTGGGAGGATTGGGAGCGTCGCGTCCTGTCGTACAGTTATGTGTACTGGGTCAATCATCATTCGTCCTACGTCTGAGTCGGTTTTTGCCCATAAGTACAGGGGTAAGGTGTCAAGCAATGATACGTCGGCGTCAGTCACAGAGAGCATGTGTTGTGTGGGACAAAGTCTGGGCTTGTCGGGATTGTCGTACAAAATGACTCGGACTCCGTCCGGTGAGCATCTAATGGTGGCTCGGAAGTGCTTCAATAGGTCAAGACCCATAATGGCGTCGGGGGTGTTGGAGGAGAGCAGGAATGTCGTGTCAGTAGCGTGGTTTTCCAAAGCAAAAGGGATTGGTGTGGACAAGGGATTAGTGGAGGGCGTTTCGTCGAAACCTATCGATGTTACATGCGAGCCAGACAAGGGTGCCCTTGAGATCAGTCGTTTAGATAAAGCACTACGTGTTGCTCCTGTGTCTACCAAAAATGGAGACTTCGTGCCTAGGACCTTAGCGGTGACATAAGGGCCTTGCTGGTCAACATAGAGCTCGACTGGATCCCTCCCTTGCCTTTGGCAGTCCTATGCAAAGTCGTATGTGTTGTCGTGATCAGACTGTTGGCAATGGTTCTGTCGGGGACGGTCAAATGTGTTCGTTTTACCGGGCCTTTCGTTGCTATTGTCATTCGTGTACCCTCGCCCACGTCCTCTATTTTTTGGTTCGTTCATGGAGTCCCTCATTTCCTTATTCCTGTTCATTTCTAACAGAATCGGGCACTGGAATTTCCAATGTCCGATCCCTTTACAAAACGCACACTGGTTTTCGGTCAGATCCCTACGTCCAGCGTAGGGTGTGGGTGCGTTATCTCTAGGAGGTGGGTTTCTAGGGGTATTCGATTGGTAGTTTCCTTTATAGGCTTCCCTTCCTATCGTCACTCCCTGCAACTGTGCAATCATAACTCTTTCTTTTAGGTCTTTCTTCTTCTTTTCTGACGCTCTTTCGTTTTCATTCTTTTGGTGCTCATAGTACTGGGCCATCTGAAGGATAGCCGCAGGTTTGGAGGCCGCCCAACTACTCTCGCTAGTCTGTAGTCTCTGTGAGACTTCCTGTAGCAGACCTTTAACGTAATTTTGGACGAATAGGTGATGTCCGGTCGCAGTGGTCATGTCCTGACCACTATAGTCAGAAAACACTGTCTCGAATCGAGAAAAGTATTCGGAGACATCTTCTTGGGGTTTCTGACGGCAAGCCGTCACGATCGACCAGTCTACCTTTTTCTCAGGGATCAGTGTTTTTAGCTTTTGAACAATTTTGTCTGGGAGTTCTAAAATAGCTTTTAAGGGTTTCTGTCCAGGATCTCGTTGTTTATCTATGTCATCGAGTTGTTTCCACGTATGTCCAAACAGCTCAAGGTGGTCGACTTTCCGGATTTGCTTCCACACATCAGCTGGTAGACATAACCCGAAAAACAAGTCGATGTCTGCTAAAGTCATTATTGTGGAACCTAGGGCCATACCTAGTTCTGTATAAAAGGCTGTGGGGTTCTTTCGTAAGTCTGGTAAGGTCTTTCGGAATGTCAGGATGTCCTGTCGATCCCAGGGTTGGTATACCCAGTTATAAACTACCCTTCCTTTTGCGTCCTGATGGTTAATGTCGTCATGAGTTCCCTGACCTCGTGGGGGGACCCAGTAGGGAGCGGCCTCCTTTATCGGCATCATGGTATCAACTTTTTCTATTGGGGGTTCGGTCGCTACAGGAGCCGTGTTTTTAGTTATCGGTTCTTATTCAGTGAGGTAGCGGAAGACTTCCAGCGTACGCGAGAGGAGTTCCGTCACGTCACACTCGCTCTCATCTCCTACATCCACCTTTCGGTACAAGTTTGCAAGGCTTTCAGGCTTCTTATTCTGGTATCTCTCCTCATAGGCTGTAAGGGTATGGTAGCAAGAACGTACAATAAAGTGTCGCCTATGGCTGCTAGTATACGTGTCACATATATCTGAAATATATTCCTCTGTTTCTTTTCGTTCTATTAACGTTCTCACAATTTTGTCAATACCCGCTCGTTCATGGCTGTTCAAGCGGCTTGCTCTCGTAATCTCCTTTCCTACAGCTTCAGGCTGGTTTGGAGCTTCAGTTGATGCGGCGTTTAGTACGAGAGGCTCGGTCGGTGCGGAGGCCGTGGGTACCGAGGCCCTGGCACTACCTTCAATATGGGTTGGGGGCTGTTGGTGCTGAGCTATGGGATGGGAGGGGGCATATGGAGGGGGCATATAGATGATTGGGGGACCTAGGAGTAAATCATCGTTCGCCTTCTGCTTCGATGGTAGCTCAGGGTAGAGTACAGAGGGTGTTCTAACAGGGCATTGGCCCGATGTTTCGGATTCTCTCTTTCTTTATTCTCTCTCTCTCCCTAATCTCTTCTTCTAGTTTTTGACCAGCCAGGTGGGCTGCTTTTCGCATTTCTTTTTCTATCTTTGCTTTGTCTCTCTTTTTCCGCTGCATTGCTTCTTTTCACCACATGCCGAGGCTATCGAGCATGGTTGGCGTGGTTTTCTGTTTAAGAACGGCTATTTCTAGTGCTTCTATTTTATTTATATCAAAAGATCCCATCAGTGACCACTGACTTTCTCGATCTTTCTTGGTATTTTTATGCCATAGCATGCTGTAGGCTATGGCGACTAATCCATACTTTGTGAACATGTCCTTATTAGGGGTTCCCTCCAGTGGAGCTGGATGATCTACCTCTAATACACGGTCCGGGCTGAACCAACTACCAATCAGTGGGGAGAAGATAGGCATGACGTATAACGAATAAAAAGTATTTCAAACAATGGTGGACAAAGGTCCGCCCTACCTATACTTCGCTATTTGCAAAGACTAGACGGAATATTCCTATTCTTCGTTATTTGCAAACAGGGAATATCTCAAGAGAACCAATAGAACCAAACAATCAGTGGGGAGAAGATAGGCGCGGCGTATTATCAGCCCTTACTGATATGGACAAAAAGTCTGCGCTACCTATCCTTCACTATCCACAAAGGGAGAGAGAATATTCCTTATTCTTTACCGTTTGTAGACAGAGGATGTCTCAAAAAGAACCAATGTCGCTTAACAACTGAGGTTAAGAGATTCAATCAATAAATATTAACTAGTATTTTCAAACAATCAATCAAACAAACAAAGAGAGTCGTGCTGCACGACCTTACCCGGACCGTATGGACAGTTTCTCATCTTCCACTTCCAGCGCCCCATCGTCCTCTATTCTCTGTTATTGCCCTGGCACTCCTGAGGGTCCCCAGTCAGGACCGTAGATCACTCGAGAGGGGTCTGCTTCGGAAACAGTGAAGTTCGGATGATTGGCCGCCAGACGAGGGTCTATCAGGCGGGAGCTCTTCCCGATCGTTGCAGTCGTTCACTCTGTCGTCAGGACCTCTCCCACTGGATCCACGTGTCGCTGATGGGCCCCACGTTGGGCGCCAAATTGTGGAAAAGCAGCCACTTTGGTTAACCTTTTCAACCGCTGCTTAGGCGTTTAGCCGCCTCTAAAAAGCAACCACTTTGATTAACCTTTTCAACCGCTGCTTTGGCGTTAAGTCGCCTCTCAACCACTCGTCGATTATCAAACAAAGAGGCAGGCGCTGGAAATTGGAAAGCAGGAAACAGAGTTTAATTCGCTCCGGAGCAGAACACGTCAGATCAGACCAACAGGGGTATCTTCTCGAGGTGCTCTAACCGCATCTCTGAGGCCTGGCCTCTTATACACAGGTTTATTGCTTTATTACATACAACACATTCTTGGCAATGCTTTGATGTACGGAAAGACATCCCCGAAATCCCTGCTCCAGGCCCGTTCCCACACATACCTACAGTAAAAGTCCCCACCCCTATCTCAGCATGATGGCTATCGCGCAGCTGGACATTCCACTGGGAACAGGAATATGTGTGATCGGTCGGATCTTGTGGTGCGAAGACATTGATTAATCTCAGCTCCTTTGAAGAGAGGAGAATTTCTACTGTAGGGGGCAATAAACCGCATCCGCAGGGCTAGGTGATGGCCTGGGATCAGCTCGGACAATCGGGCTCAGGGGAAGGAGGTTATCAAAGGGTCCGTTCGCGTGAAAGAGATGAAAGGGTATGTGGGTTCCGCACGGGATGTGGCTCCGGGGCTGGGTCGCGCTGAGGCGGTGTTTATGGCTCCAACAGATGCTTGGGGGTTGCCAGCGCGCGGGGGATGATCGCAAGGCCAGGGAGACATGCAAGCGATCGACAATGTTGCGAGAGTGGCCATAGTTCTAATATGGCCACCGTTTACGCGCTCGTAAGGGCCTAAAATGGGACAAGATAGCGCTGGTAATGTTCACTCCGTAATCTAATATTCAACAGCTGTGTGACTGTATCAGTGTGTGAGTGGATGTCAGAGTGGCTGTATGGATGTGTGGGTGACTATACAGATCGTCTAGGATTTCGCGAAGTGCAAAAAAATTGCAAGATCAGCACTTTTGTAAAAAGGACAGGCTTTTTACAAAAGTGCCCGTGAAATTTGGAGCTTTTGCCCTCCCCACTGAGCGCCACTAACTTCAGAGGAGGCCCACCATCTTCAGCAGCAGAACAACTCTTTCTATAATCTTCATGTTTGGCACGAATATCCAAAACAATTTCCATTGGTGTTGGAATCTCTGACTACCACTGGGTGGTGCCTTACCCCAGCTAATGCAGCAACAAGCCCGGGTGAGCACACTCTGATGTACCTTAGCCTTATTTGATATCGGCAATCATTTCTGATGCTTTTTCTTTTCCTCACTTATTGTCTTGACTGAGCAAAGAAGTATTTCAGTGGTCAGGCGCACGCAGTCCCCAGGAACCATAAGCTTCCTCGTCCTTCAGTTATTGATGCCGCCTCCTGCCCGGGGGAAGATCGCCTTCTCATTTTAGGAAAGACCAGCTGCCTCTTTTCGATTTACACGGGCCTCCACACGAAGAAAGCAAATATTATTATTATTTATTTTTAAGACTAAACTTCCCTAAAGAGTATTTCCCATGGAAAGATGAAGGTTTCCAGATTCGGACACATACCTTATGATGCCGTTGAGACAATGGTTCCTGTGTTAAAGTCTAAAAAAAGCAAGCGAATTACCAGTCAGCAAAGTGGTGAGCATTCTTCACAGAATGGTTTCACCGCCTCAGAGGTTTGTCATAGATGAGCATTTCACGGTTGGAATGAGTTTGACATCAGTGAAGATGAGCCATTGTGGAAAGAGTATTTATCCCAGTTTAAGAACCCCCTCCTTATGCTTCTTCTTGCTTCTGCAGTCATCAGTGTGTTAATGCATCAGATTGATGATGCCATCAGTATCACTTTGAAAAATCTTCTTGTGGTTACAGTAGCTTTTGTCCAGGAGTATCGCTCTAAAAATCCCTAGAGAAGCTGAGTAAGCTTATACCGCCAGAATGGAATTGTTTACGGGAGGAAAGAGTGGAGCACATACTTGTTCGAGACTTGGTCCCTGTTGACACTGTCTATGTGACAGTGGGAGACAGAGTGCCAGCTGATCTACGCCTATTTGAGGCCATGGTTCTTTCCATTGACCAGACCACCCAGGATATTGCGGCACAGATTAGCAAATTGTACAGCACAAATTTGGAAATCTCCCTACTTCCATTTAGTGCACTCTGCACGTTGCTTCCTGTGAAAATTATGTAGTCATCTAGCATTTAATACAAGATTCTTTCTTCTTGGATTACAAAAAGTATGACTGAGGGCTGCAATGATGCCAGCAGGTTGGGGACAGGGAGGCAGAGGGGTGGAAGGTGATCATAGTGGAAATGGGGCACGTGGGGGCCCTGAAAGGCATTATTTTATGCAGAACAGCAAAATAAAGTGCCGCAAAATTTCTAAATTTGTGCCGCTAAATTTCCATATTTGTGCCACACAATTTGCTAATCCATGCTGGAATATCCTGGGGGGTCTGACTATATGGATTTGTCAGTGGGTGTGTGAGTGGCTATATAGGTCTGCCAGTGGATATGTGAGTAGATGTATGGGTCTGTGAATGGGTTTCTTAGTGGTTTGCTGGGATGGGTGAGTGGATGTATGAGTGTGCAAGTGGTTGTATGGATGTGTGAGTGGTTGTATGGTGTGTGAGTGGTTGTATGAGTGTGTGAATAGGTGTTTGAGTGGCAGTGTGAGTGGTTGTATGGGTGTGAGTGGTTCTGCGGGTGTGTGAGTGGTGGTAAGGGCATGTAAGTGGGTGTGTGAGGGATTGTATGGGTCTGTGAGTGGTTGTTTGGGTGTGAGTGGGTGTGTGAATGGATATGCGAGTGGTTGCATGGGTCTGTAAGTGGGTGTGTGAGTGGTTGTATGGGTGTGTGACTGGGTGTGAGAGTGGTTGTGTGGGTGAGTGGTTCTATGTGTGTGTGAGTGGGTATGTGAGTGGTCGTGTGAGTGGTTCTGTGGATGATGTCATCAATGAAGTAATTTGAGATGTCAACAGGGATGTCAATGACCATGTCATGAGTGGTGTAATATGTGAGGTCATGAGCAGTGTATTGCCAGGGCATACGTTATATTTAGTTCACGCAACTATAACTGCTGAGGTAGATAGCTAGACAGAGAGAGCTCAGTAGACAGAGCCCACCTACAGAAGATAGAGACTTCGGCACAAGGAGAGGCGTCTGCAGAGAGGGTGGGGATGAGAGACAGGCCGGAGGGTTGGTCAGGACGAGGCAGGGAGAGGGGACTGTAAAGCGCAACCAGATACTAGGAAAGAAAAGCAGGTGGCATGAGCGAGAGACTGCAAGACCCCCTTCCAGAGCAGGAGCTAATTCCGAAAGAGACAGCATGGAGCTGGCGTGGGAAGAGCCATGGGAGCCAAAACCTCAGGAGGGCGCTAGCTACACAAGGGGTTCTGTGGGTTTGTGGGGTCCATGGGTCTTTAAGGAACTTATATGTTCATGTTCCTTGGGGGTCTTTAAACTTTGCACATGTCTGGAGCTGCAGTAAGACAGCTCTGGCAGTGACACTCAAGCTGATCCCTGGGAGTGATGGGGGGGGGGGGTTTACAGCAGGAAATGTGAGGAAGGGAGAGACTGAAATAAAGATAATAATGTTGGATTGGAAAATGGCTGTGCGGTTTTTTTTTGTTGGGTCCCTTTAAGGGGTGATGAGGAAGGGGGAATACGTGTAGGGACTGTACAAGGGAATTGTGGGAGAGAAGTTACAGGTGGTGAGCTGATGGCACGGGATATGAAGTCACTGGAAATAACAGGCAGTGACGTGCAGGAGGGGCGGCACAGAAAAATGACTTAATAGAAAGTTTTAGTAGCTTGTTTTCAAGCCGTGGCAAGAGCTCACGCAGCTTTGTTGTGCATTTGAATGAGAAAGCGAAATATGAAGCATGGCGTCCCTGAAGCCTGAGTTTTTATTTTATCCGTTTTTATATAGCCAGACTTTACCCGAAGGTGTCAGAGCGCTTCACAATAGGAACAGTAATGATACATGAGGAGAAAATTACAAGTGAACAAATTACAAAAGCAAACGTTAAGTTACATGAGGCAAAAGTGACAATTGTGAGCAAACAAAATACAAGAGGTAGCAAATGGTACATTACAGGAGGAAAAAGTGATAAGTGTGCAAGTTACAAAAATGTAAAAAGTACAAGTAGAAGTATAATACTTGTGCTTATGCTGGAGCTGTGCCCGCGCTTGTTTCTCAAAATTAATATTTAAAAAAACAGTTCGGCAAGGCAGGCAAAATAAAAAAGCATTTACAATGCAATGGTCTCGGCAGCATTAAAGGTAGAGCTATTGGCATTGCTCTTTATTTATTTTTTTAAATCTTAAATAAATGACATTGTATTCTGAGAGTTACTCCTGGGGGTAACAATGCATGGTGTGAGTTACTCCCTGTGGGATAAAAATGGAGGTTTACTGAATCTCTGTGTTCGCAACAGTGACCGCTGTCAGTCAGATACTCCCTGGGAATAATAATGGAGCAAATAACAATACATGTTGTAGGGTAAAAAAAACATGCTGTCAAACACCACCTCGGTCTAACAGTTTATGCCGTCATGCTGTAAATGTGCACACACTCAGAAATTCCGTGTCTGATACCAACAGTACATGCTGTCATGTACAACCTGGGACTAACAATGCAGGCGTCAGATAGGCTGGGGATAAAACTGCAAGTTAGATCGGGGAGGGGGGGGGAGTGGGGGTAGCGGTAACAGTGCATCCTGTTGAATATTCCCGTGACCAACAAAGCATACTGCATGTACTGCCTGGGACTAATAATGTAGGCTAGGCATTAAAGCCCGTATGCTATTACTACCGGGTGTGGTGCAGGGCTAACGTGGCATGCTTGCACATATGCCCTATTCCCTATGGGCAACAATCCATTCTGTGGGGTACTGCCCGAGGTAATAATGCATGGTGTCATTTGCTCCCTGGGGCTACCAATCTTTGTTTACATACACTATATGTGCGCAACTGTGCGCGCCGTCAGGTATTCACGGGAATACTAGTGGAGGCTACCAATTACAAGGGGAGGACAGTGCACGTTGCCAGGTAACCCCGTATGCTGTCAGACTCCGTGTGAGTGATGGCACAGGCTATGGCGTACTCCAGTGGTTATACATACCCAGGTGGCTGCTGCTCCGATGCCTGGGCAGGAGGGGGCCACTTGTGCACTTTTGACTACCTCATGTATTTTGGTTGCTCACAATTTTTACTCAAGTATTGTGTTTGCTCACGATTGTCACTATTACCTTTACTACCTCATGTATTTTGGTTGCTCACAGTTTTTACTACCTCATGTATTTTGTTTGCTCACAATTGTCACTATTACCTTATGTAAGTAACGTTTGTTTTTGCAATCTGTTCTTTTGTAATGTTTCTTATTATGTTTCATTTCTGTTCCTAATGTGAAGCGCTCTGACGCCTTCGGGTAAAGTCCGCGCTATATAAAAATGCATAAATAAATATATAAATAAATAAAGAGAGAAGGAGGAGGAGGTGCAGGGGAGGGGTGTCCTGGAAAAGGACGTCCAAATCAGGGGAGGGGGATGAGTTGTGGAGGAGGGAAGTGCGGGCCGGGAGAAGGAGGAGGAGCGGAGACCTCCGGGGTCTGAGAGAGGGATCGGGGAGTGTGCGAGCCGAGGGAGGCAGAAGTCAGGGGCAGAGAGCAGAGGGCTGCAGCCGCAGAGAGGAGCCTGGAGCGCGGCGAGAACTTAGGACCAACAGGGGGTCGGGCGGCCCCAAGGACTCCCAGATCAAGCAGCAACGAGGAGTTCGGGGCTGCCCAGCGAAGCCGGAGGTAGCAGGCACGGACACACACTCTCCGCCAGGGGTCGCTCTGGAGAGCTACGGAGGACGGGGACCCGCAGAGGGGAGACCCGGGCGCGCTGCAGCCGGAGACCCGCGGGAAGCAGAGCAAGACCCGGAGGAGGGACCGGGAGAGGGCGCCAGGCGACCGGGCATGGATGGGTGCGAGGCACGTCTGGAAATAGGGTAAACTGCACCGCAAGGCCCATGCGCGCCACATTTTAAAGGCATCACGGTGTGGATGTGTGTACATGTGTCTCTGTATGTGTGCGTGTATTTGCGCTCCTGTGTGTGTGTCTCTGTGTGCGGGGGAGGGGGGAGTGTCTCTGTCTGCATGTCTGCGTGTCTGTCTGCGCTCGTGTGTGTGTGGCCGCATGCGTGCAGGGGGAGGTGTGCCTGGGTATGTTTGTGCTTCCCAGGAGACAGCCTGGCCGAGCGCGGCGCGTGCCACTTTCAAATCGCCTCAAAGGCGAAGCGCGCGGACAGGATTGTCTCCTGGGAAGCACACATGCCGACAAAAGAGCTTCGGCGGAGACGCGCTTCCGCGCGTTCAGCCGAGCCCTAATAAAAAAAGGTGTGCGTCCACCATAAAGATTAAGTGACCGTGCTGTATAAAAAATTATAATTAAATAAAAAAAGATTTGGGCGAGCCGCACTATCAGAAAGACGCGCATCCGCCATTGTTCAAGATCAAACATGCATGCCAGTCTGCTTACAAAAGTTTGGCAAGCCACGTATAAGAAAAATAAGCGCGGCCGCCATTGTTAAAGGTGAAGCACAGTGTGACGCACTGCTTTGCGCCGAGAAAACATTTTTAACAAGCATTGGAAATGCAATAGGTATCGGATTTATTTGAGTTAGAGCTAATGGCATTGTAAATGGCAATGTCTTTTAGCCATGTGTTATGGAGTGTATGCATGTGGTGTGTAATGGAATTATGTGGTTTGGATTGGAATTGTTCACCCTACACACTCACAAACTGTTCACCCTGCACACTCACACACTGTTCACCCTGCACACTCTCACACACTGATCACCCTACACACTCACACACTGCTCACCCTGCGTAATGCGAAAAGACCTAGCTCTGCCCTTTGGCCTGTGTTGTAATCGTACAGTAGGTTGTGAGTAGCTGCGCTTGATTGGTTGAGGCATCCCCTCCTTGCTGCTCCCTTCACAGAGGGCCGGCTGCCTCAATGAAGCTCCCACGTGTTCAGCTGTTCTTTGTTTTAGCTCCTGTGTGTCAGTGCACCGTGTAAGTGCACAAGCATTCCCTGCTCTCTCTGGAATAGGCACTTGGCACTCACCACTCTGCACTCACCACTCTGCACTCACCACTCTGCACTCACCACTCTGCACTCACCACTCTGCATTCACCACTCTGCACTCACAACTCTGCACTCACACCTCTGCACTCACAACTCTTCACTCTGCACACTCACTCTACACACTCACTCTACACTCTGCACTCACAACTCTGCACTCTGCACACTCACACTCTGCACTTACAACTCTGCACTCTGCACACTCACTCTGCACTCACACTCTGCACTCACACTCTGCACTATGCACACTCACTCTGCACTCTGCACACTCACTCTGCACACTCACTCTGCACTCTGCACACTCACTCTGCACTCACACTCTGCACTCACTCTGCACACTCACTCTGCACTCTGTACACTCACTCTGCACTCACACTCTGCACACTCACTCTGCACTCACAACTCTGCACTCTGCACACTCACTCTGCACTCACACTCTGCACTCACTACTCTGCACTCACCACTGTGCACTCACCACTGTGCACTCACCACTGTGCACTCACCACTCTGCACTCGCCACTCTGCACTCACCACTCTGCATTCACCACTCTGCATTCACCACTCTGCATTCACCACTCTGCACTCACGACTCTGCACTCACAACTCTTCACTCTGCACACTCACTCTACACACTCACTCTACACTCTGCACTCACAACTCTGCACTCTGCACACTCACTCTGCACTCACACTCTGCACTCTGCACTTACAGCTCTGCACTCTGCACATGTGGTTCTGAAAATCTGGATTCATATAATAGTTCTGGACTCAAGAATTAAAACTTCGTCAAAACATGACGAATTTGGTATCAAAAGACCGAGAATGACGAGTACATCATGTACATGTATTTTCAGCCTATTCGAGTGACGATTTCACCTCGAGATCGTCACTTACATTCTGTCCCATTCATGTGTTGCCCTTTACATAGGCCTTAATCCAGTTAAATTTGATTCCACAAGGACACGTACTCCTTAATCGACTTTTCCCTGACCTCAGTACAAGTTGGAACCATTGCCCCAGGCCGAACTCGTTAGGTCAGTTCCCTCCCAGTGGCCGAGCAAGATAGCATCTAGGCTCAACAAACCATAAAACCATTTCAGCGCGCACACCTGCCATATCTCGCTCACATCTTTCTCCACTCCTTTGCTTCACTTACTTTATGGTGGGGAGGTGCCCGTTTTTATTAGGGGTCCAGTGATATCTGATGAAATGTTGGGCCTTGCCAAATGATTTGTTGTAGGCAGCACGAAGTGAAATATGGACATGTCATCATGACTCTGCTTTTTCTTTTGAACCAAAATATGTTAACAATTTACTTTACAACCAAGAATGTTTTGCCCGAGGCCCCAAATTGTGTATAAGAAGAGAAGCCTGACTTTGCAAAAGTGTGCAGTCTCCTGAGAACATACCCGTATTGTACTTCTAGGACACTTGTTACCTTGGTTGCAGCCAATAAACTAATCTTTGACTTCACCTAGAAGACTCCGAGTTTCTGTAGGTCTGGATCAGGAAGAACCCGAGGTCTCTGGGTGTTGATTCCCTGGCACCGCTGGGTTACCGGTTCTGTGCCGGTTCTTAAAAACCCAGTACCTCAGTTGGCGCCCAACGTGGGGCGATTCCAGTGGTACCAGTCAGCCTGAAGATCGTGAGGAGCTTCGTGTGGAAATTCCGGAGGACGGCCAACCACCTCATCGACCCCTGCATGTCGACGTGGTCCGAAGGTTTTTGCTGCGAGGTTCCCCGCTTCCCGACGGCTACAAGGACTGCTGCCCTGGCTATCGCCCTGATTTGGACCCTTGAAGTTTTTGGTAGAGCGAAACACTGAGACGAGTCTTCTGGTGACGTCATCGATATTTCAGTTAAGTATAAGTGGAGCGTCTCCCAGTCCTTAGTTGGACTTACTTTTGGGTATCTTTTAGATACAAAGTTTTGTATTGGTACTTGCAAGCACCAAAACCGAAGGACTCGTGTATTCACGAGAAATATCGTAATCGATAATCCTTTGAAGTTTGGAACTAGACTAGAGAGCGAAGATGCCTAGTCTTAGACTTGGGAATTTGTTTTGTCTTGGTAGTAATAATAGGGACTCCCGATTGGAGGACTCATGTCCGGTTCCTCCAGTTGGAACTCCGACTTACGAACTGTATGTAAAACATGGGGTAGGCCCCATCACCTACAACGAAGTATGGATTAAATACACTAGGAAAGATGGTGTTCTAAAATGGCCCCAATATAGTAGTTTTGATTCTGAAATCTTAGACAACCTTGAAGTTAAACTCTTTAAAAAGAAAGCCCGGCCGGCGATGTTTGACTCTTTCCGCTTATGGCGTAAAGAAGCCAAACAAAAAGAAATTAAATTAGCTAAGAAAAATAAGAGAGAAGGGGGACTTTCAGTAATGCAAGCTGCTGTGCAGTTTAAAGATAATGAAGAAGAGCAGATGAATGAGCAGTTGCACAGGCAACGTAAAATGGCAATAGATAAGTGTTATCCAGTTTTGCCGTCTCTTCAGCAAGAGGCAGCAAAAGAACGTGAAAAAGACCCATTAATGTCGCTAAATTCACCACCCCCCTATGTGCAGAATGCCACAGCACCCCCGCAACCTTTAGTTGCGCAAACTACGCCTCCTGCTCCTCAACAGCACCCACCAGCTGTTCTTCAGCTGGCTCCTACTTCTTCGGTGTAGCCTCCTCCAGGCCCATCGACCACTTCTGTTTCACCTGTGTTTTCTACAATTTTGCCTCCTGTACTTTTCACGTCTCCTAATGCCCCCTCTACGATTTTGCCTAGTGCCCCCTCTATTTCCCCTGATACCTCTTCTGCTATCTCTACCCCCGCCTTATCTCACCCCGTTTTTCCATCTGTTTGTCCTTCAGTTTCACCTTCCATTCGGCAGAAAATGGCCAGCACTGTTACTAATCTTCTTTTACCTCTTTTTGGGTCGCCTGCTACGACCCCTAACATAGGAAGAAGACAGTTGCGAAGTCAACTGCCTGATTATCAAGAGAGAGATTCACTGAATAGTTTAGCTCGGAAATGGGTCATGGATACTGCAAAATATGATGTACAGTCTGTCATGGAAGTCTTCCATCAATGGGAAGCAGCGACACAGAGATATGTTTTCGAACAGATGTGTGTTTTTCTTGGCGAGGATTTAGAAGACAATGATCAGGAATGCATCCCACAAGAGATGTGTCGTGTACGGTTTAAGTTTGGAGAGGGTATGATTGTAGGTCCAGATGTGGAAAAAGCAGTTGAAATGTTGTTATCATATCGAAGTAAGGGAAGCAGTTCTGGGTCACCATCTGAATCTAATACATCCAGTAGGAAAAAGGCGCGACAATACCCTATGAGAGAAGTTCCCCCACAATGGAGAGAGGGTGACACGACTGCTGTCCCACCTATTCTGCCACACTTTCAGCGTGTATGGGTACATGTCCCATGGAAGCGAGCTGAAGTTTTAGCACTCAAACAAACATTACCAGATCCGCGTAAAAATCCTGCAGGGTACTACAAAGAGTTGTCACAAACTGCTGGGTCATGTATAATGAATTTAGCCGATATCGATATGTTATTTGGGAATGTTGTTCCACAGCCTTTATGGGGTAAAATTTGTCATATAGATCATGACCAGGAATTAGGTGACACATGGGCTAATATTACTGCTGCAGATGCCCGACAAGTTGGTGGTGCCAAGCCTGAGCCTTTGATAGCAGAACTCCCTGGTAAAATAGTAGATTACATGAAAACGATAATGCCTGCGATACGCGTAAATTGGGATAAGTTGTCTGCATGCAAGCAAAAGAAAGAAGAAACTGTTTCAGATTTCTTCACCAGATTTGAAGAAACATTCATTGACCACAGCGGTCAAGATATGACCACAGAAGGTGGTCAGTGATTGTTTGTCGATAAATTTGTGCACAATCTGCTTCCAGAATTGTGTAAAAAATTAAAAGATTCAGAAAGTTCTTGGGCAGTCTCATCTTCAGCCCAGATATTGGCTACCGCACAATATTACGAGAATAGGGAAAAAGATGAGAAAGATAAAGTAGAAAAGAAAACTAGAGAACTAAAAACGAAGGTTTTGCTACAGCAAGCCTATCCGCCACGTGGTGGTGGTAATCAAAATAATAATGGTCAGAATCACTACCAAAATACTTTTCAGCAACCTCAACAGTATCAGAGAAACTCGCAAAGATTCGAGTATACTCAACCCCGTGTATTTGTAGGCCCCAACCAGTGTTTATATTGCAAACAAGAGGGTCATTACAAGTATAATTGTCCTGCCCTCTGACAGGATGGCTCAATACTATGTTGATGACTATTACACAGAAAATGAACAGTGGGAGAATAATGATTGCTAGGACAGCCATAGACAAAGAGAGGGAGTTGTTTCAGTTCCAGTAGATCAGAGTGGACCTTACGTTGAGGTGATTACATCAGGTGTGTCAGAACCCTTTCTGTTGGATACTGGTGCTACAAAGAGTTCTATAATGCACTCCAAACTCCCTGGCGCACCTTTGTCTGGCGAAATGAACGTTTCTGTAGGTTTTTCTGGCGCCCCAGTTAGAAATCCAATTTCTGACCCTGTGTCTCTTTCTGTTGGTCCCTGCGAATTCGAAGCACCCCTCATACTGACAACAGGTTGTGGTGAAAATTTGCTAGGATTGGATTTGTTAAAAAGATTGTATGCGACTTTGTACTGTTCTCCTTCAGGAGTGCAACTTACTTTAGGTAAGAAAGTAGTTTCTCCCATGTATTTGTCGAGAGCTGCACTTCCAGCAGAATTATCACTTCTCCCAGATATTCTTTGGGCTACTGGTCCTAATGATGTTGGTCTGTTAGAAATTCCACCATATGTCGTAACATTGAAGTCCAATGTTAAAATGCCACGAATTCCACAATACAAAATATCTAATGAGGGTGAAAAAGCTTTGCTAGCGATGGTTTACGAATTGATTGGAAAGGATGTGATTGAAGAAACACGAGGCAATGTCTGCAATAGTCCTGTTCTGCCTGTTTTAAAACGAACTGACCCGTCTCAGCCACCTGTGTACAGATTCGTGATTGATCTTCGAGAAGTGAATAAGATAGTTGTGCCACAATTCCCAGTTTTCCCCGACATTACCACATTATTGACTATGATTCCAGCTTCTGCTTCATGGTTTTCAGTGATTGACCTAAAGAATGCTTTCTTCAGCATCCCAATTGCTGAGGAGAGCAGGGACATTTTTTCCTTCAGTTTAGGAGGTCGAAGCTTCCGCTTTAAACGCGCTCCTCAAGGCTACTGTGAAAGCCCCTCAATATACAGTCAAGCTCTGAAAACTCAGCTTGACACGATTGTTTTGCCTAAAGGTGCCACTCTTGTACAGTATGTGGACGATTTGCTCATTGCTGCAGATACTGAGAAAATTTGTAAAGAGGCCACATTGACATTATTGCGTCATCTGTGTGATCTGCATCACAAGGTGTCACTTTCCAAGCTTCAATATTGCCGACAAGAAGTGACCTACTTAGGTCACCTCTTATCGAAGGAGGGAAGGAAACTGACCCCAGAAAGAATTCAGGCAATAGCGAAATTGAGTGTGCCAAGAACACAGAGAGAAGTGCGTGCTTTCTTGGGCATTACATCGTACTGTAGACAGTGGATTCCAAATTTTTCGTTATTGGCCAAACCCTTGGTGGCATTAACGTGTAAAAATACACCCAATCCCATTCCTTGGTCTGAAGAGTGTCAGAAAAGTTTTCTCGAATTACGCACAGCATTATGTTCGGCTCCTGTGTTAGGTACCCCGACTACAGTAAGCCTTTCACATTGTATGTCCACGAGAAGGAAGGCTGTGCATTGTCTGTGCTGACTCAGTTATTCGGAGATAGACAGCGGCCATGCGCCTACTTTTCTTCAACTTTGGATCCGGTAGCACAAGCATTGCCAAGTTGCTTAAGGGCCACAGCAGCAGCAGCTGTTTCTATTCGACAGTCTGCTGGTCTAGTAATGAATAATACACTAATCGTGATGGTCCCGCATGCAGTAGACACATTGTTAAATAGGACCAAGACACAGCACTTAACTAGTGCTCGACTGTCCAGTTACGAATTAACGCTACTAGCGAGCCATGTGCACATAAAAAGGTGCAGTACCCTAAATCTAGCCACATTGTTACCAATTGCGGAGCAATCAGATGCTTTAGAACAGCACGATTGTTTCCTCACAACAGAGGAAGAGACAAAAGGGAGAGTGGATTTATTTGACACTCCTCTTGCTGAATGTGATGGTACATTATGGGTAGATGGTTCATGCTTTAAACTCCCAAATGGTAACGTGACTACAGCATATGCTGTCACAACTTTGCACACAGTCGTTGAAACTGCGCGAATACCACATGGTTCAGCTCAAGCCGCAGAATTAGTCGCACTTACGAGAGCATGTGTGTTGTCTAAAGGAATGAGAGTGACTGTCTACACTGATAGTCAGTATGCGTTTGGAGTGGCTCACAGTTTTGGACGATTGTGGAGAGAACGTGGGTTCCTGACTTCGCATGGAGCTAAGATTCAGCATGGTCAGTTGGTGAATGAGCTTCTTGAATCACTGACCTTGCCCCTGCAAATGGCGATTGTGAAATGCAGTGCTCACAAGAAGGTGACTGATGATGTAGGTCGTGGAAATGCGTTTGCTGATGAGACCGCTAAAGAAACGGCAAAGAATGTGATGAGCCGAATGTATGTTGCAGGCCCTGAAAGATGGACTGGTGAGGTTGGAATATGTGAGGACACGATAGAAAGTGTGAAGTCCATCCAAGCTGAGGCCACAGAGAAAGAGTTGAGCACGTGGAGAGAGAGTACAGGAAGAATGGATGCAAATGGTTGTTGGGTTGAATTGACAGAGCATCAGAGATGGTTGTTACCCGATGCATATGTGCTTGCAGTGGTTACAATGGCTCATGGAATGGCTCATATCATCGTGAAAGAGATTTGCGAGTTGTTGGCCCCAGTATGGAAGAATTCAGGGATTCCCAAGTGTGCAGAGAATGTTGTCAAGAATTGCATGGTATGTCTGAAGCACAATCCTGGTAGGGGAACCCCAACTCCAGCTGGTCATTTTGCACCTCCTACGTATCCGTTCGAGGTTTTGCAGCTAGATTTCATACATATGGAGAGGTGCAACAACTTAAAATACATGCTCGTTGTTGTTTGTGCCTTCTCAAGATGGGTAGAAGCCTATCCCCTAAAAGACAATACTGCCTTGTCCACAGCCAAAGCCCTCGTAAAAGAGTACTTCCCCAGGTTTGGAATGCCTAGAATGGTCTGGTCTGACAATGGAAGTGAATTTGTGGGTCGTGTGATGAAAAGAGTGTGTGAAGGGCTAGGCATTAGGCGGAAGTTCCACGCTGCAAATCACCCCCAATCAGCTGGATTAGTGGAATGTTACAATGGCACGCTTAAACTTAAATTGGCCAAAATCCAAGCGAGCACAGGTCTTAAATGGCCTGACGCTCTACCCTTAGCACTCCTATCCACCAGAATGACTGTGCATTCGCGAGTGAAACTCAGCCCTTACGAAATTGTCTTTGGCCGGCCAGCCAACATATGGGGAGTGCCTAGGCCCACGAAGTTCAGCGAGCTGCAACATCCTATTTTGCTTGATTACTTATATGAATTGACGGCTAAATTGCGTGTTTTACATCAACAGGTCCACAACACCCTGCCTCCGGTCTCTGAGACTCCAGGTCACTCCATTGTCCCTGGATCCTGGATACTCGTGCGAAACTTTCAAAGGACAAAGAACGACCAGCCCAGGTGGACCGGGCCGCACCTCGTCCTTCTTTCCACGAGGTCAGCAGTTCGAGTGGAGGGGAAGGCCAACTGGATCCACGGGGTCCATTGCAAGAGAATCCCTTCACCTCCGCCACATGACCAGTGGGTCCAGAAAGGTGGCACTGACTCAGAACTTACAACTGTGCCACGTGTCATACCTGTCAGCGATGACCGTGTAAAAGAAACTAACCCTGAATGTGAAAGCGAGAACATTTTTCAAGAGACTGTGCCACCACCAGAACAATTGAACTCGTTGGAACCTGAACTCCTGTTTCAGGACCAGACAGTACCAGGGAAAAGACGCTATAATTTGCGACCGAGAAAAACAGACTAATAAAAGTGATTCCTTTTTATAAATTGAGACCAAGACCTATGGACAACTGAAATTATCCTTTTTTCCCCCCCAAGTACTATTTTTGAAAGTGCAGATCTCCCATCTAGGTAACTTGCTTATTTTTGTTTTTTCGAACCGCCATCCGGGTTCCGCTGCTAGGGCCGCGGTTGATTAAAAGTCTTTTGGGTGCAGCTGACGACGTTAGGTCGGTAGTTCTGGTCAGTCCAAGGGAGTTGCCCTAGACTGACGGAAGCATCCTTTAGCAGAATCAACCTCCCACCGCGGGCAGCACTTTAGAGAGGATGGAGTTTCCTGATGTGGAGAGACCTGCCAGACAAATGAACTTTAAGCAGAGACTGTGTAGCACGATGACAAAGAAGAGTTTTATAATATTGTGTATTTTTATGCTATCCAGCGTAATGATCTTTTTGATAAGTTATGTTTTATTCTCTTTCCATGTAACATTTGCGCCTACTGCATCACCCATACCTCCTCCTACTGTTTCCTCTCATTCTTTCCACCCTCTGCCTGACCACGAATCGAATAGGAGATTAGAGTTCAATAATAACTCCTTTGTTCAGTTATTACACCAACACCAACTAGTAATGAACACAACTAACTGTTGGGTGTGCTGTCTCATGCCTCACACAACGGATAAAGGTATCCCCTATTTGGTCCTGCCATTTAGTCACAATGGTTCAGTATGGGCATATAGGACAATGTTCATATATGCACGAGAAATCCAACCCCTACGTTCTGTAAAAGACAACCTCAAGACTAGCGCCCTAGTCAAAGGTATAGTTGACATGATCAAGGAAGTAACTTCTTATGAAGATACTCCGGATGATGAGATACTTGCATATGTAGGTTGGAACGTGACCGGATATGGCACTACATTAAGTGAGAAACAGCAAGCCAAAAGATCGTCCCCTATCTGGATCGTACCCCATCAAGGTCACCTGTGTCTGCAAGGTATTGGCAAGAATCCCAGAGCTCAGCTAGGGAAGAGTATCTGTACAGAAACGTATGTTTTTGGATCCCAGACTTCCCCTGCGTTTTTAGCCGCTAAGGGTACTTATTTCATCTGCCATGATAGAGCCTATACAGGTTGCCCCCTGACTTCTCGGGCTCATGTTTTGTTTCATTCCTGTTGCCTCCCACCTACACAGCAGCGGCGGATTACCACCGGACAAGGGTAGTTAGAGGTGTTTTGAGTAAAGAAGACACTGCAGGTCAAGAATTTGGAGACTTTGCAAAGGGTTTTCTGCCGTTCTGGGGATCCATGGCTAACAGTAGAAACATAAGGCAATTAACAAGGGTAGTTGAATCCACCGTGATTGAAACTGCTGGTGCCCTTAGTAACCTGACTGCTGAGCTCCAGTCGGATCGACTTATGACCCTTCAGAACCGGGTCGCTTTGGATGTTATACTTGCAGACCGAGGTTGAGTATGCAAATTGATCCAGTCTAGTTGTTGCATTTTCATCCCAGATAATGCTCCAACCGTGTACAGGGCCATCTCCAAACTACATAAGATTTCTGAATCCATTCATGTGGATAAAGGAGATTGGTCGTTAATGGGATGGTTCTGGGAACTGATATCTGCCTGGGGATGGAAAATTCTGATGGTCATTGGGATGGTCTTAGCCATTCTTTTCCTGTTCTGTCTGTGCATACAGTGTGCTCCTGCAATATGTGGCCTCTGTGTTACATCATGTGTAAGGAAGCCTGTGTCAAGAGATGAACTAAGTACTAGAATGATGTTACAGCAACATCTCAATGACTTTAGGAATATAGATCTGGACTCAGACTAACATGAGGATAGATTAATTGCCTATGTAAGGGCAAAAGGAGGGTTTGTGGTTCTGAAAATCTGGATTCATATAATAGTTCTGGACTCAAGAATTAAAACTTCGTCGAAACATGACGAATTTGGTATCAAAAGACCGAGAATGACGAGTACATCATGTACATGTATTTTCAGCCTATTCGAGTGACGATTTCACCTCGAGATCATCACTTACATTCTGTCCCATTCATGTGTTGCCCTTTACATAGGCCTTAATCCAGTTAAATTTGATTCCACAAGGACACGTACTCCTTAATCGACTTTTCCCTGACCTCAGTACAAGTTGGAACCATTGCCCCAGGCCGAACTCGTTAGGTCAGTTCCCTCCCAGTGGCCGAGCAAGATAGCATCTAGGCTCAACAAACCATAAAACCATTTCAGCGCGCACACCTGCCATATCTCGCTCACATCTTTCTCCACTCCTTTGCTTCACTTACTTTATGGTGGGGAGGTGCCCGTTTTTATTAGGGGTCCAGTGATATCTGATGAAATGTTGGGCCTTGCCAAATGATTTGTTGTAGGCAGCACGAAGTGAAATATGGACATGTCATCATGACTCTGCTTTTTCTTTTGAACCAAAATATGTTAACAATTTACTTTACAACCAAGAATGTTTTGCCCGAGGCCCAAAATTGTGTATAAGAAGAGAAGCCTGACTTTGCAAAAGTGTGCAGTCTCCTGAGAACATACCCGTATTGTACTTCTAGGACACTTGTTACCTTGGTTGCAGCCAATAAACTAATCTTTGACTTCACCTAGAAGACTCCGAGTTTCTGTAGGTCTGGATCAGGAAGAACCCGAGGTCTCTGGGTGTTGATTCCCTGGCACCGCTGGGTTACCGGTTCTGTGCCGGTTCTTAAAAACCCAGTACCTCACACACTCACTCTACACTCACACTCTGCACTCACAACTCTGCACACTCTGCACACTCACTCTGCACTCACACTCTGCACTCCCACTCTGCACTCACTCTCTGCACACTTACTCTGCACACTCACTCTGCACTCGCACTCTGCACACTCACTCTGCACACTCACTCTGCACACTCACTCTGCACACTCACTCTGCACTCACACTCTGCACTCACACTCTGCACTATGCACACTCACTCTGCACACTCACTCTGCACACTCACTCTGCACACTCACTCTGCACTCTGCACACTCACTCTGCACTCACACTCTGCACACTCACTCTGCACTCTGCATTCACAACTCTGCACTCTGCACACTCACTCTGCACTCACACTCTGCACTCACTACTCTGCACTCACCACTGTGCACTCACCACTGTGCACTCACCACTGTGCACTCACCACTCTGCACTCGCCACTCTGCACTCGCCACTCTGCACTCACCACTCTGCATTCACCATTCTGCATTCACCACTCTGCATTCACCACTCTGCACTCACAACTCTACACTCACGACTCTGCACTCACAACTCTTCACTCTGCACACTCACTCTACACACTCACTCTACACTCTGCACACTCACTCTGCACTCACACTCTGCACTTACAGCTCTGCACACTCACTCTACACTCACACTCTGCACTCGGCACTCACTACTCTGCACTCACTACTTTGCATTCACTACTCTGCATTCACTACTCTGCACTCACTACTCTGAACTCACTACTCTGCACTCACACTCTGCACTCACACTCTGCACTCACACTCTGCACTCACTACTCTGCGCACTCACTCTGCACTCAAACTCTGCACACTCACTACTCTGCACTCTACACTCACTACTCTGCACTCTGCACTCACTACTCTGCACATTCACTGCACTCACTACTCTGCACACTCACTCTGCACTCACATTCTCCACTCTGCACTCACTAGTCGGCACACTCACTCACTACTCTGCACTTACTACTCTGCACTCACTACTCTGCACATTCACTCTGCACTCACTACTCTGCACTCACTCTGCACTCACTAGTCTGCACACTCACTCACTACTCTGTACTCTGCACTCACTACTCTGCACTCACTACTCTGCACTCACACTCTGCACTCACAACTCTGCACTCTGCACTCACAACTCTGCACTCTGCACACTGGATGTAGCATTTACGGGAGCTCATGCATTCCACTCCAAAATGTGGATAAAGCATTGTGGAATACTTGCATCTTATCTTGATATATGGAAACATTGCTAAAGTGAGCTCTTACATTCCACCATTAAGTGTGGTGGTAATGCTGCGAGGGGTCCCACATCCAAGCGTAATAATGATTGATATCCCACAATAAAACTTGGATCCAGTGTGGTGGGAGCACTTCATCCCACCTTAAAATATGGATGTAGTGCTGCGGGAGCTCTTACAAAATATGTGACATTGTGGATCAGTGCTCTCTGAAAGAGCTTATATCCACCTTGAAATGTGGACACATTACTATTATAAAACCTTACAATATGATGTCAAATTTGGATTCAGTGCTGTGAGGAATTCTTGCACTCCACCTCCCATCCTTGAAATGTGGATTAAGTGCTGTGAAGAGCTCCTGCATCCTACTGTGGACTAATGAGGCAGTGCTTAGGGGAAATCTAACATTTTACTTAGAAATAAGTAAAGTTTAGCGGGGTTTAAAATAATAGAGTGAACGCCCCAAACTCCTTAGATATGCAGGGGGGGCATCCACCGACTGTTTGTGTAAGGAATCTGACCACAAAGCAGGCGCTGCCGCGCTGGAGCGGTCTGACACAAATGGGCACTGTAAAAAAAGGGAGTGTCAGCCGCAGCGGGATTGTGCACACTCTACAGTATTACGAATTCCTCAAACAAATAAATCCCACCACTAAAGCCACTGTGCATAACCATATTTATTTCAGAGATGTAAAAACAGGTATTTTTATTATACATTTCTATGGCATTACCCCTGTCCTCTCGGGTGGTAATTAACAATACTGTTAGAAAGAAAGTAAACTTTAACAGGGGTTTAGAATAACAGAGTGAACGCCCAAGCTCCTTAGATATGCAGCCGACGGGGTGGGGGGTAGGGAGGCCACAGGCTGCTTGTACGTGCGACGGCAATAAAGCAGCATTGAAAGCGATCACTTTCGCGATCGATATTGTTAAAAAAATGCACGGTGAAGGAGCACACAGCAGAGAATGGGGCACAAGCGCCCGGCATCTGCCTTCAATTACCACAGGCCCACAAGCTTTGGCAGGGAGCCAGCATGCGCGCGCACACACACAGCTGAAAAAAAATTAACTGGAGAGTGCTGAATGCGCTCCCAGCATCTGGCTTCAATTACCACGGCCCCTGACAGCTGGTAATTGAAGATTTATGCCCTTCTGCTGCTCGTGTCCGAACGGAATATGCAGGAAGTGGAGAAACTCTACAGACTATGGCCTATTGCGTGCTGGCTTGTAAAAACACAGCCATGCGAGGGCCAATTGCCATGCAGCTACCAATAATGACGAACAAAATTCACGCGCTTCTCTGGAATTCAAAGGTTAGTTTGTCGAAGTCCTCTCTACAGGACTCTGAAGCCACACCCACTTCGTGGGATGTAGGCCGAGCCCTAAAAAGTGCTCACAAACTGTAAATAACAGACCCTGAGTAACAACACATGTAAGAGTGGCAGTCCTTATGGGAAGGTACAACAGGAGAAAAGGCTGTATTAAGGAGGGGGAAGTAAAGCTATTAACCAAAGAATCAAAAGAATTAAGAAAAGTCAGTCAAAGGAGCCAATTATTAACAAAGGCGAAATATGAGCCGAGCTTAAAGCACATATGCTGAATACAGTATGTCTCGAAGAGACAGCACAATCGCTGCCTAAGTGAAACCTAAAAAGCACTGGCAACGCCAGTAGCTCACAAGCCGAGACCTATTGGCTTTGTCAATGCATATTTCTATGTTCTAATCTAAACGCCACAGAAGGTAGTTCATAGCGGCCATCTTAGCGCAGGACCGCTTCCAAGTCAGTAAACCTAATAAGTCAGCAGAGAAAACAGAAAAAGTCGAAGAGGCACGTCGTCTTCCCTGCCACACTGGAACTGAAACGAGCCTATTTTAGAGGAATGTGCGATGGGATGAATAAAGAAAGAAAGAACCAGTCAAATGTGAAGCGCACGTCAACGTTGACAGCCTCGAGAGATGTGTAGATTTCGCCTAGCAACGGAGTCGGAGGCGGCAACTGTTAATATAGAAAAGAGACTATAAAATGCTGAGTTTCTTGGGAATAGTTGTGAAACAATATGGAAAAAGCTATTTCTAGGTACATCGTAATTATATAAGGAAAAACATATGAAAGCCGATAAAACAATTGTCCAGAAACACCGTGTTTTATCATATACCCGAATATGCCGCAAAAAAGTCGAATGACAGAGTATTTCATATCAATACATTTTAAATTCATTGTGCTACCAAAATACGTTTGGAAATTGATTCCACTGTAAATGCAACGAAAATAACGTAATAATTAACTTTTGAAAACACTGTTTGAAGAATGTGGACTACCCTAGGAATAATACACCGCTGTAAAATGGCGCCTTTGTAGTCTGACAGTTTTGGTCGCGCCTGCAGATGGGCTGGGTAAGATGGGGTCAAGCAGGGTGGAAGCCTCTGATTGGCTGACAAACGGTGACAGAGACCGGCCCGAAAAGGGTGTGACGGATTGTGCCAGCAGCCAACTGAGGGTGTCTGACGTGTTCTAAATTGCAAAAGGGGAGGAGCCCAGAAAGACCGGGACGAAGATGGCGACCAACGATAGAAGCAGGTGAGCTGGTGTTACAGACATGGGAAGTGGTGTGTCCGAGGGGCAGCGGTTAGAGTTTGAGCTTCTGAGAGCAATGGTTTCCTTACATTAAGTCTAAGTCGGGAAAAATCGTTGTTTTGTTCACATGGGGTGGTCTAATAAACCTACCCTGTGAAGAGAAATCCCTCCCTTCTCAGTTAGAAAAGAGGCTTTAAGGGAAACCCGCCAGCCTACTATACATACTTACTGACTTTAATCTTGGTTATCTTTACACACACATTCTTAAACTTCTGCGCTGCACGAATGTCAACAGGAAGACAGTTTTTTACATTTTTCTAAGCTAGAGAGGCTACGAATTTCACAAATTTACCCTCTCTCTCGTGCTGTCACGAGTGTCAAAAGATATGTCACAATACCCACAGATGGACTAGTGTCTATAGTACCCCGCAAGCAAAGAAATGTTTGAACTAGAGGTGGCTTGAGTTGAATTGGCCGTCACCACAACCTGGATGGTAACTTTACAGGACCCACCGAAACCCAGCCTGAGAGTACATTTTTGTTTTAGGATTACATGAAAGTAAATATAAATCAGCGTGACTTGCTTTCTAGGGTCCGCTATTTCCATGTCTGAATGCAGCTGTACGACACTGTGTTTTGTCTCGGTTATCCCTGGTTCAAGTGGCTTTGACTACTCATGATTGCCAAGAGGACTTCCCTGTACTGGAAAGCTCCTTTGTGTGCTTAGCCACTTATGTTGAATTGAGAACTTGGGTCGACTAGTACACAGGGTGCCATTCTGCAACACTTGTAAACCAGCAAGCCTTTCAAAAGTAAGATATATATATATATATATATATATATTTTTTACAGTTGTATTCATACAGCATTTGGTTTAGAGAATGGAGGTGTTGATCGAGGCAGGACATTCCCCTTCCTAGAACAGTCGCAGGGCAAGGTGCTTATTAAAAACACATTTAAACCACCGAATTTGCAGTTTTACAGTTTCAAAGTCTGTTTTTAAATACCACCAATGCATATTTAGATCATGAATGCAGAATCAATTATACTCGGTTCTGAACGTTAAACATTTTAAGAGTATTAAACGAAATGTATATATCTAGTCTGCGAGCGATTAACAGCTAGTGCTACTACTTCCGTTCTCTTTGTACTAAAGAAGAAAATGGGAGTGAGGAGTTGCACACATACTAAGTACCACTGACAATTGACATTGGCAGCCACCTCCCTCACTTTTGTATTTTATTGAAAAAAGGTTTAATTGAATCACATTAATCTGAACACTTCAAGGATGATTACCCCGAGCCTGCTCACAAGGCGAATCTGGCAGCAGAATGGACACCCGACAGCTCAAATGAACTGGTCCTTTGTTTCCTTGTATGAGTGGCGGACTCCAGCAGTGCAAATAAGCTGGCTGAAGACACGGAACAGAACTAAAATAAAACGATTACTGTGCAGGTAGCTTTCTAGCTACTTTTTGGCGTCAAGCGATCAAATGTTCTGTGTTGCGTCAGTGGTGTATAAACTGTGCTTTCATAACGTCTATAAAACTGGTAAGGGAACTGTATTTTTTTTTAATAATTGATTTTTCTCTTGAGTACACCTGAGTCTTGGTTACTCTTTTCTCATGCATTAGTCTGTTTTAGTTAACCTATTCTCAAATGATTTGATTTTCCCCTTTTACAAAAGATCAACATCTTTGGTCCAGTTTTGTTGAACTGGAGATAGGTTCTTTCTCAAAAGCATGCATACTAGTAATTTAATTTTAAAAAGCTGGAATATGGCCAGACAACAAGAGTTTTCTACCTACTCTTTGGAAGTTGGGGAGTGGGTGACAATTGTGTACCTACTTGGAGGGGAAGTTATCTGGTAGCTAATCTGTGGGTGGAAGAGGACCAGGAGGGGTATGCCCGGTTTATGGTGGGTTAGCTGTCCCTAAAAGACATTTTTTCAGCTTGCTTCTGAAAGTTGTTGGAGGCATGTCTGCTCTTGGCAGAATGTTAATCCAGATTTTGCTAGTAACCAAGTCATAAACAAGTATTTTCAATGCAATAGGTCTCCCATTTGCCAATGTTTAAGCTATTGGCATTGAAAATGACAATTTTTTTTATTGATGTGTTTTTAAAAGGAACTCGTATATAAAAGGCATTGTTGTTTTTAATACCAAGAGCTAAAATTATCGAAAATGCGAGACCACTGTAATGGTGGCTGCGCCCCTTTTTTATACGCTGCTTGCATATTCTGGTTACACTGAGCAGCATCTAAACAAAGGGACGTGGCCACCATTCTAGTGAAAGCACGTATGGTGCTTTCACCCTTAGTAAAAAAATATAAGTAATTTCAAAAGCTTTGAAGCGCGGCTGCTTAAGTGAAAGCGGCCCGCACTGGTAATTGAATGGGCGCAGCCGCTAAAGTGAATGCGGGCCGTGCAGTATATTAAATATTTAAATAAGTGCGTCCACTATAAAGCGGACTGCGCTGTAATTTCAATAAAATATATTGCAATCTAAAACAATGCGGGTGGGTGCTCCAATGCCGTGGGTGGGATAGGGGAAGAGCATTAAAGAAAATGGTGGTCACCAACTTAACAAGCATTTGCAATGCAATAGGTCTCACATAAGGAAAGTTTGAGCGATTGGTCTTGTAAATGACAATTTTTTTTATTTATGTGTTGGTTTTGAAAATAGCGAAATTAATAGCTTTGTCATTTACAATGCCAATACTTTTAACTTTTACAAATATGACACCTATAGTATTTGTAATGCAACCTGTTTTGTATTTACGTGACTTAGATGTATTGATATAACGAATAACAATGGCTTTCAATTTTTTAAATAATTAATACTTAAATAAAAGTTATTGTAATTTATAATGGCAATAGCTTAAACTTTTGTAAATAACTTTTGTGAAGATTATGTTCAGTGTATTTTATTGTGACGAAAATCCAAGAACAGAAGTGAAATATTAACATATTTTTGTGACATTTGTAATAAAGCTTGAAACATTGAGAGAAAATATTTGAACCAGTTGTTGTTGAATGGTTGCACAGATTGATGCTGTGGTGGCGCTGAGTGATGTTGTGGTGGCGATGAGTGATGCTGTGGCGTTCAGTGATGCTGTGGTAGCGCATAGTGATGCTGTGGTGCCCCTGAGTGATGCTGTGGTGCCCCTGAGTGATGCTGTGGTGCCCCTGAGTGATGCTGTGGTGCCCCTGAGTGATGCTGTGGTGCCCCTGAGTGATGCTGTGGTGCCCCTGAGTGATGCTGTGGTGGTGCGATAGTTAGCTTTGAGGGAGGGCGAAAGATAGATAGATAAATAGAGTGAGGGCGATAGATAGACAGACAGAGTGAGGGCGATAGATAGACAGACAGAGTGAGGGCGATAGACAGAGTGAGGGCGATAGACAGAGTGAGGGCGATAGACAGACAGAGTGAGGGCGATAGACAGACAGAGTGAGGGCGATAGACAGACAGAGTGAGGGCGATAGACAGACAGAGTGAGGGCGATAGACAGACAGAGTGAGGGCGATAGACAGACTGATAGAATGATGGCGATAGACAGACTGATAGAATGATGGCGATAGACAGACTGATAGAATGATGGCGATAGACAGACTGATAGAATGATGGCGATAGACAGACGGATAGAGTGAGGGCGATAGAGTGAGGGCGGGAGAGTCAGAGAGTCTGTGTCATTTACAAAATTTTAAAGACGCGTGTACCTTGAGATTTTTATAATGTGTGCAGTTCACTAATATAAAAGTGATAATATATTAATAAAAAAGTGAAGCTGGTTCACAAAGACTTAACCTACAGCAAACAAACTTAAAAAAAAGCGAATTTCTGCTCAAGAAATCTTGATAAATAAATGCTTCTCATCACTTTTGAAAATGAATGCCATTTCAGCTAATTTAAAATTGAAGCGCACTGCATGGCAGCGTCGATAGCCAAAGTGCAGGCATTAGCTGACAGCAGAAGCGGCACACTTCTACTGCTTTACATAATAATGCAAATGTAAACTGATAAAGGCACGAGTCCGAGAGGTCGCAATTAAAGGTCAAAGTGCCATTTGCAACCTGATTGGGTTTTGGTTGGAAAAGAGACAGAGAACGGGCGAGGATATTAGTTAACTGTCTCTTTGCATTGACGAAAAAAAGTATACCTGGAGCGTAGAATCGATGAAGCTGAAAACATGAGTAAAGAAATCTTTAGGATAGTAAAAGAGTTCACCTCCCCCTCCTTGAGTACGCCCTCCCACTCTCACACCGAAGCTTGGATCAGCCAGCTTGGTGATTTTTTCATAAATAAAATTAAATCCATTCAGGATTCTTTCCCCCCTGCTGACTCTATTTCAGCTGCTAGCCACCTGACCACTTTACCCTTTTCATTGGAAGGGAAAGGTCCTTTTCTCTCCGTTTTTCCTCCTATGTCTTCTGCTACTTCTCTTGATCTCCTGTCTCGGCTAAAATCTGGCTCGCCACTTGATCCTTGTCCAGCGAAATGCCTGGGGAGAGTAGCGCCTGCAGTTAACACCTTGCTTAATCCGCTGCTTAATTCCTCCCTGATCACGGGAGAGGTACCTCAGGCTTGGAAACATGCCCTGATCCTGCCGCTGCTCAAGAAGCCCACTTTGGATCCCCTTATCCATGCCAATTATAGGCCGATCTCCCTCCTCCCTGCTCTGGCAAAGGTGACTGAGAAGCACGTGCATCTCTCCATTTCCAGCTTTATCGAGAGCAATAACATCTTGCATGATTCTCAATCTGGTTTCCGTGCTAATCTTAGCACGGAGACAGCCCTTTTTGAGATCACCGATGCCATCAGAGAGACTCTTGACTCTGGGGGTAAGGCTATTTTGGTTATGTTGGATTTGTCGGCGGCTTTCGACACCGTTCTCCACGACGGGCTCCTTTTAAGACTCTGGGAGATCGGCCTTTGTGGGACGGTGTGGAACTGGTTTAAGTCTTTTCTGACCGGCCGCCGACAAGTGATCTGGGCACCTCTGTTCTCCGCCGAAATGCCGCCGCTGGAGGTGGGGGTTCCTCAGGGGTCTATCCTGAGCCCCACCCTCTTTAATATCTATATGGCCCCTCTGGTGGCGGTGGCGGAATCTTTTGGTGCCCGGATCATATCTTATGCTGACGACACCCAGCTCCTTTTCACCTGTAATAAGGGTGAGGCCTTCGATGGTAGTCGGATCAAAGAATGCTTGGGTGCTGTTTTTGACTGGTTTCAGCGGCACAGTCTGAAATGCAACTCCGATAAATCGGAGTTGCTTTTCTTCGGATGTCCGCCTGATCCCAGCTGGAAGACATGGTGGCCTCTGGACATGTTTCCTCCCGACGATGCCTCTTCAAAAGCAAAAAATCTTGGTGTTCTGTTCGATGACGGCCTTTCGTTCAGACCCCAGATCATTGGGTTGTCCGGGAAATGCTTCGGCATTCTGAAAATGCTGCGGAAGTTTCTCCCGTTGTTGTCTCTGCAACATAAAAAACCCATTGTTCAGGCCTTGATAGACTCGCGTTTGGACTACGCGAATGCCCTCTACCTCGGTCTGCCCAAATATCTTCTGGCACGTCTGCAGATCGTGCAGAATTCTGCTGCAAGAGCCATCTTTGGTCTTCAGCGCAGGGCAAAAGCCTTGGAGCTGCTCAAGAGAGTGCATTGGCTTCCTGTCTCTAAGAGAATTACTTTTAAGGTTTTGACCCTTGCTTTTAAGGCCCTTCATTCGATTGGCCCGAAATACATCGGGAAGCGTATGGCCTTCTACGCGCCTAGGAGGATTCTACGGTCGGCCTTGTTGGCCAAAGCCGTTGTTTTCCCCCCCATTAGACGCGCACGTATTGGAGGTCGCTCCTTTCGATACCTGGCACCTCGGTGCTGGAATGAGCTCCCCGTTTCCCTAAGAAAAGCCAACAGTCTGTTCTCTTTCAGAAAGGAGTTGAAGACCTGGCTTTTCTCTCAAAAATTTTCTTTCGGCCCTCTGTGGGTTGCTGTGTTATGTAGTCTTTCCCAGTTCTCTTTGCCAAAGCGCCGGGACACTCCTTGGAGTAGCCGTGCGCTATATAAGAGACCTTATAACATAACGCCTCTGCTGTTTATTGCCGTCTTGACAGTGACATGTCCTATGAGTCACAGCTGGAGTGGCGTTGCATCACGTGTTATGGCAGCTGACGTGCACGTTCTACCTTAGAACACCGATGTGTAATTCCCATTTAAATAACCAACTTGAATACAGCATATCAAGTTCAGTTAAGGGCAAAGAATACATTTAAAATTAAAGAGTGAATGATGATAAAAGGAGTATCCACTTGTATACTGCCAGCCAATGCCCTTCACTGACCCGGTGCGCATGCGCATGGCAACGTTGTTCTTCAATTCAGATCAAAGGACCATGCACCTCTTTTAGCAGCATATGGTCCTCGTCAGTCAAACACGAGCAGAATAAGCATTGCCGAAGCCGAAAGATCCTGCCTGTGCAAGATCTATTGCCTTTGTCAATGTTATTGCAGCCATGTTGTACAGCAGCGCGGACGCAGTGCAGCTTGGCTGAAAGCTGTTTTTAATTTCAGCCAAGCTGCACTGCATTTGCGCTGCTGTAGAACATGGTTTAAATAAATAAATGTTTAAAAAAAAAACACAAACACTTAAAGGACACGCACCCAAAAACCACATTGCAGGGACAGCGTAGTGCAGGCGGGAGGAGGGGGGTCGGAATGTTAAAAAACAACAATGCACGGACAGTGGAGGGGGGAGGGGGAAGCGCCGTAATGGCACAGACATCAAATAAACAGTTGAACTGTATGTATTTGCAAGTACCTCGAGTTGTGTAAGCACATGCTTGTAACGCTGAAAGCTACTCGTCATAGCAAAGAGGGACTTGCGAATAAAACTAATTACTGACCTAGTAATGAATGTGAAAAAGATTACCACTCATGATATTTCACTTGCCCTTGAGCCCGATCTCTCGGCACGACGCCCCCATTCTTAAACAAGCTCTCGGCATTGCTGTCGTGGCGGGTGGGGGGGAGGGGGGGGAGCGGGAGCGCATTCCTTTGAAGTCTGATGGGGAGGGGGGAGCGGCTTGGGAGCGGATTCCTTTGCAGTCTGATGCAGAGGCTCAGACAAATGGTGGTGTGCAAGTGGCTTCCTTTGAAGTCTGATGCCGAGGCATGGTGTGGGATATGGCTGGCGATGATGTGCACGCGCCTGCCTCACACGCCTGCCTCACATGAACTGTACGCGATCCGCAGTTTGTATTTGTATTTGAATTTGTAAGGCGCAACAGCTACCCATCATGGGGTCTTCCGGCGCCAGGACAGTCGAGCAAATACGAAGCTATTATTGAGGGAAGAGCCATGTCTTGAGATCTTTGCGAAACTTCATAAAGGAAGATTCGGATTTACAGGAAACAGGAAGGGAATTCCAAAGTCTGGGAGCGAGATGGGAGAATGAACGGCCTCCTATCTTAACCAGACAAACTCTTGGAATAAGATAATTACCCTGCAAAGAGGATCTGAGTGAACGTGAGGGCACATAAGGGTGAACAAGAGACTGAAGATGAGCGGGAGCAGAACCATGCTTAATTCGGAACATAAAACAGAGGGCCTTGAATTTTATACGACAGTCCACGCGGAGCCAGTGCAAGTCCCGGAGAAAAGGAGATATAGAAGATCTCTTGGGAACATTGCATAGGAGGCGGGGCGCCGAATTTTGAACAAGCTGGAGCTTCCTGTAAATCTCCTGATTTCCACCCAGGTAAAGCACGTTACCATAGTCAAGGCGAGAGGTGACAAGTGCCTGGACCACAGTGCGCCTGGCAGGAGCAGGAAGCATCCAGAGAATCTTTCTGAGCCACCTCAGAATAGTAAACCAGGTGGCATCCACTCTAACCACTTGTTGCCGCATGGAGAGTGAATCATCCAAGATGAAACCCAGATTGCGCACCTGCGTGACTGGTTTGGGTAGCGGGCCCATTTCGGGGGGCCAATGTTGGGGGCCCCAGAGATGTTTCTGCTTGCCCAATATAATCACCTCGGTTTTGTCACCGTTAAGTTTCAGAAAATTGGTCCGCATCCACTCGGCCACGCGGCTGTGACCCAGCTGAAGAAGGGAAGGAGAGTGCTCCTTAGCCAAGGATAGAGAAAAAATAATTTGGGTATCATCTGCGTATGAGTAGAGGGAGAGGCCAACATTCTCTACAATAGTCACCAGGGGTCTCACGTAGATGTTAAAGAGCAACAGACTCAACGTGGACCCCTGGGGAACCCCATACCCAGATGTACGAACAGAAGAGGAGCAGTTAGGAGAAAGCACCTGAAAGGAGCGAGAACTCAGGAAGGAGGAAAACCAGGCTAAGGCGGGACCAATCACTCCAGCTGCTCTAAGAGCACTCAGAAGAACAGGGTGTGACACAGTGTCAAACGAGGCACTCAGGTAAAGAAGAATGAGTGCCGTCGTTTCACCCTGGTCTAAACGAGAGCGCCAATTCTCTGACTCCTAGAAGAGTAGTCTCTGTGGAGTAATTGGAGCGAAATCCCGATTGGGAGTGGCGGAGATACCCTGAAGCCTCCACATGAGAAGTCAGGTGGGTATTAACATGTTTCTCCAGAATCTTAGAAAACATGGGGAGGAGAGAGAGAGAGGGCGAAGGTTAGAGAGGATCTTAGGATCCGCGCCAGATTTTTTCAAGAGTGGAACCACCATTGCTCTCTTCCACTCATCAGGAACTGTGGACTCTTGAAGTGAGGCATTGAGAAGTGCCACGATGACCAGGAGAGAGTCATGGGAAAGCTGGCGGAGGATGTTAGGAGGAATAGGGTCTAGCGGGGAGCCTGATTTCACTTTGGCTAGACAGTTTGAGAAAGAAGTAAGGTCTAGCAAAGGCCACTCAGAGATTGTTACCACTAATGAGTGAGACTCAGGTTCTGCCGAGGGGGGAAACAGAGGGGAGTCCGGACAAGGAGAGTCCAAAAGGGATTTATGAATGGCATCAATTTTAGCAGAGAAAAAAATCCGCAATCTCATTGCAATGAGATATACTGAACGCAGGAAGGGGGGGGGGGGAAATCTTGGAACCTGCTAATTTTTTCATTATGGAAAAAAGGGATTTTGGGCGATTGGAAGCGTTCGAAATGGAGTTGGCGACAAAAACAGCCTTCGCCTTTCTGCAGGCATGATGGTACTGTCTAAGCGCCGTTCTGTATGTTATTTTACTGCTGGAGGAATAGGTTTTCCTCCAGCATCTTTCTAAATGTTTGCAATCGGATTTTAAAATTTTTAGATCCTCAGTAAACCAGGGGGCCGGAGGAAGGTGCACAGGAGGCCTTCTGGGGCACAAGGGCAAGAGGTGGTGAATGGATGAGGTCAGCCAATGAGACACTCCGGAATTAAGAGAAGAAAGGGGAAGATTAGTATCCGGACGATTATCTAGAAGAAGCTGGTTGAGCAAGGAAATATTCAACCTCGCCCAAGCTCTGTAGCTATCAGCAATGTTAAGAGGGGCCAGGGCATTAGTCAACTCCATTTCCAGACTAAAAAAAACGGCATAGTGGTCAGACCAGATTAAAGGGAGGGCAAGATTGTCACAAATAAACAGCATATTAGATATAATGGGGTCAAGTAAATGGCCCGCCTGATGGTTGGGACATTTATTGCGTAGGACCAGGTTGATGGCTTCGCAATCAGGCAAGAATGCAGTGCCCAGAGTATTGTGGGAATCCTCAAGATGGAGATTGAGGTCCCCCAAAATTGGCGGACTTCAAACCTAATGGGGCAATCAGCTCTGCAAATGAAGCTAACCATTTGGTAGATTTATCGGGGGGCTGTAAATCAGGATACCCGACAATGTGAAGTTGGGGGAGACCGCTAGTTTAAAGTAGGCCGCCTCACAGTCAGGAAAAGGAAGAGCCTCCAATAAGCATGAGTAGGAAGCCTTAAAGATGACCGCAATCCCACCACTCTTGCCACTCTCCCTGTCCTGTCTGACAATAGCATAGCCAGGGGGAAGAGCACAGGCTTTTCCGGGGCCCGAGCCCATGTGCAGCCAGGTTTCGGTGAGGAATAGGTCGTCAGGATGTTCGGAGTTTAATAGGTCAAATACATGATTTTTATTTTTTGGTAAAGACCTACAGTTAATACTCCAGAACATAAGGGGCGGGATAGGTAAGGTAGGGAGAGCATTATGAACCAGCCGGCTGGAATAGGTCTCAGTTGATACGACACCAAGAGTAAAACTGCAATGAATACACATAACAGAGTCTTTAGATGAAATATCAAGCGATAGACAAGGGAGACCATTACCTCTAAAAGAGTGCAGATCAATAGAAGAGTAGACAAGAGGTTTGCCGTATTCGGCCAAACAAGGGGCATAATGGCAGGTCGCAGGGAGCTCCAGGGGGCGGACGGGCGCAGGCGGGCTTGCCTCTGGCGCGCCCGCTGCGCATGCGCGCTGCACGCTTGCATCCGGTCAGCTAAATAGCGGCCGGGCAGCGTGGCAGGGGGCGTGTCCAGCAGATGAAGTCTCAAGACCCACCCTCTCAGCGCGAACTAAGAACGCGAGAGGGGCAGCGCCATGATGGAATAGGGCAGAGACAAAAGCGGGAGCCACAAATCAATCGAAGGGACAGAAACGAACTAGAGACCAGCGAGACGCTGCATGGAACAAGGTTCCAGTGAGGTATCAATTTTAAAGTGCGGGTATGCATGTGCAAGCAGCTAAAATACAAAATGCAGAACAAAGAAATAAAACGTTAAAACCCAGCAGCAGTTGTAGAAACGCTGTGACTGACCAGTTTGGTAGACTTTTTGAACTGCTTACTATCAATCCCTAACGGGATAGAATAGGCGAGACCTAAAAAGGGTACCGTGTAACAACCAAAGTAAAAGGGTCAGTCCTCGTGGGAGGTTACAAGTGAATACAAGGCAGTACTAAGGAGGGACTGATAAGCCCATGTACGAATCTGAAGCCCGAATTTACTTAGGGCAATGGCATAAGCCAATGACGAATATGGGCGGGCTTCAAGAGCATACTCCAGTGCAGCATGCCTCGCAGAGTGAGCAGCGCATGTGCGCTGCCTTTAGGCTGTACCTAAAAAAGAAGTGGGGGATTAACCAGATTAGGCAGTATGCAAGTGAAATCAGGACGCGTGCCATCACAGCGCATGATGTCATGATGCGTGACATTGCACGTGACATCACAGGAAGTGGCATCACAAGAAGTGACATCAGATATTAAGACCTCACACATATGTTTATAAGGTAAATCACGATGACATTTAAGCACATTATGAGATTTAACAAATGAGATTTGCCGTTGGGGTTGTGCCAAAAAAGTGTCGCAATCCCGACGCAAAATCAGGGCCTCAACTAATTAATTTTTTTAAACCCTGCCACAAAGAAATTGGCAACAAGGAGAAGCATGGTAGTAGATCTGTTATGCTTAATTGGCTGCACAGTCTACATTTTAAAATATTTGATTGGGTTAAGGCATCTGCTGTGAAGGTGCCCAGTAAATCTCAGGGAATAGTAATAATTGTGAGAGAACTCGGGTGGTTAATGTACTTGCTGGAGAGATCTGTTTTTTTGTAAAGTCCCAGATTTGAATCAAAGTAGTAGAGAAAGTAAATGTGTCTCCTACAAAGCACATCATGTAACACGCAGATGACAGATTTTTATTTTATGTAGATAGAAAAATGGGTTACTGTTTTTAACGCAGAGATCCTTTTGTTATCTGCAGTTCATAAATTGTAATCCTTCTAAAAGACCACAGTGAAGTAGGAAGGACATGTGACTCCTACACCTTGTAACCGACTGTTTCATGCAACTCATCTTGTACATTGATTTACACATGTACATAATTTATTGTCAATGTACAATGTGTATGTTATGTAAAGAGCTCCGACCCCCTGCATTGGGTTGCATTGCGCAATAAAAGAAATAAAATAGTGCTATTGAAACTGTTATTTGTGTAAATACTGGGACAGACCAAAACACCTAACATTCTTACAGTGCATGCATCTATTTTACCCGTGGACTGAACAAAGGCAAAATCATGCCTCTCTTAAGTACCTGTGAACGAATTACAAGCTGTGTGCCTTTGTTTCCCCTCTGTGGCATTTACATTTGTGTGAGGTTCCAGGCCGCCTCCAGTCAGGATATTCAAACAAAAGGAGGCCTGATGTGATGGCCCCTTCACTTCGGCTCAGCTGGAGGGGAAAAAAAGCCCTCTCCCTGCCAGCACCTTGCTGCTGGAAATTGAAAGCAGACAACGTGCAGGCGCTGCTGAACATATCCTGATGTCTGAAAATTACACTGGGACAAGTTCAGCATTTTTCTGTGGGTTCCCAAATTCTTGGCAGTGGGGACGGCGTCCACCCTGTGAAAAGAGTGGGTGGATGCCGTGTACATGCGTCTATCCCTGACTTTTTTTTTTTTTTTAACTGTTTTATTGAATTTGTGCACACAGCATACAATCTTGATTCACAGTCCTGCCCGTTCTGAACACATACAGCTATGTCACTTCCAGCAATCCCCCACAACCGTCCCTATCCAAGACATCCCACCTCCCTCTCTACCCCCACCCCCCCCTTGTCAGTGTGCCTCCATGCCCTTGAGACAACTTGTCAGTTCTATCCTATAGACAGCAGGTGATACTCCTCTCCAGTCCATGTCCACACGGAAGTCCAGGAACTGCCCAATGCAGCACAAGACCTTCGCTCCGGTCTAGGGCTCCAGTGACCTATGCGGTCCGCTCTCTCCTTGCATCCGGGCTCCCTGTCTAACTCCCCTCCTCCGCCACAGCAACCTCCACCTCCCCCTGCTCCGTATCCCCCTCCAGGTTCGCCGACTCTCCAGTCTCACCCCCACCATCAGCCTCCAAGAGTGATTGCAAATCCGTCACTAGCGCGCTCCACGCCCTGGCAGTATCTAGCGCCTTATCGTTGGCCACACGCCTAGCTAGTTGCAGTCTGAGAGAGCCTTCGCACGCAGCCCATTGCGCGAAGCACCTCCGCCACCTCTGGAAGTTAGGTCCCCCTCTAGCTTTCCAATGTAGAGTAAGTTCCCTCTTGGCCATAATGAACCCCAAATCATAAAACTTGCTAGTGACTTTAGTGGCAGGAGTATGGGGAAACCAAAGTAGCAGGCATGCGCCCGCGTCTGCATCCACCTGACGACCCGTAACTGCATTCAGGCAAGCGAAAACATCAATCCAATAGGTGCCAAGCCCTGTGCACGTCCAGAACATATGCGCAAAGTCAGCGTCCTCCGCGGCACAGCGCGGACATAACGATTGCGCACCTCCAAAGATCCGTTGAAGTTTGGCAGGTGTCCAGTACGCCCTATGGAGTGTGTAATATTGAACCAGCTGAAACCCAACATTACGGGTGCCCTTCCAGGCCCTGCGTACAAGCTGAGGCCAGGTCGTCTCCGGTATCTGCCGACCGAGGTCAGCCTCCCAGCGCTCCCGCAGCCCGTCCAGGGGAGGAGGATCAGCCAGTGCCAGCCTTCGGTACAGACATGTGATGGCCTTATAAGTGCCAGCCGCCATCAAGACATACTGGCAGCCCAGCGATGTGGGGGGTTCCACCAGCCCCATCCTCCAGCGCCTCTGGATCCCAGTAACCAAAGCCGCATGTAACAAGAAGTCACCCCGCGGCAGATCGAAGGCCTCCTGCAGAGCGCCGAACGGCATCAAGGCGCCGTCCCGATATAGATCCCCTAGCATGTGAATACCGAGGTCCTCCCAACAGGCAAGCGCCGACCAATCCTCACCATGCGGGAGGGCAGTACACATGCCCAAGGGAATCTCCGGCGCATATGGGGCGCGACACCCCACCCGCCTGTGGCCACGTAGCCAGCACCGGCGAAGGGTACGCTCCTCAAGAGTCAGCCGCTCCAACCGAAGCTCCTGTTGGAGCACAATAAAGGACAGGACATGGCGCTGCACAATCCGACCCTGCGGTCCGTCCGGTCCTCTAAACTCCCGCGCCACCGCCTGCGTGAGCCGCTGAAGCTGAGCAGCCAAATAATACCATTCGAAGTCCGGCACTGCCAGGCCACCCTCCTCCCGGGATCTAAGCAAAGTGTTCAGGGCTACGCGTCGCCTGCCAGTGCCCCAGATAAAACCTATCACCTCGGACCTCAAAGTTCGGAAAAAGGAGGCCGGTATCCACACCGGTAGCGTGCGGAAAAAATATAGGAGGTGCAGCAGGACCACCATTTTCAACAACGCAATGCGCCCCGCCACCGACAACGGAAGGGCGCGCCAAAACCTCATGCTACCTCTAATGCCCCTCACGGCCCTACCCACATTCCCCTCATAAAGGAGTGAATGGGTGTGATATATATGCACTCCAAGGTACTGCAGGCAATCCGGTTCCCAACGCAGGCCGTCCAGCACCGCAGGCTGGGCGCAACGGGAAGTCAAGGGGAAGAGGCAGGTCTTAGACCAATTAACCCAGAGGCCCGACAGGTTCCCGAATTCCTGGAGCAAAGCCCGTGCTCCCGTCACCGATGCATCGACATCGGCCAGGTATAACAAGAGGTCGTCAGCATACAAGGAGATATAATGCAAGTCGCCGCGCGACGGTACCCCCTCAAAGTACTGTCCCTGTCGGGCCCGCGCCGCCAGTGGTTCAATCGCCAAGGCGAACAGGAGCGGGGACAATGAGCAACCCTGTCTAGTGCCCCGTCCTACCGAGCACGCCGCGGATATGGAGCGGCCCGTCCGGACCCTAGCAGTGGCCGACTCATATAGCAGCCTCGTCCAACGGACGAAGCCATCCCCCAGCCCGAACCGAAGCAGCACGCAGAACAAATAAGGCCATTCCACACTATCGAATGCCTTCTCGATGTCCACCGACAGCACAGCCGCCCCCACGGGGCCCTCCCCTTCGACATCCATGACCCTTATCAGGCGCCGTATGCATGTCGAGGTGTTCCTAGTGGGGATAAAACCCGACTGGTCTGGGTGCACCAGAGAGCACATATGGGCGGTCAGCCGCGTCGCCAAGATCCTGCTCAGCACCTTGTAGTCCACCGTGAGCATTGATAGCGGGCGATATGCTGTCCGAGCCGTGGGGAGGCCACCCTTTTTCAACAGCGGGACTACGATCGCTTCTCGCGTCGAGGCCGGCAACCTACCCTGCTCCCAAGCCTCCCCATAGACCTGGTGTAATCGAGGAGCCAGGAGATCCACATATGCAGCATAAAACTCCACTGGGAAGCCGTCCCCCCTTGGCGTTTTCTTCCTGGCCATATGCTTAATAGCCGCTCTGATCTCCCCCAGCGTAATAGCCGCCCCCAACGCGGCACCCTGCTCCGGATCCAGCCGTTGCAACTGAGCCTCTTCAAGAAAGGCATCCAGCATCGCCGGGCAAGTTGCCATCCTGCTCCGATAAAGTTCCGCGTAGTAATCCCGGAACTGAGCGTTTATCTCCTGCTGCGAATGGACCAGGCCCCCAGTCGGAATAGCCAGCGACAAAATCGGCGTACCCCTGGTATCAGGAGTGGCCAACCATGCCAGTAGCGAGCCGGCCCGATCCCGTTCCGCATGCGCTCGGCCCATATATTCCTGGTAGTCATGGCAGCGGAGCCTCTCCACCTGGACAGCCACCCGCTCTCGAGCCGCCAGCACGTCTTCCCTATTACCGCCTGCCCCGTGGCCGCGCTTCTCCGCCTGCCGCAGAGCGGTCTCCTCCCGCGTAACATCAGCCAGCAGCGTCCGGCGAACCCCCGACGAGGACGAGAGGCACGCGCCGCGCACCACCACCTTGAAGGCGTCCCACTCAATTGCCCGAGTGGTCGCGGTACCCGAGTTCTCAAGGAAATAACGTTCAATGCAGTCCCGCACTTCAGCGCGGAAGACCGGGTCCTCCAGCGCCAGCGGGTTCAACCGCCATGTGGGAACCGGCTGTCGCCGGCTGGTCCAGAGGACCGTAAGCAGGCAAGGGTTATGGTCCGATATAGTCCGCGCCAGGTACTCGCAATCGCTCGTAAGCTCCTGAGCCCGAGCAGAGGAAAGTGTCGAGACGCACATGCAAATCATGCGGTGCCGAATAAAACGAGTAGTCCCTATCCATGGGGTGACACGTCCGCCACGCGTCTTGGAGTCCCCACCGGTCCTGCCAGTCCCTTCGAGCCTTGGCCACTCTGCGCACCACCGACTGAGCAAGCGGTGGATGGGAACGGTCCATCTCAACATCCGCCACAGAATTAAAGTCCCCTCCCATGTACACCGTGCCCACGAGCATATCCGGCAACCGGTTGGACAACACGGAGAAGAACGCAGCCTGATCAAAGTTAGGGGCGTAAACACAGCAGAACGCAACATCCCGGCCATCCAGCCTCCCCAACACTGCCACAAACCTCCCCTCCGGATCCACCCTAGTGGTCAATGACTGAAAGGGGACACCCGCCCGCACCCAGATTAGCACCCCTCTAGCATGCGCAGAGTAAGTAGTATAGAAGAGTTGCTGCAGCGCCTGCCCTTCTGCCAACGTTAAATGCGTCTCCTGCAAAAAGGCCACCTGGACCCCCCTCCGGACTAAATACGCATGCACTTTGTATCTCTTTCTCATGGAGTTGAGCCCCCGCACATTCCAGGTGATGCACTTCAAATCTAATCTAGCCGCCATCATCGGGCATATAGCAAAGGCCAATCTCCCACAGTCTCACCGGCACACTGACAATTCCCAGAAACTCAGAAACCCCAAAACAACCCCAACCAACTCCCGCCCCACCCACCCCCAGAACAGGCATCAAACAGTTGTCACCCATCCAAACCCAACCCCCGAGTACGAGGGAAACTCTGGAAATACCAGAGACTCACAAGTTATGTGAGATCGAGGGGGTGACTCCCCACCAGCCGGTCGGATAGCCCAGACCCGTCACACCAGGAAAGGTCGATCCCGACTAAGAGTAGACCTCCCCCATCCCCCTCCCAGCAGCACCACCCCCCACTAAGAAGGCCAGGGACCCAGCACCTCCCACATTGATCGGAGTACAGCCACAGGCCCATACCTTTGGAAAGCAGGACCCCATCCGCCCACAACGTGCCACCTCACAGGGCCAGCATACCCCCTTACTGTCCATTATTCAGCTGCCCGTAGTCACTCATCCAGTAGTCCATCAGCTGTCTGCGAGGTGATCTGAGGCAAGTCCCCAGGTTCCTTGTCCGAAACCTCATCCGAACCACCCGGTTCCGCCTCATCCGAACCCAACCTGGAGCCTGAGTCCGCCACCTGAGTCTCAGGCACTGCTCCGGAGATGTCCGATACCGCCTGTAGGGCAGCCCTCCTCTCCTGGTCCGTCTGTGAGGCAGAGGGGGACCTCCTGCTCTGTTCTCTCCTCCGATTGCGCCTGCTCCTGCGCGGTTTCGGCCGGACCTCAGCAGTCCCCGTCCAGGCACCCGTGCCATCCTTGCCCGCTCGGTACCGCTCCAACCACTGCCAAGCATCGTCCGGGGAGTCACAGAACGTCGCCACTCCGTCCACCAGTACCTTCAGGCGAGCCGGGAACAGCAGAGAGTACTGCACCCCCTCATCGCGGAGAGCTCTCTTGACAGCGACGAAGGAGAAACGGCTGCGCTGGACCTCCTGGGAGTAGTCAGGAAATATCGACACAGAAGCATTATCCACCTTGTAAGGACCAGCCATCCTGGCCTGCCGCAATATAATGTCCCGGTCCCTGAAGTGGAGTAGCCGAGCTATCACAGGCCGGGGAGGTCGTCCCGGGGCAAGAGGACGAGCCGGGACCCTATGAGCTCTTTCCAAGGTGTAGAAGTACGTCAAACCTTCAGGGACCACCACATCTCGCAGCCAGGTCTCCAAATACGCAACCATGTCGTTTCCCTCAATATTTTCGGGTAAACCCACCACGCGGATATTGTTGCGCCTGTTGCGCCCTTCCGCGTCAGCCGCTCTCCTTTCCAACTGCTGCACCCTGCGGGTTAAGTCCTCCAACGTGGCATCCGACGCCTTCTGGGCCGGTTCCAATGTTCCTATTACCAGCTCTGCGGCCTTGACGTGGTCAGCAAGCTTGTTATGGTCCGCTTTCAAAAGGCCAAGGCCCGTGGAGACCTGGGCGATGTCCTGGCGCAGCGCCTCTCTCGTGTCCCCTATGGCCTTAAGAATTTGGTCCATCTGTTGTTGTTGCAGCCCAGCCGCCCGGTCGCCCGTCTGCTGCAGATCATGAGCGTCAAGAGAATCCTCAACTTGGTCCGGCGGTGCCGCGCCCGCCCCCTTCCGCGGCTTCCCCATGGAGACTAGCTGGCGACTGCGTCGACACCAAACACAGGAGGGCCGGCCCAACGTGTCCTGCAAAGAAGGCCAAAGTCGTTATCCCGCCGGCAAGCCTGGCGAGATGGCGGGGTCGCACACAAGGAAGGGAAGAGAAGGGGGGAGCAGCCAGCAGGCACCGCCGGACTCCGGCCCCCGGCACCCCAACAAGACTCCCTCTGTCCCGTGGCCCAGCAGCCGCCGGCCCAAACCACCAGCAACCTTACGCCGCTCCGGGCCTCTCTCGTTTGCCGGCAGGGCCCAAGGCGAAAGTCCAGGATATCAGCAAAGTGGGCCCAGGTCTCCACTCAGGGCCAGATGGCCGCCCGAGGAGTCTGCAGCACCCCCAGCACCCCGCGGCAATCTGCGGGGCGGTACCAAGATCACTGCTGCTAAGGTCCGCTGTGGGCCAGAAGGGGTCCCCCCAGTCAATCTCGGGCCCTTACAATCACCGCGGTCACCAGGCCGTCCGATTCGCTGCCACTGCCCGGCAGATCCTCAGTCAAATCGGCACCCCCCGGCACCAGGCTGGCGTTCTTCTCCAGGGACGCCGCAGGACCCGAGCGCCGGTGGCCCACGGCGCGGCTCACCGCTGATGGGGGCCTCCGCTCCCGAAGTCCCCTCCGAGCCGCTCTACAACACCAGCGGTCCGGCACTCCTCGTTCCGGCGCCCAGCTCGTCGCTGCCTGTCCGTCGGGCTCCCAGCGGGCGATCTCCCGCATTCGGGGTCAGGATACCCACCAACACCGTCCTTGGGCGCCCGCAGCGGCGCAGTCTCCGGCGGCCCTGCAGAAATCGAGGCCGGGGCTCAGCCGCAAGACGCAGGCCCAAGCAAAATGGCCGGCGGCCGCCTCCGCTGTGCCCGCCGAAGATCCTAGGCGTCTGCAACCACGGGACCCAGCGCACTCCAGATCAGCGCTAGGGCGTCCCGCAACGATCAGGGAGCAATCCCAGGTGGTGGCGCCGCCAGGGGGGTCTCTAAGCAGGATAAACACCGAGACCGACCCGGAGCTCAGGGCTCAGGCGTCCATGCTCGGCGGTGTCGTAGCCATGCCCCCCATCCCCGACTTGTGCCCTGCTAGTAACGTTGCTACACCAGACCTTTTTATTTCTTGAAAAAAAAAATCTTTTTCTTTTCAACTCGGCGATCCCAATCTGGCAATGCTGTGCATCTTGTGTGTTGCATTTCTTCAAGTGAATGTGATTTTCTAAATATATATATTTTTTAAGCTATTGTATGATGGATTTAGCAAGATATTACTCCAGTGTTTAAACTAGAGGGATACTTTATCCATTAATAGTGAGATTTTGTGTTACTGTCGTATCAGAGCTAGGTAGGTATGTTGAAGGGATCAAACGTCTCTAATATGCCATCAATAACAGAACTCCATTAATATTGTACTGTAACATTAAAGAGTATGTCTGAAAGAAGAAATGAAAGACACCTATTGGGTCCACTCAGCCTTTCATCCATTTGGCGTTGATAAAATGTTAACCATTGAGTTGGTTAACAAAACAAAAAAATCTGGTATTCAGAGCCAAGATACCTTTGAGTGAACGTGCACTTTACAAATACACATGTTATGTTACAATAATTGGTACATGGACCTACAAACGTCATTAATAAAGCTACAGACCAACAGTGTAAGCTCTTCAATTCTTAATTCAGTAAACTAGTACTTTTTACACCTAGCTGTATGGCTATATTACTATACCCACCTTGTGTGATGCAGCCTTTGAGTTTATTCCAAGAATCTGCCAGTGCCGAAACACAACTGAATTTGACTGTTTGATGGCACATCCGCAAATGGGAGCGCTCAGAGAGCATTCTGCATCAACTAATGTGTTTCAACGTTCAGTCTTTATAGGAGTCTGTAATCTTCCATCGTGGCTTCCCTTGGTCTGCGATTGCTGGTGTCTTGGTAGTTTATATAAAGTTTGAAGGTATTGCACTGGAGCACTCTCTTCCTTGTGACATGAGCTGTCCTATTGTGCACATGCAGAGCTTTGTACTGCTCTAGTGTTTTTTTATGGGCTCACTTGATGGGGGCCACCTCTCTGCAAAAATTCCCTGCCGCCCTCAGTGTCAACCATAATAATAAAATGTATAATTTTAGAGGGTACAAGGAGGCTGACTACTTGATTGATGCCATCAGTAAAAATAGTGGCGCCAAAAAGTAAGGAGGGCCGATGGAAAGATACAGGATTAATGGCAGCCGCATGATCATTGGATAGTTTTTGTTTAGTCTCTTCACTTGCTTTACCTCTTATCTTCCTAGTTTTGCAATTTCTTTGTTATGTTTTTTGCACTCCATGTGTAATGTATCAAAAATGCATTCGGCTATAAGGAAGTCAGGGAGGGTTCTCCAAGGGATGGGTAGGCTGGGGGTGGTAGGGGTAGAAGGAAGGGCACAGGGTGTGGAACGTGTGCGGGGGAAAAATGATAAAATTTCCTCAAGTGCCTCCATGCCTCAATATTTGCCATGTCCCATAGATTTGTACAGTCCTTACCTTACGTGGGGATGGAATGCAGAGATAAAGTAGACCCATAACAATATCATTAAAATTAAGTGACCTTTGAGTAAAAGGGAGGCAAGGAAGATTGCTTCAGTATTTGAGGAACTCTCTGGCACATATCATCCTACAAGAAACTCACCTGACTAGGGAAAAGTGCACAGACCTGTTTCAGTCAAGAAAGTGGGTTCAGCAGGTAGTTTGCCCTAACCAGAATGTCGGCACTAAAGGGGTGGCAATTCTGCTATAGAAACATCCAAATGTGTCTATCAAAGAAAGCGTCATGGATAAAGCAGGAAAAGGGGTTATCTCTAAGATTACAGTATATGATCAAAATTATACTTTAGTGGGGTACTATGGCCCCAATATAGATTCTACAGAGCACCTTAGGGGAATGTTCTCAAAGCTATTATATTTTACCTCCCCTTTTATAATGGCGGGAGACTTTAACATAGCCCTGGATAATGTATTAAATAAGTAGTCTAAAAATAGATCAATGGCATCCCCAAAAATGTTTTCATAAATTAAAAATACGATGAAGCAGATGGGGTTATGTGACATATCATGGAGGGAGAGGGCTGTGCTAAGAAAGAGTTATACCTTCAACAATGATAAATATGGGGGGGAGGAGCCAAGATGGCGATCGGGACGGCTGCATAACTGCTTGGCTCCGTGTGCCCTCCCGCCCCGCACGTATATCCTGCGATAAACCCGAGCAGTTTTCGCTAATTTCAGTAGGTGAAGGGAAGCGTTCACTTACCATCCGCTTTTGAGGCTCCACCGTGCAGTAGACCCGAAGAACTGTCTCCGTCTCTTTGGCGGCCTTCGAGGTGCTGCGGCCGGGATCTCGAGTGAGGGGAGTGTCCGGTCGTGATTGCAACACCAGCGGCCTCTGGTCGCGATGGGAAGCCGGTCGGAGAGAGCCTGAGAACTGTGAGCCGGAAGAGACGATACCAACCCACCCCCAATAGTGGGTTGCCCTGCGGGAGGTGCGAAATATCCAGGACGGAGGGAGTCCATGATGCCCAGTTCCCCTTTGGTGTGATACCCGGTTCTGTTAACACCTTCGCCGCTCAGCACATTCCCCTGCTGTGCTGGGGGTATGGTGGATTCAGTGCATTCATGACGAGCTGGGCTCGTCATGAGCGTGTGAGCGCCCTGCTTCATGACGAGCCCAGCTCGTCATGAGCGTGGAAGGGGTTAACAGCCCTCCCTGGGAACCGGCGGGTGACTCGCGGGGAGCTTGTTTAGCCTTTCGGTGACTCTCCTTTCTGCTGCCTGCCCAGACTATTGAGATCCCGCTGTGAATCCTGCTGTTCCCGGGGGTTGGGCCCGGTCCTGAGGTGCGGTGGAGGGGAAAGAGAACGTGACGGCTGAGATGGCGGATGATGCTTCCCCGTGCACCCCTCACCCGGGCAGAGAAACCGCTGCGCAAGAGAACCCCGGGGTCTGGCCCTGTGAGGCACCGCCCACGCCCAAACATATCCTGGCTGCATTAACAACCCTGCGGGTGGCCCGAGATTTGGGACAAAGGATGGCCGCCATTGTTGTCCCGCCATCTTGTAACGGCGCGGATCGCTCTCAGGGAGGCGCCGCTGTGTCTGCCTCTGCTTCATCGACGTGTTCCCCGGATGAGTCTGCATTCTTAGAGACGTGGATAGATTTGGTTCGTGAACCTACTGTGGATGCATCTGTGGCGCATGTGATTGTCTCACCGGGGCCTTTCTTTGATCGGCAAGTAGAGGAACAGCATCGATACACGACTTGGGCGGCCCCGTCGGGGTTTTGGCGCTTCCCGCTTCCGAGTGTTTTCCTTTCCATGTCTGGCGGGACTGTGTTCGGACTCGAGACTGTTGGCGGTGTTGACATTGTTCCACTCAGACTTCCGCCATGCATCATCGGCGAACTTTCGGTGGCTGGGGTCCTATGGAGCGGCGCCACTGTTTGATCTTCCCGGTGTAATCGGACCCTTTGTAATATTTTGTATCCCGTTTGAGGGATGGTTCACTGTTGGTATTATTGACAAACGTGGCCAGGGGTGAATTCGATTGGAATATGGAGGGACTCATGGCTGGTTGATGGTGATTTGTTGGGCGCTTAGCGGGGCTGTCATTGATTGCGTTTTACGTGATTGCTGCTACCTGTATTCCTTTTGCCTTTACTGTTTACACGATTTTTGTATGCGGAGGTGGGAGGGGCCGGATGACCGGATCGAGGGCCCTTCTCCTGTATTTTTTCTCTTCTTTTTCTTTTCTGTATTTCGGGTCTCTTATTTAGGGCGACAGGCACGCTGCTGGGGGGGTAGGCCATAGCCTTTTGCAGGGGTGCAGGGTTGAGGGTTGGGGGATGGGTTTGTTATTTTGTTCTATCTTGTTTCTATGGCCCTTTGCCCTTTTCCTTTTTCAATGTCGTCGTCTTCCATGTCTCCCATATTGTGTTTCGCCTTGAGGGGTGGGGCTAGTTCGCTATGCTTGCTTGGTGTCTATTGCATCTATCCTGATTTGTATACCCCCCTACCCATCCTTTTCATCTATGTACATCACTGGCGTGAACTCCTTGCTTTCGTTAGCTATATTAGGGGTGTGTGTGATTATGCGACATTGAATCTTATTTTCTTTTCCTGTTATTACAAAATGAACCTTCTCAGATCCTTATTATCGCATGGTACTTTAATTGTATGGTATATCCTGGATGCTCTTCAGCTCTTGCCCTCCGGACCGCTGTATGTTTTTCTAATACATTACTTTTAATCGATTTGAATAGCGGCCGGCCGGACGGGTTGTAGGCCCGTGTTTGTATCTCCGTATCGTGACAATAAAGGTTCTTTAAAAAAAAAATAAACGATAAATATGTCCACCAATCTAGGATTGACTATTTTCTAATAGATCGGAGGGGAGATTACGCATTTAGCGGCTCATATTTCAGCTGTATTACTAGAGTTTAAAGCAGGAGTACATGTTTTGTTTGGGCAGAAGTTGTGTGCTTCCAAGAAAATGTGTTGCACTGCATGCAGCTGTGATCACTTTGTTTATCCAGCTGTCTGAACTTGAAATTTTAAGGCGCACACATAATATTGTAAAGCTATTAATGTGTTTAAGATAACTAGAACATTTATGGTGCTTTTCTCTGGCTGCAGCACGGATGGGGGTTGGGCAGTCATTAACCTACATGGATGTTTAGATCTGGCTTGAAAGTTCAACTGTCACCTGACCATGTAACCTTAACCAATATTATTCTACAGCTCTTTGCTTCCACACAAATAAATATCCGTTCCCATGCTTCCAATTCCCATACAACATTCCTTTAAAGCCAGACCTATTTCCATTGCCAATGCTTGTTATATTTTTACAAGAGCCACCCATAAACTTGTGTGAACCGGAGTATTTAATTATTACATGTGACACTGGTTATTGGGAGACCTGTGGGAATGCTGAGTGGTAGGAAACGTGTGCGGGCCCGGTGATTCGAGAACCTTCCCACACAACTGTGAGGAAAACATGACGTTTTTTAGCTAAAATTGAGGTTTGCCGGGAATTCTGGGTAATAAAACGTCGGGGGATCCATCCATGCAAGCCACAACTCCCTGGTATCCCCCGGATGTCTGCTTTTCAGAAATATCTGTGTTTGGTAGGTTTTCCTAGATGGCCGCTGAGTCCGGGACCAAAAACACAGGTGCCTCCCTTGTAAAACAGGTTGTTTTGTCATAGATTGGGGGGGGGGTAGACGCACAGGGAAGTCCAGGGATCTGTTGTCAGGTGGTACCCGGAGCGGAAAAGTTCTTGTCACCCCCCTCACATTGAAATTATTAAAAGAAGGAAAAATAAGATCCTTAAAGCTTTGCCTTTCTGTTTTATTCTTTGCTGCGCACCACTCGTTTTAAATAATATTTTTTCAAAAGTGTAGTGAGCCCCCAAATTTTATTTTAAAAACATTATTTTGCCATTTTTTCACCCCCCTCAGTGATGTCATCACTTCACCCCCCTTCCTACGCCACTGCGTGTGGAGCCCCCAAGATTTTCTTACCCAGAATCCCATGCAAACCTCAAATTTAGCTAAAAAGTCAGATTTTCCTCACATTTGTGTCCTATGGCAAGGTTGTGAAATCACCGCACCGGAACAAGTTTCCTACCACCCAGCGTTTCACCTCAGTCTCCCAATACCAAAATGATACATCATCTGTATGGGTGTTCAAAGCAGTGCCAGCCTAAAAACGTATGAAAAAAATCCTGCCCTTTTGGACCCACTTTGGTTCCTCCTTAGTTTTTTTATTTTTTTCGTTTTTAGGTTCTCCGCTTTGGGCACCCACACAAGTGAGATATACATTTTTTTGGGAGACTGAGTGAAACACTGGGGGGGGGGGATTTGTTCCAGTGCAGTGATCTGACCTATTTTCCACCGAGAAATGTGAGGATAGTGTGAATTATTAGCTTTATTAGCTAAATTTGAGGTTTGCAGGGGATTCTTGGAAATAAAACACTGGAGTATCCACACAAGCCACACCGCCAGCCAAGCGCCACCCACACACACACACACCACCAGCCAAGCGCCACCCACACACACCACCAGCCAAGCGCCACCCACACACACCACCCAAGCGCCACCCACGCACACCGCTAGCCAAACAAAATCCAAGCACATTGCCAAACAAGTGACAGTCCACGCACACCGCCAGACATGTGCCATCCATGCAGACTGCTGACCAAGCGACAGTCCACAGACACTGCCAGCTAAGCACAAGTCCACACACACTGTCAGCCGAACTCCAGTTCACACACACAGAAACTTTTGCTTGTGTGTTGTGGTTTTCTGCCCCCTTGGGAGCAGATATGCCTAAAAATATTGTTGATCTGCAGAAGAAGCCAAAATGTGTTCACAAAAAAAGGGGCGCAACCCTTGCCTAAGAGGCCGCTACCTGACCTGCCCATAAACACCTTTCTGGTGTCTAATGGGCTTTCTGCCCCTCTGCACTCCCTGTGGGGCAAGTCGGAAGCTAATGCCGCCATCTGCTCCACGGGGAGGGCAGAAAGACTGTGGCTATTGTTTTGGGGGGGGGAGGGAATTTGTATTTTGTCCATTATGGGCGGTCCCACCCCTCTCTTATTAAACAAAACAAAATCCTGTTGTCAAGTCGGCTCTCTGACCCCCCCCACCCGGGGTCCTCCAGGGTGCGCAGAAAGACTGTCCCGTGTTTGTGGGGTGGGTGCATTGGCATGTCAATTGTGGGCAACCCTTAACCCTCTTATAAAAAAAAGAAAACATTGAAAACAATCATCCCTAGGGCCTAGTGAGCTTTCTTACCCCTGGGGAGTTGGGGGCGGGGCAGATTTGGGTATTGACCCATCTGTACCCCATGGGGGGAGAGAGACTGGCAATTTTTAGGACGGATGGGGGCATTATAGTGCCATTTAGGGCAGCCCCCATCCCTAAGTACTAAATAAATAAAGTCCTGCTGTCTAGTGGGCTTTCTTCCCCCCGGAAAGGGGGGTTGGGTAGATCGGGGCTACTGCTCCTCCTGCCTCCCAGGAAGGGGGGGGAGGCAGGCAGGCTGAATTTGCCCAAATGAGTATGGGGAGAGCAAAGGCCCTTGCCCAAGGGGCTACGCCCCCCTTCCCTGCTATCTAGTGGTGGAACCCAGCGTTACATCCTCTGCACTCAAGGGGTTACGTAATGTAGTAGATTGCAGTGTTTTTGTGAGAATAGGTTTTTAGGTCTCGGCTAGCGTAGGCTGCGCATGCGCAGTCTCGCTGGCGAGATTTTATGTTTCTTAGTAGTGAGGGTAAACCCCGCCCCTCTTCTCCATTGGCTGGCTTCCCAAACGGCGGCCAGCCATTGGAGAAGAGGTTTCAGTGATGTCATTTTTCCCATCTAAGCCCCATCTTTTTCATATTGAGGGGCGTGTTTTTTAACTTTTTTTCTCATTCTTCTCCATTGGCTGGAATGTTGTTGTTGTTTACATTCTAGCCAATGGAGAAGAGGGGAGAAAGAAAAACATGCCCCCCAGTCTGAAAAGGACGGGTCTTCTACAGAAAGAAATGCGTACTCGCAGTGCAGGCATCCACCGCTCAGCGCCGTTCGGAGGGAATCCGAGGTAGGTGATGTAGAAGACTGGGGAAAGGAGTAGTTGTTTTGTAGCACGCAATGCCAGCGTCTAATCTGCAAAGCTGACACTGATCAATTACTAAAGTGCATCGCAGCCAGGAGCCGCCCCCATCTGTACTGCCAAAGCCAATCACCAGGACGTCCAGGGTCTCGACCTCTCTCGGCGAGACAGGGCCGCGGAGCTCCACACAGCATGCCCCTCGCAGATAGCCAACACCAGACCCCAAGGATCCGCCGACTTAATCCCCCGTCGTCAGTCCCAGCACCGGCGGCAGTCTTGCAACGTACAGACCTCAGCGCCCAAAGCAGTGCCTCCGTAATCCGCGAGCGCAGGCCCCCAGCACTCCAGTTTCCTGTCATCAGGCCCAGGGATCCAGACGTGAGCGAGTCTCACAGGCCGCAGCGCTCCAACCAGGCCGCAGGCGCAGACCTCAGCGCCCAAAGCAGTGCCTCCGTAATCCGCGAGCGCAGGCCCCCAGCGCTCCAGTTTCCTGTCATCAGGCCCAGGGATCCAGACGTGAGCGAGTCTCACAGGCCGCAGCGCTCCAACCAGGCCGCAGGCGCCGGACCCTCAGAGCGGGCAGGCTCACCTTATTGTAGCGGTGGCTCCGCCAGTGGGTCTCCCCAGCCCGCACCAAGGAGTCGGGGTGAAGAGCATTCACGCAGCCCCCATCAGAAGGGCCCCTCAATAAAATGGCAGCATGAACCTCCGATTAGGACGGTAGGTGGTAATCTCCTTGCAGCAGTAGTGCTCGTCTCACACCGGTGATGCTTGTTGTTTACTGCCACGCTTTGAATGACTGCAGCTAGCAGCTGCCACATCAGCAGCGTCGCCATGTTTGTGTTTTCCCTACTGCTGTTTTAAGTCTCTGAGATCCAGCAGAGTACACACGAGCTCACACTGTAATTTAAAATAATTAAGTTCTTAAATACTTCATCTAGCAGCAAATAAATTGGAAAATTCGAGGCAGATTATGCGCGAGTCCTCGCCTTTCCATACATTTTCTATCCAGCTGAAAAATCATGTGCTGGAAATGTGTGTGTTTATATTCCACAGTGTGCGTATGAAACTCGGGCCACTGTCTTTGACACACCCAGACAGAGATTGTCTAGGCTGCTTAATGTTTGAACTGGATGACACACACTAGCTTAATAGCCGGCTGCAGAGGCTACCATCGTCAAAGTCCCTCTTCCAGAGATATAGATGCGCATGCGTGAGCCTGGAATGAGGTAGAGGGCCTTGAGAGACCACCACAGCCCGAGGCAAAATGGCAACAATAATAGAACAATCCACTCACTTTAAAAGGCGTAAGTCGACCTGACATCTGCTCAAGTTTACACTGTGCAGTTACTCCAAAGATGCAGTCTAGCTGCATCAGTAATTTTTTACTGTAGTTGATGTCCATCTTGCATGTTACTGCCCCCAAACAACCCTGGCCCCTTCATCTTGAACCCCCACGCCTTTCATCTTCCAGGGCAAGCAATCCCTAACGGTTGTATGTTTATTAGCAAAGTGAACGGCACGCCAAAGGCTTGTTCCCATCCCGTATATTGTAGTCATGATTTGGGTGCCGTTGTTTTTATTATATTTCCCTTTGTTGCGATATAGGCTTTGGTGTCTGCCATTCCATTAGCACTCCTGTCATCTGCTGCACATTTAGAAGCAGGCTTAGCCCGCCGTGCTCTCTGGCGCGGCGATGCTCCTCCACACGTCGTTGTGACAACAACCACACAGACGCCACGCCATTGTGCCCAGATGCACTTTTTCATCCACCTCCGGAGCGCTAATAAGCCTCCCCTTTAATATCCCAAAAGTATAGGCTCCTGTGACGCAATAGCAGCGCAGACGTGTGTGTGTGTGTGTGTGTGTGTGTGTGTGTGTGTGTGGCTCTGTGTGTGTGTGTGTGTGTGTGTGTGGCTCTGTGTGTGTGTGTGTGGCTCTGTGTGTGTGTGTGTGGCTCTGTGTGTGTGTGTGTGTGTGGCTCTGTGTGTGTGTGTGTGTGGCTCTGTGTGTGTGTGTGGCTCTGTGTGTGTGTGTGTGTGTGTGTGTGGCTCTGTGTGTGTGTGTGTGGCTCTGTGTGTGTGTGTGTGGCTCTGTGTGTGTGTGTGGCTCTGTGTGTGTGTGTGGCTCTGTGTGTGTGTGTGGCTCTGTGTGTGTGTGTGGCTCTGTGTGTGTGTGTGGCTCTGTGTGTGTGTGTGGCTCTGTGTGTGTGTGGCTCTGTGTGTGTGTGTGTGTGGCTCTGTGTGTGTGTGGCTCTGTGTGTGTGTGGCTCTGTGTGTGTGTGGCTCTGTGTGTGTGTGGCTCTGTGTGTGTGTGGCTCTGTGTGTCTGTGGATCTGTGTGTGTGTGGCTCTGTCAACTACAACTCTCTTCAACTCAAAATAATTATACTACTAACTTTCTACAATATTAATACCTATTACTCTATAGTACTCGCTACTACTCTACTACACACTATATAAAACTATCTACTACTCACTATTACTCACTCTACAACTCACTCTCTACTACTAACTCTCTAATATTCAGTGTATAATACCCTACTCAAACTATTCTAATAACTATATCTACAAAATACTACTCACTCATTACTATTCACTATAACGCCTACTACTCCCTACTACACTCTAATACTAAAAAGTACTAACTACTGCTCTCTAATATATATACTCTATTTTAAGTCATTCGCTACTCACTCTACTAAATAGATATACTACTCCATATACTATCTATAACTCACTACACTACATCTAGTACTTTTCATTACTCACTACTACTCTCTCTAAATCCTACACGCTCTCTACACACTATCTACTACTCACTCTATACTACTCTAATCTACACTACTCACTAATATAGCCTACAACTCTCTCCTACTCTATACAAGTACACTCTCTATTAATCAACTAGTCACTCTCTACTAACTATTAATAACTAATACTCTCTACTACTCTTTAATGCTTACCTATTGCCATTGTAAATGACAATACCATATATTTATTGGTTTAAAAAAAATGAAAACAATAACATTTGCAATGCCCTTAGCTCTAACTTTAACAAAGACGAGACCATTGCATTGTAAATGCTTGTTAAGAATGGCAGCAAAATAAGGTAATAGGCTTGAACAGATGCTGTAATTTTTTTACCTTATTTCCTTTAGAGAAAAATATCATTCTGTAGTGGAAGTGGATTTACCAGATGGTATTGACTGCAAGAAAAGTAGTTTTGAAGCTGTGGCAGACAAACGCCAACCTACTTGTGAGGATTAGATTCATCAGATAGTAGTCATTATCTTTTAGAGAGATGGTAACAAAGAGACTCTTCGGTAGAATCTGAAACTTGCATGCCATCATTTGTTGAATAAACTTTATAGAACAATAAATAGTGAGAACGAGGGTCATCTTGTGTAGCTGTAAAATGCTTGCATCTGTGACTGTATTATTTTTACTTTGTTCTATTCCCTTTGAATGTTTTCTTTTTTTCTCTTTAAAATTGGGATTACAATTACATGTATTGTATGGCAACTGTTCATGTGACTATTATAAAGCAGTGTATCTTACTGAAACCATTTCATACATAATGTTGATTGCCATACTTTTTTGTATATATATTAAATTTTGAGTGCCAAGCTTCGTTAATGATCAGAGTAAATAAACTGAAAAACGTTGAAGCATAACAAGGGTCATACAGTGTCATCGTTCTTCCTTGCATGGACTAATAACTAGAGCTTGTCACCCGCCTGAGAAAATAGAATCGTTTCTGTATTGTTTTCAAAGCAGTGTCTGGTTGTTGTACGCTTTTAAATGGCATTTCCCATTCCGTGTACTTGAAATATATTTTGCTTATTCTTTTCCGAGAATCATTGAGGTTTAGTTATTTTGCAGAAACATTTGTACCTTTCCTCTCAAGAGAACGTTTGTGTTTAGTTTATCTAACCCAGTCCAAGCAAGCAAGACTGATGAAACTTGGAAAGACCTTTGTACCTAATCAGACTTTGACCCATCTAACAGTAAAATGTGGTAATGTTTAGCCCGATTTGAAAGGTATATTTTATCCGACTGCCATGAAAGCGTAGATTTTCAGGGATAGACACTATCTTTATTAGCTAGAGATTTCCGAATTAGCAATGTTTTACTGATTTATAGTTAGAACATTAACAGCAAATTAAATTTATTTCAGTTGATAGTGATATCGAAATTTAGATCCTTCAGCTACCACAATAGTCATTGAAATCTTAGAATATTTACCCATTCAAGATCAGGAAGATGTAGTTAGCCATTTAGCAACTTAAATGAAACAGCCAATCACATTTTTATTAATTATACCATTGCTCTTAACCCACTAGTTAAGAGACAACTTTGTGCACTAATGCTGATAAAACATTTGTTGGATTTATGTTATGTTAATGACTTTTGTATGTGTTCTCAACTCCAAACACTTACGAATAATTAATTAAAACCTTGCTGGCTAACAAACACAATTGGCGTCTGACTTCCTGTTTGAGAGAGGCAGAGATCATGCAGTGTGGATCTTCATCTTTAGTAGAAGACTGTCCGATTGTGTGTGCGCTAATGTTTGTTAGATAAATGCTGATGGGAACCAAAGATCCACTTAGTCTGCCTGTTTCCTGACCTGTTCCTGCTCTGTTGACTCTTAATATGAATGTTTGATTGCATGCTGTCCTGACTTCTGAACGATTACGCTTGAAATGTTGGAATTTCTGTGACTGATTGGGCATGCGTGCCATTAAAGATGGGATGGCAAGGTGTTTGAGTGTTCTTAAAATAATGAGACAATAATATCCAACCGGATCTTTCTGAGGACCTTAATTGGTATTTGAATACATTTGGAATCCTCCTCCCTGAGCAGATACTAGTGACTTTTCTGCATATGGTTTATAGCAGCTGTGATTTCACTACAGTGAGTCTTAGGGCTGAATTTTTATATCTGTCCCCTCTTTATTTTTTATATCTAAAAACCTACTCCTTCCCTTATTGATTTATTCATATGCACAATTTAACATTAGTTATGGTGATGAGCAATTAATATATGAATTTTGTTTTAAACTTTGGTTACAACTTGATTTTTCATAATGTGAATTAAATGACGTGATCATTTATATTCTATCATGAACATAGGTTAAACTGTTTAAAAGCAATTATCTAACACAAGATTCACTTCCATTGTTAGTAGCGAACATAATGTAGGGTTGGTGGTGGCTGGAGGAATATATTTTCTATTGCAGTATATTTTGACTAGCTCCATCTACAGCAGCACTTTATGGACCATACTTCTTACTCTTTTAAGGCACTTTAATGCAGACCGCTCACCCCTGTCCTTTCACTTGTCCAAACATCATGTAATATGTGCTGATGAAACCGATTTTGACCTACTGTTTTGCAGAGTTGTATAGAGGGCAGTATTGTAGTTGTCCAGGGTGGAGTATTATGTACTTAATCAAAAGAGATGAGAAGTCTAGGAAACCCGCCTGAGCCATTTCATTTTTTCAGGGTACATAGTTTGTAGTTCATATTCTTTCTACGTCTGTAGAGGCAATAATCTAATCTGGAAATGTAAGTAAAGTAACTGCTTCCATATGCTCTTAGAGGCTTTTCAACTGAACATATGCCTTTGTTAATGAAACAATTTCATTTACGTAAATGTGCCTTCATTGCATATAATATTATCAGTGCGGATAACTGAAAGTCTGATTTCAAATTGACATATTTGTGAGTGTCCTCAAATACTGAAAAGTTATGTTTTGTTTAGATTTTAGAGTTATCCAGTGAGCCGTTTTCCTTTTAGATATTGATTACTTTTGTGGCTTATTACAGAAACCGTAAGCAAAACTTTCTTGATGGTCCGCGCTAGCTTTGTTTGATAACTATTCATATATTACTTTATCAATTTAGGAATGATATCAAGTGTCCTGAATGTCAAATTGCACATCCCATGACTATGGCCTCTGTCGTGCCCCGTTGGACCGAATCATGACATTTTTACATTTGACTATGTGAACGGTATTAAGTTAAAAGATTTTCTGCAAATATTTATATTGTGAACACAGAATCCTCGTATATTAATACTTGTTTCAAATGATTTTGTTATGTTTAATAATTGTCAAGTATTTACTTATAATTATTCTGTGAATTCACCTTTTGGTCTTTAGACAACTAGACTTGGATATTATAATGCTATTGCGACTATAAATAATCCAGTTACATGTCACTTGTAAAACCTTCTATGAGGGAAGCCCCATTTAAAAAAAAAAAAAAAAAAAAATTAGAATTGCAAGGAAAATAAGCTTGCTAAGTGTAGGAGCCGCCTTGCTTTTGCAACCCTAGAAAACTTGCACCATGACAAGACTGGGTGTGGTGTTCAAAGCTATCACTGGATGGTTCCTGTGACTTTTTTTTTGTCTGCGCCATTTTCTCTATTCATGCAAGCATTCTTAAAGTTTTTTCAGTGTCTAACCCTCAGGGCACAGTTTATGTGACAATGTGTTTAAATTACTGCGCAGACCACTGTTGATTCCAGGCCCAGATGCAGTCCCCTTGGATCTTTTTAAACATAATTCGGAGGTTTGGTCCTCATTACTTTTGAATGTTTTTAAGGCAATAATACTGGGGCCCATCCCGACTTTTTGGAAAGAAGCAGTGGTGGTACCCATTTTTAAGAAGGGTGACAAGTCTGACCCACGCTGCTACAGGCCAATATCACTAATAGATGCATCATGCAAACTAATGGGTAGGGTGATATTGGCTCGCCTTGAAACATGGGCGGAGACACAGGGGGTTATTGTGGACTCCCAATATGGATTTAGAAGAGGGAAAGGAACCACTGAGCAGTGCCTAAATTTAGCATTAATTATGGGCAAGTACATGGGTGCCAAGAGTAGTTCTATTCACTTGGCATTTATGGACTTGTCCAGTGCTTTTGACACTGTGTGTAGGGATAAGCTATGGCGGATGATGGAGGCTATGGGGTTTGAGTAGCCCTTGGTTACCTTGCTTCGTAGGCTCCACGCCGCTACAACGGTGAGAGTTAGATATGGCCCTGGTGGGGAGAAGACTAGACCTATATTGTCCACTGAAGGTGTCCGTCAGGGATGCATTTTAGCTCCCTTTTTAGGTCTCGGTGAAGCGAGCGAAGCTCGCTCTCGCCAAAGACCTATAGTCAGCGTGTGTGCTTTCCAGGAGGACAGTCCTGGCCGCGCGCAAGGCGATTTGCACCGGACACGCGCGCGTGAACGCGCTGTCCTCCTCGGAAGCTGAGACGCTAGCAATACCTCCCGCTGCTTGCGCATGCGCCGTGCCCCATGGAAGGTTTCGGCTTTACGCATGCGCCGTGCCCCTTACTGCAGGACCGGCCGCGGCAGACTCGGGGCTGCGGCCGTCCACTTTAAGCACTTTAGGGGTTAAGAATCTTGTTGGCGCGGAGGGGGGTTCGATTTTACAGTGGTTCCTCGGGCCGTGCCCCATGGAAGGTTTCGGCCTTACACATGCGCCGTGCCCCTTACTGCAGGACCGGCCGCGGCAGACCCGTCAACGGAGCGCGCGATGACGATGCAAGTGTTTGTTTTCTTTCTTCGGCTCCTCCTCACGTCGCGTGGCCATGTTTGTCCCAGTTAAAGAAGGAATAAAGAGACAGCCGAGGTGAGTCATAAGAAGCCGAGCAAGGGCTGCTGTGTGAGCAAAGGGCGGCAGTGAGGCCACCGGAGTTTTCCGGGACAGATTTAATAGCGACTAAAAGTATGGCTTGTTTCATATGTAGGCAATATGAGGAAAAATGTAAAAAAGGGAAAAGTCTAAACAATGCATGACTTGGCTATTTACATATTTGTTTGCACAGAAATGCTGAGAGCACTGATCTGATGGTGTCTAGTCTCATTAAATCAATATAAATCAACATCCATTTGGAGGGAAAATAATTAGCGTGCGCTTTGTGAGCGACGAGATCTTACACCAAAGTGTTGGAAAGTTGCACATCCCATGAATCTGGTGCCAGTTTCGCTCCAGCATATTGGCCCGGAATCTAGCACATCCCAAATAATGTAGAAGAGGACAACTCAGGATGAGGCAGTTAAACTCCAGTAGTAAACAGTAGGCCGTAGTTTGTTTGTGCTGCATGGAATATTACAGTTGATGTTGCAATATTTAGCAATGCCAATAGCTCAAACTTAATTAACCCGAGACCTATTGCATTGCAAATGCTTGTTTTATTTCTGGTCTATACTAATGGATTAGAATGTTTTCTGTTAGAAACCTGTGCTGATTTTCCACAGATCAATGGCAAAAGAATCCCAATGTTGTCATATGCAGATGATACTGTTTTAATGACCCTCACCCCCAATAGCATGCAGATTTGTTTAAATGCTTTTGATAATTTTATGGGAAATTTGGATCTCTGGGTCAATTTCACTAAATCATTTGCCATGACTTGCGGTTCAAGAAGTGTTAAAACCCGCAAGTATATAGTGAGGGATTCAATTATAGAAAAAGTTGATAACTTTAATTATTTGGGTAACCTTTTTAACAAAAAATTGAATTGGGGGCCCTTGATATTAGTTCGGGTCCAAAAGGTTACACAATTAATTGAAGCTCTTTTCCGTTTTGCCAGTAAATTAGGACAGCGGCGAATAGCAGAAATAATATCCTTGTATAAAGCTAAGTGTGTTTCTGTTATAACTTTTGGTGCTGGAGTTTGGGGGTCACAAAATTGTGAAAAGCTCCAGATTATGGAGAATAAATTTATAAAACGTCTCCTATCAGTCCCATCGGGTTCCTCAAACAGTTTTTGCCATGGGGAGGTTGGAATGGAGTTTGTGACCGACACCATACATGTAGCTCCATTATTATTATGGGCTAAAGTTTGGCAATCGGAGGAATTGAAACTGACAAAAGAGATCCTCCAAGATTGCCTTAAACTTGATCACTATAGGGAGATTCCATGGCTTCGATATGTTGGGGATACCCTTTATAAGATTGGGTTAGGAAACATGTTTGAAAACGCTTACGTGATCAAAAAGGATGCTAAGTTAATTATAAAAATGTTTACGGTTCTAAATTGGGTACCTTAAGGAACAGTGAACATGCTTTATGTGTCAGGGGCAAACTGGTGCGACCCTTTTATCTGTCATATATTACTAATACACAATGGCGTTTCTATCTAACAAGGTTTCGCCTTAACACTCTACACTTCCTTTTTGCTTATCCAAAGCAAGGGGGGTGGTGTGAGAAACTACCTTTCTGCCCCTGTAATATTAAGGCGACGCAAAATACTCTGCACCTTATTCTTTTTTGTGCTCTGTATAAGGTCCCTAAAAACACTTTTATTAGACCTTTACTATTATCCTTTGGATCATGTTATTACAAAGAGGGATATGAATACCTATTATCTTTGTCAACCCCAAACATTTGTAATGCTGTACTAAGTTTTATTAGATCCGCACTTGTTATTAGAAATCGATATTGAATGTATTGGAATCCAGAAATATGTAAAAATGTATTGTGGTTTTATACTGTGTTTTTTATATTGATGTATACTTTTATGATTCCTCTGTGGAACCGAAATAAAGTAAAAAAATAAAAAACTTAAGGCAAAATCTTCCTGCTCGCTGATCGATATATTTTTCTCCCTAATGCCTTCTGCCAGTATTTGGTTTACTGCAGGTTTTTCTCCCTATAGCCTTCAGCTAGTTGTTGGTTTACTGCAGGGTAGTTGGCTGCTCTGCCTCTGATAAACATCTTGCATGTTAGTTATCTTTCTAGGATTGTATTCTGATTCCTTGTCCATCTCTGTTGTTTGCTAATTTCAAGCGAGTTGCATTACCATTGTTTCTCCTTCAGGTTCCAGATAATAAATGTTGTGTGAATAATTAACTGATGTTGGTTGTCCCCGTTTCTCTCCCTTTCACCGTTTCTGTCAGGTTTTGTGTGAGGTTCATCCTGTTCACCTCCCTCTACCTCTCGGTCTCACTGGCTGTCGACCGGAGCAACTTCAAGACTTGTGACCAAAGCTCCTTTTGCAAGTAAGTAGTCGTCATTGAATTTTTCATGTTTAAAGCACCCTGCCATCATCCTATAAGGAAAAAATATGCAGTGTTTCAGTCGTACTCATGGCAAACTTTGTTGCTTTCCTCAAACCTTAGCATAGAGCAGCCATTGTCTGAGCCTTGTAGATGAGCGACCATCCGGCATGTTATTTTTGCTGATGATAAAATTGTCTTCATCCTGCTGGCCCTTCCCTTGAGGAGCTTTTCTTCATTATGTGAACTTTGCCTGTGATCAAAGCCTTCTTCATTGAGCTATTTCTGTCATGCAAAATGTCCATCAAATGTTTCTCTTGTGTTTAGTAAGCCATGTCCTGGTACCTTAGTTTGGTGTTCCTTGACTCTCCTGGTAGCATCTCAACCAGAGTGCAGTCACAGGGCATTAGTTCAAATCTAGGCAAAACTTAAATAATTGGTACCTATTGCTCTGAAAACGTAGACTTTGTTTATGGTTATGTCCAGTTTTAAAAAAAAAAATCAAAGATTTGTTTAGCATGGACTTTGGTCATCTGAATACTGGACTGTTTTCCAAAAACACAAACGTCATACAATAATAATACAGCTCTCCTTATTCAGAGCACTCAAAACCCAGGAAATTGAAATTCATCTGCCTTGTGCTGCTTTCTCAGCTAGGTCTCTTTTTCCTATCCACAGAAGGGCTTTTTCTTTCGCTTCCCTTATTCCTCCCCTAGCCTCACCTGTCAGGATGTCTGCAAAGGTGGGCTTTGTGGGTCTCCATGATTGTGCATATATTGTGCTCAGTTTGTAGTTCTGGGGCCACAGAGGCCTTTATCCTGCATTCACTCAGTGATTGTGTTTTATACTCACCTCAATCTTTTTGTGTACTACCTCGTGTACTGATGTACACTGCATAAACCTCTCCCAAGTATGATGCGGTCTTCATTAGTCTTAATAGTTCAAGTCTATTGTAAACCATGCTCCAACCTCCAGAAGATGCCAGGGAATATTTGGCAAGATACAGACCAAAAACAGTTTCATGATGAGTAAGAATTTTAAGTAACTGCTGTTGTGAATTCACATCCTGCGCAGGTCATTTATTCCTTTCTTCGAATTGTTGCTGTGAAAATGTGTGTCCTGTAAGCCCGATGTAACTAAGGTTGGATAAAAGATGTGATGGGGCAACTTGTATCATGATCCACCAAACAAAGAGCACCCAACAAAATAAAATGAGCCTCTGTTTAATGCTGAATCTTATGTAGTCGTCCTTATGAGCTACCTTAGCCATAATTATGGGATGCCCTCCTCCTGCTAGGTTGAGACCCGGGCATGTACCTCGGCACTGAAATAACTATAGAGAGGGTCTGAGAGTATGCTTGTCTTATCTGTACCCAGGCCAAATCTGTAGGAGCACCGTCTGCCTCCTTACCTGGGAACTTTTTCTCCTACATGCATGAGTGTAGCTATTGCAAACCAGTATATTTTATAAACATTTGTGTCTTTATGACTTTTATTTTAATTCACTGAAAGATCTTTCCCTAAATGTTTTGTGAAATGCATTAGGGAGGTTGTCAGATTGGGCTATTGACCTTGAGTTTAAACAGGGCAAAACATTTATTAAGAAGAAGCGGAGTTGCAGATGTTCTACGGCTGATAAATGCCACGTTTTTTAAAAGTACTATTTAGTCATATCCCTCTTGAATTCTCAACTTTTTGGGTACCTATCACCGGAAGATGGGCTGCAAACTGCTTCTGCTGTGCTCATAACCAAAGCTTTGAGCACCAGTATAGCACGCACCCCAACCGTATGTGTTTTTATCATCGAACCCTGTTAATTCTTACCTAGGGACTTTGCCCTGACACATTGGTCTTTTTCTTTGCTAATGTCCTGTTCCCCACCCCTGGGCCCCTTGCCTTTTGTTTCAGCGTGGACTGCTAAATTCGCTTCATTCTGCCTTTAAGTCGTGTGCTTCGAGCACCATTTGCCGCGGCTGACACGTATAACCTTTGCATCTCTTGTTGCTGAACAGTTGCATTGTGAATGTATTTGTTCTGTCATCATGGATCAGTGTGTCTGTAATTTTTCTGGTGTGCATCCTTAGTAAGGGTGTAATCATCCCTCAGGGGACATTGAATTTCATACAGATGAAGAGCAGCCTTTAAGTAATTACAGAGTCTCTACCACTGGGTGTAGGAGAAGCACCCGTACCACTATTGAGGTGGTGAGGTATACTTCTAACTCTACTCTCCCAAACGTGCACACATACATGAATGAATGAATGAGGAAGCACTTATAAAGCGTCTGGTTACTCGAGGGCATCCCAGCGCTAGAGAACACTAATTCAAACTCATAACATATCAGGGGAAAAGAAAAGTTTTGAGCTGTTTACGAAAATGGTGGTGATTAGACTGGGAGCGGATATGAAGGGGAACACGATTCCACAACTTGGCAGCACTATATGAGATCATACGGCCTCCACTTCTTGTGTTTAACTTTTGGGACTATTAGGAGGTGTTTACCCTCTGATCTAAGAGCTCTTTTGGGCTGGTAGGGAAGAATCATAGCCTGAATCAGTGAGGATCCCTTTCCTGCCAGTGATTTATGTGCAATGCACATAGCCTTAAATTGAATCCTTTCTTGGATTGGAAGCCAATGAAATGAGGCTAGAGCAGGTTTGGCTGAAAGGCGTTTAGGGACCTTTAAAAGAAGCCGGGCCGCACAATTTTGCACGGTCTTTAATATTTTAGTGGTGGACACAGGGGCTCCAAGATAGATAGCATTCGCATAGTCCAGCCTCGACAGGATCAATGCTTGTACTAACAATCTTCTGGCCATAAAAGGAAGAGTGGGAAGAATTTTTCTAATCATCCACAGAAGGCCGTAGCAGGAGCCTGCCACTTTCCGCGCCTGTTCCTTAAAATCTAGATTAGTGTCCAGTATGACTCCTAAGCTTTTTATGGACTTTTTCGGAGTGGGGGGATCCAAGACTGTTAGGCCACCAAGAGTCTATATTCAGAGGGGCCACCCCGCCAAGAAGCATCATTTCTGGTTTAGCTCCATTTAGCTTCAAATAAGAGGTGTCCATCCAACCGGCCACTTTTTCTAGACAGGACATAAGGGCCCCTCCTGAATTATCATTTTTATTCAGTGAAACGACCGAGTATCATTTGCATGGGTGACAATCTGCACCCCAAATGGGGTGACAATATGTGCCAGAGAACTCAGGTAGACTTTGAACAAAGTGCGGCTTAAAGCCGATCCCTGAGGGACTCCACAGGCAAGAGGCACTGGTTCCGAAATACATTCTTCCTCAAAGACCGAAAAAACCCTGTCTTCTAAAAAAAAGACTGCAGCCATTTCAGTGGCATTCCTTGAATCCCAACATCTCGAAGTCTACATGATGTTTATTTATTTTTTTATTTATAAATAATCTGTATGTGAAGATTACCACCATTGTGTATCACAAGTGATGGAAGCAACCCTGTAAAAAGAAAAAGATCTGGTTAAAGGATTGTCTCCTGGCACCAGTCTGCTTGTTCCTGGTGATGCGGCACATGGAACGGCGTGAAGTAACCAGGAGCAGAGAGCCATTTAAGGACCACATTTTGCCCACTCCACTGAGACTGCTGTGCCATCAAGTTGAGCTCAGCTCTTTGTCTAAGCATGGAGTTCCTGAGTATCTGCTTCTTGTTGTAGTACTTCAAGCCTATTGTACTAAGAGGTTGACCTTGTACCTCCATTGATGGGTGAGATTAAGAAACCAGATCTCAGTTCAATGCAATGACTTGATATGGGGAGTCTAGGCCTGTTGCTTCAGTGAGTGGTCTGTTTTCCATTCCCAGTCTGAGCATATATTCCACCTTTGCTCTATCCTGACCCAGTCCATTTGTGGTACAATAAAACTTCTGCACTGTGCAAGCGGCATTTAAGGATGAGAGCACCACCCAGTCTGCGAGCAGACAGCCTTTAATGCAAAAACAAAAAAAGTCTGCATTGGGGCCTACCCTTTTCGCTCTGGAAAATATTTCTACAGAAGAAAAATCCAAGGAGAACTGAGAGGCTTAAGCCCCCTCGGACACCCATTTAGTAGGCTTGACACCAGAGACACTGATGTAAGGAGAATATAACCTCTAGCCTTCTCTCCCAGATAAATGTTTAGTTCTGAGGTACTTGGTTCACGGATGCACGACTCTAAGAAGTGTATTGTAAACTGATGATCTGTCTCATTAATAATGTGCTTTTCAGTGTGAGGTCTTTTTTTGGGCTACTAGGGCAGTCATTCGTTGCTGGGTAGTATTCTGTGTGGGTACACTTGTTTGCCACTGATCTCCTAGGGCCACGAAATGGATGCATTCCAGGTGGTTAGCCAATTTGCTTTCTTTAGATACTTGACCTTCTCGCATGGAGCAAGTGCTCGAAGGGTAGCAGGGACTATCAGGGTGACTAGTACAAGCAGTCAGGGTTTATCCAGGACATGGAGGAGGTTAGAAGCAACACTCAATAGCATCCATCTCCAGTCAATACTTTACATTAGAAAAAGAAAAACTTTATTCAATAGTTCAGTGGTTCCCAAACGTTTTCGACTCATGGCTCCCATGACCCATTGGCCATTGCCCATGGCTCCCCACTTTTACTTTTTTGGGAGGGTGGGGGGATGTCAGCCCAGCGTCAGGAGTACCTGAATTTTTCTCCCTGAAAATAATTAAGATGAAGCTGATGAAGGTATTATAATCATATATGCAGGGTGTTTCATATTACTAAGGCAGTGCCTCTAATAAAATATTCCTAGTTACACTTCTCTGCCCATGCCTTTTTTAGAGTACCCGCTCAAACTTTTTTTATTCTACTTTCAGTGCTAGATAGCACCTCTATGCATGTAGGCTCCATTGCCAATGTGTTTCTGCGCTTGAAGAATATTTTCATGCACTGCCATTACTACTAATGTCATACATGCCAACACCTGTCTCAGCAGAGTGACTCGAGATTTTTTAAACCACATACAGCTTTATTTTTGCTGTCTTCTCCCTAAAGTTGCCACCGAATCAATGCAAGCCAAATAAATTCCTCAGAATTTTTTTGAAACGTCCCTCTTTCTTGCTTCCAAATTTTGGCATTATGCTGTATATGGTGTTTTACTTCCCTGTGCTCAAGGAGAGAGCAGACCTGTCTGGAAATGTGTGTGTAATTTTTAATGTGTTTAATAGACAGGACAACTGTACTTTCCTCATAACTTGCATTGGTGTAAAATGGATTTTGGGGGAAAAACGAAACTATTAATGAGTAACAAAATAAATGGGGCATTTTCTGCTTACTTTGGGATTGTTTGAACGTGGGGATCCAGAGTTTATGGATTGCCTCTCCCCTGACATGCCATCAATTGAGCACTACGTTTCCCGCTTTAGGCATGTCACAAATCATCGACTTCATGCGTTTTAAGTCTAATTAGTTTAACTGAAGCCAACCACTCCTTCAATATTAAATGCATTAAAGTGCTTGGTGCGCGGCTAGGTTTGGCGGCTCTCTAGGGAGCCACAGCGCACAGTTTGGGAACCACTGCTATAGTTAGTTACAATTAAAATATTAAGAAAACATCAAAACATGCTTGAACCTTCTGGGTCAAAATGACATCTTTGGTGCTAGAAAAAAGATTTCTCTTAATACTAGTTAAGGTAGTCCGTATTATCACATGGCACTTGGCTTGGGTTAACTCTGGATAGTGTGGAAGTGTTTGCGTCTCTGTTTGTTAGAAATAGCTAAACTCTGGTCAAGGTTACACCGATGCAGAGACTCTGGAGCTATATTCCATTTTCCAGTATTTATGAAGCTCATGGCTACCCGAATAGGGCTTTCCAGTGCCATTGTAATGAGGAGTGAGTGAATTAAAGGAGAATAGACAGAGTTAAGAGAAAATATGTGTCTTAAGTTTTTTTCTGAACCTCTCAAAATTATCCTCCAATATTTGGCTGGTTGGCAGAGAGTTTCAAAGCCTAGGTGCAATGTAGGCAAAAGACCCCCCCTTCACACACACACACTTCTAGCCTTCTTAATTTTGAGCACCAAAAGCAGTCCACAATTGTGTGATCGCATGTCCCTATTGACATGTAAGTGGATGAGCATTTGCTGCAGAACAGATGGTACTGGTTTATGCTTGGCCCGATATAAAATGCATAGTGCTTTAAATAGTACTCTGCAGCTTATGGGCAGCCAGTGAAGCATTTTAAGTGCAGTTCCAGGCGATTGTGTTTTCTGAATACCCAGCAGTATCCGGGAGGCGACCTTTTGAGTGATCTGAAGTTTATCACTGATTTTGGGCTGCCTAAATACATCGAGTTGCCATAATCCAGACGGGACAAGATTAACACCTGAAGCACGATTCTACGTGATTCTACCGGGAGCCTTTTAAAAACCTTTATTAGGGCTCTCAACAGGCCAAAACAACTGCCAGCCACCTTCTTTGCTTGGGAGGCCATGGTTAGCTGGTTATCCAGGGCCAACCCCAGAATTTTTACTTCTGACTTAGATGATCCCAAAGCGTTGGGTTATTTCCTAGGACCAGAACCTCTGTTTTACCACCATTCAATTTGTCAGCTGGCTGTCATCAACTCGGATACTTTAGCTAAGAGCTGTTGAGTCTCATGGAAACATATTTGGTGACAGTGTAACAATCAGTTGGGTGTCGTCCGCATAAGATACCATCTTGAAACCAAAAGAATATATATCTGATCAGGGGCGGACATAAATGTTAAAAAGCGCATGGCTCAAGGACGAGCCCTGCGGGGCACCAAAGTACAACTGATGGCTGGAAGAGAAAAACAGCACTTTGCTGACCTGGAAACTGTGTTTATCCAGAAATTAGGCCAACCACTTCAGGCATTCCCTATAACACCAGCTTCTTCCAATCAACTGAGAAGCGTGGGGTGGCACTCGGGTCCCGGGAGATCAGTGCTTCCGATCCACCCTGGTCTAGGACCACCTTCAGATCCTCTGTGGCCCTTATAACAGAGGTCTCTGTACTACAGCCCGCGCAGAAACCTGTCTGGGTAGGGTGAAGAATATTGTTTGTTTCCAGATGATTTTTGATGTAGCTCTTGATCAATTTCCCAGGCATTTTGCTAGCAGCAGGCAGAACTGATGGGTCTATAATTTTCTATTATCTCGGGGTCTAGATCAGATTTCTTTAATAAAGAACATATGATGGCATGTTTCCATTCAGCCGGAACACTGCAGCGCTTCAGGGAAAGAGTTAACAAATCCTTCAGAGCAATAATCATTGTTGTGAACCCCGTTCAGTAGGACGTCCATTGGAGCTGGGTCCAGCGGAGAGACTGAGTCTGGTCCAATCCCTGGACATTGGGTACCATCATGTTACAGAGGAATGGAAAGGTTTCATTCCCAAAAATAGGTTGGTGGCTGAATAAAAGATGTCAACACTTAAAACACACAATCCAGACAACTAGGACTCTTCCTAACAAGGTTTCTGGTGTTCCTGGTAGTGCTCTCTTGAAGACCTTATATTAAGTCACTCATGTCTGGTTAGGGACATAGTTCACACAAGTTCAGTCACTGGTGTCCAATTACTAATTAATGGCCTAACTGACAGAGTCCAGTATTTGTAATACTCAGATGGACTGTAGTGCAGGTTCACTTGCTAGGGGGTCTTAGGATGGCATTTCAAGTTTAGGGCCCCATGTTTCTCAAAATGCTGGTTGCAGTCAAGTTTTTCCAGTGTCTGGTGCACTGTTGAGATTCATTAGCACTCCCGAGGCCTTTCAGATCTTGGGCTCCATGGTTAGGATTAGATAACAACAATTGTAGTGATCACTTCAAAAGGGTTAGAACGTTCATACCATTCCGAATCATTGTAACCGCCCCCAGCCAGTAGAATTGAACCCCATACTGGATGCGCACAGGTTGTTTTTTGGGCCTCCTGATTCTTAAGAATGGTTGAGGGCACAAAGGATATCCTACATGGTGGAAGAGCCGGAGATGGTGAACACTTGGAGATTGGACAGTGCTACAGCTCTAACACCCAGATCTGGGCAGCTGTAATTAAGGGACCTTGTTGCTTTTGGTTGACGTCCGTCTACGTGAGTCTTCAAGTTAGCTGGGCCTTGTGCAGGGGGTCTTTTGGCTCAGGTTGGTTATACTTTGCATGCACAGCCAGAAGGCAGTATTCTGTATTTCCAGAGGTCACAGAATGTAGGCTTCTTGCAAGCTTGTATGACTTGGGCCCAGTGTAGGTTGAGTTACCAATCCAGCAAAGATTATATTTCTGGTCCTGTATTTCTGTCCAGCACCGGTCTGCAGGCCACCTATGTGCCAAGACAACAAATGCAAACCAACTGCAGGATGAGGGGTTCCATATTCCCCTCTGCTGGCCAGGATGTCAGAGCTAGCCAGAGGTTTGTGAGTTTCCAAGCATCCTATCTTTCTGTCTTGATGGCCAGATTCACAAGAGTTTAATCCCCAAATCTACAGTCCTACAATTCTTACTAGTCATGTTGTGTTATATTTAACTTCTACTGCACCAGGGGCTCCTGTTGGAAAAGTCCAGAACACTGGGAATGTGAGTTTCACAAAAGCACGGAGAATATACACTTCAAAGGCAAAGGTAATTGGCTGGAAACCTCCCCTGGTTCAGAAGGCACAACATTTTACACAGAGGTACAGCAGGAAGTGTGTGAATGCTGTCAGCGATGAACACTAAATGGTCCTTTCCATTCTCCAGTCCACCTGTGTAACACCCACCCTACATTCATGTTTCACACATATTGTCCGTTTGGAGGGTTGTATACAGTGTGCTAGTTCATAGATAGAATCTGTGTTATTTGTCTCTTTTGGGATCAAGATATGGGTTTCAGTGGATTTCCCCTACATTATCCTCTACTAGGTTCTCAATCACAATTGTCTTGATACCAATTCATTTTCTAATACGTTATTACCAGAAAAGCTGTTGGTTGGCAATCCCTCTTCCCTCCTTGGTGCTGTTCTTGTTGTAAGGGATGCAGGGCTTCAAACAGAGGAAGCTCGGGAAGCTTTGGTCTTGGTGCCTACTTTTTCTGAGACTCCTAGAAGCACCAGTACCTAGAGAAAGGAGTGGGTATTTTGGACTTTGTTGCTGTCTGATTTATTTCTTTCGCAGACCATTGCACAGTGACTTACTTACCTTAGTAACTTGCACAGATCTCCTGAACCAGCATCCTCATTATGTCTCATTTAGTATTCACCCCTGTGTGCACTTTTAAAGCTGTTTGTGATGTACAGGCCTCCGTCTCGTTTTGTGGCAAAGGAAGGATGTAGGGCACTTTAAAATATGTTGGTGAACACCATAACCAAGCATTACTAGGAACTGCGTGTTGGTTGTGGTTTATTTTATTTTGTTTAAATATTTTTATTTGCATTTTATCATGTAACAACAATACAATCATGTCCTCATCGGTCAACACATCCCGTCCCCCAACCCCTCATCCACCGAGCCTCACCATTAAAATCAATACAATATTATTCATATCAAGCAACTTCACCAGAGCTTTCCGGGCCCAAGGCAGTAGTGCCATGGCCAACTGCCCTACGATGCACTCATATCTGTGGACGCGCCTTGTCCCATTTCCCCTTTTCATATCCCCCCATCGAGGCCATGATATTTCCGCCATTTACTCCATACTCTACCAAATTTCTTAGGGCAGCCCCGTGCCTTATAGGTGACCCTTTCGTCTGCCATATAGAGATCCAGACCTCTCCGCGATTCCTCCAGCTGCGGTGTCGTGGCTGCCCCCCACTTCTTTGCCACATCCCTCTTTGCTACCACCAAGGCCAGGGCAAGAAGATCAAGAGCGGGCGTGCGAGATCGACATCGTTGGTCATACCCAACAGGACTAATTTAGTGTCAAGTGGCAGTGAAGTCTCCAGCACCTCCCCTAATTCTCTCAGGATCCCCGTCCAGTGAACCTGAATCATCGGACAGGACCAGATTATGTGGTAGAAATCCCCCCTCTTGACCACATCTCAGGCAGTTCGCATCCCCAGCTCTTCCCATTTTGTGTAAGCGCACCCTATCAAAATAAGTCCTATGAAGGACGTTGAATTGAATGAGCCTCAACCGGGATTTAATAGCTACCTCCCTTGGATGCATGAGAACAGTGTCCCAGTCTACCGTGTCCATTTCACCCACATCCCTCTCCCACTTTCTTCTAAGGGTGCCCAAGTCATCTGGCATGTTATTCATAAGAGTCCTGTATGTAAGCGATACCGCCCTTTCCTGTACTTGTTCTTGGAGCAGGCGGCCTTCTAATGGTGTATATTCAGGGAGTGTGCCCACTCGGATCCCTTCCGCCCGCCAGGCATGTCTCAGTTGCGCATATTTAAAGTATTGCGCGCGGAGCAGGCCAAAGTCCGCCCGCAACGCATGGAACAACTTCAGTTCCCCTTTGGCAGTCGCGTACCCGAGCGTCGAGATCCCTATGTTGCCCCACCTCTTAAATCCCTTCAATGTATTCAGTTCGTGGAGCCAGGTGCAATGCCACAACGGCGTTTGCCTGGTGGGCCTATTCTCCCAGCCTATGTTCTTATTCGCTCGGTTCCAGACCATCAACGGAAGTCCAGTGGCCAGCAGCAGGCTCCCCTTCCCTTTGCCCCCATATAAATAATAGTTGTACGGGCGGGTGCCCATCGTGTGTCTTTCAAGTGCATATGTGGGGTGTAGGGCCGGGGCGTGGAACCAATCGTTGATGGGCACCAAGTGTTCCGCCCAATAATAGGCCTTGATACTGGGAAGTGAGATCCCTCCACCGTATTGGTGCCTCTGCAGAGTCGTTAGTGCTACCCGTGGTTGCTTACCTAACCAGAGAAAGGTTCTCAATTCCGCATTGGTTTCCGTGAGCACCCTACGGGGGAGGGGGTAGTACTCGTTTTGAAATGCATACAGGAGCTTGGGCAGCGTCATCATTTTAAACATGGCCGCACGGCCTAGGATTGTAAGGGGTAGGAGTCGCCATCTACTCGCATCTTCTATAAAGTTATGCACTATCTGTTTGATATTCTTGTCGTATGAGCGGCCACTGTCGAGCGTCACAAACACTCCAAGATAGGTAAAGCCCTCACTAGTCGTCTGTAACCTCTCTGGGAGGCTCGTCCATTGCTCCTGTCCCCGAGGATCATATAGGACTGACTTATGCCAGTTTATCCTGTATCCTGCGTGGGCTCCGTATCTTTCCAGCTCTGCGAACAGTGCCGGTATCGTCGTTTCTGGGGGTGTTATGTATAGGAGGACGTCATGTGGCCCCAGCTGAAAACTTCTAATGTCTGCATTTTGCCTAATTGCTGCCGCAAGTACCTCGATCTTCAGCGTGAAAAGCAAGGGTGATTGGGCGCACCCCTGCTGGTCCCCCGCCTCACTGGGAAGACCCATGATACGGTCCCATTTACCTTAACCTTGGCTCTAGGGTCCGTATATAGCAGTTGTACCCACTGCCTGAACTTCGGACCAAAACCTAGTCGCACCAGGACTCCCTCCAAAAAAGGCCAGTGGACCGCATCAAACGCCTTTTCGGCGTCGAGCGACAGAAACCAATGAGGGTCCCGTCTCTTTCCTACCTCCTGTAGCCAGTTGTGGGTCCGTCGGAGGTTAAATCTAGTGGCCCTACCCGGAAGGAACCCAGTGAATGAATGAATGAATGAATGAATGAAATAATTTTTTATAAAGCGCGATAGTTACCCGCAGGCGTCCTAGCGCTAATAATTAACAAGTGTGTATGAGGAGGGGACTATGTTTATCTGCTAAACAGGAGGGTTTTCAATTTTTTCCGGAAGGGAAGAAGATTGGGCTCTGAGCGAAGTGAGAGGGGAAGGGAGTTCCACAGTCTGGCTGAATTCACAGAGAAGGTTCGCCCTCCGCATCTTGCTCTTTGGAACCTGGGGTTGCTCACTCGGAAGGCATGTGCCGACCTAAGCTGTCTGGTAGGAATATATGGATTAACCAGGGCGTGATTTAGAACTGCTCCTTTCTTCCAAAAAGCACGGTGAGCAATACACAGACTTTTGAACTAGATTCTTTCCCTAATGGGTAACCAATGAAGGTCTTTAAGTTCAGTTTTCACGGGTTGGCGACGAGGGATGCCCAGGAGAGTGCGGGCGGCACAGTTTTGAATTACTTGGAGTTTTTTGAGGATTGTTTGAGGTGCTCCAAGGTAGAGGGCGTTCCCAAAATCTAGTCGAGAGAGAATAAGGCCCTGAATCATGATCTGTTTTGCCTTTAGAGGGAGGAGTGGAAGGACTTTACGGATGAGCCTAAGGATACCTAGGCAGGTAGCTGACAATATTACTGCCTGGCAATTGAAGGTGAGTGTTTTATCCATCCAAATTCCCAGGCTTTTAATGGTATCCTTAGGTTCAGGGGCTGAGCCCAATGAGGGTGGCCAGATGGAGTAGATGGATTTTACCGGGGAGTTGCCTAGTATCATTAACTCCGTCTTATCTCCATTTAACTTTAAATATGACTGAGTCATCCAGGCACAGACGGCTTCCATACAGCCCTTTAAATCACTTGGCTGGGTGAGAGGATGATTCAATGTTACCACCAGCTGGGTGTCATCAGCATATGATGTAATTTGGACACCGAAAGGGCGGATGATCTCAGCAAGGGGACGCATGTAAATATTAAACAGTGTGGGGCTCAGGGAGGAGCCCTGAGGAACCCCACAACTGAGAGGTTTACTGGGCGATGTAACATTACCCTCACAGACTCGAAAGAGCGGTCTGACAGGAAGGATTGAATCCATGCCTTTGCCCTAGAACTAATTCCTAGATCAGAGATCCTCTGTAAAAGGATGTCATGATTTACTGTGTCGAAGGTGGCACTGAGGTCCAATAAAATAATGGCCGCAGTGCCGCCCTGGTCAGTAATCATTCTAGCTCTTTCTGTCACAGCCAAAAGTGCGGATTCTGTCCCATGCATGGGGCGAAACCCAGTCTGTGACATGTCCAGTAGGTTGTTAATTTCTAGGAATTCTGTAAGGGTGTTATTTACATGTTTCTCCGCGATTTTACTTATCCAGGGTAGTAACGAGATTGGACGATAATTTCCTGGATTCCTCTGGTCTAGATTGGCTTTTTTTAGAAGGGCTCTCACTGTTGCCTGCTTCCAACTTGATGGAACAATGCCTGAAGATAAGGAGGTGTTGATCAGATTTGAGATGGTAGGCAGGATGGAGGGAATGACTGTCCTCAGGAACTGAGCTGGAGCTGGGTCGCTAGGAGATCCAGACTTCACCTGGAGCATGATGGTTTCAAGGATGGTAGGTTCCAATGTTGGAAAAGTCTCCAGGGAAACCGAGGAGAGTGAGTCTGTCTTCAATGGACCTACTGGGATAGTGGGGACATGTAAGAACGATGCGTATATTGTAGCTATTTTACTGTGAAAAAAAATCTGCTTGCTCATTGCAGCGGGTCTGAGCACTATGAGGGTCTGGTGATTTATCCGGTATTTTCAGAAGGGTTTTCGCAATTCGGTAAATTTATTTGGGTTTTGACACTGCTGCATTTATTTTGTTTTCATAAAAAGTCGATTGAGCGATCTTTATGTTATCTTTATAACGTTTTATAGAGGATCGATATACATTTTTATTTATTTGTAGATAATCGATGCGCCATTTCCTTTCCAGTTTTTTACATTCTTTCTTCATATTACGTAGATCTTGGGAGTACCAAGGTGCGTTTCTTGGACTATGTTTGGATACAAGATCTGTGAATGGAAGAATGCTATCCAATGATTGGGTGATGAATTTATTAAAATTGGCATTATTAGTTGTGGGATCAGGATTATATGCTGGAGTGGAGGCTTCTAGAGTGGTTGCCCACTGTGTATGGTTAAGTTTTGACTACTTACGGTCCCTGCGGGTTGCCGGCGTTGGAGTGGGGTGTGAGATTGGTGGTGACCAGGTAAATGGAATCAAAAAGTGATCGAACCATGGGAGGAGAATGGGCGACTCAGCTGTAAGGTAGGTGCAATTGCTAAAAATGGGGTCTAAAAGGTGTCCCTTGAAATGAGTAGGTTCCAAAACTCGCTGGGAGAGCTCTAGTGCCTCAAGACTATTTAATAGTTCAGTGGCTGCGGGGTCCGAGGAGTCGTCCAAATGGACGTTTAGATCACCCAGCAAGGTGTAATTGGGTAAACTACAGATTCTGCTGGCTATAGAGGATGGCAAGTTATTGATGAAGTTACCAGGGGTGCCGGGGTGCCGGGAGGTCGGTAGATGAGTCCCTGAAAAGGTGCATGTTTGATCCAGATGGACTAGTTCTGGTATGACCCTCAGTCTGAGGGCTAATACTGTCGCCAATAACTTCACTTCGATATTCAAAAGGTAGATAGGGCGATAGGACGAGCATTCATCTGGTGGTTTACCTTCCTTATAGATCGGGATTATCGTGGCCATGCGGAGGTCCGGAGGGAGTCCCCCTTCCTGTATCGCCCCTTCAAAGAGTCCCAGCAGGTGGCGGGCCAAAAGGTCTGCTGTTTGCTTAAAAAACTCTGCCGGCAATCCATTTGGGCCAGGGGATTTCCCCGCACGCAGTTTAGCGAGGGCCTTTTTCACTTCATCTATCGTGATGGCGGCCTCCAAGTCATCGAGGTCCTTGGCAGCCAGCACTGGGAGGTCTAAGTGTGCCATATATTGCAGGGCATCTTCCTGTGTCCCTAAGTCTCGTGCGTCATAGAAGAGTTGATAGTGCGTAGCAAAGGCTTCAGCAATCTGAACATCGGACCTAGTCAGGTTCCCTTGTATGTCTCGAACCCGTTCCATCCATCTGGCATCTCTTTCCTTCCTACTCAGCCATGCTAGCAGTTTTCCCGATTTGTCCCCCATACCGTACAGACGATGTAGCGTCGCCAGTGCCTGCGTTTTGGCCTCTCCCGTTACCAGGTCCCTATACTGACATGGAGTATCCGTCAATTTACGTAGGGTCCCCGTGACTTGGTTGTGGTTTATTTTTGAGCACATAGTACAAAAGCCGCTCCATCAAGAAAGCATAAAAGCTGAGAGGGCTGTTCACCTCGGTTTTGTTTGTTGAGCTGCTGTTTATATGTTGGTACAAGTCTCACCCCGCCTGCTACAGAAGGACTGACCTAGAGTCTCCTCCTCACATGCTTCACCATCGAAATATCAGTTGAAACAGCAAATTAGCATATGCACGTTTACATCTTTGCAACTGTCTCCACTGTGGCAGTGTTATAACACTGTAAGTCTCTTTATCTCCATTTTACAGCATGTGCATCCTCTGGTCCATATGTGGGATTTTTGCACTGCTTCCCTACTCCGATCTCTCTGTAGGGGTTCAAATGTTCTTATAAGCTCCTCTGTATAGGCTGTGGACATTACTTGCAATGTACTTAGCCACACCTCTTCGGGGTGGGGTGTGGGGGGGTGCTGGGAGTGCGGTGCCTGTTGTGTACTACTTCATTTGCCTCTGTGCTTGTATTATATGCAAGGCTTTCCTATTAGCAAGATCAACATGAGATGACCTGTAGAACTGTAACGAAACTCTTAGATCCTTGATCTCCCTGCCATCACCAGCCTCTCTTTCTGGTTCTCTGACTGTTTTTATCCTCTGTTCCCTGGGGAAATGTTCCTTGGCTGCTGTTGCTGTTTTTATCTCTTATCCCTGTAGACACTGTAATTTGTGACCCATGGGGGTTGGCCCTTGTGTTGCTAGTGCAGATTTTGCGCCTTCTCTCCTAATTGGCTCTTTTTCTCCTCACAGACGACAGCGTGGGCTGAAGCATGGCAGCTCTGTATACAGGGCATTGCTGGATTCTCTGGATGTGACAGAGAGCCGTGCTAGCCTCCAGTTGATGAACGAAGCCAACAAGGTGAGAGACTAACACGTTAAATTGGGAGATAAAGTGTTTGCTCACTGTGTCTAGGGTACAGAGGATGCTTTGAGCTCCTACATTGTAAAGGACGCAAGGAATCCAGATTCATGAATGAACATCAAGTAGTCAGTAGGTGAATGGATTGAACGGTCTGAATGTGACAGGCTACAGTGAAGCCAAAAAAGACATTGAACTCCCTACAATGTCAGGCTACTGAGATGCCAAAAAAGGCAACAGACCACAATGTGGGGGTCTGTGGGAAAGGATGGTATCTGATTAAAGGGCAAGGAAATTCTGCCTGCCTTAGAAGAGCAGGAAAAGTGGTGAGGCCAACAAAGAAGAGCACTACTTGGGAAGCAGAGTCTGTAAAGCGCATAGGTGGATCTCTCTAGGCAGGGAGGCTATGGAGGGCCTCTAACCCGTTATTTCTCCCTCTATTCTTTTAATTACTACTTTTGCCGTTGGCTGACCCTAGTGTCCTTCCTTTACCTGGTTTCAGATTCCATTGCTGCTGGAAGTTTACAGTTTGAAAGGGAACATGACACGCTTCCGAATTAATGAGTTGAATCCTCTGAGGCCGCGATACGAAGTTCCTGATGTCCTCATTGATGACCCTCAAACATTGCAGTAAGTGGCCTGCTATATGTCTTGCTTGTATATAGCCTGTGCCCTGTAGATGAATCACAATGTAAGCATATAGACTGCTGTAAGCTGCACTATTTTAATAATCTAGCAGTTCAACCCTGAACTTCTCTTGTCACCTCAATAGGCATCTCTTTTACCCATCTAAACAGATTTTAATGACTAAATAAGCCATGCTTACTTTGATAGGTTAGCTTTCCAGTCTGACAGATTTGCAAACACCACAGTTGACAAGGCTTTGAGCTCTGGATATGCCTGCATAGATATTTCTCCTCAACATAGCCTGCATAAATGCACAGCATCGGGAGAGTGCAACATCATATTGATGGGAACACTATTTTACCTATATGAGCAGGATATATGAAGTACCCCTGTACAATTTGTGAATTATGTATATCTTTTGTTTTATGACTTTCAATTGATACCCCCAGTTAAATGACCACCTGAACAAGCCCTCCATTGTTAAGCGAAGAAGTATGCTACAGGCATATCTTCTGGTCATTCTTATGCTCTGCAAGGGCTGCAAGGTTTCTGATATGTTTGTCTCTCTTCACCCTTGTCCCCTCAGGCTGACCGTCACTGGCAAAGACGAGGAGAGTGTAGAGCTTTCCCTGGGTGGAAACTACCACAAGCTTATCATCACTGCCAAGCCTTTCCGCATGGACCTGCTCGCTGGCAGGGACCTAGTGCTCAGTGTTAATTCCCGTGGTCTGCTGATGTTTGAGCATCTACGCAAGAGGAAGGATTCGTGAGTAGCAGGACAGCGCAACTTGAGCAGGGGGTGGAGGTTAGAGGGTGTGAAGCAATAGTGTGAAAGCTTGATTGTGTGTGGTATATAAGAAAATAGAGTCCCATCCATTTCCTGTTGGTGACACCATATGAAGTTGTGCTAAAATGTTCTCTGAGCTCTTGTAATTGCTGCTTCTCGATGTAGGAGGCACTTTAGAGAGGAATAAAATACAGTTTGAGGCCTGCCTTGTACTCCATTAGGTACCCCTGCTTCCCACAAAACGTCTCGGTGCTAAATTGAATTTGATTGGGATTCTGGGTATACACTTGGATGATGGGTTTCCATTGGTTTGGGTAAGAATGGAGCATTCCATCCTAAAAGGCTCCGATTTACAGTATTCAAAATGGTGCAGCTGGGTAATGTTCTTCTAAGGCACAATGTGTTTGAACTTCTATAGTGTCCCATGCTCCTTGTTATATTTCTCCATCATCAGTCAATTTGAAGGTGTACACTTGGTCAGTAGTGACATTGTAAGACCCATTGTTTTCTTTGGGCACCGATAATGGTGATTGTCTCTAACGCCCTGCTCCTGAAAACCTTATCCTCAGTTTCCCTTTTTTAAAACTTACTCAAAAGAGCTTGGTGAGGCTATTGATGACTGGCTGATCATTTGTGACTTTAGAAGATGCCTTTCCTGGAGAACCAGTATTAAAGGGGAAACACCACCTCCAGCCTCCTTAGTGGGTTTGCAAGCTGGTTAGAAGAGCAAACAGATGTCCAGAGATAGGAAGTCACAGAGTAAAGATGAGGCATGGGAGGGAATTTCTGAGAATAGAGTACATTGTTTTAAGCACCTATCTGGAATAGAGCAATCTAGGCCTTTCAGAATGTATTGGACATGAACTCTTGGTGAATCGAGGTGTATAAACAGCCAAACAATACCTGAGGACCATCTGCATAAAAACAAAAAAATATATATATATCCTTTTCTGCATGGTCCCAATTTTTAGACCAAGTGGGAGCTTCTCCGGTGCTGCGTGACGAGTAAGGCAGGACCAAGCCGTTTCAAATTCCACAACACTTTTCCCAAAGGAAACTTCTCACCGCACTCACAGCTCCGTGCTTCTTTGCAAAAAAATGTTCAACTCATCCAATTTGTGTAGTTCAAAGGTGTTTATTCAAAGCATGCCATCACACCCCTACGCCTTTCAGTCTCAGCCAAGACCTTGTTCACGGGTATAATGAAAACATCCCGTTATCCCCGTGAACAAGGTCTCGGCTGAGACTGAAACGTGTAGGGGTGTGCTGGCATGATTTGAATGAACACCCTTGAACTACACAAATTGGATGAGTTGAATACGTTGTTTGCAAAGAAGCACGGAGCTGTGAGTACGGTGAGAAGTTTCCTTTGGGAAAAGTGTTGTGGAATATATATATATATATATATATATAACGCAAATATTCATTTAGCATGAATGTTGTTGCTGCAGGTGCCTCCTCTAGTTGAGCTGCCCTCAATCAGCAAGTTCTGTGCCTTACTCACTGGCATTGAGATTCTTTGTATATGTGGGTCACTACTGTATCAGTGCCCAGCTCCAGATTTTAAACAATACACTAGCAGTATCTAAAAATAGACAATTGTGGTTACAAAATCCAAATAGCCACAATTCTGCAATCTGTCAAGTATTGAATCTTATGCAGAAAGCTTGCGATTTGCAGTAATCGGCATAAACATTTAAATTTATTAGGGCAGATCATTGTCAGAATTCCTAATGTTGATGAAAGCAAGACTGCTTGACACTTGGGCCACAGAAGACAAGGCTGTTAGACCTTCTCCAACACTTCAGCATCCCCCGCTCCTCCAATTCCCCACCTTTTTTCTCCCATTACACAGGCTTCAACTAGAAAGCTTTCTATTTTGTGCTCGGGACTGTTCGATTCCTGAGCCAAATCGTTCTTTAAAAAGTGCACCCCTCCAAGCTAAGGCAATCCCATGGGCAAGGACTCCGAGAAGAGGCAGGATCTCCTTGTGATATTTTACCTTCTCTTTGTTCAATCAGCGCATTTAAATGTTTCTTTTAATGTCTGGAAAGAAGGTGCTTTAGTTACAAAGCAGTGGAACATTAATTAATGGCGACTGAACAGGCTCATAGATCAGTGGTTAACGGGTCGCTCAACGACAAGACCATTTACATTACAAAAATTCACATTCTTTTTATTTTCTTTATATTACACAGCTTTAAAATTTGATCATAGCAGGAGTGTGGTGGTTTTCTTGATCACATACTGTTGGTGAAGTGCTAAAGCCAGTTCAGAAATGTAGGAAGCTGGCTCTGTATATACTATATCAAAGGAAGGTTTAGTGTGCAGTGGATCCTCAGAGGTATAGCAGAGGCTAAAGTAGATAATAATTTACTCTTTTGTGGCAGTGAGGTTAATCAGTCTGGCTTATCAGAGGGTAGTGATAAGCATTTGTTGTACGCATGCAGGAAATTATGTCACACACTCAGACTGAATCCAGACCAATTGTTTGTATAAAAAGGTTGTTACTTTGCTATTTTTAAAACTAGAACCAAGATTTACTCAGTAGCAGGTAAGTGATACTTTAAATACAATTTTACTTTTCAAGATACAGTGTGTACTGGTTTTTGTAGGAGCATACAAATTACTTTGCAGTCAAGAAATTGGTTGTAAGCTCTTCAGAATACTGTTGATTACTCAATATTACTTTCTAGTTACTTTTCTAGTTTTGCACTCCTAAACTAATTACACATTTTGGACATTGTAGTACATTAGCAAGCAGATTAACTCATTTGAAGACTCTAAGTTACTTTTGTTGCATTACATAACTGGATCAACTGAACCATTTTCAGAGAAAAACCCACCATGCAATCCTATGGAGGGAAAAGCAGTGTTAAGTTTACAGGTAAGTAAACGGTTTTGGTAATTAAGTTTTAGGATGTAGAACCAAGGTTAATTTCAGCACTGAAAGTGCACCACCAGCGGCACGAGGGCAGCCGGGTGCAAAGTGCAGGGTGCCAATGGGGCTAGGGGGCACCGTAGTTGGTTGCTGCTCACGGGCGGGCCACCCGGTTGTGGGAGACCAGCTTCTAGAGGTAAGTTGAGGGCAAAGGGGGTCCCAAGTTAGCACCAAGACTACACCACTAGCGGCACTGGAACGGCTGGGTGCAGGGTGCTTAGACTGTGTCAGGAGCACAATGCAGTCTTATGGGGGTTGTTGCCTTTGGATTTCAGCTGCAGGCTCGGTCCAGGAAGTCTTCCAGGAGTAATGAACAGCTGGGCAGGTAAGTAGAGCTGTCCCTAGACATCGGGAGACTTAGGGTTTGGGCCACCAGGACGCAGGGCTAGAGACTACAGGGGTGCCTTTTGACGTCAGGAATCTGCTTTCCCCTCTGGTCGGAGTGGAAGGGGATCATCATGAAGAGGCTGCAGGCACGGAACCTTGAAGGCGACACTCCTCTATGGTTTGGACGCTGGTCGTGGACGACGGGTGCAGAGGCAAGTCCTGGAGCAGGGTTTCTTGGTCCTGCAGGGGCTGGATCTTCTTCTGTGGGCAGGGCCGCTGTCCTTGGGAGTCTTGAGTTTTTGCAGAAGTGTGGCATCAATCCTCACCAAATCTGGAGGTTGTTTATCCTTTTTGGAGCTGTTGTTTTCTTCTGAGCTGTAGGCAGGCCAGTAGGGCTGGACCCAAAATAGTTGGCCCCGAAGTCTTCACTGCTGCAACGTCTTCGGGATTCCAATCCTATTAGGTTGTCTAATGGCTGGGTTCAGGGCTGTCAATTAAATACCGTTTTTAGGGGTCTTGTGGTTGTAGCCGATGGGCTACTGATCTCAGGGTGACTACACCCTTAATGCTCTCACCCCACGTGGGGGAAGTGGGCTCAATCTCTAACCCTGATTTGAGGGTGCCTGCCCTCTGCAAGATGGCGGACACCGAAGAGTGGGCTTCACCTCGCCTCCCCCACCCAAGGGTTGGCAGAGGTGGGCACACCTTCCCGCCTGTCCTCCTTCCGAAAAGGTGGTGAGACGGGAACGGGGCCTGCTCCTGATAGCAGAAGATCCTGGGGGTTGCTTTGCAAAGACGGCAAGGTCTTTGAAGCTCCCTTGCCCCAGATGGCTCTTCCTAAAATGGGAAGGTGTGAAAACTTCCGCCCAGGAGAGGCTGTGTTTCTGGACCCAGGGAACGCAGGCTCCCACCCCAGGGGTCCAGAAACTTGTCTCGTGGTGGCAGGCTGGTGTTCACCCGTCAGGAACCTACCAGTGGTTGGTTTGGTTCAGTGGTCCCCTCTAGGAGGGACCCCTGAGTGCAGGGAATAATACATCTGTCTCTGAAATCAGTGCAGATGTATAATTCTGAGATGTTTGATACCAAGCATCCCAGGATTCAGTAAAGGCATTATGATGCTAGGACCATATACTCAGGATGGCTTCACTGGACACTTAAAATATATAAGAATGGCCTTAGATATTATAGGGACCTGTCTGCTAATGCAGATAGGCCCTCACAGGAGGTATAGGGCACCCTGCCTTAAGGGTGACTTACTTGGCCTCATGCTGGCAAGGAACACTGGGATGTTTGCGATGCTGACTCTTCACATTTTAGGTGCACCAAAACACGCAGACTGTAATGGCAGTGGTGCATGTTGGTGGTGAGGTCTCTAAGGGTGGCATAATACATGCTACAGCCCTCAGACGCCTTTCTCTGGCTACCATGCCCTTGGTACCATAGGTACCCCTTCCAAGGGACTTACAGGTAGGTCAGAGTTGTGCCAAGTGTGGAAACAATGGTAGAGGGTTTAGGGAAAGAACACATACCCTGGGTACCTGATTGGCAGGACCCAGGGCACACTCAGTTAAAGTGCATCAGAAATCTGGCAAAAAGTGGGTGGGTTACTGCAACAGAACCACACTTTTCTACTAGAACAAATTGTATTGGCTTCAGGGACACAGCTTTACTACCCTTCTCCCTTGATCAGGAGTTTGGTGCCTGAAGAGTGGTGGGAGATGGCAGGTGCACTGCAACAGTGTATTGTCCCACTAGTGTACAAGCACACCATGTTCTCCTCTGTACTGTTTTTTTAAGCTTTGGTCATTTGCCTCCTTCCCCTTAAACTTTCAGCATCTGAACTGGATAAGAAGCTTTACTGGCTTATGGGACAGCTTTAAATCTGAAGGCTCGTACCCTCATGTTAAGGAAGAGTTGTCATGAAATATCGTTTCATGTTTACAATTCATTGCATTTTAATGACCGCTTCTGTGTGCGAAATGCACAATGTATTTGTTATACCACTTGTAAGGATTTGGGTGTATTAGAAGGTATGGCTATGCAGACTTACCATGGAATACACGCGCAAAAACTATCTTGGGTCCAGTCAGGCCCATTTGTAAAACCTTAAGCTCAACCCTGGGTAGCAATGACTTTGAGCAGCAAGGTTTGCACAAAGAAACTTAGTGTAAAGCATTGAACGGCACCAAACAAAGAAACAGGAAAGTTGCACAACACAAAAGAAACACCACACCAATTTAAAAAATAGTTTTTTTTTAATGAATTGTTAGTCCTTGGTGAGCAAATTCCATCCAAGGGTTCCGTAGAAACAGATTTTTATAGGTTTCATCAGTTTGCAAACTGTTGAAAACAAGTTATGTTCGCTACTCTGGGTTGGGCAACCAAATCTGACCGGAAGAAGGGCTGGGGGGGCAATAGGGTAGAATTGGACAGTTATCTAGCCACCAGAGCGTTTTCCAGTCCAGTTCCAAACTTTGCAGCACTACCGGCATAGACTTTAATGGAGTGGATCTGATGCTGAGGATACAGGATAAAAAAAAGTTTAGGTTGCTGTGCGGTTGACTGGGATCCTCCGACAACGGGTCGTGTGGGGCGACTGCCACATAACATATCATCTGTATTTGTATTTGTAAAGTGCACGATCACCCTGAAGAGTATCTTGGCGCTAAATAGCAGATGTTTGTTACCCAACTCAGTGGTACTCTCTTATTGACCACAGAAGGATGAAAGGCTGAGTGAACCCGCCGGGATCTGAACCTGTGACCATGAGGTTGAACACAGGCGCCTACAGTGGACGCATTAGACCAATAAGCCAGCAGACCTGGCATAGATTGGGATCCCACAAAGTCTGCTTTGCGACAGTTGAAGGCCAGCTGTGGTTGTACTATCAGTCTCTGAACACAGTGAAATCCTTTGGTGCAGGCTAGTGTCCCTCTTGGGCAACCAGTTTGGACTCTGATGACACTCCAGGGTCCGGCTGACTCTAGTGCAACTTTTGGCCTTCTGGGATCTGTCTCTTGGGGCGGCCAGAGGCCGTCCGTGGCAATTCTCTGAAGTGGCTACCAACTTGCCGGTTTGTGTTTCTTCAGGTCTAATGTCCTTGGTGCTGTGCCCCTTGGGTCAGCCAACTGACCCTTGGAGTCCCTGCTTCTGTCTGGGGATGACTTCTCCCTGAGTCGAGAGTCACAGGAACAGTCCTAACTTTGCTAGCTGACAGTGCAACAGGATGTCCAGCCTATGGTGCACCCTCTTTTGTGCGGCCCAGGGGTCAGCAGGGTAGTCCTCCTTCGGTCTTTGTTCCAGTTCCTATGTGATTTGAGTTTCAGGGTGCCGGGGGTGCCATATTTATCCCGGGAAAGTGCCCTTGAGGGGACAATGCAGTCACTAGCTAATGGGCTACCAGGTCCCCTTCCTCTTGGTGACGATGTTCCAGCAATGTGTGGCACTGAACAATCCCAGAGTGCACTATTCTGCTCACTACCAAGATGTCTGCACCCTTCTCTGGCTAGTAGGAGCGTGGTAGCCCACCATTGATGTGTGGGTACCTCTGGGCTAACCTAGAGGTGAGGCTACCACGGGGAAACCGGTTTGGGCACTGATCTTCCCTCACTGTTCCTGTCTCCAGCCTGTCTACCTGAACAAAGAGCAACCCCTCAGGAGTGTTATTGCCATTTGCCCATCAAAGGCAGCTTCGCCTTTATACTCACCTTTTGGACAAACACCCTGAGTGGCTTCCTGCAAGTGGAAGGTGACCCCTCTCCCTGCAGCGGGCTTCTATTGTTCCTAAGCCTGGGAGTCATTCACACTACTCTCTGGCTGGCAAAAATATATCTGTTGGCCAGTGGCTGTGTGGGTCTACTGGACGAGCTGGTCACATAGTTGCAACTTCCTAAACGCTGTGTTACTTTAATAGTGACATTAAATTCGACCTGGGCATCAGGTCAGGTTTAATGCTGCGGTTAATTTGATACCTTACAAGCCCCTGTTAAGTAGTCCAAATCAGAAGTTAGCTACGCCGAGGTACCAGCTGGTAACCCTGTATTAGTCAATGGGCTACTAACTTTTCAACAGCCAAACGACAACTTAGAAGTGTTGCTGTTAAGACGTACATAAAATACATACCCTACTTAATAATATACAGCTCCCTGCCTAATGGCTGTAACGGCCTTCCTTTAGGGGAGTCTTACATATATTGTTAAGGGAAGTGGGGGCTTTGTAAATAGTTAAATGGCAAAGTCAAATTACTAGTATCACCACTACCCTTCCAGTCTGCAGTTGTAGACTGGGAGTCATTTTGTTCTTTATCTCACACTGGGAGGTGCAATCAGTTCTGCAACCCTGGGCGGATACTCTACCTTGGATAGCCTTGGGACCCTTACCATATATACTAGGGACTTATAAGTAAGAGTAGGAAAGGGCCCCTTTTTGCATGGTTGCCCCCCACTTTTTGCCTAATGTTGATGCACTTTGACCGAGTGTGCCCTGGGTACCTGGCAACCAGGTATCCAGGGCTATGTTCTTTTCCTAAACTGTAATGTTGCAAAATCCAATTGGCAACATTCTGGCCACATGTAAGTCCCTTGTAAAAGGTACCATAGGTACCAAGGGCACTGTGATCTTTGAAGGCTTCTAAGGGCTGCAACACTTATTGTGCCACCTTTAGAGGCCCTGTACCTTTATACACACACACACACACACACACACACACACACACACACACACACACACACACTGCCATTGCTGGCTGAGTGTTTTGGTGCAGAACAAAGTGAAGAGTCGACATGGCACACATCCCTGTGTGCCATGCCTACAACCCACTGCCCTGGCATAGGTAAGCCACCCCTCTACCTGGGTGCACTATACCAGTGGTGAGGGTAAAGATGCATGAGCCCTCTACCCCTACAGTGTCTTAAGTCAATTCTTGGAGTTTGTCATTACGAACTCCACAACACAATAATGGCTATACTGAAAACTGGGAAGTTTAGTATCAAACTTCTCAGCACATTAAACCCACACTGATGCCAGGCGGGGATTTAAGGAAAAGTGCACTCAAAGGGCATCTTGGAGATGCCCCCTGAAAAATGACCTAACTGTAGTGTCCTGGCTGAGTGGCTGCTCGCCGTCTGCCACTACCAGACATGGTCCTGGACCCCTGGGTCAAGAGCCTGCCGCAGTCGGGGTCCTGTGTCGAGGTGCCAAGCCTCCTCCCCCAGGATGGGCTGGCTCCACAAAGGGGAAGCTTCAAAAGCTTGCTCCCTTTGTGAGGCTCTCCAGCCATTTGCTGCTCCTAGCAACTGGCCCCCACTGGTTCAGAGCCCACTTTGGTTGGGAGAATCAGTGGGGGGGGGGGGGGGGGGGGGGGAAGTTAGGAGGAGAGATGTGCCCCCCTTTGTTAACTCCACCCCTCAGGTGGGGAGGCGAGGTGAAGCACAACTCTCAGTTCCTGCAATCCTGAAGATGGGGGTACCCAGCCAACCAGAGTGAGGCTTATTCCCCCCTCCCACTGGAGGGTGGTATAATAGGGTTTGTACCCACCCCAAGGAAGTAGCCCATTGGTCCCTACCTGTACCTACCTGTAACACCCGTAAATTTACTATTTAAGGGCAACCCTGAACCTTGCCTCCTCAAACAAGAATAAAGAAGAAGGACCGAAGAGCCATGCTGAAGGAAGAAGAGGAGTAGCACACCAATTGACATAGCCCAACTCGACACCCATGACCTGAGTTTGAGTGGCCCAACATCACGAGGAGGTCTCCCTGGCGATCCTGAGCTGGGGACAGGTGATCCCTGACCTACCTCAAGTTGCCGATGCCTTCAGCCCCTTTCTTGAGGATCCCTCCCCGACCGGAGCAATTGAGAAAAACCTGACACCAAAAGACACCCCTGCACCCCCGACGTCCCACGGCCTTGGGTGACTCAGCCGACGGTGTCCTGGCATCCCAAGAAAACCCAACTTACCTCTCCAACCGGTTGTCACCTTCAGCAATCTTCGTCCCCAATCCTGCCGTGTTTGATGCAATCGGAGATTCCCCAGTGAAAACCACAGGGCACCCAATGCCAAAATGGCACCCTGCACCTGGCCGACCCTGGGCCACTGTGGGTGCACCTTGTGTGCTAAATTGGATCCCTCTTTGCCCTAAGCTGAAGTCGAGGAGCTTTGCTCCCACAACCTGGTGGCTGCTCGTGACCATCCACTAACTGGAGGCCCCCTATAGATAACATTGGGCCTCAACACTCAGAACTCGACCGCCCTAGTGCCGCTGAGGTTGCTTTGAGAGTGCATCCTTGACCCTGGTGGAACCCTTGTTCTAAGCCCAGAAAGCCAACTCCCAAACCGAAGTACTTTCCGTTGAACCAGTAACCTGGTTTTCTCCCATAGGACTGCATTGACTGCATTCTTGTGAACATATTTCCAAGTGTGGAGTTGGTTTCTATGAAACCTTAAGAAACTGCATATGCGTTTACCTACTTGGGGATAACCTTAACCCCTTGGCCACAGCAGTAATTCCGCCGCGGCGCTGGGGGGAAAGGGGGCTGCGCGGCGCCACCATCACAGCGCGCCCGTGGCTCGTGACGGAGTGGTTCCGTCACGAGCCATGGGCACGCTGTGCTTGTGACGGAGTGGTTCCGTCACGGCCCCGCCCGCTCAATTAAACAGCCGCGCAGGCGCGGAATTGACGCCGCGTAGGCGGGGCGGCTGCGCCATGACGGAACCACTCCGTCACCAGCACAGCGCGTCCGTGGCTGATGACGGAGTGGTTCCGTCACCAGCACAGAATGGGTTAAACAGGAAGTTGAATTGGAAGCCACAGACACGCTTGCTTTGAAGCACGCGCAGCTGCCTGTGGTCCTCCTAAAAGAACACAGGCTCTCACTCACCAAACCCATAGCCCCTGCCCTTAAAATATATAATTCCAAAGTTGCAAGTGCTATTTTATATGCTGCTGAATTATGGGTCCACGATATCACACCCCTGATTATCGCCCAAAACAAATTTACTAGGGCACTAATAGATTTGCCTCAATCTACTCCATTGGTGCCCCTATTTCTGGATTTGGGTTGTCTCCATATTGAGGACCTGGCTCGTTTTAGCCGTTAGCCCTTTGGAGAAGGCTATGGGCCACCCCTGAGCTCTCACTGTATGCCAAAGCCCTCTTGGATTTCCGGGGTGCCAGGACCCTAAGTAAGATCAGGTGGCTTCAGTATATAAAAGAAACCCTAATAGAAATGGGGATGGGTGAACTGTGGTAGAATCCTCAATCGACCCCCTTCCCCTCATAAAAAGAGCTTAAGGCTGTTTATATGGACTGGGTGATGATGAAGCACTTTCTTCCATCATAGGACCTACCTTGACTAGGGATTTTCCATTGATAAAACATGAGCCTGGGTTTGACCCTTACTGGGATTTTATTTCAAAACCAATGGATGGGAAGCTCTACCACCAGTTTAGGGTAGACTCCCTACCGATTAGAGCTTTCACTAGTAGATGGCTCAAGCCCACGACAGAATTGTGCCCTTTGTGCTTGGCACAGTCAGAATCCATTTCTCATATATTATTTGTCTGCCCGGCCTACAGGTTACCAAGGAGGAAATGGCTTAAAACCATCTGTACTATTCTTGGCACAAGAGTTGCCATTGAGGCCCTGAGGATCTTACAGACATGTACCCAGGAACCTTTTGTTATTGCCACTGCAAAATTCCTGAGTTGGGCATGGGTGATTCGGGCTAATAAACTCAAGGGTACACTGACGTGACTTGTTTTAAACCATTTGCGGGATGTGGGGCAGCTTGAAGCTGAAACATTGTAGTATAATGGGGTAGATGCCGTAAGGCTTATCCTGTTTTATATTTTCTCTTTTATAATAATTGTCTTAAAATATGAGTCGTCGAACTGTGGTTTAATATTCTGTTTTAAATGTGTCATTGTCTCTGTTAGCTCAATGTACTTTGCCATGACCCAATTATTTTAACCAAGTATTTTATAACTTGTTAAATTTTTAATTAATTGCAATGTCTTTTATGGTTTTACAATCGAAATAAAGACTCTATGAACTGAACTGAAACTGCATATGTACAAAAACTGATTTACTTACCTTTTATCTAGGAAATGTTCCAGTGTGATATCTAGACACATCACACGCAGTAGAAAAAGTAACTTAAAAAGTAATCTGAAAAGTAATGTACAAAGTAATCTCAAGTGTAACTGGGAAGTAATTCCAACTGTTGTATGAACAAGTGACTTACCTGTAACCAATCTAATTGCATTCTACTGCATTTAAACTGTATTTACCTGCAATATTCTTGCAAAGTATTATTACACTTACCTGTACCATGGCTGGTTTGGTTCTATAAAATAAAATAAAACGAAATAATATTTTTATACAAACAAATTGGTCTGAGTTCAGTCTTTGACTGTGTGACATCATTTCTTGCCTGAGTGTGTACAATAAAAGCTTAACACTACCCTCTGATAAAGCGTTACTGCTTGCCACACTACCACAAATACAGAGTAAGGTGCTACCTACTTTTACCTCTGCCTACCTTTGGGGATCCACTGGACTCTGCGCACACTATACCCTACTTTGGTATAGTATATACAGAGCCAGCTTCCTACAGTAAGTCAGTACTTGCCAACTGGGGATAACCAATTCGACTTACACTTGGTGAGGGGTTAGACCACTGGCACTGAGGTCTGGTTAGCAGGCCTCAGTGCACTCTCAGTCAAAAAACTAACAGCTAGTAATCCAAATGGGTAAAAAAGCATTTTTCCTTTGACCACTACTATTACATTTTCTTTGGTGTGCAAGATATTCATAAATCAACGTTGGTTCATCATTATCTGTATCAGTCTCTATATAGAATTGCAGTGTAGTGCTGTCTGTTTTTTCAGAAGCCCGCCTATCACCCAATACTACACCCTCCAGCTACATCCCAGTGTAATTGCTTAATTTATGCTCACATGTTCTGCCGGTGACACAGTACAATCCAGAGCTACAGTGACGAGTCTCTGGTCTCATTCACACTTCACATTTCACTTCGACACAAGTGTGCGTTTAAGAGTTCCAAGACTGCTTTTGCCTAGTTACACATACGTCCAACACTGACTTTGTGAGTTCCACACTGGTCTATTATCACAACCTGCATGAGGAAATCAAAATAAAACTAAAAACACAATGGCACATCAATAATTATCCTGGAGCGATTGTATGTGTGGAGTTTGATATCTGTGTCGGTTATAACTATATAGACTTCTCGGAGTCAAGGTAAACCTCTGACTTTGGGCTGACCCCTATCCAGACCACAGGTCTTAAAGGTGATCCAGACAAATCCAAATAGTAGCAGTTACCCTCAAAGAATAGTGCACATAATCCTCCCCATCTAAGGGTGATGCAATCCAAGGCAGTCACTTGTTGGTTTGCTTAGCAGACCTGTTATCTGCAACCGAAAAAGAAAACAAAATCCTGGCTTTGCCTAAAAAATGAATGCAGACATACAAGTGTACAGTGGTGCAGGAAAAACCCACCCACTGCGTAAGAATATCTTGAAAGTCATGAGGAGATTTATATTCCTTATACGCAACATTGCCTTTACATTGAGAGTTTTGAGATCTTCAGATGTCAGTTAAAAGAGCAATTGAAGTTTTCTTGGCTGTGGTTCTTGCTTTTGCAAGAAGGTGCCTGATCATAGGGCACTTGTGTGACCTCGGTCACCCAAGACAGAACAAAGTGGAGCTCTTGAGTCTCACTGCCAGGATGAAAGGAAAAGGCTGAGGTGCAATGTCTTTGGAGAGGATGAATAATATGCTTAGGCAGTAAAAACAGGGTTCTGTGATCAGTGATTGGCCAATCCTTGCCTACAAAGCTCACAACATCGAAAAAATTGGTTTGTAAAAGCAATATGTAAAGTTCTAGGCTGATCCAACCCCTCTGTGTGAACTTTAGAAAACATGTATTTATTTCTACAGTATATGCACATAATTACATTTTATACAACTTGCACTCTATTAGAGTTACATTTAATATTTGACTATGGTTAGTGGAAGAGGATTATTTGGTACTTTTACTAGTTTCTTTAAATTCTCTGGAGATGCACAGCATGGCTAGGGCATTGCACATGAGGGTAGTAAATGTTGGAAGTCTGCCTTTATGCTCTTATTCCAAAAACTGTCAACCAGTGAAGGGTTACACCTGGATTAGATGTTTCATTTGGCATTAGCGGGGGCCTAGATCTTCATGAAGCAATACATCCACCTAGGTTAAGGAAACAAAGCTAATACTCCTTTGCATCTTGATATCCATTAATCTCTCCCCATTTTCTTTGATATCCATGATCCTTTTCTCAGACTTCAAGTAGAGAAAGGGTACATATGATTTCTCATGCAACCAAGCGCACCTTTGATTGAAGAAGTGGAAATGAGGTGTAGAAAGGGACCCATAAGCATTTCTAAAGTCACAGTGCAACTACACAGAGAGGGGTCCCAAAGTGCCAATATTATAAATGCATTTGTTTTTTTTGGGAGGGTGCGGTGGCTTATTGATGACACTATATTTCTTGTGTTGACACTGGATGATTAGTTATCTGAAAGTTGCATAGTTTGATTTCAGTTGGGATGTCTCAAAATAGTGTATATGGCAAATACAGGTTCAAGCCATACACCTTCTGTTATGAGGAGCAAATGCAGCAGATTTAACAGACTAGGGATCGACGGCCTAGTGTGACACCTGCTGGGAGTGCTGCTATTATGAGGGGAAAGCCAAGGTCTGCTGTTAACAGTGACTCCTAACGGATAGGGATACAACTGAAGCGAAGTTGTCACGTCTTGGGGGTTTGTCAGCCTCTTGCTGCTCTGTTGTCTTCTTGCTGTTGGAACAAGTAAAACTAAAACTCCTTTTTCTGTTTTTTTTGTTGTTTTTGTTCTTCCTGTGCATCCCGAACGCCTCGCCCCTTCCTTCCCGCCCCCAGTTTCTCGGATAAAGTTGGTAGCACAGTCGGTAGCATGTGGGATAAGATGAAGAGCCTTTTTTCTAGGTAACAACCCTTTCTGCCTTTCTCGCTATTCCTTTAGGAAACACCTGCTTACCCACACCCCCTGTGCACTGTTCAGCGATGGACCCTGCTCTAAGGCTTTTGCTTCCAGTGATGGTCTCCTTCCCCTTCCTTCCTTAATAGTATGCATGTTCTAGCTGGTGTGATTTTTTTTTTTTTTCATGGCTTCTGCAAAGCTCTGATTTTGGGCGAAGTTCAGCTGTTGTGCTAGGGACATGCTAATGTGGCACTGGAGAGGATAACGCACAATTTCGACCCAGTTGAGTTCATGGTGGCAACAATTCTACAGTAACGTGTTTCCACATGCTTAGATTTACCTCTGCTTTCAAGCGAAAGGGCCTTGTAACACTTTTTTGAAAACTTTAATCATTATTGAAGGTTCGTCATTTGGTTTTCACCTCGTTTACTTTGATTGTTTTTAAAATAAACTCCAGAAACCTAGTACAATTTTCCCCAGGTGGTTATCAAGTTAATTATTTTCAATACAATTAATTGTAGGCTTGGCAAGTCTTTTGAGATGCTCTTTCTAAGTAGTGAAGTTCCTTCATTTTTTTAGCACTCTCCGTATTAGATTTGTTTTTTTGAAGATTCATATCTTTTTTCAGTGGTTCTAACTTAACTGTTCATTGTTGTGCTTTTTTAATTTTTTTATTTATTTTTATTTTCTGTCTGGGCATGGAATCTGTGTATCAAAATTAGCATTGATTGCCCCCGGAAAATGGCGACTGCAACCGATAATTTTGACCGAATCATGCATAGTGTGCCTTTGTGCAGCAAGTTGGGCGGTCTGGTAATTGGCATTTGCTGTTATACAGTATAGATCTGTTGTGAGATCCACAAAGTTTACCACTTCTTCGGAGTACAAATTTTCTTAATATTTGGAGGTATGCGCACCAGCAGAGATGGTACTTTTCTTGGTAGAATCTTTTCAGTAGATTAGTAATTACATTCAACCCTTTTTAATTTAAGGCCAGAAAGCACTATGGTTTTTAGAACATTAAAATATTTTTTTTTAAACGCTGCTTGTAATTGTTTAAAGATGATGATAAAATGTGGAAACACTGTTTATACCCTAGTTGAGAGCAAAGGGTCTTTGAAGAGAGCCCAGAGTACTGCTTCCAGTGTATCATATAGAAACAAAGCAAGGGAGCTTTCTCAAAGTTTACATTCATTCACCATAAGCATCCTGCTGTGTTCTGAAGTTGAGAAGGTGATGGTCTAAAGTTCAGTTCTAAGGCGGGTCAAGTTGTACCCCAAGGGAGGAGATACGTTTGAATGCATTTTCGCTAAAGGGTATTATTTTTTTTGCACGTGTTAGTCTGAGTAAGGCAACAGATAGTTTCCCTGATTTGAGTATCTGAGAAGCACCCGAAATGAAAGACTAGCGTACACCTGCTATGTTAACACCGTTCCTAACAAGTTTTTTCTTTCTTGGCTTTTTACGTTTGGAAGGTATCTGTAATAGAAATAAATCCTTCAGTTAATTACACAGACCTCTGGTAATCAATTTCTCCTAAATTAATTATTAGCAGGTTAACTTCGCAATTGGTCTATTGGTACCTATGTAGTCTCTTTTTTTCTAATTACAGTTGCCTAGGAACCATACTTGGGCAATTCTGTAGCCTGTTTTTTAGTGGTTTAAGGTTTCATTCATATTGTAAATGTGGATCTATATTCTGTATGGTCTGTATTTCTATCAGGTAATGATAAATGTCTACTTTGAGCCCATCATTTAGCCCAGTTTAAAACACAGGTGGTGTAGCTTGGAGGCAGCAACCCAATTGTAGCATAGTAAGAAGGGCAGAAAAAGAAAAAAGAGTAGGTTTTCTCCATAGGGTGTTCATATTATTACATCAGCTTCCAAACATTGGTAATTACTAGGAAGGAGTGAGGAGCTGTTTAATGTTTTCTACAGCTGTTAAGCCATTGGTCGGTCCTTACTTGGAGTGTGTGAGTATTTGTGATGGCTCAGAAGGCATTGTGCTGAACTATCATCGTTTTCTGGTGTTAGTTATGAAGTCATTAGTCTGTTACTGTGAACAGCATATATTGAGTGTCAGGGATGGTTTGAGGTTATTGGTTTAGCGCTGCTGTTATGAAAAGGGAGTATGGAAGTGCTGGGAATTACTGGTTCTTTATTGGATGATGAGGTAGGTTACAGACTAACTTCTGTGCTCACAAGTCCTCTAGTCATAAATCTGAAGGACCGTTCTGTTGAACAGTACAAGAACAGTCAACGCAGCACTACAGAAGCTGAGCAGTTTATCATAGAAGCCAGTGTCAATGGCTCTGTCCACTCATAGACAGTGCCCTCATCTTCCCTATATTGCTCCTGTCTGCTCTTAACTCTCCTGGGAGAGAAAAGTACACTCTCAAGCTGTATTTGAGGTATGATTAAGAGTAAATGGTCTGAGATTAAATATGTGATACCATGATGGTTTACTTTGACTTCTTCTCATGAGTTTGACATGGCCATTGTGCATATGAGAACATTTCAAAGCATGTTTTTTAGAGAGCAGTAAGTGGCTTCAAGCCATGCCCTTTTACCCCTACCCTGGAAGTAACCACTTTGAAGACTGACAGCACTTTTTTGACGTTCAAAAATATTTAGTGCCCTTCCGTATTTTTAACTTTTGAAGAGTTTATCTTGCGTTCAAAAAGTAGATGAGAAGGGGGCTTTTTTTAAATGAAACTCTCATATCTTTTTGCAAAAAGTATGTACAACTTTATAAAACTTTTTCGCATAAGAGCTGTCTCAGCCTGAAGTGCAGCTTTGTGCTGAAATGATTCATGGCCACTACTAAAGTCATCTCCAACATTAAAGTTTCCATAAGTTGAAAGCCTGGGTGAGCCAGTTTTTTTAAAATCTACATTTAAGTTCCACACTGGCTAAGAAGATCTTCAAAGCATCTTAAGAAAAAAAGTTATTCCATAAAGGTGGCGATATGCAGCCTTTTTGTAGGTGTCAACAGTTATCAAATAGGAGTTGCAAGAGTCAAACAATTTTTTTAGAGGCCATAACTACCCATTTGTTCCATATTGTAGAGAAATTACTTCTGAACTGTCTAGTGCTAAAAGGTGTAGAGTTTGGAACTTGGCTTAGTGACCTACTCAATTGTTCTCTTCTTGGCATCTAGGCTATTATAGCTGCAGTACTGTCCAGTGGTAGGACCTCCTAAATAGGACTTTAGAGGCTAGCATATGTGATACAGCTACTTCGAAAGGTTTGCTATCCATGATTTATCTGCGGTTATTGGTTGCTGGTTGAATTGCTAAAGACTAATCTATGGAATATTGGTCATAGCTGTGAGGTTGTTTTGAAAGGTAGCCACTGAAGATAACTATGCAGCCCTTCATTAATAACAAAAATGGATTGGATGCGAAGAAGATAGTGGATGTTGGAAGTCACTTATCCTTTCTGAAGGGTTCTCTTAACATCTTGAACGCTGCTTGTTTGGATGCCTTCAATGACTAGATTAATACGCCTTCATATGTATATGTATATAATAGTTGTTGCTCAGTTTGAGGTCTGAGAGGACCTCAATTGATCACTTTCATTTTGAAGGTGTATATTTTAGTGGAGGTCCTGTTGTGAGCGGTGATATTCATGTATGAAGGTTGGAAATGTTGTTAGTGCTAATTTCAAAGCATGTTTTTTCAGCTGGAAGGGCCTCATTGGATCATAATCCCCTTTGGGGGAATGCTGTCACAACTCTGTGTGTGCCTAAAAAGGCCAAGCCTTTGTTGCAGAATGTGGAAGATTTTTCTGGGCTTTTTGAAAAGTCGCAGATAAAAATGTACTTGCTATGAACAAATGCTGGCGGCCTCATGAACGGTACGCTGTTAGTTCTGCATCTCGCCTCATAAAGTTTGTGGGGCAGTTAGTGACGGCAGACTTGGTTGCCAGTCAACTTTACTGTGCACTGCACTACCCGACAATTTTAATGATTTGGAGGTTTGATTTCCAATGGGCCTTCTGTAGTAGGGGATCTCTGTGTATAGTCATAATCTAGTGATTAGTCCCACCCATGTGCGTGGACCCCGGAGCAATCAAAAATAATCTCTTACAGTGTCGAAAAATGCAGAACTGCACAGACACTTAAGAGAGAATTTAAAGACAGATAATGCAGCCTAAAAAGGCTACACTGTCCAGTACTTCAACTAGAAATTCCACCACAAAAATCCACAAAACAGCAAAGCCTGTACAGATTTCCCTTGCTTTAACAGCAAAATCCCTCAGGAATGATAGAGAGAAGAACCTGGACAGACAAGCCCCATAGGCTGCCATTATGTGGCTCAGAACAGGATACTGTGCCTTTAAGAGAACTTTCCAGAACTTCACAGTATCCCAGAATGCCCTGCAGGTCCCAATTACTTTCAGTTCTTTTTTCCGGCTCCTGCAAGCAGGACCCTGGAGCATTGAGCTCTCCCTTTTCAAGGGTTTATTGGTGTTTTTTCACTGTAAATTCGATTTGGGTACTTTCTAAGTACTTTTAGGCTTTTCTTCTTGGTGTTTTGCACTCCTTTAATGTCAAATATGCCTGCATTATTTGACAAATGCCCGGAGTGCTCCAGGAAGAAGGCAAAGTCAGATTCCCATGAGGTGTGTATCCTCTGCCTTCCCTCTTCCCATGTCCCTGAGGAGTGTGAGATTTGCCGGGGCTTCTCCGGCAGGACCCTGAAGGAAAGAAAGAAGATCAGGCTTCATGGACTCGAGGAAAGAAGGCTGAAGGCGGGTCTGGAGGGGCTTCATCTGCCCATGCTGAGGCCTCTGGGGGGCTCCCCAGGGGCAGGAAGTCCAGCAAACGCCCACATTCTCCGTCTGGGTCAGTAGCACTGACCACAACGTCGAGAGGGAGGTCCACGGCCAGCTCCCGGTCTCCCCAGGGCTCTGGGTCGAGAAAACTTCGCCCGTCGAGGGACTTACACCGGCCGCCGTCGAACCCAGTGACGATTTCTTCGTCGTCGTCTTCGACGTCGAGTGATCGGCGTCGACGGGCCCGGTGTCGGCACTCGCCTTCGAGGCGACACCGCCGATCGCCGTTGACGGACAGGACATCGTCGTCGTCGAGGGGATCCTCGTCGTCGAGACCGCCGTCGAAGCGGAAGAGGTCGCCGTCGAGGCAGAAGAGGTCTCCGGCGAGGAAGAAGTCGCCGTCGAGGCGGTCGAGGTCGCCGTCGAGGCGTTCGAAGAGGTCGCCGTCGAGGCGGTCGAGGTCGCCGTCGAGGCCGCCGTCGAGGCACAAGAGATCGCCGTCGAGACATAAAGGATAGTCATCGAGGTGGTCGGGCTCGACGTCGCGGCATGGAGGCCGTTCGATGCCGAAGCATAGAAGAAGGTCGACGCCGAAGGGGCGCTCGACGTCGAGGGACCTGCGTTCGACGCCTGGTCACCGTTCTTCGGCGTCGAGGGGTCGTGCTGACAGGCCTAGGGCTGTGGGGGGCTCCCCTCAGTCCGGTAAGGAGGTGTATACCCCGAAGACGGCTGTTCTACCTCCTCCTCCGTTGCCAGGAGGTTTACCTCCGAGGGCTCCAACCCCGCCTCCGCTGCCTCCACTTCCAGCGGCACCTAGGACTCCGGTGCCAAGGTCTGTCTCGTTGCCCAGGCTTCCGACTCCTCCCAAGAAGACTCCTAAGTCTAAGGAACCGCCCAAGCCCAAGACGTCCGCCCCGGGGAAACCGGCGGAACGCCCCAGACCTCGGAGGTCAAGGTCGCGCTCCAGGCGGAGGGACAGATCGAGGAGCAGATACAGGTCCTCCACCAGATCTAGACATCGCCACAGGAGGCATAGGTCCAGATCCCGTACGGCATCATCTAGGACCCGTTCCTACTCGCCTACCCTATTGGATTCTCCGGAGACTAGGGTGTCCCCGGTCGATGACATTGGCACGTTCCAGGAGGTGCTCCTGAGGGGGGCTGCGAAGTTGGGTATCACGGTGACGGCTCCTACACCTACGACGTCCGTGATATTCGAGACGCTTCACAAGAAGCACCTGTCTCGCCCTCTTATGCCGTTGGTCCCAGGACTGGTCGAACCGGCGGAAGCGCTGTTCCTTACGCCGGCGGTGGTGAAGGCTGCTCCCTCAAGACTCCTGAAAAAGTACCGATCGCCTGATTAGGACCCGGCCTTCCTACGTGTGGACCCGGTGCCCGACTCGGTGATAGTGACGGCGGCCAGGAAGCTGCATTCTACCTCCCCGTCCTCCACAGTGCCACCGGCTGCTTTGACTGCCTACAGGAAATGCCCTTCACAGACTTCCTTCTTCCAGATCCCTGTGATCAAAGATTTTCTGGAAGGCTTGAAGAAAGTATTCCCTCCTGTCAGGCTTCCTTCGCCTTCATGGGACTTGAATGTGGTGCTGTCCAGGTTGATGAAGGAGCCTTTTGAACCTATTCATAAGGCTTCGTTGCAGCACCTGTCCTGGAAGGCGGCGTTCCTCGTGGCCATTACATCGGCCCGCAGGGTGAGTGAAATTCAGGCGTTGTGTTGCCAAGAACCTTGTACTGTATTTCATGCTTCTAAGGTTGTTATGCGTACTCACCCTAAATTTCTTCCCAAGGTTATTTCTGATTTTCATATCAACCAGACTATAACTTTACCTACGTTCTTTCAGAATCCTTCATCTCCAGCGGAAAGGTCCTTGCATTCCCTGGATGTTAGGAGGGTGCTGAAATTTTATCTGGATAAAACCAAAGATATTCGTAGGTCAGACCAATTGTTCATCAATTATGGATCAGTCAGGACGGGTCTTGCTACCTCTAAACAGTCCATCTCGAGGTGGATTGTGTCCTGCATACAATTGTGTTACCAACAAGCTAATAAGGCCTTAGGGGGAAAACCTAAGGCTCATTCCACCAGAGGCAAAGCCGCCACGACGGCTTTGCTTCGTAACGTGCCAATTGCGGAAATCTGGAAGTCGGTCCATACCTTTGCTAAGCATTACTGCCTGGACTCTGATGCCAGGGCAGACGCTCAGGTTGGGCAGGCTTCGCTGCGAAATCTGTTCGCACAATAGTGGTGTTATTTCTCGTTTCTCCACCGCCGCTTTGGTGTGGGGATGGGCTTGCCATTCTATTCACTAGATTATGACTATACACAGAGATCCCCTACTACAGAAGGAGTAGTTTCTGTCCTGTAACTCCAGTTCTGTAGTAGGGGTATCTCTGTTATAGTCATAAGCGCCCGCCCTCCTCCCCGGTGGAGAGAGATATTCATGTATGGAATGCTACAGGTCTGGCGTGTTACGCCTTCAAAAAGAACTGAAAGTAATTGGGACCTGCAGGGCATTCTGGGATACTGTGAAGTTCTGGAAAGTTCTCTTAAAGGCACAGTATCCTGTTCTGAGCCACATAATGGCAGCCTATGGGGCTTGTCTGTCCAGGTTCTTCTCTCTATCATTCCTGAGGGATTTTGCTGTTAAAGCAAGGGAAATCTGTACAGGCTTTGCTGTTTTGTGGATTTTTGTGGTGGAATTTCTAGTTGAAGTACTGGACAGTGTAGCCTTTTTAGGCTGCATTATCTGTCTTTAAATTCTCTCTTAAGTGTCTGTGCAGTTCTGCATTTTTCGACACTGTAAGAGATTATTTTTGATTGCTCCGGGGTCCACGCACATGGGCGGGACTATTCACTAGATTATGACTATAACAGAGATACCCCTACTACAGAACTGGAGTTACAGGACAGAAACTACTCCTTCTCTTTTATCCTGAAACATGATTTCTATTCCTTCCCTTTTGCCACTCTTTAGATTCTGTTGCCCCCTTGTTTCTAGTGTAAGACCTACTGATCTTGCAACCCCTTTTAGCTGTTATTTGGGAAGCATTCTCCACTCCCTTGATCAACGTTGGTTGGGAATGCCACATTTAAAAAAAATCCATTAGCTCTTGCATGCCTTTTTTATAACTTCTGTTAATTTCCTCTTTCAGTGACTCCCAGAAGGAAACCGCTTCTGATGGGGGTTCCGAGAAGGATGAGGAGGAAGAACACACAGAAACTGAAGAAAAGATTGATAAGGTAAAAAGCTATACAAAGGCCAACGCACTCTCTTCCAGTGTACTTCTTCCTGCTAGTGAGGGTGAGGTTCTACGTTCATGAGGCAGAAATAACATAAACCTCTAGAGCAGGTGGACGAGGCAGTGGATGCAATTGGATAAGGACTAACCTGCTACCAGAGATCTATTTAAATTAAAGCATTACCCAAAATGTCATCTTTATTTAGAAATGTTCTCCCGCCCTCCTGTCAAGGTTTGAAACCATACTTGATGGTATTCCATTGGAAGTTTTAGGTACATCAGCAACAGGCATAATTTCTCAATTATTTCCTCGACGGAGATATGAGCAGAAATGTTTGCACTTTCAGCTACCTTGCACTAGTACGTAGTTGAAAATGTCTGATAAAGTGGGAAGCTTTGCAAATGTCACTGAAAAATAATACATAAATGAACTTCTCTCTGTGGGATACTGCATCATCACTAAATTATTAAGTCCATTTCATATACTTTTGGTGATGTCAGGAACTGGACCTGAGCTTAGGCAAGATAAGTGGATCCTTCTGAAAAACATCAGTACGGTTGGGATCTGAAGAGCTTCCTTGAGAGTAGACACCACAACCGGTGACCAGTATAGCCAGATTTCTCTCTGGAACCTTTTTAATTACCTGTCCTTTTTCTCCTGGCTGTCCACTCTTAACAAGTCAGGATTTTACATTTCCCATTGGAGGAGATGCAGATGAGTTTGATATTCCTTTGAGTGTTTATTAATATCAGTGAAAATAATTGAAGTAACAGTTACTTGAAATTCTAACTTTCTACAATGGGGACTTTTAATGGAATGCAAGAATTACATAATTAAGAGAGAGCTTTGGTGCCCACTTTATTATAACTCTTAAAGTCTGACTACGTTATTTAAACTTCAGAATGAGCTACCAGTCAACTCTTACTTCTGCTGCTGGAAGGTCAGCCAGGCAGATATTCAGACTGGTACCTGTACCAGGCCAGTTAAAGGTTCATTTTGATCCTGCACATATAAGACCTTATTCAGTGTTTATGAAATCAGTGACCTTTTAAACAAGCATTTACAATGCAACGGTCTCGCTTTTGCAAAAGTTAGAGCTATTGGCATAGTAAATGACAACATTTTTATTTGTGTTGGTTTTGAAAACCGATAAATAAATGGCGTTGTCATTTACAATGCCAATAGCTTAATCTCTCGCAAATGTGAGACCTATTGCATTAACACACACACACCCACACCCACCCCCCCCCCCCCCCCAACACCCACCCCCCTCCACCCACACACCCACACAGTTGAGCGGAGCTGCCTCAGACCTGGCTCCCCAGTTCCAAAGGCAGCAGCTCCGGCCCTGCCGCCACACCTTTTATTATAAATGTCACTAAGCTCCGGGGACGGATGGATGGAGGATAATATTTACACTAGCAATGTTGGACAGTATGATGAATGAATAGATGGACGTGCATATGTGAAAATGATTGAATGCCCCGTTGTAGTGCTGTGAAGCACGTCCGGGTTAGTAAGCGCTATATATATATGCAATTTAAATGTAAACACAAATTGTTGCATCTTATTAGTGTAGAGGCAGGAGATCGAGGCGAGGTCAGCTGGCCCGGCCCCTTTGGCTCTCGCCGTTCCTGCAGCGCTTTGTGTCCCAAGGTCTCAAAGTGCTTTGGACTCGACGGCTGTTTCACTGCTCTGTAAGACGCAGGCGGCAGCAGCAGTAGGCCTTGTCCACAACGGATGGGTTTGAGTCTGTACTTTTAAAGAGTGGGGCCGTCTTGAATCACCCTAAGTAATAATATGAAACGCGTCATCAGGACGTGCGGGTCCCGCGCTGCGCACAGCAGCCCTGCAGAGGGACAGCTTCACCCCTAGGAGCGCTACTCCGTAAGCATTGGCCCCTAGCTGCTTGGTCCCTGCCCAAGAGGTGCCTCTGACGTCCCTTCCTACAACAGCAGAGTCACGCCTTTAACCAACAGGTGTGCGCAGAGGGTGGGGGGAAAAACGTCCTGTAAATACAGTGCCTCTACAAGGGCGGGAGCGACAGGCCCATGCCAGGCACTACACACTTGGTTCATCCAATTATTCATTCACATTACCTGCTCATCTCATGCTTTAATCTCGACAGTGTATGGTTTACATTAACGTCACTTCCCCCTTCCGATCTTCATACCGTGTAGTTTGTTGCAGTGGCTGACATTACACGAGTGCCCTTCCTTTTTAGGGAGTGTGAACTGAAAAGACACCGAAAATGACCGCGCCTCCTTTGACGGATAGAAGACTGAGCAAGAGAGAGTAAAGTGCTCCCTTCGAATCCATGGACAATAAAACATTTGTCAGTCATTTGTTTGACGCATTAAGTATCCTGGGGTCTTCTGGCCGACATGTACGGCCCGAAAGTATATATTGAATAGAGTATTTCTCCACGGCTGTCGCTAAGGGGATACATTTAAAGTCCCTCTCACCTTTCACTACTTTGTACGATGTCACCATTCTTCATATCCGGGAACATTCACCAAGCAATTAAGCCACAGGCGCAGCTGTGGGTAATAATTCAGTCTCGATGTCCTCGCACGTCCCCGGCACAGACATCACAGAAGATGCAGCGCAGGCCATGCGAGGTGGGGAGCTAACTGTGGGAGCTAGAAGAGAGAGGTTCCCTCTGCTCCTCACTCTCCTACTCTTCGGCTGTGGCGCTGTTGGGTGACTCCAGAGTTTCAGAGCAGAGACTCGGAGGTAAAGCTTTTCTTAAACTGCAGGCAGTACTAACTTACACACACGGGGGTGTTTCTTTCATCTATAAACCGTGCAGACACTGAATTGAAAGCGGAGCACTGGAGACGAGCCAGGGACGCAGACATAGAAGAAGGAGCAACTGAGAAAGACTACAATCCAGAACATCTGTTGCAAGCACTGACGTATATTGTTCTCTTTTCTGCCGTCCCACTCGGACGGACAGCCCTGACTTCCTGCTGGCATAAAAGGTTCCTTATCTTCTTTATGGGGCCATCTGGACCCATAAAGAAGATAAGAAACCTTTTACTCCCGCAGTAAGTCAAGGTGCCCCGTCTGAAAAGGACGGGGCTTAAAGAGAAAGAAGAACGTCACTGGGACCTCTTCTCCAATGGCTGGCCACCGTTTAGCATGAACGGTGATGCCAGCCAATGGAAAAGAGGGGCGGGGCTTAACCTCGCTAGTGAAACTCACTCTACCTCATTAAGCCTCGCCAGCTCGACTGCGCATGTGCGCAGTCTTTCGCAGGCTGAGACCTAAAAATGGAGTACGAGGAGGTCTTCTTCGGTTGCTTGAAAAATGGGTCGAAGAAAATAACATAATACCATACTAGCAAACTGGGTTCCGGGCATCGGCCTCCACAATAGACAACAACATTACACTAGCCACTCTGAGTCAAAAAGCAGCACAAAAAAACAATTTCCACTATATTGCTGCTTTATAGACTACAGCGCGGCTTTTGATAAAGTCTCTCGGAACATCTTGTGGAGGAAGCTGAACAAATGGAGAATTCCGCATGACCTACTAGGTGCACTAATTTCCCTGCATAAAAACACGTGGGTGCGAATTAAAACCAGCCCAAAGACACTTTCTTCAAGAATTGCCATCGAAGATGGGCTAAAGCAAGGCTGTGTTCTTGCCCCGCTGTTGTTCAATCTCTACACAGCCGACCTCGGTACATTCTTGGCGAATAGTAATCTTCTCCCGCCAAAACTGGGACCCGCTAAAAAGCCTCTTCACATATTACAATATGCAGTTGATATTGTAATAATGGACCAAGCAAAATCGGGTCTCCAACGGGCATTAAGTATGCTTCATACATATAACTCCGCCAATGCCCTGAAAATCAACCAGGCAAAGACAAAGGTACTGGTATTTGGCAGATGTAAGAACAAGAAAAGGCTGGCATGGAACATCGGCCCGCCAGGATTAACACAACAGTAAAATATAATTACTTGGGAGTCTGGTTCAACGAGACGTCCAGGCCTACAGCTCACCTAGCCGCTTTGCAAAAGAGAGCAGGCGCAATCACATACTCCCTGACCCGGCTGAACCAAACTCTGAGCAGCCCCTCTGCAGAAGCCATCCTGAAGGTGGCTAAAGCTACTTTACTTTCTGCATTAACTTACGGATACCAGGCCTTTCCTGGAGCATGCTCCTCCAGTCTCGCCCAAATCTCCACCTACAAAAAACTTTTCCATCTGCCAAGTTTTATTCAGCAGGCAAGACTACGATTGGAGCTGGGCCTAAAAAGACAATCTCTTCACTGCGAGGCCGACATCCTGAAATATTTTATTAGGACCCTAAAAGCAGGTGATAACACTCTTAAATTATAGCTAAAAGGAATCCTGTCTAGCCCTGGCAATCCCTGGAATACCCAGATTATAAAGGCCATAAGAGTGTTAGAGATTGACGAGTCATCTCTCCCCTCAGTCACTATCCCATACTCGGCCTGGAAAAGCACCATCAATAAGCAAGTCAAACTTATTTCTCAGTCCATGGATCTGCAGGCTCTAAAGACATCAACCATTCTGCTCCCCTTGAACTCTTCGTATCTTCTTGGGCGTCCACAAACATACTGCCAGGAAAACTTAAGCAAAGTGGCTCGAAAGAACATAATGTTTATGCGACTTCTAGGCCTGCGCTCGACGGCCTTCATCAAATGGGCCCCAACAAGCGAGGGGGGGGCTTGCAGGCTGTGTAAATACCACTCCGAATCATGGCTGCATCTCCTGTGCTGCTGCCCGGCACTAGCAGCCCCCAGAAGGTCCCTTTTGAAACCCTTGTTCTTAAAATGGGGCGCCAGGACGTGCTGGGAGGCCTCGGCCTTGTGTTTTACATCTACTGACATTCAAGTGCTCGCTAGGTTTGGAAAATTTGTGAGACTTTTGGACAATCTTCTATTACCTCCCTTGGTTGCCATGCTTCCTCCCCCTCCCCCTCAAAGACTCATTACAGACTTTTTCCGTCCTTTGGCCCAGTACTCTCTGTCTTAACTATTTTATCCGGCCAAGCATAGCAAAACGCTCACATAGGCAACTATAATCCTGCTCCTCAATAAGCATATTGGTCTCTAAGCCTTGAAAATTGTTCTTTAGCCTTGTTTTTATTTGATAAATGTGCTAAAAGCTAAATTTTATACTCGTGCTAAAGTAGACTTTGTATAGCAATGGTTTTAAGTAACTGTGATAAATTAATAAAAAACTTGAAACAGTACGAGGATTGCAAACAAGTAACTATCTTGCTTACAAATATGCTCTCAAAGTGCCAGTCATATACTATTTATTTTTTAAATCATATGGTTGCTGTCTTGATGTTCCTGTTTTTTTCAAAGTCTGAACTAGAATGTCATCCTATTGTTTGTGTATTTTTTTAAATATTCAATTGTCTTTCCTTACACTCACAATGAGCATCATTCTTGCGGTTACAAAAGCGCAGCTCTTTTCCGCTTCCTCTACATTTGTGGTATCCGGCTTTGCTGCTGATTTCTTTTTTTTCTCACCTGTCTTTCAGGCAGAGGAAACCGAAAAAGATAAAGATGCCGAGGATGAACCAGGCATGTGGGATGAGACCTTTAAAACACACACTGATAGCAAACCTAATGGTAAGAGCTTTGAGCACACTCTGTCAATCACTAATGTGTCTCCCAAGTCCCATATGTAATCTCTAGTGTCCATCTATCCACCATGTGTAGAGGTGAGGATTAGTGTAGTGAAAATAAGACAAGGAATTAAAAAGATACTTATTGGACATTGGGAATGGGGAGGTGGGGGGGATTGGTCATTGGTTACGTGAATGATCACTTGTTGTACTGGGCACTTGGAGGACGCTGAAGCACAAAAGCAGCCACATACGATAGTGGGCATGGCGTTTGGGGCACAGAATTGTCACAAGGGTGTCTGAGTCACTCCAGTACTGATGTAGGGTGTGCAGTATTATTTATTTAAGGGCCATCGTGCACTCTTCGGACTCTGAGAGTACTAAACAAGAGGAAGCATAGAGAATGCAGTTTGCTGGGAATGAACAAAGTCTCAGTACAATGGGTGTACTGTATTTCATAGCATGGTGAGTGAGTCTCCTTCCCCAAGGCAGCATCCAATGCATTCCGGGCCGAACAGCAGGCCTGTGAATGCATGTTAATGGGTGCATGCTGACGACCAGTCCTGGTTGTCTGGTACTGAATTTGTTCATGGAAGAAAGTAGTGTCTGGTTACAAATTTTGAGCCTGCTCTGTTTATTATTTTCCAGGTCCTACATCCGTTGGACTTGATTTCTCACTGCCAGGCTTCGAAAATGTGTATGGGATCCCAGAGCATGCAGACAATCTCAAGCTGAAAAGCACAGAGTAAGGAATACATGCTTACGATGGAGGTGGTGTGGGCAATGATAGACTATTTAGTGAGTGAAATGAGCTATGAAGAACTGCACCAATAAGGTGAATGGTTGTGTGGGTGGCATGAAAAGTGAAACAGTCAAGACAGAACACCCTGCACTGTGGCTCCTGCAGAGGGTGGAACTGAATTATTGTAGATTAGGTGGAATAATTGTACTTCTATTTTTTTGGTAGAGGAGGAGATCCCTACCGTCTGTATAACCTGGATGTCTTCCAGTATGAACTCTATAACCCCATGGCGCTATACGGTTCAGTTCCTGTGATGCTAGCACACAACATACATCGCACATTGGGTATCTTCTGGCTGAACGCTGCAGAGACGTGGGTCGATATCAGTTCAAACACAGCTGGAAAGGTAAGCGAGCAGTATCCGTTTCCTCCATCTCTTTCAGCAAGTTTTTTAATTCGATGGAAATATATATGTTATGCTTTTACGAAGTTCTATTCAGTTGACAGTTTATTTAAGAACTAAAATTTATAATGCAACATTGCTAAAATGTATTAGTGACTTCGAACTTCAAAGTAAACTAAGATTTATGCAAATCTCACATGCATGAGTAAGAACGAATAGAGGCAGTGCAAAGTCAACAATAATGAGTTACAAAATAAAGAGAATAAAGGATCAGAAATTGAGAATATCCATAGGGAGTCATATTGTAACTCTAAGTGGTATTCTTAAGTGAAAAATATATCAAATGCAGCAACTATCACATGGTTAAAGATGAAGTACTATAAGAATAAAATTAGCTGGGATGTGACTTATGAACAGTCATAGTAATGTGAGATAGATAATTGGTAGCCATAACCAATTACGTTTAAAGGTTCATTATATTAGAACAAACTATTTGTTGAGTGCCAAAAAACATACCTGTCGTACCCTGCTGTCTACATTAGTTAAATATGGCACCCTTACACATGAGGTAGTGGCTGCAGGGAAGACTAATGTTGGTGTTTGAGACACCCTACCCCATTCAATGGGTGCTCTTCAACACTACTACTTGCCTTATAACTACTCCACAACCGTTTAGCTTCACCATCCTGGGTCCTTCCATACTTAACCACTTCTTTCCTTTATTTACTTCTGTTTCACATGATGGAAAAAGAATGTGGAAGGCTCGAAGATATCAACTGCTTACTCCAGCATTGTGTCCTCTGACTCTCCACAAGCGCAGATCATCGAGTAAGGTGACACCGTTCATATGGGCTCAGGCCCCAGAAAATAGTTATATGGAGATAATAAAGATACAAAGAGATGGCAAAATAGATTATGAAATTTCTCCACATGAATCATGAAATCAGCGAACCCAGCTGGAAGTGCCCTCTTTGAAGGAGAAAGGAATCTTGTATTGACATCAGCAGTATGTAACACCAAGTCAGACTGCATTATCGCTGACATATTTTTTGTATGTGCTCATTTAGCCCTCAAAAAACTGATTTGTAACTTGCAGTAAATACTTATTTTTCCAGGTGAATCTCTTATAGACCTCTATTAGGGCGTATCTGTAACTGGTCCCCTGTATGATTGGGACCAGTGTTCAACTGTCCTCCACATGTCCTTGCCATCTTTGTTTTTCTGCCATTGGACTTGGTTTCATGAAGAAAGTCATTGAGACAGCTCACTGACTCTGCAAAAGTCAGCATATAGGTCATATCATGAATGTTTATTTCTAGATTTTGGGGTTCTTCCAGTTAGGTGTATCAAGGGTCAGGAGATTATCCAGTATTATGGGTGTCTTTCATAGATTCACAAGCCTGAATCATTCCCCGTCGTCTAGATGGGAGTCCCCGGTACATAGAAAAGTAATGTCCTATAGACATATATAGAGAAAAGTAGGCCTACGGGCCTTGCCTTAGTAGCCTATCTATGTTCTTTTGTAAAAAGGACCAACATCCTGAAGGTAGCCAATCAGCTACCACCTCTCTCTAGAACCTTCCTGCCAGGAGCCTCAGTCTCTCAGATTTTCTACCGCACGTTGTGCTAGGGAGTCTCCACCTGAGTTCTCCTCAGGTTTCTTGGATTTCTCTCTTTTCTTCAGCAAAACTTGGATATTTTCTTCAACAAACAACAATGGCTGATCAGCAGAAGAAGGGTCTGTTCAGAGCCTGTTCATCTGTGGTAAGAAGAGACTGCACGTCGATGACAAGCATGAAACTTGCCTCTACTGTCTTTATCCTGACCATTCTCCTAAAGAATGTAGAATTTGTAGAACATTCTCTACTAAGACTCTTAAAGACAGAGAAGGGAGACTGCTCCTCTAGTTGAACAGACTAAAAGCCAGAGATGATGTCATGTCCTCAGATGGCAGTGAAATGGCTCCAGTTTCATCAAAACTGTCCTTGAAGAGGCCAAGGGTTGCTTCCCCTAGCCCTACAGACGTTCCTCCTAAAAAGACTGCCACAAAGTCTTCTGAGGTAAAATCTGTCACGTCTGTGAAGGATGTTCCCACCTTCAGAAAGCCAACGCAGTCATCGACGACGAGTTCGTCGACGTTTTCTTCAAGAAAAACCACCTATGTCTCCACATAGACGACGACGGTGTCGACTACAATGGCGTCGTCAGCCTCTTCATCGACGACCACTCAATCGTCGACGGCGGGTAAGCCACTGTCATCGATTGTACTTATAAAAAAGCAATCGACGTTGATCAAGGTTCCGTCGACGTCCTCGTCGTCGACGACGAGACAAAAACCATCGACACCTACACCGTCGACGAAGACGCCATCGACATCTGGTGCACCGTCGACGAAGACATCGACGACGGTAAAAGCAGCGTCGACGTCAAAGTCACCGTCGACGAGTACGCCGTCGACGACGAAGGCACCGTCGACAGGACCGTCGACGCCGAAAGCACCGTCGATGACAACATCGCCGACGACCGCACAGTCGACGACAGGACCGTCGACGACCTCATCGTCGACGATTGAAAAACAATCGACGTCAGCACCGTCGACGACGACGTCGACGACAGCATCGTCGACGCCATGGAAAAAATCAGATTTGATACCGCCAAAAAAGATTACTAAAAACCCTATTACACCAGATTTAACATCTCCAAGTAGGGTACAAAGATTACCCCCATCTTGTCTGCTACAAGATGATGAATCAGAAGATGACCAGTTCGATCAAGCTACTAACCCATCGGATCTCATTGTGAAATGCCAGAGCACAGAGGACGATGGAGATGAGGTCATTTTTACGGAAGAGACTGTGCATGCACAAGTCCAGTCACAAGTCACTCCTATGATCTGCCTTCCAGCAGCTATAGTCACCGATCTACAATTCTTGATTCAAGACTATAAAAAATGATTCCCTGAATCACCAACGGCCCCTTCTACGGAGAAATCTCCAGCATCATCCAGACCGCAACCATCTCCAAAAACAAGACCACCACCTTTGGATATTCCTCAAGAGAGGGAAACAATTCATCACATTCATTCTTCTGATGAAGAGGGCGATGAACCAGAAGGGGAGGTTCGAGACGACCTGTCCAATAACAGACGAAGATTATATCGCTCATTCTCCAGCCACACCTGAACCCAATACTTCGGAATCTCCGCCAGTGGATATTGGCGGATTCCATAATTTGGTAGAGAGAGCAGCCACTAGGTTCCACATGACTATGGAATCACATGAAACGGACTGTTTCCTATACGATTTTAAGGATCCAATCAAAAAGACGGCTAGATCAATTCCCATAATAGATCACATTTGGGAACAAGGTCAGCAACTAATGCAAACACCTGCATCGGTTTCAATAGTGGTACCTAGACTGGATAAAAAGTATAAGGCACCAACAGCACCTACCTGCCTTAATGCACATCCCAAGCCGGATTCTGTAGTCACACAAGCCGCACAAAAGAACTCTAGGAATCCGTCCTCTCCACTGTCAGCACCACCAGACAAGGAGGGCAGGAAATTGGATGGCATCGGCAAACGTTTTTCTACAACGTCAGCCATGATTATCAAGATAGCCAACGCCATTGCGCTACTAGGCAGATATAACAGACATTTGTGGGAAGACATTGTCCCGTACCTAGCAGATATACCTGAAGAATTAAAGGATGAGGTTCAATTGCTCCTTAAGGAGGGACCAATGTCAGCATCAGAAATCATCGATTCTGCTGTAGATGTCGCAATGACAGGCTTTAGACAGCTAGCAGGTGCAGCAGTTTTGCGCAGACAAGGATGGCTCAAAGCAACATCCTTCCGCCAGGAGGTCCAAACCAAAGTATTGGACATGCCCTATGACGGACAACACCTATTTGGAGAAAAAATAGATGAGGCCTTACAGACAATCAAAAAAGACACGTACACAGCACGAGCTCTCAGCACATTAAAATTCAAAAACCAGTCCTTTCGAGGGCACAGGGGCAGGGGTCAACCCTCTTACAGAGGATCATATCAAGGAAAATCCTCTTATTCCTATAATCAAAACCGTTCACAATACCAGCAGCGGCAACAGCAACAAGGTCGCCAGACCTCCTACGGGAGATCAAACTTCAGGGGGAAAAACCAGAGGAAACCAGCCGGCGGACGCCAATGACCATTTCCCACAGCCAGTCCCTCCACCATCTCGTTCTTTCAAAATTGGAGGAAAATTGACACACTTCCTCCACAATTGGAGATTAATAACAACGGATCGGTGGGTACTCCAATTAATCCAACACGGACACTCATTGGAATTCAGTTCAATCCCCCCGTTAACTCCTCCTCGCAAGATTCAACACAGGCACCTAAGATTACTCCTTCAAGAAATCTCTTCAATGTTAAAAAAAGGAGCAATAGAGCGAGTTCCATCAGCTCAAAAAGGGAAGGGATTTTATTCCCGCTTCTTTCTCATACAACAGAACAAGAAGAACTGGAGGCCCATACTAGATCTCAGGGCACTCAATACACTCTTGAAGAGCCAATCGTTTCGGATGGTGACCATCCAGGAAATCTTGGGATCTCTAGAGGAAGGAGATTTTATGATGTCTTTAGACCTGCAAGACGCATATTACCATATCCCAATACACAGGCGCCACAAAAAATTCCTAAGATTTGCAGTAGCAGGTCAACACTACCAATTCGGTGTCCTCCCATTCGGCCTCAAATCAGCGCCTCACATTTTCACAAAGTGCCTCGCTCCTGTGGCAGCTTTCCTACGTCAGCAAGGACACCAGGTCTTCCCCTACCTGGACGACTGGCTGGTGAAGGCACCATCTATGACAGACGCACAAATGTCTTCCAACGCCTGTCTCAATATTTTCAAACGTCTAGGTCTGACACTCAACTACGAGAAGTCAACTTTACAGCCCTCCAAGGTTATAACATTCCTGGGGGCAACTCTAAATACGACCTCTTCCAAAGCATTCCCGTCTCGGGAAAGGAAACACAAACTAATCACTCTGGCCACCGCAGTGTCTTCAAGGAACACCATCAAAGTCCGTACTTTCAAGTCCCTCCTAGGGATGATGTCCTCTTGCATACTACTCATTCCACACTGTCGGCTCAGAATGCGCCCCCTCCAGGAGGCCTTGACCAAGCAGTGGACTCAATGTACAGGTTCTTTTGAGGATCACATCATCATTACTCGACAAATAACCAAGGCCTTACTCTGGTGGAGAACAGCCAAGAACCTATCGAAAGGTCTAACGTTCCTGATGCCTGCAACTCCACATGTCATAACTACAGATGCTTCTCTAGAAGGATGGGGGGCAGTCCTTCAAGAATTACAAATCAGTGGCAAGTGGACAGAACAAGAAAGGAAACTACATATCCACCTCCTAGAACTGAGGGCAGTTCTCCTATCTCTCCAAGCCTTCCTCCCTCGCATCAAAAACTCAGCAGTCTTTGTAAGAACGGACAACACAACAACAATGCACTACTTGAACAAGCAGGGAGGGACACGTTCGCTAACACGATCTCGCGAATCGCAAAAAATCTGGAACTGGCTAGTACACAACATCACACTAGCAGCAGAGTATGTCCCAGGCAAGGACAACGTCATAGCGGACGCTCTAAGCAGACAGACATCTCTGTCCCACGAATGGGAACTCAACCTAAAAGTGCTGAACGACACTTTCTTGGAATGGGGGAGACCGCAAATAGACCTCTTTGCCACCAGGGAGAACGCCAAATGCCACAACTTCGCAAGCTGGCATCCCGAACCGCGGTCACTAGGAAATGCATTTTCCATCGCATGGCGCAACGTGTTTGCGTACGCATTTCCGCCATTTCCCCTGATAACAAGAGTCATTCGGAAAATTAAAACGAACCACTGCACCGTGATTCTCATTGCCCCATACTGGCCGAGGCAGCATTGGTTCACGGACCTCCGTCGCCTCTCAGTCCAACCATCAATCCATCTGGGCCAACATCCCTCTCTACTCTCGATGTCCAAAGGCCAAGTACTCCACCCGAATCTGAAATCTCTCAGATTATCTGCATGGCTCCTGAGTACCGAGAGTTCTACCAACTAAACATCCCGCAGGGGTGCAAGGAAGTCCTAGCTAAGGCAAGAGCAGTCAGCACAAACAAAACTTATTCCTTGAAATGGAAACGCTTTTGTGTTTGGTGTATGGCCAACGATCTCCATCCCTTACGGATCACTCCGGAGCAGTTACTACCATATTTATTACATCTGGCACAATCGGGACTTGCCCATGCCTATGTCAGAGTTCATCTAGCAGCAATCTCCCGCTTTACAAGAACTTCAAAAGGACCCTCTCTATGGTCCCACAGATTAATAAAGCAATTCCTTAAAGGGCTCTATAGATCATTTCCACAGCCGCGAAGAGTTCCACCAACATGGCACCTTAATGTGGTACTCAACCAATTGATGAAACACCCGTTTGAGCCCATCCATAGGGCTGATATCAAATACATTTCATTGAAAACAGCACTTCTTTTGGCTTTGACCTCAGCGAGACGGGTCAGTGAGTTACAAGCTCTTTCCATACAAGATCCTTTCATGCAGTTCAAAGAAGACAGAGTGATTTTAAGAACTAATCCTCGCTTCATTCCTAAAGTCCCCTCGGACTTCCATTTAAATGAACCACTCGTACTCCGATCATTCTTCCCAAATCCCAGTACTGCAGCTGAAAGATCCCTTCACTCTTTGGACCTAAAAAGATGTCTTAAATTTTACCTAGACAAAACAAAACATTTCAGAAAAACGAATCCGCTTTTCATCGCTTTCAGCAGACCAAGAAAAGGCATGCCACTTTCCAAACAAAGCATTTCACGATGGATATCATCTGCAATTGCCTTTTGCCATGACAAAGCCGGACGTCCATTACACTCCAAAGTCCGAGCTCATTCCACAAGAGCTGTGTCCACATCGGCGGCACTATTCGCTGGAGTGCCGATTCTGGACATTTGCAGGGCAGTGACCTGGAAATCGCCGCACACATTTACCAGGCACTACTGCCTGGATACGGAACTGATGCAGGATGCAGCTGTGGACCAGGCTGTACTTCTCCATCTATTCCAGTAAGATGAGCCTTCCTCCTTCCCACCATCCTGTACTGGTATGCACATTTATTTACTTTATTCTTTGTACTTGTTGATGGATACTAGTCGCATGATATTTATTATCTCAGACTGCTCATAATGTTCCATCACAAATGTGCATAATATATTGCTTGCTACTCTGATTCAGGCATGTGAATCTATGAAAGACACCCATAATACTGGATAAGAAATGCGTTACTTACCTGTAACTGCAGTTATCCAGTATTGGTGTCTTCCATAGATTCACATGCAACCCTCCCGCCTCCCCAGGAAGGTCTCATCTCTCCCTCTATAACATATATTACGTCTACCTAGCTTGGTGCGTACGAAAATCTGAGAGACTGAGGCTCCTGGCAGGAAGGTTCTAGAGGGAGGTGGTAGCTGATTGGCTACCTTCAGGATTTTGGTCCTTTTTACAAAAGAACATAGATAGGCTACTAAGGCAAGGCCCTTAGGCCTACTTTTCTCTATGTATGTCTATAGGACATTACTTTTCTATGTACCGGGGACTCCCATCTCGACGACGGGGAATGATTCAGGCATGTGAATCTATGAAAGACACCAATACTGGATAACTGCAGTTACAGGTAAGTAACGCATTTCTTAACATACATGGGTGGGTTTAATGTATCTTCAGCCAATGCTTATATTTTTAATACATTCATCCTGAAAGGTGCAGAGAAATTTCAGGGGGGGGAAAAAGATGCAATGTTACATAAGTTGTTAGTCTGTGGCCGACCGTACCTTTTCCTCTACACAATTCTCTTTGATGACTAATATTTGAGAGCCTGTGTGTGAAGGACCACTTACTTTACATTGATTGAGTGTAGCCCGAGCTGTTATCAATCTTGAAGTCATTGTCTCCTTAATCTTTTGTAGAGCTGAATCTATTTTAGCTCCAAAACAAAAACTGCAGATTCTGACAAACTATGCGTATTTTGTATTTGGTTCTGTACTTCTGGATGGACTCCTAATGCCCTAATCCATTTTTGTTACGTTTTAATCAAATGTGTAACCATATGGAACGTTTTGATCAAATGTGTAACCATATGCCTTGCTAAGGCTTTTGCTTGTCTTGAGCTTACTTTGATTTCCTTGTTTGCATTATTTGATGCTCCTGTAGTCTGTACCCTACTTCTTAAAGCTTCTGGAACATGTTTGTTTACTTTTTTGATTGCGTTTAACTGGCTGCAGGCACACTTGGCTAAGGGAGATGTGCAATTTTTACTGTACTCATATGCTGCTGTTCTCACTTATATAGCCAAAGCCTCTGATTTCTTGCTGTCCTTATTTGGCCATGGACCAGTTTTAGCTCTCCAGTTTAAAAGTAATTGCCAAGTGTTAGTGTATCTACCACCAAAATAGTATTTTGAGGAGCTAGATTATACTTATTGAAGCTATTCAATGAATTGTCAATTCATTCAAATAAACTAGAATTAAAATAAAAGGGTGTGTAGGAAGCTGGCTCTGTATTTAATATTGCCACTAGGTGGTAATACCGTGCACAGAGTCCAGGAGTTCCCCAAAAGTGTACAGGGCTCAATGTAAAACCCAATGTGCTCTCTTAGTGGTAGTGTGGGACTTGCGCCTACCACAGAGGAGTGTAAGACATTATAGCACTACATTGAACAATAATGGACACACAACTCAAGAAGGAGATCAGACCAATTTCAGAAAATTGTACTTTGTACTTTATTTTAAGACCAAGATCTTTGTAATGGGTAAAGTACTTCTTTAATTAAAAATACTTTTCACTTTGGAAAATTGACGCTTGGAAACTTTTCAACACACTTCAATGTTATCCTATGGGGGAAGCAATATTGCAGTTAAACAGGTAGGTATTGTACTTACAATCCCAGTCTCTGGAGTTAAGTCCGCAAGGGCCAGGGATCAGGCAGTACCAAAACTGCACCACCAGCGGCACTGGGGCAGCTGAGTGCAGAAGTTCAAATCTGAGTTTGAACCAATGCTTTCCAATGGAGAAAGGGGATGCCTAGAGTCACACTGCTTGCAGGTAAGTAGATCGTTTGCAAGGGGCTAGGCTTTGGGGGTTAGGTTAAGCACAGTAGGGGGTCACAAAGCTGCACCAAACATACACCACCAGCGGCACAGGGGCGACCAGGTGCAGTTTCGATGTCTGGCGCCCAATGCTTTATAATGAGTATTCTTCTGATTGCAAACAGGCTACAGATGTGGCACTGGAGGTTGTAAGAGGGAGACCAACAGCAGCAGTGTTAAGTTGTGATGCAGGGTCACAGTCTGTCCAGCTTACCAAGTCCAAGGGGCTTCGGGCGTAGGGGTGCCTTTCGATGTCTGAGTCTTCTTACCGGAACCGGTTGCTGTCAAGGGAGCCTCTGGATTCACACTGCATGCGCTGTTGTGAAGGTCAGAAGCAGGCATCCAACATTGGACACAAGGTCAGGATCGCTGGGGAGACCTCACTGCACAGGTGAGCCACTCCGACTCGGGCCTTGGGTGTCCGGTGCAGTGTGAGCACGAGACGCACATCCACCTGGATCCGGAGTCTTTGGTGTAGGTTTCTTCAGGACAGGTCTGCTGTCCATGGGAGATTGGAGTTTTTGTTGAAGGCAGAGGCCCTCCCAGTGGTTTTAGAGGTTGCTGGCTGCAAGACAGGTCACAGGGTAACCCGAGTGGGAGTCAGGGTGGTAGGGCTGTGGCCAAGGCAGTTGTCTTCAGCAGGGTGTCTTCTTTCTTAGGTCGCCGGAATTCTGAGTTCTAGGTCTGGGGGAGCCACCTAAATACTAAATTTAGTAGGTATTTTAGGGGAGTAGCAGGTAGGGCCAATGCGCACCTTACCTGGGGTGACTAGACCCTCTATTATGCCACCCTCCTGTGAGAGGGGAGCATAGGCCTAGCCCTGATTAGAGGGATCTCCCCATCTTTAAGATGGCGGGGACCCTTATGGGTGGGGTTAGCAGAGGTGGGCACACCTGTTTTTCTTTTTTTCTGCCGTCTTTCTAACCCAAAGTACGGGTGTAAACCAGGGGCTGCCATCTGCTGCTAGCAGCAGAGGCTTGGGTCGCATTACAAAGGCGGCAGGCCTTTGGAGCTTCCCTCTTCGAGTACTGGCCCATCCTGGGGGAGAGATGTGAGACCTCTGCCCAGGATGTGCATTGTCTCTTATCCCAGAGAGCAGAGGCTCTCCACCCAAGGGTCCAGAAACATGTCTGTGTGGCAGGCTGCCTAAAACCAGTCAGTGGCCACACCAGGGTCTGTAGGTTTTCAGGAGCACATTTGAGGTTTCCTCTGAGTACATTTTAATAAATCTCACACTGGCATCAGTGTGGATTTATTACAAGGAGCTGGTTGGTACCAAACACTCCTGGGTTCAGTGAAGCCACCATGGGGCTGTTGAATTTGGGTGGTCAAGTTCCCAGCCCATGTACTCTCTTTGGCTTATCTGGCACTTGCAATATTTGGGAATATACCCTAATGCTGTAGGGGCATATCTGCTCATGCAAATATGCCCACACCTGGGAAATAGTGCTCCCGGCCTTCGTGGTGGTAAGACCTGCTGGAGGTGTGACTTACATATATCTTAGGCAGTGCTAGCTGGCATGGCCCACAAGCAGTGTGCCATGTTGACTTGGTCATTTTTTCACCTCACAGGGGCATGCCAGCTGCTTGGGCAGTGACATGGTCCTGGTGAAGGGATCCCAGGGGACCCTCTTAAACCTTCAGGCCCTAGGTACCTAGGGTATTAGGGACTTACAGAGGGGGCATAAGTACCAATGGTGGACATGTTTTTAAGGAAAGAACACTGGTACTGGGAACCTGGACAGCAGGGACCCAGTTACTCAACAGTCCACGTCGCATCAAAGCCAGGCAAAAAGTGGGGTGTTAATTCAACAAAACCCCGTTTTCGCACAGGGTGCATAACTCGGTTACTAATAATATTGAAGTTAAAGGTTAGGTCCTTATACCAACCTTTCATCAGTAAAAAATAATTCTTAATTCTAAACATGAATTTAACCACTTTTGTATTTAATCTAAGAGTTTCCACTCTCAATGAGAGTTTCCGTGCACCATAGCAGAACAATCCTCGCTCCAAAAAAGGTCATCTCTAGTAGGAAGCAAGGGAATATACAGAGATCAAGCAACCATGTTTCTGAGCCTGTGTGTTTTTTCCCCCACAAAGACAGCATACATTTTCCGAGGCGTTATAATCAAACATGTAGCTCTAAATTCATGTAATGGTAGAATTTAAATATCGATTTGTAAAAACTTATGACTTACTCAGTGGTATTTTTATATAACTGACTATGCCTTTCCATTTATAAGAATCAATGGTAGAGTTTGCTAATTCTGTACAAAAGATCTTTCAAATCCCTCTCATAATGGCAGATGTTTACTAGAGGAGCTGCTAACTTCTATACCATTAGGGACGTGGATGTCTGCCACAATTTAGGAACACCCAAGAAGACCAATGAGCTCATCAGATATCACATGTATGGATTTTTAAAATTGTCAGAGCAACAGTGTAGGAGAGTAGGGTCTGCAATCCTATGATCACCCAGATTTTTGCTTTTTGCTGCACTGGTTTACGACTTTCCCTGGCTGTGGGCCTGCTAATCAGACCCACAGCCTAGCTGTTCTCTCTATCCAAATTGTACTCAGGTACTGAATTGGCACTGGGCCCTCTCCAAGTCCCTGTACCCAGGGCTGAGGTGTACCCAGAAGTCTCCCAGGGGCTGAAGCATGTATTATGCCACCCCTGGGCTGACTAACCAAACTGACACAACTGGCTGCACGACAGCTGGGGCAAGGTGGTGTACTCACCCTTTGCTTTAGATATAGTATACCTATATCTAACCCTAAGATGGACACACAGATCTCCTATCAGTCACTCCTATGGCAGGCCTTAACAATCCTGAAGGCAGAGTGCTTGGAATCGTGTGAGATGGTGCTCTGGCATGAGCTGAGCCTGTCTGCGGCTTTCGGGATCCATCCCTTAGCCGTTTCCATGATATCGCATACCATATACTCTTAAGTGCATTATAATCCTCGCGGTTATATGCCAACTCTGGTATCGCTTTATCAAAACATGTCGAGTAAGGTGTCATACGAATTGGAATACTAACCCCTCGCCAATTCTGGCGACGGGGTTAGCATTCCACCCTTCTAGAGGGACACGACATGTATGTAACCCCTAACCCCGGTTAAAGTCAAACAGAGCCTCAGCTCCACAAAATGGATGCTGCCACCGAGACACAAGTCTGCCCTCCTGCTGCTGGGAGTCCTCCCAGAGCAGGAGATAAGGACAAAGGGTTTCCTGCCAGGGGCGGTGCCAGCACCGTCCCAGACAGGGTTTTGTGTATTGTAGGTAGGCAGGGCTTTAGAGGAAGGTGACTGCACGTGGCACCCCGGTGCTCACTGTGCATAGGCTGGCTGGAACCAGTTCCAGGGTCACTCCAGACCCTGTGCTGGGGAAAAGCCCGCCAAGGAAGTGGGTGTAACCACCCCCCTCCTAGTCCCACCCCTAGGGCAGGACTTAGTCGCGTGCCAGCCCCTTTTACAGGATAAAGGTAGGAACTGGCCCCCTTCCAAATCAGATCATCTTTGAATCCTGAAACTACTTTCCACGAAAGGAACTCAAGACTTCTTCCTAAGATTTCTCCCTTGTGACTAAGGAGTAGTCACCCTGCATCCGCAGGCACCATCTTAAGAACACTGCGGTCTGCTGCAAGTCTCTCCTCCGGATCAAGACTGCCCAGCTCGACGAGAACCGGCTTCCCTGGCACCTCTGACCTCTACCTGCATCGTCAGTCACGCTGAGATTCGTGGGTGTGACGAGACCTCGAGGGACCGGCCATCTTCAAGACTGCACGACTTCTTTCCAGCAAGCCCGCCGAGTAATTTCCTGGTGAGTGCTTTGGGGTCCGAGAAGCCCCGACCCTGAGCAGCTCCAGCACCGAAGTGCAGCCTCCCAGCGTCTCCACGATCTGCGTGGGGCCCTTCTGCTTTTTGCTGCTCACCGCGTTGTTTGGCTACTAGCCCGCTGGCTTGTGGCCTCCTGAACGACGCCCGATGACATTTCTGCTGCTAGTCTGGTTGCTCCAGGCTGGCCCTTGCTCCCTTCCAAAAGAGGAGCACCCCGGACCCTCCTGGTCCACTCAAGACGCCATTTTGAGTCCACCGCGTGGGCTTGAATTAGCCAAGGCTTGTTGCCCAATCCTGGGTAACTTCGACGCCGACAGCTTCATCCATCGTGGGACAGCTCGCCTCTCCATCCTGGTCGCCGACAACGCCTCCTGGTCCGTGAGATCTGCAGAGCCAGCGTCGCCCACTCACCTAGTCGAGGTGACTTCGCCCGGTGCCATCCTGGTGCCCACTTAATCACTGGCTAGTGATTCAAGAACTTGGTCCCTTCTGCTTTCAGGTTTCTTCTTCCTCGATCCAGGCTTGGATCCAACGAACTTTCCTTCACTGGTCGCCTGCCAGCAACTTCCTTCTTCCAGGCTCCTGGTCCGGCAACGAGATTCCCGACGTCTTTTCAGACCTATGCAGCTGCAGCCCCTGGGCTAGGTAACTTCGGCACTTCGGTGTCCCAGCATAGCCTCACTATCCTAGGGTCAGGATCCACTGTCGTTTTCTTCCTACCAGGTCGGGTTCGCCCGTGAACACTAACTTTGCCTTTACTAGCCTCCATAGACTTTGTCCCGCATCCCGCGTGAGAGTGCACACTCTGCACCCGAGTCCCCTAGGTCTCCTAGAAGTAATCTAACGATTCCCTAGTTAAGTCCTAGCGATTCCAAAGCCTATTAGTACTGTACTTACCTGCTAGTAATTTCGCATTCCACTTTTAGAGTATATGGTTTTTCGTGCCCCTCGGGCATTTGTGTATAACGTGCTAACTTAAGTATTTTCGTAAGAGTTTTGTTGTGTGCCTAGCACCCTGTCCTCATAAAGAGTACAGGGTTGTTGTGATTCTAATAAATACACTGTTTATTTTCATAACACTTGTGTGGTGTCCTTTCACTGGGTGTTCAAGGGGTAATGTGATGGTAAAACAGCTGGCTTAACACGCCCTCTAGAGTCTTAGCCTTAGACTGCTCGTATCCATGCTACTAGGATAGCTGGTCTATAAGGTTGACTTACAACCAATCATCAATAAGGGTTGTTTGGACTGATATATAGTGATCACTAGAATAGTGAACACTGCACATCAGGCCAACTTCTCACATTGGTGAGCAGCGGTTGGGATTTGAGCTTGCTGTTGTTTTACCACACATGCCCTAAGAATATCTTGTGAAAGATCACATAAGTACTAAAGGTACATATAACTTAGCTTAGAATACTCTGAGTTCTACTGAACCAGCTGTTGTAGCTCCTAGGGCCTAGCACACCCTAAACTACAACTCTAGCAAGGGATCAGTAGGCAAACATATAGTGTAGGTAAGTGCACCACTTACACCTCACTAGAAAAGCATGTCTACCCAGGGAGATTCTACTGAGACTCCCCTGGTCAGTGTTGACCCTCCACAGGTCACTTCAAGATATGCAGCTCTCAGTTTCCAGGAGATGAGACAGATCTGTGTCTCCAGAAAACTGAAGCAGGGGTCTAACCCCACCATTCCCTTTCTGATAGGTCTCTTAGAGACATATGATGCCAGAAAGCTTTCTCAGTTACATGAGAACATGCCAGCCTTAGAGGGAACCTCTGGGGATCCAGATCTCCCCAACATTGCTACTGCAGTTGAGGAGGAGGATCAAGAGGAACTCTCTGGGGATGAGGTAGACAAAGGTCTTGAGGTAGTCAGAAGGCTAACCAGGGCCAACTTAGACTTACTTGGGCTAGGATCTGGGGGACCCCCAGTACTAACCCGAAGTGGGCCTAACCTTGGAGTTAGGAGAGATAGATCTCTTTCTAGGGACTCCAATAGATCTCTGCACTCTAATGCCTCTTCTCAGGGGAGAAGGAATCCTCCACAGAGGAGATTTACTTCCCCTCAGAGAAAAGAGCATGAAGCTAGAATGAGACAAGCTGAACTGAGGATTGAAAGGGAAGAACTTGCCCTGGCCAAAGAGAAGCTTGCCTTTGCTAGAGAGCAGCAGATGAGTGGGCTAGCACCCACTGGTGGCAGCAATCTCCCAAGAGATAGAGAGAAGGGTTTAGATACTAAACACCTGACTAAAATAGTGCCCCCCTTTAAGCAAGGGGATGATATCCAGAAATGGATGGCTGCTCTGGAGAGGGCCTGCACTGTGCAGTGCATTCCCCAGAGTCAGTGGGCAGCTATACTGTGGCTCTCCTTTGATGGTAAAGGTAGAGATAAGCTCCTCACTACAAGAGTAGAGGATGCTAACAATTACCAGGTCCTGAAGAATACACTGGTTGATGGGTTTGGTTTAACCACTGAGCAGTACAGGTTTCTGTTCAGAGACACCCAGAAAACTCAGTCTCAGGACTGGTCTGACTTTGTGGATTGTGCCACTAAGGCTTTGGAGGGCTGGTTGCTGGGTAGCAAGGTTACAGATTACACAGGATTGTATAATCTAATGATGAGAGAACAAATTTTAAACAATTGTCAGAACCAGTTGTTGCACCAGCACCTTGTCGATTCAGATCTGACCTCTCCCCAAGAATTGGGAAAGAAGGCAGACAAATGGGTCAGGACAAGAATCAAGCAGAACCAGAACCAGAACCAGGGTGGTCAGAAGAAAGCAGACCAGAAGGGTAATGTTAAGAATGAGCAAAATGACCAGAAGTCTTCACCAGGTCCCCAACAAACCAAAGAGGGTGGGGGTCAGGCTTCCCAGAAGAAGAAGACTCAAGAAGGCCAGTCAAAAAGGTGGTGCCAGTACTGTAAAAGTAAATCTCACTGGTTTAGTGAGTGCACCAAAAGAGGAGGACAAACTCCTGCCACTACAGCCCCTAAGGCAACTGCACCCCCTAGTACAGTCAGTAGTGGTAGTGTACCTCCCAAGGCATTAGTTGGGTTAACCTTGGGTACTGAGGGGTCTGACAACTTAGTTGGCACACTCACTCAGGCTGTCCTTGTCTGTACAGGGGATATGGATATGTCCCCTGAAATAAGTCCCAATACATTGGGCAAATACAGGCAGACACCTTTGATAAATGGCAAAATGGCTCAGGCCTATAGGGACACTTGTGCCAGTGTCACCATGGTGACACCTAACTTTGTGGACCCTGGACAGATCATGCCAGGTACTGATTTCCTGGTGACCAATGCCAGCAATGTCACTACTAGTCATAGTGTGGCAATTGTGGCTTTCTCCTGGGGTGGAGTGAAGGGACAAAAGAAAGTTGTAGTCAGTTCAGACCTCCCAGTTGATTGTTTGTTGGGCAATGATTTGGAGTCATCACAATGGTCAGAAGTGGAGCAGAGGACTCACATGGAAATGTTAGGCTTGCCAGCACATGTGCTTGCTGTGACTAGGTCACAGGCCAGAAAATGCCCCACTGAACAGGTGCTGGATCCTGAAATGATGGACCAGACACCTTCCAAGAAGAAGAGCAGTAAGGGTAAGGCTTTGCCTTCCCCCTTACCCCAGGTTGAGGATCAAGTCTCTGAGGAGGCTGATCTGGAAGAGCTGAGGGAAACTGAGCCTAAAGAGCTTGAACTTGATCAAGTTGAGTTTCTGGGCTCAGGGGGACCCTCCAGAGCAGACCTGGGGAAGGAACAGTTGAGCTGCCCTTCCCTTGAACCCCTCAGACAGCAGGCTGCTGCTGAGGCTGCAGGGAATGCCACAGGTGCCCACAGGGTATACTGGGAAGATGGACTCCTGTACTCTGAGTCAAGAGACCCCAAGCCTGGTGCAACCAGGAGGCTGGTCATCCCCTTGTCTCTGAGAGGTTTCCTTCTCACCTTGGCCCATGAAATTCCCCTTGCAGGTCACTTAGGTCAGACAAAGACTTGGGACAGGCTTGTCTCACACTTTCACTGGCCCCATATGAATGAGAATACCAAGGAGTTTTGTCGCTCCTGTGTCACTTGCCAAGCCAGTGGTAAGTCAGGTGGCACAACAAAGGCCCCCCCTCATGTGGTGGGGGTTCCCTTTGAAAGAGTGGGGATTGACATTGTTGGTCCAATGGAACCCCAGACAGCATCAGGGCACAAGTTTATACTGGTGGTAGTGGATCATGCCACCAGGTATCCTGAAGCTATTCCCCTTAGGACCACTACAGCCCCTGTAGTGGCAAGAGCCCTAGTTGGAGTGTTCTCCAGAGTGGGTTTCCCTAAGGAGGTCGTTTCTGACAGAGGTACAAACTTCATGTCAGGATATCTGACTGCAATGTGGAAGGAGTGTGGTGTGAACTACAAGTTCACCACACCCTACCACCCACAATGCAATGGGCTTGTTGAGAGATTCAACAGGACCCTGAAAGGGATGATTCATGGACTACCTGAAACTCTTAGGAGAAGATGGGATGTCCTGATCCCCTGCCTCTTGTTTGCTTACAGAGAGGTCCCACAGAAGGGGGTTGGCTACAGCCCTTTTGAGCTTCTGTATGGGCATCCTGTAAGAGGACCCCTGTGTTTGGTGAAGGAAGGATGGGAGAGACCTCTCAAAAAGCCTGCAACCAACATAGTGGACTATGTACTTGGTCTCCGCTCCAGGATGGCTGAGTATATGGAAAAGGCATCCAAAAACCTTGAGGCCAGCCAAGAACTTCAAAAAGCTTGGCATGACCAAAAGGCTGTCCTGACTGTGTACCAGCCAGGACAGAAGGTGTGGGTGCTGGAGCCAGTGGCCCCAGCGGCTCTGAAAGACAAATGGTCTGGGCCCCACACCATCATTGAGCAAAAGGGAGAGGTTACCTACTTGGTGGACCTTGGAACTCCCAGGAGCCCTCTCAGAGTGCTCCATGTTAACAGGCTCAAGGCATATGTTGACAGGAAGGACATGAGCTTGCTCATGGCCACAGATGAGGGACAGGAGGAAGAGAGTGACCCTCTCCCAGACCTGCTCACTCAGAATCCTGATGATGGATCAGTTGATGGTGTTGTCTTTTGTGGCAGCCTCACTGAACATCAGCAACAGGATTGCAGGCAAGTTCTGCAATCCTACAGACATATGTTCTCTCTGACACCCAGCCAAACTGATTGGTGTACCCATGATGTTGACACTGGAGACAGTCTGCCTGTCAAGAGTAAAATCTACAGACAGCCTGATCATGTTAGAGACTGCATCAAAACTGAAGTGCAGAAAATGTTGGAGCTGGGAGTCATTGAGCCCTCAGATAGCCCTTGGGCTAGCCCAGTAGTTCTAGTGCCAAAGCCTCACACCCAGGGTGGTAAGAAAGAGATGAGGTTTTGCGTAGACTACAGAGGCCTCAATGCAGTCACTAAGACTGATGCCCACCCAATACCAAGAGCAGATGAACTTATAGATAAATTGGCTTCTGCCAACTTCTTAAGTACATTTGATTTGACAGCTGGGTATTGGCAAATCAGGTTAGCTGAGGAGGCCAAACCCAAGACAGCATTTTCTACCCCTGGAGGACATTATCAATTTGTGGTAATGCCCTTTGGACTGAAAAATGCACCTGCCACCTTCCAAAGGTTGGTGAATCAAGTCCTCACTGGGCTGGATGACTTCTGTGCAGCATATCTAGACGATATTGCTGTCTTTAGCTCCACCTGGGAGGATCACCTGGTCCACCTGAGGAAAGTGTTAGAGGCCCTGCAAAAGGCAGGCCTCACTATCAAGGCCACAAAGTGCCAGATAGGGCAGACACAGGTTGTATACCTGGGCCACCTTGTAGGTGGAGGCCAGGTTCAGCCACTGGAGAGTAAGATACAGGCCTTCAAGGACTGGACTCCTCCAATCACCCAGACTCAGGTTCGAGCTTTCTTGGGCCTGACTGGGTACTATAGGAAGTTTGTCAGAAATTATGGGTCCATAGTGACCCCTCTTAATGACCTGACAAGCAAAAAGATGCCAAAGAAAGTTCAGTGGACAGCAAGCTGTCAGAAAGCATTCAATGACCTAAAGCAGGCCATGTGCACAGCACCTATCCTAAAGAGTCCAGATTACTCCAAGCCATTCATTGTCCAAACAGATGCTTCTGAGTTGGGTGTGGGGGCTGTTCTGTCTCAACTGAATTTTGATGGTAATGATCAGCCTATTGCTTTCATTAGTAGGAGGTTGACACCCAGAGAGAAAAATTGGTCAGCTATTGAGAGGGAGGCCTTTGCTGTGGTCTGGGCCCTGAAGAAGCTGAGGGCCTACTTGTTTGGCACTCACTTCACCATTCAGACAGACCATAAGCCCCTCTTGTGGCTAAATCAGATGAAGGGTGAAAACCCCAAACTGCTTAGGTGGTCCATTTCCCTACAGGGGATGGATTTTACAGTGGAGCATAGACCTGGTACTGATCACAGCAATGCTGATGGGCTCTCCAGGTATTTCCACTTAGAGCAAGAAGACTCACCTGGTCAAGGTTAGTTTATTGTCCCAAAGTTTGGGGGGGGGGGGGGTCATGTAGGAGAGTAGGGTCTGCAATCCTATGATCACCCAGATTTTTGCTTTTTGCTGCACTGGTTTACGACTTTCCCTGGCTGTGGGCCTGCTAATCAGACCCACAGCCTAGCTGTACTCTCTATCCAAATTGTACTCAGGTACTGAATTGGCACTGGGCCCTCTCCAAGTCCCTGTACCCAGGGCTGAGGTGTACCCAGAAGTCTCCCAGGGGCTGAAGCATGTATTATGCCACCCCTGGGCTGACTAACCAAACTGACACAACTGGCTGCACGACAGCTGGGGCAAGGTGGTGTACTCACCCTTTGCTTTAGATATAGTATACCTATATCTAACCCTAAGATGGACACACAGATCTCCTATCAGTCACTCCTATGGCAGGCCTTAACAATCCTGAAGGCAGAGTGCTTGGAATCGTGTGAGATGGTGCTCTGGCATGAGCTGAGCCTGTCTGCGGCTTTCGGGATCCATCCCTTAGCCGTTTCCATGATATCGCCTACCATATACTCTTAAGTGCATTATAATCCTCGCGGTTATATGCCAACTCTGGTATCGCTTTATCAAAACATGTCGAGTAAGGTGTCATACGAATTGGAATACTAACCCCTCGCCAATTCTGGCGACGGGGTTAGCATTCCACCCTTCTAGAGGGACACGACATGTATGTAACCCCTAACCCCGGTTAAAGTCAAACAGAGCCTCAGCTCCACAAAATGGATGCTGCCACCGAGACGACACAAGTCTGCCCTCCTGCTGCTGGGAGTCCTCCCAGAGCAGGAGATAAGGACAAAGGGTTTCCTGCCAGGGGCGGTGCCAGCACCGTCCCAGACAGGGTTTTGTGTATTGTAGGTAGGCAGGGCTTTAGAGGAAGGTGACTGCACGTGGCACCCCGGTGCTCACTGTGCATAGGCTGGCTGGAACCAGTTCCAGGGTCACTCCAGACCCTGTGCTGGGGAAAAGCCCGCCAAGGAAGTGGGTGTAACCACCCCCCTCCTAGTCCCACCCCTAGGGCAGGACTTAGTCGCGTGCCAGCCTCTTTTACAGGATAAAGGTAGGAACTGGCCCCCTTCCAAATCAGATCATCTTTGAATCCTGAAACTACTTTCCACGAAAGGAACTCAAGACTTCTTCCTAAGATTTCTCCCTTGTGACTAAGGAGTAGTCACCCTGCATCCGCAGGCACCATCTTAAGAACACTGCGGTCTGCTGCAAGTCTCTCCTCCGGATCAAGACTGCCCAGCTCGACGAGAACCGGCTTCCCTGGCACCTCTGACCTCTACCTGCATCGTCAGTCACGCTGAGATTCGTGGGTGTGACGAGACCTCGAGGGACCGGCCATCTTCAAGACTGCACGACTTCTTTCCAGCAAGCCCGCCGAGTAATTTCCTGGTGAGTGCTTTGGGGTCCGAGAAGCCCCGACCCTGAGCAGCTCCAGCACCGAAGTGCAGCCTCCCAGCGTCTCCACGATCTGCGTGGGGCCCTTCTGCTTTTTGCTGCTCACCGCGTTGTTTGGCTACTAGCCCGCTGGCTTGTGGCCTCCTGAACGACGCCCGACGACATTTCTGCTGCTAGTCTGGTTGCTCCAGGCTGGCCCTTGCTCCCTTCCAAAAGAGGAGCACCCCGGACCCTCCTGGTCCACTCAAGACGCCATTTTGAGTCCACCGCGTGGGCTTGAATTAGCCAAGGCTTGTTGCCCAATCCTGGGTAACTTCGACGCCGACAGCTTCATCCATCGTGGGACAGCTCGCCTCTCCATCCTGGTCGCCGACAACGCCTCCTGGTCCGTGAGATCTGCAGAGCCAGCGTCGCCCACTCACCTAGTCGAGGTGACTTCGCCCGGTGCCATCCTGGTGCCCACTTAATCACTGGCTAGTGATTCAAGAACTTGGTCCCCTCTGCTTTCAGGTTTCTTCTTCCTCGATCCAGGCTTGGATCCAACGAACTTTCCTTCACTGGTCGCCTGCCAGCAACTTCCTTCTTCCAGGCTCCTGGTCCGGCAACGAGATTCCCGACGTCTTTTCAGACCTATGCAGCTGCAGCCCCTGGGCTAGGTAACTTCGGCACTTCGGTGTCCCAGCATAGCCTCACTATCCTAGGGTCAGGATCCACTGTCGTTTTCTTCCTACCAGGTCGGGTTCGCCCGTGAACACTAACTTTGCCTTTACTAGCCTCCATAGACTTTGTCCCGCATCCCGCGTGAGAGTGCACACTCTGCACCCGAGTCCCCTAGGTCTCCTAGAAGTAATCTAACGATTCCCTAGTTAAGTCCTAGCGATTCCAAAGCCTATTAGTACTGTACTTACCTGCTAGTAATTTCGCATTCCACTTTTAGAGTATATGGTTTTTCGTGCCCCTCGGGCATTTGTGTATAACGTGCTAACTTAAGTATTTTCGTAAGAGTTTTGTTGTGTGCCTAGCACCCTGTCCTCATAAAGAGTACAGGGTTGTTGTGATTCTAATAAATACACTGTTTATTTTCATAACACTTGTGTGGTGTCCTTTCACTGGGTGTTCAAGGGGTAATGTGATGGTAAAACAGCTGGCTTAACACGCCCTCTAGAGTCTTAGCCTTAGACTGCTCGTATCCATGCTACTAGGATAGCTGGTCTATAAGGTTGACTTACAACCAATCATCAATAAGGGTTGTTTGGACTGATATATAGTGATCACTAGAATAGTGAACACTGCACATCAGGCCAACTTCTCACAAACAGCCAGAAATTTACATTTTAAAGCGAATCACTCCTGGCCGGTTCTGAAACCTTAGATCATGGATTCACATGCCCTACCTGGAAAATGTGGAGAAAAGTGGGGTCCAAATCACCTTACTACTTTCCATTTCCAAGTTCTTCATGAACAGAGTACTTTGGTCATACAGCAGTCCTTTAATTACACTGCAGAGCTGGTGTCTGCGTGACAGTCTTCAAATGGTGGGAGGATATCACCTGAAATGTACACAAATTGTTTGACAAGCACCAAGAAGTCTGTCTGCCTTTTCTTGAAGTAAGGGGTAGTGCCTGGCCCTGCAGCAGAAGAGCAGTTCATGAGAAGCTAGCTGTGTTTGTGCATGAGGCGCACACAGACATTTCTGACTGTCTTTGTGATCAAAGCTTGAGCCGACTTGTGAGGGGTCCCATGTCATACCTACCAAGGTGGACCATGTACAGAAATTAGGCCAAGTAGGCACCTTGTACCGTCTACCACTCCTGTGGCTGCCGAAGGCTAGTTGCTGTAGCTAACACTAGCTCAGGCAAACCCTGAGAGAGACTCGAGATCACCAGCAAAACCGTAGAAAATCTCAGCCCGCGACTGCAACGGACCAAAGAAGCACAACGCCCTTGTGAACCTGGCCTGGAAACCTTTTCAATGTTAATCCTCTCTAGGTGGGCCAGTGCTTGGGGGGAGAGGGGGGGCAGCAAGGGGAAGAATCTCCAAATTATTCTTTGAGGGGTGCCATTATATGGCCCAGGGACACCATCCCCTGGGGCCCCATGAAGATTTTAGGGAGGAAAGTGTAAGCATTCCCTTCCTGAACCATTACGTAACTCCGGGGACCACATCCCTCTGATCGGGGGTGGGGGTAAATAACAAGTTCCCGTTGGTGTCCCAGTTCCAACCGAGACCCAGCAAACCGAGGCCTTGGCACCATGGGGAAAGACCCAGGGTCCCAGCGGGCCCTATCGGCTGTCCTCCCTGCACCCATCCTTGGTGTGGTGTGAACTGGCTGCACTGGTTTGGGCCCGGCCAGGGGGAGCGTGTTATCTTTCTATTCCTGCCAGGCGACAGCAAACCTATGTTTCCTGCCATGGAGTGTGCGGGCAGGGAGTTGGGTTTCCCAAGCAGAGAACAACTCAGTGAATCAGGGGCCGTTGACCCAGAACACTGCTAGTGTCAGGCTGGTGGGGGGGCATTAGATGGCTCTGGGAGGGAGTTGCATGCCCCTCCCCAAAAGATATAAAGATAGATATATAGATAGATACAGTGAAATGAGCAGAGTAGCCACTCATTTCACGTTCACAGCTCTAGCTGGGGAGCGCTCCATAATGCCCTAAAAAAGGCTTTTTTTTAATTTAAAGATTTTTGGGAGGTTTGTGCTAATAAAAGGAAGAGTGCCATCACCAAGCTTCTTTTTTTTTTCTCTTCTTTTGTTTCCATTTTCAAATGTTGTAGAGGGCTGCAGGAAACCTGTGCACTAAAGTAACTTTAGCTTGTGCCCTTGCCATGCAAATCTTACACCCTCACATAATACACCACTCATGACACATTGAATGCCATCATTGATAACATCCCTAATGAGATCTGAAATTACTTCATTGATAACCCTTTGCATGGAAGGGGTGCAAGTTATAGTTACTTGAGATAACTATATCTGGTGAATGGCAATTGTTTTTGTTTAAAACGTTAATTGTCACTGACATTTTCACCTAATTTTAACGCCACTATAATCTTTAGTTTTCGCCAATGAAAATTATTTATATATATATATATATATATATATATATATATATATATATATGAGGTATGTAGAGTTCCCAACACCAGCGAGCGCAGCAGGGCAGCCACACACACAAGCAGGAACCAGCGAGACCCAAGACGGTGCAAATTTTTCTTTATTGAAGTTTAGCCCAGCACCAGTCCGCCATGACGCGTTTCGGCTAGAGATAGCCTTGATCACATGTCAGCGTCAAGGGGGCTGACCACCCATTTAAAGTGCAAGAGTGCCATCACATGTCATGGAAAACAAAGAAATACTGTTGTTTCCAAAGAATCTTGAAACTACGTTGCAGCTTAAATGCCCGTATTCGCACATAGAATATACACAGCAATAGGACGTAATATAATAACAGTAAAATACACATTACAGACACAATTTGTAAAACCTCAGTAGACAAAAGTATATTTGTCAGAATTCATGGCAACGGCTAGAAAAACTTCTAAAATGATATAAAAGTTAAAAGCCTAATAAATATTAATAAATAATCATATTGTAGCCTAAAAGTCCAAAACACAGTCATATATACAAATTGGGACAAATAACTGCGAAAGTTGTGCAAGGACATATCTGTAAATCCCTGTTGTCATGGATTCAATAACTTAATATATATAATATTTGTTTTGTTTTTCTTCACTCGCCCTTGGCTGTACTACAAAAACTGCAAAGCTTGTGGTGCCACTGGCTGCTAATCACTTTATATTGTGCGAGGGGAACGAGACACAATTAACTAGGCATGTTGATACCCTTTGGTTGTGTCCTCTTTCAGAACGAGTCCGAGCTCTACGGTCCTATGTGTTACTTAAAATGTTAACCTTCTCCATCACAATGCAGGCCAGGTAGAGAAATAAGGATACGGTGTTCAGGAATTGGGAAAGGTAGGCTATGCTCAGTGTAAAGAAATTTAAACGGTGTTCTGGGGTCCAGATAGCTCTCTGTTAAACTTGGGGTATGTGATTCTCGCTTTGTTTGCAGCAATATATAGGAAATGGCTGGGACCTCGCAAGACAAAGGTAAATGGCTTCTGCAATACACTGCATGAAGTCAGATTCTCTAATGTAGTTCATATTCGCATTACTTTATTTCATGTAGAGATACACTTCATGAATCATAGAAACATTTTCAGGTACTCAGTAAAAATTCCTAGTGGTGCTACCTCTCATAACCTTTCATGTGTAAAATGTATAAAATTTATTTAATAGAGATTTTATGTCTTTCAGCTAGCTGTCTGTTACGCAGGCTTAGTTTAGTGTTTGCACTTGTTGCTCCTCTTGAGCCAGCTGATTGTGGCACACCTTCAACATAAGGCACACCTGTCCAAATTATCCCAAAAACGAAAGCCCCTTTGTTTTCCTGGATGTTGTAATTCTGCAAATTCAGTCACACAGTTGAAACAGTTATTAAACTTAGTGGCTTTAAATCAGCCATTAACCACAAACTTCTTTGTAGAAAGGAATGGCTTGGTTATCATCCCAATTTACATCCTTTCTCCCAACGCTTCAAAGTGGGTTATTTCACTGAGCATAAGATAAGAAGTCTGGTGAACCTGTGGTGATCATGAGGGTTGCTGTTACCTGATTGGATGGGACTCTAGTATGACTTTTGAGTAGGGGTTAGTGTCTCCTCTTGACTTGGTGTCACTGAGGATGAGTGGATGCTATGCGGCGCAATTTGTGTTGTAATCAGTGTCCTTTTGTCACTTTATTTTCTCCCCACTGAAGGTAGAGTTTGGGGAGATTGTCTTTCACCTGGTGAAAGTGACCCAGTGTTCTTAACTGGTGAAAGAAAGTAGAGTTTGTATTGTTCTGATGAGTCATTTCTTCTTTAGACACTTTTTGGAAAAATGTTGGATTACATGCAGGGAGGGGGCGAAACTCCCCAGACAGATGTACGCTGGATGTCAGAGAGTGGGATCATAGATGTCTTCCTCCTGCTAGGTCCTACTGCCAAGGACGTCTTCAAGCAGTATGGCTCCCTGACAGGTAAGGAAAGAGTACTCTTTTTTTCCCCCACTCTCTCTACTTGTCTTGAGCACAAAGCTCCTGTCTCAGGGTTCCTAGGCCCAGTAGAGCCATAATCCTCTGGCATTGGTGTTGCCTTCAACACTGCTCGGTTCTTTTCCAGAACTCTCACCTACAAGTGATATTGTCCCAAAATTAATAACCTTCACCATACTCTTCCATTAAAGGAGCACAAACTGTCTAACACCTTTCTTTTTCATCTTCTACCCTCCTAGACATAGTCTTAATTCTAGGCATATTGTAAAATGACCACATCCTGTTCTCTCCATTCCTCAGATATGTTCTCACTCTTTAGTATTCCTCAGTTCAGTTTGTGCATTCATCATACTCTCTGCTCCTGTGACCTGTTTTTTCTTCCACTTCAGGAACCCAGGCTTTCCCACCTCTCTTCACCATCGGATATCATCAGTGCCGCTGGAATTATAACGATGAAGAGGATGTGCGTGCTGTAGACGCTGGCTTTGATGAGCATGACCTCCCGTATGATGTCATCTGGCTGGACATTGAACACGCAGATGGCAAACGGTACTTCACCTGGGATCCCAACAAGTTCCCCACTCCCAAAAACATGCTTCAGGAGCTGGATGCCAAAAGGCGGAAGGTGAGCAGGGACTAGGAGCCATAAGAAATATAGAATTTGGTGTGGACATGAACGTTGTAAATGTGGTGAAATGCAGGGATTGATCAGCTTCAGAGGTCATTCAAAAACTGACATTGAGGAAGGTGTATGCAGGCTATTGAGACTTATGGATGACTACGTCCTTACTAAACAATTTTGTGGAGTGCTTTGAAAGTAAGTTTCATGCCATTGTTTCTTATAAGAGGATGTGGTGACTTTTTGCTTCCGAATTGTACAGGGGCGATTTGCTTGCTCGGTGCCTCTTTTTCCACTTCAACTGCTTGTTTTGCTTCAGAGCACCTATGTGCGTGGATAAATATGCTATCTACACTGATTCATAAACCGTTTGTGTACACACAGAAAAGGGACCATTTGAGGATTTTCCTGTAGCGTGAGGATTGTTCATTCTACATAGCTTGAGGCTATAGTAGGACTGTCTCAATTTCTGCTAGCACGGGGAGGGAGGGTGTTTTCTACTAGCTTGTCTGGTTTGTCCCCCTTACTCTTTTCCTCCTACAGGAGCATTAACATGCACATCTCCTGTTTCACTCAGGCTTCTTCCTTCATTTTCACAATCTACTTCTCTTACAGATTTTTAAATTCTTGCTTTCGTTCATCTTCCTTCTTGTCAATTTCATTGCTTGTATGGTGCGCTCTCTCCACCTGCTCTCTGACATCTCCAGTTGAACGTATGTTTTAGGTTTTCTGTAGTCTTGAGTTCTGTCTCCCTTTTTAGGTCTCGTGGCGTAACAGCGCGTTAGCGCTGTGTCCGCCCGGAGATCTTTTGTTACTGACTGTGCTTCCCAGGAGACAGCACCTGGCCCCGCGCATCTCGCAAAAGGCGATCGGCGCAGGCCGCGCGCGAACGCGCTCGCCGTGGCTGTCTCCTGGGAAGCGCAAACATACACAGGCACACCTCCCCCTGCACGCATGCGCACACACATACACAAGCACACATACACGCACGGAGAGACGCCCCCCCCCCCCACCCCTCCGCTGTCGCACACACACGCATACATACAGGCATCCCCCCCTTCCCCGCTCACCGGCACTCCGGACTTGTGCAGCCTCCGACCGCGGGGCTCTCCCTCGGGCATGGGAGCCCCGCGTCACCACTGCTCCTCCAGGCACTCCGTGGGCGCGGGCTTCATAAAACGGAAGTCCCGCCCCACGATAGGTTTCGTTTTGCGTGCGCACGTCTTCTTAGGAGTGGGCTTCGTGCACAAGACGGAAGTCCCGCCCCCACCAAAGGTTAGTTTTATGTACATGTATTTCTATTGTAGGGGTTTCTGTTGTACTTGTGAGATCCACATGTATGTCCATTTGGCTTCTGTGCGCTGCTTATTCCTCTCTCCTCCCGTCTTCTCATATCTGCCCCAGTGCTTCCCGCCTTCTCCTCTGCGTTACTTTTTGCCGTTTTGACACCCCTCTTGTTTCCCCTCGCTCGCCCCTTCCTACCTGCGTGCTACCAGCAGGCGTTAGTTTTTCCCCGTTTCATGGAAACGAAAGGTGGGCTGTAGTGAAGCTCACTTGCTTTCAGTGCGGTCCTCTTTCTTCCCTATATCAAATGAAGGCCTGATTGCAAGAAAGCCTTAATTAAAGTACTTCCTTTCTTTCTATGTCATATAAACCAAAGAAGGACCCTTGCCAGCCTATCTTTATTTGGTATAGAAACAAAAACAGGACTGTATCAAAGGGTAGGTGCTTTCCTTAATTATCCAGCCTTTGTGTCTCAGACCTGTTAGTTTTGCCATCGTTTTATAGTATTTATTGTTACCAGTTTTGTATTTTTTTTATTTACAATGTACTTGCCTTTGGTTCCAACCAGAGGAATAATACAGTGTAACCTCATGCGCTTAGCCGCGTGGTACGTCCTTCTACTTCCTATGGGGTGCTTGCATTAATGTGCATGAGGGACTGTTATGCATATGAAAAATACAGTCACCAAGCGTTCAGCTTTTTATCTCACACATGCATTAAATATGTAAAGCAATCTTTTGTATTAGTTTTTTACAGCAGTCGTTTTTAGGTCTCGTAGCGTAACACATGAATTGGGGTCAAATAATGCCCTCCCAGGGTTCTGGTGACACCACTTTCTAAACGCCAGGGCGTGCTTGACCTGCGGCCCTATTACATCATCGGTAACCCTATACTGCCACCTGTGCACAAGTGTGCCAAACCCATGTAAGGCATAATTCTCGTATGAGAGCATTGCAAATGCTCGCTAATCAAGTCGTACGATTTCTACCGAGATATACGCAGGAACATGACCACTCAATTATGGAACATTTTCTTTGCTCTGGTTAGATCCTAAAATCTTTCCTAAAAAATATTGCAAGGCTGGGCGCTTCCTTAGTTCAAATGGTTATTTTATTTTCAGCCTCTGTAGTATTTTGAAAAGTCGCTGTTTTTCTTTTAACAGTCAAAATTGTGATTTGGTGGAAAACGATTTTATCCTCATAATGGGATGTTCAGTTTAAATTTAAAATCAGAATTCTAACACACCTAATTGCCTCCAAGAGAAATGCCAGTTCGCTGGATTATTTTGCTTGCAGGTCGTTTATGAAACAGCTTTGGTTTTTTACGTCACACAGCTGTACGTGTGCTACAGCAAAATGATTATATTGTTGATTGTAACAATAATTGCCAATGCGTATTACAGACTACTCATAAACTACGGGACGTGCAGGGGCTCAGGGAGTGCAGCGTCAAGTGCGGACTCGAAATGTGGGATTGCTAAATATGAGTGCGTGTGAAGCATCATTAGAGCTGTGTGAATAATAACTGCGTCAGCCCCGTGCGTGAGGTGCATCATCAGACTTGTGTGAATAATAACAGCTGTGAGGCCGTGCCTGAGATGCATCATCAGAGCTGGTTCAATATATATATATATATATATATACAAAATTAGGGAAGAAACACTGGCACAGGGGATCCTGGTTGGTAGGTTCTCCGTGCACTACAATTGAAACCACATCAAATACCAGGCAAAATGGGGGGGCTAACCATGTCAAAAAGGCTCTTTCACACCGCCCCCATGCCTCCCCCCGCCCCCCACACACACTTCCAGTCAGTGTACCTCGTGCTGCAGTTAAGCACCCTCTTCCTCTCAGTGGCCCAGAGTACCTCCACTATAATTTTATATAGTTACGTAAATGTCTGTCTTGGAACATTATACAGCGTACCCTGGATGACCACGGCTATTTTACCCACCAGGGATGTATCCTGGATGACCACGGCTATTTTACCCACCAGGGATAGTAAAGCACAAAGATGATGGACTGAATGCTGAACATTGTCAAACATTCACCCCTAGTCACTGATCTGGGTTGTATCCATTTTTTTCTTGCTCGCCACGCCATTCCAGTTTGGACCCAGCCATATGCAAATCAGTCTTGATCCTGCTCCCCATGGAAACAGTTCAGCTAGAACTGCTGGGCCCTCGCTGGACCAGAAACAGGCATTCTAGGACCAGCTTCGGGGTATCATCCCTCATCAGTCAGGCTAGCATGAATTTGGTGGCACTGCGAGCAAGGGATCCTCGCTTGGGCATATCCTTCCCATCTAGGGCGACTATAGCAAAACACAAAGATGATGGACAAAATTCGGAAAATTTTCAAACATTCACCCACAATTACAGATCTGGGTTAAATCCATTGTGTTTTTACTCACTACCCCATTCCAGTTTGGACCCAGCCATATGCAAATCCGTTTTGATTTAATCCAGATCTGTGACTGACCATGTTCAGCATTCTGTTCATAATTTTGTGTTGCTATAGTCACTCTAAGTGGGAAGGGTATGACCAGACATGGGTCCCGTGCTCGCTATGCCACTGTATTCAAGCTAGCCTGCCGGATGAGGGGCAATACCCTGAAACCGGTCCCAGGATGTTTGTTTTGTGGTCCTGGGAAAACCGGGCCTGGTAGTTAAGTCTGGACTGTTCCCATGGGAAGCAGGGTCAAGACTGATTTGCATATGACTGGGTCAAACTGAGGTGGTATGGTGAGCAAAAAAACGATGGATTTATTCCAGTTGCTATACCCATCAGGGATAGCTAGAGAGTATTCCAAAGATTCACAGATTATTTCAGGTCTTCCATCATGATGCCCATAATCTGCTTATGAAACAAGGCTGGTTCCCTCGTCACTCAGATCCCAAGGTATCTAACACTGTTGGCCTCCACGGTAGACCCACTACTGGCACGTCTGCTAAGGCACACAGCGGGAACAGCTTAGACTTCTCTCAGTTCACACAAAGCCCAGTTAATTCTTAGAATACAGACCGGGCAGCCAATAAAATGGAGACCGAGTACTCCATCTGGCGCAAATACATCAGCGCATTGTCCACGTACAGGGAAACCACGTGTGCGGTCTAACCCATTACCACTCCCTAACCCCGAAAAACTGCCCACAACCTACTCACCGGTGGTTCCAGCACAAAAAGCAATGGCGATAGTAGGTAGCCCTGTCTAATCCCTCCTATATAGTGAGAAATGCTCTGATACTATCCCTCCAGTGCGCACCCCTCCACAAAGAGCCACCGTACAGTAAGATTACCCACCAGAGATGGGAATTCCCGAACCCGAATGTCCTCAGTACCTGCCATAAGTAGCACCAGGCCACAGAATCGAATATCTGCTCTATATCAAGGAGCGCCAAAGCATATCTATCCTCCTCCAGGATCGGAGCATGCTGGACCTATGAGGGCCGAAGCAAGTTACATAATGTATTGCCAAGGGAACTGAAGTCGCACTGGTCGTCCTGCACCGGTGTCGGAAGATGGGGTCAACAATCTTGACGCTAGGATTTTACATCAACATTTAGCATAATGAGTGGGCAATAGGATGCATCCTCTTTAATGCCCTAATCCGGTTTAGGCAGCATTACTATAAGCGCTGCTTTAATGGACTCCGGTAATTCGCCATGGGATATGCTTCATTATAAACCCCTAGTAAGCTATCCGTGAATACCCCTGCTCTTGATTGAGGGTTCTTTATAGATATACTGAAATTCAGTTCCGAATTGCAGCCAGGATTTTGATGTTTCTTATCCTGCTGTCTGAACAAGCATGATGTTCTTTTTTTAAATTTTTTTTATTTGTCTTTCTTGACTGTTTTTGAATGCAAACCTGTCTTCTGGACCAATTTCACCTAGGCACAGATGTCATTTAATTTAATATGGCAACGAAGGCAACTTAATGTTGTACTGCATTGTTTAATTCAATTGAAACCTTCATTGCTTTTGTTTCTTTTCCTTTCATCCTGCTCGACAGATGGTGACCATTGTAGACCCTCACATCAAGATTGACACTGGCTACCGGATTCACAATGAGATCCGCTCTAAAAACTTCTATGTGAAGACAAAGGATGGCAGTGACTACGAAGGCTGGTGCTGGCCAGGTATTGGTTTGAGAAAAGGAAGTGGAGGATATATTGATGAGGCAAGAGAAAGAATGTGATCTGGGCAAGGCTGCTTGCCAAACATAGGCTCATAGAATAGAGCGGGAACCTGGGTTGACTGCAGACTTTTTTGAAGAAGTGTGAGTTAAGTGAGCAATGAGAGCTTCTGGGACATGGTGACTTTTTTTTTTTTTTTTGGGAGTGATGTTTTCACAACTGTCTTTTCCTTTTGACCAGGCTCTGCTGGGTACCCAGATTTTACAAATCCGGAGATGCGTGCCTGGTGGTCAAGCATGTTTTCCTACGATCAGTATGAGGTGAGAGCAAGGTTGGTTTTGGAGGGTAAGTCCCTGTCCGGTAAGGAAGGGGCCAGCAAACTGATGGAATCACTAGTCTTGAATGGTTGGCTCCAGCATTTCTACCCGCAGGTTGTCATTCAGAGGAGCATTGCACAACTTCTAAAACATTTCTGTGAGGGCTGCTGGAGTGTAGGGAGCAAAGCGGTTGGGTGGGGCTGCTTGAGACCCTGTTGCATAGGAAAAATACATACAATCTTCTAGCACTATGAGCTTGCACTGAGTTCCTCGTTAAAGTGCAATAAGGTTTCGGGGCTAAAGGACTGTTCGTGAAGGGCAGAATAACTCTGTGCCTTTCTTTGACTGTCCTCATTCCATTCTCTTATCTTCCCAGGGATCAATGAGTAACCTGTTTGTCTGGAATGATATGAATGAGCCATCAGTATTTAACGGACCTGAGGTAACAATGCACAAGGATGCAGTGCACAAAGATGGATGGGAGCACAGAGATATTCACAATCTGTATGGCTTATATGTGGTAAGTAGGAATGGAGAAGGGATGACAGAAGGACCATGAGACCTTCAGCTAGGCACCGCTCCTGAACCTGGATATTAGCTAGCATGTGTGGCTGTAACACATCTGGCGGAATTGCTCCACTTTAAGTGGGAATATGTAGTTGACCACATGCACACTTAGTAGAACATTTAACACTTGGGACTGTGTTCTAGCTGTGGAGAGGGTTGCTGACATGGGACTGTGGTGTGGGTTTGAGGGGACAAAGCTATGAAGTAAATGCATTTGTTTTAGAAGGTAACACAGCCAGGAACATACAGGCCCTCTTTGGTGGGAGTTAGTATGAAGGAATGCTGGTATGGATTCTGCCAATAGCATGGCCCAGACGGTGTTGGAGAGGAGGCCAACTAATCTCTGCCACTACACCTTCCCCCAGATGATAGAAGAGCTTAGCTGGCTACAAATGATTCAGGAGGGCTTAGGAGCTAGGAGTGTCAACAAGGAAGGTATAGGTACAAGCTCTATCTAATATGTGGGTATTCTCTTTTAACTGATATGATTTTTACATTCCCCTATCTCGCCCAGCAACAAGCCACTGCAGAGGGTCAGATCCAGCGATCTGGCGGTAATGAGCGGCCTTTTGTCCTGAGTAGAGCCTTCTTTGCTGGATCTCAGCGCTACGGTGAGTGCTCTCAGATCATTCTGTGGGGGTGTAGACACAAGCACTGGGAGGGCTCCTAATCAAAGCTAACAAACAGCGGTGGTATTTAAAGTATACTAATTCTATACGCTAAGGGCAGAGCCTACTGCATGCTCAACTTAGAGGAGGAAGGTAGAATTAGTAGTACCTGCAGTGCTATCAGCAACTCCACTTGTGAGAGAACCTTCTTGGGATTAAAGGGGCAAAGGGATTAAGGGGGGGATACAATTATTGCAATCTTTAGACTTTGCTTGTTTTTTTCTTTCTATTGAAACAGGAGCAATTTGGACAGGAGACAATGCTGCTGAGTGGGACCACCTGAAGATTTCTATTCCTATGTGCCTGAGTCTGGGGCTAGTAGGGATCTCATTCTGTGGAGGTGAGCTGGCAAGAGGGATGTGGGATGAATGTAAAGATGGATCAAAGCCCACATGCCAAAGGGTGGGTAAATAAATATCAAGGGAGCCGTATGAGGTTGGCCACGATGTAAATAAAGTGGTGCAAATGTTTCAGGTGAGTTAGACAGTAGCTCAGTATGCAATTCTAGGAATAGTGGGAGGTATATTCATAATGAAAGGAGACACAAGCACATTTGTGAATATTTTGACCCAAAATGCTGTACATCAGTGTTAACCAAACTGTGGGTTGCGACACGATTTTGGTGGGTCATAAAAGTCCAAGCAATAAATAAAGGTGTCTTTAAATTCCGTATTTGTTATCACATTTGCTGCACTTTAAAGACCGGCCAAATATCAGGCTATGTCTTGTGACAAAGTGTTGCTTATATTTTTCAACATAGGGATTGGTAATTACAAGTTCCTCTCACTTTGCAGTTGGAGAACATAATGTAACATGAATAATGTTATAATCCCAATGGGGTACAGGGATTGACAGGAAAGGCTGTAGAATGTCATTTTATTTGCAACACACAAGAAAATGTAAATACCTGTAAAAGAACTGCACATGTTCTGCAGCTAGGAAAGTAAAAATAAAGTTAATTTGATTTTTAATTCTGAAGTGTGCTGGGAACAAAAATTTTAATGGGATAAATAGAATCAAGACATCTTACTTGGTAATAGACAAATGATAAACATTCACTGAAACTCGATTTCCACACATTATTTGTACGCCATAGTTTTAGCAGTGCAACTGTGTCTGTGCACATTTAGTGACAACTAGAGTGGGAAATGTGTTGTCTGTAAATGACGGTGTGCTACCACATGATGCTCTAGTTACTTAAACAAATCGCCTGCCTTGTGTCCATTTAAACCAGGTGGGTCACAAAAGTTTGTAATTATGAAATTTGGGTTGTGGTTCTGAAGTTTGGGAAGCACTGCAGTACATAGTTTACATTGCCCTTGTCACCTTCATATTCTTTGTGCCACATTGGTAACTTAAAATGGCTGGGAAAATTACAATCTATGCAGAGAACAAGAGTAAATGTGGCATAGATGCTTGTGAGTATAGCCTGATGGGAAGTAAACTTAGTTGGGTGAGGAATTGTACCGGGCCCTGCATCATCCGACAAGCTTTCTTGGTTTCTGTTAGTTGAGGCTGGATTCAAGCTATCCTGGCTGATGAGGGGCGATACCCCGAAACTTGTCAAATTGTGCTTCTGTAGCAGGGGATCTCTGTTATAGTCATAATCTAGTGAATAGTCCCGCCCATGTGCGTGGACCCCGGAGCAATCAAAAATAATCTCTTAAGTTGTCAAAAAATGCAGAACTGCACAGACACTTAAGAGAGAATTTAAAGACAGATAATGCAGCCTATATCCACAGGCTTCACTGTCCAGTACTTCAACTAGAAATTCCACCAAAAATCCACAAACAGCACAGCCTGTCCAGGTTTTTCCAGACAGAAAAACATGCTTTTACCAGAAAAGCCCTCAGGAATGATAGAGAGGAAGGAGTGGACAGACAAGCCCCATAGGCTGCCATTATGTGGCTCAGAACAGGATACTGTGCCTTTAAGAGAACCTTCCAGAACTCTCTCAGTATCCCAGAATGCACAGCAGGTCCCTTTTACTTTCAGTTCTTTTTTCCGGCTCCTGCAAGCAGGACCCTGGAGCATTGAGCTCTCCCTTTTCAAGGGTTTTTTGGTGATGTTTTCACTTTTTTCAAACTATTTGAGTGCTTTCTTGAAGTACTTTGGTGTTTCTTCCTTGTGTGTGTTTTGGTGCACTTTTTATTTGTCAATATGCCTGCATTGTTTGACAAATGTCCAGAGTGCTCGAGGAAGAAGGCCAAGTCGGACCCACACGAGGTGTGCATCATCTGCCTTCCCTCATCTCCTGTCCCAGAGGAGTGTGACATTTGCCAGTGCTTCTCTAGCAGGACTCTGAGAGATAGGATGAAGATCAGGCTTCAAGGCCTGGAGGACGGAAGACTGAAGGCACAAGGTGGGTCTGGAGGGGCTTCCTCGGCCCATGCTGAGGCCTCTGGGGGGCTCCCCAGGGGCAGGAAGACCAGCAAACGTCCCCATTCTCCGTCGGCGTCGATTGCACCGACTACGGCGTTGAGAGGGATGACTGCAGTCTGTGCCCCGTCTCCCCAGGGCTCTGGGTTGAAGCGGCGTCGGCGCTCGGCGTCGAGGGAACTGAATAGACCGCCGTCGAAATCACCAGTGATGATTTAGTCGGCGGCGGCGTTGAGTAATCGACGGCGAGATGTGGCCCGGCGTCTGCGCTCGCCGTCGAGGCGACACCGCCGTTTGCCGTCGGCGAAGAGAAGGAGGTCGTCATCGAGGGGATTCTTGACGTCGAGGAGGACGTCGAAGTCACGCAGGCGTTCGCCGTCGAGGAGACTCTCGCCGTCGAGGAGACTCTCGCCGTCGAGGAGACTCTCGCCGTCGAGGAGACGCTCGCCGTCGAGGCGGAGGCGTTCGCAGTCGAGGCGGAGGCGTTCGCAGTCGAGGCGGAGGCGTTCGCCGTCGAGAGAGAGGCGTTCACCGTCGAGAGAGAGGCGTTCACCGTCGAGAGAGAGGCGTTCACCGTCGAGGAGGAGGCGCTCGCCGTCGAGGAGGAGGCGCTCGCCGTCGAGAGGCCGACGCTCGCCGTCGGGTCGACGTTCTTCGACGCCAAAGAATCGCAGAAGGAGTTCTGGCACCAGGAGTCAGTCTAGCCGGCGCCAGGTGCCGATAGGGGATTCTCCATCGCCCCAGCCTAGAAAGGAAGGCGGATCACCGAGCTCGGTGTACTCTGAAGTGTATACACCTTCTAGGCCGAAGTCGGTTACGCCCCCTCCTCCCTTGCCCAGGGGACCTCCTCCGCGGGCTCCCACCCTGCCTCCACTTCCACCTCAACCTCAACCTCAGCTTCCGGCTGACAGGCCTCCTCCGGTTCCTCCGAGGACGGCTTCGCTGCCTCGATATCCGACTCCTCCTAAGGGGACCCCTCGGCCGAGGGCCCCAGCCAGGGCAACGACTCCTGGGAGGCCGGCGGAGCGCCCGAGGCCAGGGAGGTTGCGATCCCGCTCCGGTCGCAGGTCCTCAACGAGATCAAGACTGCGCCACAGGAGGCGTGGATCACGGTCCCGCACGGACTCTTCCGGGACCAGAACCTACTCACCGATTTTGTCAGAATCCCCGGGGACGAGAGTATCTCCGGTGGACGACATCAGCACATTCCAGGATGTTCTCCTGAGGGGTGCAGCTAAGTTGTGTATCACGGTGACGGTGCCTACCCCCACGACGTCCGTGATTTTCGAGACACTTCATAAGAAGCACCTGTCTCAACCCTTACTGCCTCTAGTACCAGGATTGGTAGAGCCCGCAGAGGAGTTGTTTCTCACTCCTGTGGTGACGAAGGCCGCTCCCTCCCGGCTCCTTAAGAAGTACAGGGCCCCGGATTCGGACCCGGCTTTTCTTCGGATGGATCCGACTCCGGACTCTGTCATCGTGACGGCGGCTAGGAAACAACATGCCACCTCCCCATCTTCTACTGTACCGCCTGATGAGAGCCGATGGATCGACTCGGCAGGCAGAAAGGTCTGTGGGACGGCATCTACTGCGATGAAGGTGGCTAGCGCTGCGGCTTTGCTAGGGCGATACGATCGTGCCCTATGGGAGTCCGTCCAGCAATTCGCTGAGTTCCTTCCCCTAGAGAAGAAAGAGGACTTTCAAGAGATCCTGAAGGAGGGGATGCTGGTGTCGAACCAGCTCCTCAGCGCGGCTGCTGATGCGTCTCTTCTGGCGGCCCATGGGTACTGTCATGGGGTCAACCAACGACGCCACGCTTGGCTTCGACTTAAATCGCTCAAGCCGTAAGCTCAGCAGCGGGTGGCCAATCTGCCTTTCTCGGGGGAAACCCTGTTTGGCAAGCATGCGGATGACGAAATGGCCCGCATGAAGGCGGAGGCCGAGACCCTGACGGCTGTCGGATTGGAGAAGCCCAAGGAGAAGAAGACCTACCGCCCATTCCAGAGACGGTTTGGGGCGCAGGGCAGAGGGCGTGGGCAGACTTCAGGACAACAGCAGCAACAACAGCAGCAGTTCTGGAAGCCCTTTCAGAAGCGCCAGAAGGATAGAGGAGGCCAGCAGTCCGCGGCAGCGAACAAAGGCCCAGCTGGGTCTTGACCCTGAGCGGTTACTTCCCGTACATCCGTTACCCACTCCGGTGGGGGGAAGCGTTCAATTTTTTCTGGCAGAGTGGAGAAAAATTACTCAGGACAAGTGGGTGCTGAATATTGTTTGCAATGGATACAGTCTTCGGTTCACCAGCCTGTCTCCAGCAATTCCACCGGTCAGCTCGCGGTTTCAACTGCGCAAGCTCCAGGCGGAGGCCGATATCCTGTTAAGGAAAAGGGCGATAGAAGACGTACCTCTGTCTCAAAGAGGAAGAGGTCTGTACTCCCGGTTCTTTCTGGTTCGAAAGAAGGACAAGAACGAGTTCAGGCCCATTCTGGATTTGCGACAAGCAAACAAGTGGATTCGCAGAGAGAAGTTTCGCATGCTGTCGTATCAGATTTATCCTCAGCTGCAACAGGGAGACTGGCTATGTGCTATAGACCTACAGGATGCGTACTTCCATGTGGCCATTGCACACAAACACAGGAAGTTCCTGCGATTCCAAGTCGGCGCCAATCATTATCAGTACACAGTACTGCCATTCAGACTGAAGTCTGCACCCAGAACCTTCTCGAAGTGCATGGCAGTGGTAGCTGTACATCTAAGGAAGAAGAAGGTGTTTGTCTACCCGTACCTGGACGATTGGTTGATCAAGGCCTCCACCTTTTCAGAAGCTCAAGCGCACTTCCAAAAGACGTGCGTTCTCCTGAACAAGCTGGGGTTACACGTCAACATGTCCAAGTCTGTCCCGACGCCGGTCCAGTACATACAGTACTTGAGAGCCTCCATCAATACGCTGTCAGCAAGCGTGTCTCCTTCGGAGGAGCGACGGTTATCACTCCTTCGGAAGGCTCAGGCTCTTATGACCGCTCCATCTACAACAGTGAGGACGGTGTCTTCTCTACTGGGGTCGATGGCCTCTTGTATCTTCCTCACGCCACACGCACGGCTGCACGAGACCATTGCAGGAGTGCTTGGAGGATCAGTGGGATCAGAGGAAGGGGTCTTGGGACGACAAGATACAACTGTCTCTGCATGCTCTTAGGTCTCTGAAGTGGTGGTGTTCAGCGGAGAACCTCCTCAGAGGGGTTCCCTTCCACAAGGACATTCCCACACAGACTATCGTGACGGATGCGTCTCTCCACGGCTGGGGGGCGCACTCCGGAGACTTACAGATTCAGGGAACGTGGTCCCCGACGGAGTCCACGTACCACATCAATTTCCTGGAACTCAGAGCTGTTCACTTGGCACTGAAGGCCTTTCATCCGTCATTCCAGACCAACTCTCTGCTTGTACAGACGGACAATACGACCACGATGTATTACCTCAACAAGCAGGGGGGCTCGAGATCACGCACTCTGTCACAGGAGGTGCATGCGATCTGGCGCTGGCTTCTGGCCAGAGGAATGACTATAACGGCCACCCATCTACCAGGTGTGCAGAATGTTCAGGCAGACGCACTGAGCAGGCTGATTCAGGAAAACCACGAATGGGTCATAAACGACGAAGTACTAGGAGAAGTCTTCGCAAGGTGGGGATCTCCAGACGTAGATATGTTCGCCACCGCCGAAAACAGCAAATGCCGAGACTTCGCCTCCAGGTACTACCAGCAGGGGACGCTGGGGAATGCGTTATGGATCGACTGGTCGAACAGCTTTCTGTACGCTTTTCCACCCATTCCCCTGATTCCGGCTGTGCTCCTCAAGCTGTCCCAGTTCAGGGCGCGGATGATCCTGATTGCCCCGGAATGGCCCAGGCAGTGGTGGTTCACGGACCTGCTTCACCGGTCTCTCCTTCCTCACATGCAGCTGCCGTGCCGGCCGGACCTTCTCACGAAGTTCGGGGGGCAGATGTTGCACCCCAACCTCTCGTCTTTGAGTTTGGCGGCATGGCTCCTGACATAGTGCAATATGGCCATCTGAATCTACCAGAAGATTGCATGGACATACTGAAGGAGGCTAAGCGACCTTCCACTAGGACTTCTTATGCTTACAAGTGGAAGAGGTTTTGTATCTGGTGCAAGTCCAAGAACTATGACCCGACGACATGTAAGGAAGATGTCATCCTTCCTTACCTTCTACATTTGGCGCAGTCTGGCCTTAATGTCCATTCCATTAAGGTTCATCTGGCTGCATTGACTGCCTACAGGAAATGTCCTTCACAGACTTCCTTTTTCCAAGTTCCTGTGATTAAGGATTTTTTGGAAGGCTTGAAGAAAGTGTTCCCTCCTGTCCGGCTTCCTTCGCCTTCATGGGAATTGAATGTGGTGCTGTCCAGATTAATGAAGGAGCCTTTTGAACCTATTCATAAGGCTTCGTTGCAGCACCTGTCCTGGAAGGCGACGTTCCTCGTGGCTATTACATCGGCCCGCAGGGTGAGTGAAATTCAGGCATTGTGTTGCCAAGAACCTTATACTGTATTTCATGCTGCTAAGGTTGTTATGGGTACTCACCCTAAATTTCTTCCAAAGGTTATCTCGGATTTCCATGTTAACCAGACCATAACGTTACCTACGTTCTTTCAGAATCCTTCCTCTCCAGCGGAACGGTCTCTGCATTCCCTGGATGTTAGGAGGGTGCTGAAATTTTATCTGGATAAAACCAAAGATATTCGTAGGTCGGACCAATTGTTTATCAATTATGGATCAGTCAGGACCGGTCTTGCTACCTCTAAACAGTCCATCTCTAGGTGGATTGTGTCCTGTATACAATTGTGTTACCAAAAGGCTAATAGGACCGTAGGGGTAAACCTAAGGCTCATTCCACCAGGGGCAAAGCTGCCACGACTGCTTTGCTTCGTAATGTTCCGATTGCAGAGATCTGCAAAGCGGCCACTTAGAAGTCGGTCCATACCTTTGCTAAGCATTACTGTCTGGACTCTGATGCCAGGGCAGATGCTCAGGTTGGGCAGGCTTCGCTGCGAAATCTGTTTGCACAGTAGTGGTGTTATCTTTTCTTCTCTCCACCGCTGCTTTGGTGTGGGGGATGGGCTTGCCATTCTATTCACTAGATTATGACTATACACAGAGATCCCCTGCTCCAGAAGGAGTAGTTTCTGTCCTGTAACTCCAGTTCTGTAGTAGGGGTATCTCTGTTATAGTCATAGGCGCCCGCCCTCCTCCCCGGTGGAGAGAGATATTCATGTAAGGAATGCTACAGGTCTGGCGTGTTACGCCTTCAAAAAGAACTGAAAGTAAAAGGGACCTGCTGTGCATTCTGGGATACTGAGAGAGTTCTGGAAGGTTCTCTTAAAGGCACAGTATTCTGTTCTGAGCCACATAATGGCAGCCTATTGGGCTTGTCTGTCCACTCCTTCCTCTCTATCATTCCTGAGGGCTTTTCTGGTAAAAGCATGTTTTTCTGTCTGGAAAAACCTGGACAGGCTGTGCTGTTTGTGGATTTTTGGTGTAATTTCTAGTTGAAGTACTGGACAGTGTAGCCTGTGGATATAGGCTGCATTATCTGTCTTTAAATTCTCTCTTAAGTGTCTGTGCAGTTCTACATTTTTTGACAATTTAAGAGATTGCTTTTGATTGCTCCGGGGTCCACGCACATGGGCGGGACTATTCACTAGATTATGACTATAACAGAGATACCCCTACTAAAGAACTGGAGTTACAGGACAGAAACTACTGCTTCTTTACGGTCCCTGGAGAACCTGGCTTGGCAGTTCGGACTAGACTGTTCCTATGGGGAGCATGGTCAAGACTGATTTGCATATGGCAAATTCCAAACTGCGTAGCCTGATGAGTAAAATAATGATGGAATTAGGCCTAGATCTTTGTGTTTGGGTGAGTTTGACATTGTTCAGCATTCCGTCCATCAATTTTTCTTATTGTATTTTTTGCATTTTTTTATGAGGAAATTGTAAATTTTGGTGATCAATCTCGGTGGTTGAAGTGGGTGGCTTGGATTATTGAATTAAAAAACTATTAGTCAGTCTAGTAAAAAGGAATATTTGGAGTGCCCTTGAGAGGAAAGTGATGATGGTGACATTGGGTAGGGATTATGCTGAGGTACGCTAAATTGTGTGGCCAATATTAAATGAGATGAATTTTCCTGTGAAGCAGGTCAATGGGTTAGTTCCTTGGACTTGAGGGTAGCAGAGAAGGACGGTTATAGGGTCTTGGGGAGGACAATATGCATTATCAATCCTATTTGTGCTAGTGTCTCTGAGAAATGACTTCTTATGTGTTAATAGATTCCAATAGTCTCGTCATGTTGCTGTGATTGGGAGGAGGGCCCTGTAATCTCAAAGGTATTTAGGTTGTAGTCATAGAATATATTTTTGGTGTAATTTTAGAAAAGGTCTGTTCTATTTCCACGCACGGGGTATCTGGATTGTAGTTCTAATCCAGGGCTGGCTCTATCTGGGCTGCCCAGTATAAGTAGCTGAATTTTTTTTTAAAGTAATATGATGTCCACAGACTTGAAATGGATGGTAGGTTGCCGTGAAAATGAAGTTGAGATCAATGTTATGAGTTGATGATTCTGGGATTAACAAGATCGGAGGGCATTTATGGGTTTTTGGTTGATAGGGGGGGGGAAATGTGCTGAATTCCATTCGACAGATAATTAGGGGAGAAGGTTAAGGTTTGGAACTGGGGGAGAGTATGGAAGAGGAAGTGGGTGGAGGAAGAGTTTAGGGATCCTCTGAGGGTTTTTATGTGGAGAATATTGGAAAGCAGTTTTTGGGTTGAGTGCTTTGCTCACTTGGTGAGCTGGGATGGCAGCAGCCATGGGTTGATGCAAGTATACAATGGGCAGATTAGATGTTGCAGCAGGGTGGTGGACAGACACAGTGGCACATAATGAGTACAAAGAGCTACATGGAAATGGGTGGGATGATAATGGTGGTGGTGATGCAAAGTATATGGTAGCTGAAGTGGTAATGGCGCATTACATACAGGTACGGGGAACATGGAGTAGTTTGAGATGGTTGAGTTGTTAAATCATTTTAAAATGTTTGATAGCGTAGTATGTTAACTTCAAAATAGATGCCATGTGTTCTTGCTGGTTACCTTTTCACTTCCGAAAGTATAATGTTTATTTCCCCCTTTACTTCTCACTTTATATTGCACCGAGAAATTGTTTTACCTCCAAGACTCTTGCAGCATAAGTATTGCAACTTGATATGCTTTAGATTTACTTAATGTAACTCCCCTACGTCCTTTTTAACTTACCTTCATGATTTTGCTAACTTTTCTACCCACTTTTTTTTGTTCCAAGTATCAGTGTTACTTTCCATCCATGTTTGTTTGTATGTCACATCCTGCATTCATCTGTCACCTCCTTTCATTTCTTGATCTTGCCCTTCTTGTGTATTGCTGTGAATCACTTGGCTCCCCCAATCCATGTTGATCCCCCTCTTTCCTTTGTCATCTTCTCCTCTTCCACCTTGCCTTTCTTCCTAAAGGTCTGTTCTCAGTTTTTCTCCATCCTGGTCTTTCAGTGGCATCATGTATCTAACAAAGGCCACCTACTTTCCTGTGTTCTGGATAGCATCTCCTATCTTCTTCACCTCTTTGCCTTCTTTCTTTATGTAGCTCTGTAGGAAAGTGCCCCTTTTTGACGTGGTCACCCCCAATTTTTGCCTAGTAATTGATGTGATTTCGCCTGGGAGTGCACTGGGTCCCTGCCAACCAGAACCCTGGTGCCAGATCTCTTTCTTAAAACTGTACCACAGTACCCCAATTGACAATATCGGTGGCACTCCCTGTAAGACCCTGATAAGTGGTACCACTGATACCTAGGGGCAAGGAGGCCAAGGATGGTCCTTTAGGGCTGCAGCACATATTGTGCCAACCTAAAAGACCCATCACCTAGCACGTACAGACTGTCACCGCAGACTGCATGTCTTGGATCAGACAAAAGTGAAAACATGGCATTGCACACAGCCCTGTGTGCTGTGCCCACAGATACTGCATGGAGTATAGGTAAATCACCCCCCTAGTGCAGGCCTTGCAGCCCTAAGGCAAGGTGCGCTATACTACATGTGAGGGCATAACTGCATGAGCAGATATGCCATTGTGCTGGTCCTATTGCTGCCAGTACACATGAAGGGAAGCCGTTTTTGAGTACATCTGCTGAACACAGGTGAAAACAAATTCCCCAGCTACATGGGGAGAGGAGTTGGCCTTATGGCGAGGGCAATGACGCTGAACATCCTGGGATTCTGGGCAAATCACTTCATCTCCCCGTGCCTAACAAAAATGAATATGTCCTCATGTAATACAACTGGTGATGTGTAAAGCGCTCTGATACCCGATTTGGTCAAGTTCGCGCTATATAAAACGCTGTAAAATAAAAAATACATGATGGCTTCACTGAAAATGGGGATTTTGGTATTCAGCATCTCGTATTAATGAAGCACACTGATGTTGGTGTTGGATTTATTAATACATGCACACCATTGCCCCCTTGAAAACCTACCAGCCTCTGTTGTATTGACTGACTTATTCTTGCCAGCCTGCTACCAGAGACTAGTTTCTGACCCTCAAGGCTGAGGTCAGAAACCAAGCCTGCACGGGAAGCCTACATTCACCCCTCTCCCACATGATGACCTGCTGATTAGCATTGCAAGGCAATTGAGTTTCAAAGAAGCCACCGCCTTTAAAATTCAAGCCTGGCTTCCCTCACAGGAGAGGAAGCCAACCCCCCTTTGTTCAGAGCTCCTTTGGCGCTTGAACAGGTGAGGAAATTAGCTAGTCAGGAAGGCGTGCCCACCCTCAGACTAGTACCACCCCTAAAGTGGGCCTCCTGAAGTGGACATAACTTTTCAGAGTTGGCCATCTTGATGGCAAACTTAGGAATTCTGGGACAGGGCTACGCAGACTTTCCACAGAAAATAGTCCTATAGGGGGAATAGCGACCCTAAGGGTAAGTAGGCCATTGACTCCTACCCCACACTCCCCTCTGCCCCTAAATTCAGAATTTTAGGGAGCAGATCCTGCCACCTGAAAGATGAAGACTGGTGTGAAGAATTGCAAAGAGGAAAAACAGAAGACCCAGCAGCAGACTTAGCCCCAACCCTGCCGGACTGCCTGCAGACTTTAACATTTGCACCAAAAGACGACTTGTCCTGCCACTGCTGTGTCTCCAAATCTTGGAGAACCCTCCAGTACTTCACCCAGGAGCCAAAAACTCTTGTGGGACCGTGGACCTGTTCCCCTGCATCCTGAGGGCACCAAAGACTAAGCTGTGAGACTCCAAGACCGCAGAAACTAGACTCCGGAAAGCATTACTGCACCTGAGCCACCTAGTCTGACCTGAAGTGGGCCAACTGTGCCAATGTGGTCCCCAGACCCCCCAGACTTGAAAACCACCTTACGTTTCACCTGCTTTGGTCTCCTCAATAACACCTGCTGCCTCTGTTCGCAGGCCCCCTGTACCTCGACTGCTCCCGGTAGGGAAAACCCAACGCCTAAGGACACCTTCTGCACCCTTTGGCCTTGGCCCTTGAAGAAGAGGACCAAAGGTGTCACCTCGTCCGTGAGCATCGTGAGGCTTTAGCCCCCCTGTTGGTTCAGTCCGACTGTCCTCTCAGTCAAAGCCAGCAGCCTCTTTTTGTGAAGACCAACACCTATTTACTTTAAATGTGCTTCCGGTGCTGTTTTGCACCCAGGCACCCTAGTCTCGCTGGTGATGTCTGGCTGGTGTTGCCTTTGACCTTGCCCTCCACTCACCTTAAGTCCTGAAGATTGGTCTCATAAGCCACTGTACTACACTTGAATGCTGTACTTGTTTTTTCCTCCCATAGGATAACATTGCAGCTTCTGAAAAATGCACTGTCGACTTTTTAAATGCAAAGTATTTCCTTTGAAAAACGTACTTGCCTGATCTTTTTGATTGTGCCTAAATATATATATATATATAAATGTTATTTTTATAAATTAATGTGGATCTCCTTATTGAGTTTTGTGCGTCGTTTATTGACTATTGTGTGTATTCGTAGACGTCTAACACTCCTCTCTAATAAGCAGAAGACTGCTCAACCACACTACCCCGTAGAAGGGCCCCTTGGGATTGCTAGAGCAAGCCCCTGTCCACTCATAAGGTAATCTTTGGACTCTTTGCATAATATAGATCATTTTGATATATCATATAAAGAGCCAGCTTCCTACAACCTCCCGTGCTTTCTTATTCCTGTCCTGTGAGTTCTCATCTTTGATTGCTTCACACCCTATAGGAAGCTGAGTTTCTGTTGCAGTAACCCCCCACTTTTTGCCAGATTTGTGATGAAATTTGACTTGATGTGCCCTGGGTCCCTGCCAATCAGGTTCCCAAAGCCTGTGTTCTTTACCAAAACTGTACCTTTTTTACCCCCAATTGGCACCTCTCTGGCCACATGAAAGTCCTTTGTAAAAGGTAGCATGGGTGCCAAGGGCACTGTGACCAAGGAAGGCCTCTAAGGGCTGCAGCACATATGCCACCCTTAGAGGTCCGGTACCTGAACACACACAGACACACAGACACACTCTCACACACACACACACACACACACACACACACACACACTCTCTCTCTCTCTGTGCAGAGAAAAGTGGTTCACATAGCACACTTTCCTGTGTGCCATTCCTGCAACCCCTGCCTATGGTATAGGTAAGACACCCCTCTAGCTGGGTACACTATACCACGGGTGAGGGTACAGTTGCATGAACACTCTACCCCTACAGTTTCTAAGTCTATTCTCAAGCATTGTAAGTGCAGTAAAGCTATGAATAGTATATGGTCTTGGAGTTTGTTATTACTAACTCCACAGCACCATAATTGCTTTACTGAATTCTGGGAAATTTGGTAGCAAACCTCTTAGCATAATAAACCCACACTGATGCAAGTGTGGGATTTATTATACAATGCACTCAGAGGGCATCTTAGAGATGCCCCCTGTAAAATGACCAGCCTCTGGCAGGTTCCCTGACTGGTACACACCAGCCTGCCACCACAAGACCAGTTTCTGGACCCCTGGGATGCGAGCCTTCGCTCCTGGAGCCCAGAAACCAAGCCTTTCCTGTAGGCCAGGAAAAACACCTGTGGCAGGAGAGCTTCAAAGGCCTTACTGCCTTCGTGATGCGACCCTCAGACTCTCCTGCTATCAAGAGCAGGCCCCCTTCCTGTCTTCCCTCCTTTTCGGCGGGAAGACAGGCGGAAACAATTAGCACAGCCCAGAAGGTGTGCCCACCTATGCCAACCCCACCCCTCAGGTGGGAGAGGCGAGGTGAAGCCGAGGTGAAGCCCGCTGAAATTGAACCCAGGAAAGACGGAGCTCCTCCTGCCGGGTAAGAGCCCCGTCCACTGGGGTCCACACTTCTGGCCGGCAGAGCTTGGCTCCCCCCCCACCCCGGTAGCCTCGGTGAAAAGCCTCGGGGTCACCATTGACGCCGGGCTCTCTCTCGGGCAGCAGGTGGGGACGGTGGTTTCCTCCTGCATGTTCCAGCTACGCAGGATTAGGAAGGTGGCTTACCTCCTTACCCCCGATGCCCTGCTACAAGTCATTATGGCCCTCGTTCTCTCCCGCCTGGATTTTTCGAACTCCATCTATCATGGTCTGCCCAAATGTTCCATCTACAGGCTGCAAATCATCCAAAACCAGGCGGCGAGATTGGCCCTCGGGATACCGAAGTGGCAGTCTGCCAAACCCCTTCTTGCCAAGCTGCATTGGCTCCCTGTCAGCCTAAGGGCTGCCTTTAAGCTTGGCTGTCTCGTTTTTAAGTCTCTCTCCGGTTCTTGCCCCGCTTTTCTGAAATCTCTTATTCGACCCTACTGTCCTTCACGTAACCTCAGATCCCTTCACTTACATCTCTTGGTGGTCCCTCCCTTTAAACTCTGTAGATCTGGTGGTCGAAGATTTGCCTTCCTCGGCCCCAAACTCTGGAACTCCCTCCCTCTCCCAGTTAGGATCTCTGGTTCTCTCATCCAATTTCGCAAATCTCTAAAAACCTGGCTCTTCCCACAACCTAGCTAAATTCCTTCTGTTCCTCCTCATGTACCCTTTCAGCGCCATGATACCCACGGTGATAGTGCGCTCTATAAATACCCCCTTAACATAACATAACATAACACTCTTCACTGTCCACCATCTTGCAGGTGGAAGGCACTCCCCAATCAGGATTAGACATTGTGCCCACACTTCCACTTGGGGTGAGCACATCAAGGGTGTAGTCACCCGAAGGCCAGTAGCCTATGGCTACTGACCTTGAGACCCCTAAAATGCCCTCTAAATACAGTATTTAGGGGGCAGCCCTGAACCCTGAAGACAGATTCCCGCAACCTAAGAAGAAGGACAACGGAAGACGCCCAGCAGAGGAGACTGCTGTGAAGAACTGACTTGGCCCCAGTCCTACTGGCCAGTCTGCAGTTTCCAGAGATCCTGCACCAAAAGTTGCCTAGTTCTGCAGCCATGCGACTTCCAAAACCCCTGGGAGGACTGACTGCCTTCAGCAAAGACCGGATCTCCTGTGAACAGCAGCTCTGTTCAAAAGAAGCTCCCAAGATGGACTTTGAGCCTGCTGAGGACAAAGAAAACAGACGCCTGGAACCACCACTACACCGATGCCTACGGCCCGAATCCGGGTGGCCCACCGGTCCCAGCAACGTCCCCCAGCACTCCAGAGTCTGAGTCCACCTTGTGTTGACCCCTCCAGGGCTCCCCGATGTCGCCTGCAGACTCTGCACGGAGACCCCCCTGCCCACCCCTACCACAAGTGGTCCCATAAGGTGAAATCCGACATCAAAGGACACCCCTGCATCCAGCCGCCCTGTGACCTGGAGAAGAGAACCTGAAGTGCAGATATGTCCCCAAGCCCTCCAACTTACCTGTCCAGCTGTTGGTACCTCCCGGAAGTCTTCCTGGACCAAATCTGCAGCCAAAATCCAAAGCTGGTAAATCCCATTAAAAACAGGACACCAGACACCAAAACAGCACCCTGCACCAGGCCGCACCAGTGCCACTGTGGGTGTACCTTGTGTGCGAACTCTGATTCCCCTCTGCCCTGAGCTTAACAACAGGAGCTTTGCTCCCACAACCTTGTGGCCTGCTAGTGAGCAGCCACCAACCGGAAGCCCCCTATCCCCCATTGGATAACACTGGGCCTCAGCACTCTGTACCCGGCCACCGTAGTGCTGCAGAGGGTGCTTTGAGAGTGCATCCTTGACCCTGGGGGAACCCTTGTTCTGACCCCAGAAAACCAACTCCCAAAACAAAGTACTTACTGTTAAACCGATAACTTCTTTTCGTCCCATAGGATTGCATTGACTGCTTTTCTTTGAAAATTCTTCTGTGTGTGGAGTAAGTTTGTATGAAACCTTGAACAACTGCAACTATACAAAAAGTTAATTACTTACCTTTTGTCTAGGAAATGTAAGTGTGATATCTAGGCATATCACACTGATTAGCAAAAGTAATTTAAAAAGTAATCCAAGAAGTAACGTGTACTGTAATCTACAAAGTAACTGTAAAATTAATTTTGATTATTGACTAACCTGTAAATCAACCAACTAATTTTAGTAATAATTTATTTATTTGATTAATTAAAACCACTACAAAAAGTACACATTGCATATTCATGCTTCTTAACACGAGAGAGTAGATAAAAAATCATGAGAAGGAGGCCTTTAAAAAAAAAAAAAAAAGTTTCTAAAAACATAAACGTCTCTAGTGTAAAAGCGCCTTGTTTGGTGTGTTCTGAAGAGGTTTGAATGTCTGTGCTAAAATGTTTCGGTTGTGGGAGTTGAAACTACCTTATGCTGTTTTTGCATTTGCAAGGGGTGCTGCTCTTCCTTGCTTGGTTTCTACTAGAGACACAAATTTCACTAGCTTCCCATTTAGCAGTAGGTCCTTGGAGTCACAGCATGCAATCACTGCCTGTCTCCGAGTTCGAATCCCTCGTTCGTTATAGTGCACCTTTAGTAGTCCAATCCTTTCCTCCTTTAAGTTAGTATAAGAGCAGATTAGGTGTACCATATCCTCAGTACCATTGCCGCAAAGTCTGCATGTGGTAGCAAATTTCTCCCTCATCCGTGGTGGAAGTTGTGGAGTAGCTGGCAGGATTCCTAGTCTGTATTGTAAGAATTGGTCTTTGGTCTTCCTGAGGTACCCCAATTGGAAGTATGCCTGTGACCTAAGTGATTTATAGATGCTCAGTGTCATACAGGCGTGACTCCTGCAGACAAAGGCAGCTTTGTCTTCTACAAGGGAGATTTTCTTGAATACTTTTTTTTACTATTTGCTTGAAAACTGAATGGGTAGTTTGAGTTTCCATAGGTCAGCTAACCCGGTAAATTAACCAACTGCATTTGAACCTGCATTGAACTGTAATTTATTGCATTAGAATTGTAAAGTATTATTTCACTTACCTGCACCAGGCCTGGCTTGGTTCTAGAAATAAAATAACTAAATAATATTTTTACACAAACAAATTGGTCTGAGTTCAGTCTTTGAGTGTGTGACATAATTTCTTGTCGAGTTTGTACAATAAATGCTTAACACTACCCTCTGATTGAGCCTTCCTGCTCGCCCACACTCGCATAAATAGAGAGTAAAGTATTATCTACTTTTACTTCTGCCTACCTTTGTGTTTCCACTGGACTCTGTGCACACTATACGTTACTTTGGTATAGTATATAAAAAGCCAGTTTCCTACCCCCCCCATTCTTTTTTGTTTATCTTCTAAACCCTCACCTCTTTAACTTACCTGTTTCTTATGTAACACAGCTGACATTGGTGGATTTTTTAAGAACCCCAGCCCAGAGTTGTTAGTGCGCTGGTACCAGATGGGTGCCTACCAGCCTTTCTTCAGGGCCCATGCTCACCTTGACACCACCCGCCGTGAGCCCTGGCTTTTTGGTGAAGAGAACAAGCAGCTGATCCGCAGTGCCTTGCGTGAACGCTATGCCCTCCTGCCTTACTGGTACACTTTATTCTACCATGCCTACCGCACCGGGGAGCCTGTCATGAGGTGAGAAGAACCCACTAGCAGTGTGACTTGAATGGCAGGTCTGGGCATAAGACAAGGAAATATGTCTTAGTTGGTCTAAGTAACTTAAGTAGCTGATATGCTGGTCTGACAGCTGTCAAGATTTTACCAGTCCCTGTAAACATTTTAGATGAGTTGGAATAACATATAGAAGTTCTTATTCAAATGCAGTATAGGTCATAATTTATTTTGTTATGCTAGCGATTTTATCTCTTAAAGTTTGTCAGCAGTAAAATAAACACAGGGTTTCTCGTTCCTGTGACTGGAGAATGGTTGCTTACATTTTTTGGGTTGTTCCAACGAGGCCCCAAAGCATGAGTGCTTTAAAGTGGATAGGATTGAAAATTGAACACTCTGGTAAAGAGATGTGTTGTTCCTATAATAAACATTTGCACTAACTGGGATCTGGCAAAATATTTATAAGTGCTTAGCAGTTAAATAAGTGTGTGTCAGACGGAAGGGCAGATTCTCATATTTGGCTTTTAAATGTGGACCATGATCAGAAGGGTTTGAGTGTGATACTTTGGATAATTGGAGCCAACAGCAGATGTGATCGTTCTCTATATTTACTTGATCAAGACTGTTTGTTGCTGCTGCTGCTTCTGTGTTTTTATTAATGTCTGTGCTTACTGCAGACCTCTCTGGGTTGAGTATCCCGAAGACATCAGCACTTTCGGCATTGATGACCAATTTTTGTTGGGTAAGTCCATGGAATGTTTAACATGGGTCTGTTCTTTGATGGGTGAAGTGCAGAAAGGGGAGATTGAGGTTGTTCTCTACCTGCAGAACGCTGTGTATCTCGAATTAGTGATTTGGGTTGGCACTAGATTGTGCACTGGTTTGGATAAGTTGTTTACCTCCTGAGGCACAGCCGGGAGACGTTTCTCTGTTTTAAAAATTGAAAATTGTAATCTTTTTACCTTTAAACCTCACTATCCCCCACACGATTACTGTGTGCGGGCACTTGCTATTTTTCAAAATCGAGCGCTGGGAAGCCCATTAGTACCACGCTTTGGAAAAGCATTTTGCCCCCCTCCCGGAGCAGGACACGCCCACTCCGAGGCCACGCCCCTTAGTACTTCATACAAATGGCGCGCCACCGAGCCAGGGCGCTTGTAAGTTGTTTACCTCCTGAGGCACAGCCGGGAGACGTTTCTCTGTTTTAAAAATTGAAAATTGTAACCTTTTACCTTTTAACCTCACTATCCCCCACACGATTACTGTGTGCGGGCCCTTGCTATTTTTCAAAATCGAGCGCTGGGAAGCCCATTAGTACCACGCTTTGGAAAAGCATTTTGCCCCCCTCCCGGAGCAGGACACGCCCACTCCGAAGCCACGCCCCCTAGCCGTTCTTCAGCCCATAAAAATGTGCATGCACAGGAAGCGCAGCGGACGAGCGCAGCGGGCGCGACGATTGCGCGCCGAAGGCGCGCATAAGGCAAGCTCGTCTGCGCTCGTCCGCGACGAGGACGCGACCAGCGCCGCAAACTCTGCCCAAATCTACCCACAGTGCCCACGCTACACCCGGGACGCTCTGCTCAACCTACGAGGTTCAGCTCACGAAGGTAGGCTCTCATTTGAAGACACAGCGTTTCCTCTACTCGACTTCACCCACAAGGATTTGATCTTGGGCCGCCTGCTGAACGTTAGATCTCTACCTAAGCATGCTACTGAAATTAATCTCCTTATAGAATCCCACCATCTAGATGTCCTTTTCTTAACCGAGACTTGGACGCATGCCGACTGCGATATTGATTTAGCATCTGCCTGCCCTCTAAACTTCAATATTATGCACCTCCCCAGACCTAAAGGCCGCGGGGGCGGAGTTGGCATCATCTTCCGAGCCTCCTGGCAAATAAACACCATAGACATTGACCCAGTGCCCGGGATTGAGCTCTTTGGTCTGGCTATAAATTGCCACCTAGGAGATACCATCACGGCGATCATCTGTTACCGCCCTCCAGGGGCATTCCCCATCCCGCAACAGCAAGCACTCCTCAAGACTTTCACTAACATGGCAACCTCCCATAACAAACTAGTTATTTTAGGGGATTTTAATCTTTGGCCAAATGGCAGCCTTGAAACAGGACTAGACAACCTCCTGCTGTCCTGTGACAGCGTGGGGCTTCACCAATTGGTCAAGCAGCCCACCCACTCTGCAGGTAATCGACTCGACCTTATTTTCTCGAGTCCCGATCTATTACATGTAGGCGACATCTTACCCATGAGCTGGACGGACCACTCACTGATCAAACTCTACATCATCAGCACCACAACAAGAAAGCCCAACAATAACGTGCTACCAGAATTTACATATCGAAATTGGAAAGCCCTAGAAAAACTTAGCTCCACCACCAAAGTCTTCGAGGTGGAAGAGAGTTTCTCTCCGACCAGCTCGGTTGAAAACAACTATAGATCTTTCAGCACGAGGATAACATCCATCACAGACTCTATTGCCCCATTAAAACACTGTAAACCCAAAGGCAGAGCACCTGCTCCTTGGTACAATGACTCCCTGAAAACACTCAAATCAGCTTGTAAACAGGCGGAGAGGAAGTGGAGACATGGATACTGTGATAACAATAAAACCCTCTGGAAAAACAAGCTCCATGAATATAAATCTGCTATTGCTGAGAGCAAATCGACCTATTACTGCTCCACAATAGTTAACGCAGCTAGCTAACAGTTCTAAAAGCATATTCCAGATCCTGGACAACATCACACACCCTGACTGCGCCAAGAAAACTATCACCCCATCTCAGTCCCTCTGTGACAATCTCGCACAGTTCTTCTCGGACAAAATCGAGACCATCATCAACAACTTGGCAACTCCCCCACCACAAAACACTACAACTTCCCCCGGAGCTGTTTCCGCCAATCTCGATCCTCCAAGTCTAGTATGTCCTCTGAGGGAAAGTCTCCTGACCTTTCCCCAGATCCCCGAAGCAGAATTTGAGAGATTGGCACTGGGCATTACCTCGGGTTCCCCCTTTGATCCATTGCCCCCCAAAACCTGGAAAGCATGTGGGAACGAGCTATTTCACACTCTTCGGAGGATCTGTAATCAATCTCTCCGCTGCGGACTCGTTCCCAACCCCTGGAAACAAGCTCTCATCACCCCGCTACTGAAAAAACCATCTCTGAATCCAGAATGCCTCTCTAATTTTCGACCCATATCACTTCTGCCCTTTCCGGCGAAAGTGGTGGAACGATGGGTCAGCACCTGATTGTCAATACACCTTGAGCAGAATTACGCTCTGGACGACTTCCAATTCGGATTTCGTCCAGCCCATGGCACCGAAACTGCTGTACTTACTGCCATGGAAGAACTTCGAGTGCGGGCAGACAGGGACCAAGCCGTGGCCCTGATCCTATTGGACCGGTCTGCCGCATTCGATACGGTCAACCATGTAATCCTGCTAAAGAGGTTGAGAGAGGCGGGGGTTGATGGCACTGCCCTGCTTTGGTTTCACTCTTTTCTCAAAGATAGGAAACAGGCTGTATACCTCCCCCCTTTCCAATCGGCCTTCTCCCCAGTCCCCCACGGTGTACCCCAGGGCTCTTCTATCAGTCCGATCCTTTTCAATGTTTACCTCAAGCCTCTGGTTACATTAATCAAAAGCCACAATTTGACTGCAGTAAACTATGCGGATGACACCCAGCTCATTTTCTCTTGGGAGGGGGAAGACTCCATCCCCATGGATGCCTTCCACGACTGCCTAAGGGACACTGCTGGCTGGTTACACCGTAACTCCCTCCAATTCAACTCCTCGAAAAACGAGGTCTTGTTCTGTCCTGCGAGCCGAATCCCTCGCCTTCTGCCTGTGGAGTTCTGGCCCCCGGAAAACTCAAACAATCCGCCACCCGTCACCAGTGTTCGCAATCTCGGCGTCATGCTAAACAACAAACTTAGCATGGAAACGCAGGTAACGAGAACAGTCGCCACCTGCTCGGCCCTTATGCGTTCACTTCGTAAAATCCTGCCTTTACTACCACCTCAGGCCCGAGCATTGATAGTCAGGTGCACTATTCTCAGTCGCCTTGACTATTGCAACGCCCTCCTGCTCGAATCTCCCATGGTACTGCTGGACAGACTCCAACGAGTCCAATCGGCAGCAGCTAAACTGTCCCTTGGATGGACCAGGAGATCCTCGGCCACTGCTGCCTTAGCCGAGTTACACTGGCTCCCCTTGAAGCAACGAATAGCCTTCAAGGCTCTCTGCTTGGTCTTCAAGGCACTACACGGATTAGGACCAAGATCCCTACAACAAATGTTTTCTTGGTATATCCCAACCAGAACTCTACGATCCGCAACCGCCTGCCTTGTGATAGTGCCCAGGTTTAAGAAGGCCAGGATCGGGGGAAGATCTTTTAGAGTAGCTGCGGCTAAGCTATGGAATAGCCTGCCTGCCGACATTCGCCAAATTCCACAGCTCCTACCTTTTAGGAAACGAATAAAAACATGGCTCTTCCCCTAGCTTTTCCCCTACCACTTCCATCCCCCACAATCATCACTCCCTTCACCTGTAAATTAGGAGTAAGCTTCTTAGCGCCAGGATACCTGCCAGGTGACAGCCGCGCTCTACAAATGTTTTAAATAAATTAAATAAATAAATAAATTTGGGCCGGGCATAGTACTATTTGAGGTTATGCTCAGGTCTTGCATTGTCACGTTCAGGTCCTGATTTTACACTGGTCGTCCTGAGTCAAGGTGGTGGCTGGCGGTTGGCAAATATTGATCAATAGGTTTGGATGTGCTTGGTATTGGTTGACTTTGCTGGTTGACTTATGATGTGCAATATTTTGTCCTTGCTTAGAGCATCTTGAGATAGAGGCTCTACTTCTGCCGTGAAGGTTGTACACTATGCTGACTTGTATCCTGTGTTGCATGCAGGTTCAGCAATATTGGCTCACCCAGTGAGTGAACAGGCAGCACATGGAGTTCAGATGTACCTTCCAGGAAAAGGGGTAAGTCCGATCTGACCCCCCCCCCCCCTCTCCCCCCTTCCAAATGAGGAAAAAACTAACCGCTTTAAATACCCCAAAAAAATGGTTGATTTTTCACAAACCGTGACAATAGAAGCCAAGCAAACATAGTTTTGGAGACTAGACCATAACACACTTAATGCCAGGCAGCATCACATTTTAAAGAATAAGGCATTCCGCCATTAGGAAGGTGGTCCAGGGGAAGAGACAAGGTTAAGTCTTTATCATCTTGTTACATCAAACTAAAGTCCTTGTGTAAGTGGCGGTACAAAACTCATGCTTTCAGTTCTCAGGTATTTTATGAACATTCTGAGAACAGAGAAGGAGGGACTGGAATGGAACATGTTAGACTTGTCATCCATTTATGTTCAAGGGTAGTCAGTCTGGAGGATATAATATATCTTTCATGTACGACTGTCAATCTATCAAATCTTCTGCCAATTTATTATCCCTCTGTACTAGTTTTTTTCAAAAAAGATTCTCTTTATTCAAGATTGCAAGTTATACAAAATGCTGCATTGGGAAACATTCACAAAGGCCGCAGGCCAGGTTTTCTCAGCATTCTTGTATACAAACTTATATTTGTTTATCTCCCACGTGTCCCTCTGTTGTCGCCTCTGATGTCGCCTCTGATGTCGCCTCTGATGTCGTCCTGCAGAGCTTCAGCAGCAGGGAGTCCTATACGATCACAGGATATCTTTTGTAATCCCAAAATTATAACATAAGAACAGAAAGGCAGCTTGCTATTCTAGCCAACCAGGAGGGGGTAGGAATGTCAGAGGGGAAGGCGATCATGCGGGTCTGTCAGGCCAGGTGGTCTGGAGTGGGTCTCATTGACGCTTGCAGCTGGCGAGTCTGGTATTGTTCCTATTCGTCTGAAGTCTGGGGGCGGGAGGTCATCTCCTCTGTTGCGTGCGTTCTCATGTAGAGTTGCAGCGGGCCCCAAACATCTTTAGGTCTGGATTGAGTAGGCATTTGGTCCCAGTATGCAGACAGCTGTTCTGGCAAAATGCCGCGTCCCTCAGCCATGTACCTTTTTGGGATGCTCATGTCCCACCCCATGTTATTGCAATGTGTCTTTTTGCGAGTAACAGGAGCAGTGCCGTGAGCTTTCTGTTATCTGTCGGGAGGTCCTTCACGTAGCGAAATCCCTGTGTACTAGTTTAAAAACATTTCCCCCACAGTTGCCTATTCTCAAACACTTTCAACCAGTCTTCTACTCAATCCTCTCCGACAGTCATTTCATCGCACCTTGTTTTTATTTTTACTGTTCGCTCACTATTGTTGTTTTGCTCCCTGTTCCTGTCTTGCAGGTGTGGTATGATGTTCACACTCACCAGAGACATCACGCTCCTCAGACAATGTATGTGCCTGTAACAATGAGCAGTGTAAGTATGTGAGCCCATCAGTCATATTTGTATGAGACCAGCAGGTGGAACACTATCAAGTCTTATGTTAAGTGAGTTGTTAACTGTCCGCAGTGATAGGAATAATGATTTCAGATGCCATCCTTGAGTAAGTACTCCAGGGGAAAAAACCTTAGAACCCCAGAGTGACATGTGATGATGTATTGTATAAGGTCTTGAGTTGAAGGGACTAGGAGAAAGTCTCTGAAGTGCAGAAAGGGTGCTATGTCAGGAATTCATGACTTTGCTGTGCACAAGAGGTTGTTTGTATGGCCCTGGGATGTGAACAGATGTTATGTCTGAGGTTTTTTGCAGTGTGCTACGACGACCCCCTTGGACAAGTGTAGGCATTTGAGATTTCCGGGTATACAATTTTCCTAGGTGAGAGGGAATGGACGGAGGTGTATCTGACATGGCCATAGCTGGGAACAGGGCGCATTTGGCAAGCCCTCAGATGAATACCTGCATTAAGTTAGAAGTCCTGAGATGTTGAAATTTCATTTCAACTTATAGCCCAGTCCAGATATACTAACACAGAACATGATTTAGGCTGGCAGGTGAGCCTTCCTTACAAATAACTTGAGGGTTTCCCAATTACCTCAAGCTTTAGTTTTGCTAAATATGTACAACATTGCTCTAAAGCTACTAATGCACTGGCAGCTGAGAGTTGAACCAAGCTTCCTTGAGATAGAACAAGCTTCCATGCAAATTAACAGAAGAACAATTTGTTTAATATAAGGCTCTGTCTATATTCCTTTTGCTGTTTCTTGCCAGAACTCTGGGCATTTATTGACCTTTTTGCATTTTCACTCGTCCCCCCTTTTCTTCCCCTCCACTGCACATTGTCTTATATGCTCTACACCCATTTTCCTTAGGTGAAATGGGTCATAAACCTGTAAATAAAATGTGAAGTTTAATGGGCGAAGGGTGTTAAACCTCTCAGTTATGTATCCTTACTAAAGTCATTGTTACCTAGAACTCAAATGGTTGAAAAACAGATAAGTTCTTATTATTTTCTTTCTGACTTCCACAACAGTAGACATTTTCAGCACACATGCAGGATCCCTAAACACTTGTTGCAATATAACATGTTTATCTCTAAAAATTAATTAAATAACAAACAGCTAAAAAAGGGCAACATTTTCTATATATTTTTTCATTTTTGAATGCAAATTGCAATCATGCTCTGAACAGCCTATCTAGTAGTTTTTCTTTTTTATCACTGAACATGGTAGTCTTTCACAAGCTGTCTTTAAACATATTTTCGGTTCCCGCTCTGTTATGACTTCTTTTGGGTCAAGCCTTTTTGTCATGCACGCAATTAGGTGTTTCCTCTGCAACAAGTTCTGACCAGCTTCCTGCCACCTCTTCCAGAAAGCAGCATCTCAGACTTGCCCTCTAAAGTAACCTAATTCCTATGAGCATCTTGCTCGATCAAGATGACCTAGAATCATGTGCATCAGATAATCTATGCTCAGGACTCATACTGTCATTTGCAGGACTAGACCGCATAGGAGAATTGTCAAAAGAGGAATAACGTGTTCGAGGCATGTGTGCTGTCGATACACATGCTTTGCATACTCCTGCCATGTAGTGTTGGGTCCGCATGTTTGCAAGTTTTTTTTTCCAAAGAAATCTTTTTTCAGTCACGAGGTAAGGTGACTCCTCCTTTTGGTGATAGTGCGCACAGGCATCCACTCCATTGTTAGATTGTTTTCTTTCCGCCATCGGGTTTGAACATGTATTGCGGCTCTCCTATTTGAAACAGTTAATCGGGATCATTTTGGTGTGCACTTCACTCTACACTCGTCGAAATTACTTTCGATCGCATCTCCACCTTATCTGTATTATCGAAAGAACACGAACCGTGGCCTTCAGGCTTACCTCTTTCGCAGGCTTCTACTTCAAGAACCAGTGTCCAGACTTCCTCCTATGGAACGGACGCAGTTTCAATTTTGTCTTCAATGCCACTCCAAATATCCATGTAACGACCAGCATAAGGTCTATAACCTCTGTCTCTCCTTGGAACATAGAGAGGAAGTCTGCGACGCGTGTCGGTCGTTCCGTTCCAAAAAGATTCTGTGGGACTGTGTGGCTCGACTGAGAGACATGTAGTGACAGAGCATCTAGCACACCCCTGATATCTTCAGTGAGGACACCGAGCAGGAAAGAAATGGCAGCGGAGGTAAAAGAGGCCTTCTCCCTCCAATATGCAGATTCTGGATTGGAGATCGAACTCGATTCCCAAGACATTTGGCCGGACAGGGTACTGTGAGTACCAAAGCTCCTTTACCCACTAAACCCACTCCAAACAAACAAAAGGCTATTGGGCTACCACTGCCAACAGGCCATGGTCTGCACAGAGACTCATTCAAACACCCCTCTTCCGGCTCAGCATCGAAACAGCAAGTCAAGCCTTCGGGTCGGGCACGAGCCGATATGATACTCCTCCTGTTCCGAAATATCTCTAATCGAAAGAGAAAAAGCAAAAATCTAACCTGGCACCGAAAATGTAGGCGCCAAAACAAAAAAACGCTCCCTTACAGTCACCGGAGCAGATTTTGGAGAAAATGAAGGAACAGCTGGACCCTAAACAAAAGAAGATTCACATAAATCCTGATACTGGACACATCACAGCTAAACCAGTAATACCTTTAAAAAGGAAGGCAGACACTGAATACAGAATCCCTCCCAAAAAGAACAAGCATTTACAATGCAATAGGTCTCGGGTTAATAAAGTTTGAGCTATTGGCATTGCTAAATAATGCAACACCAACTGCAACAAAAGTCTATAAATTGTAGGCCAAAAAAATGTGTATTTATTTTTGTTGCAATGGTGGCATGCTGCGCTTTAGATGAATATGTTTAAAAGTAAAGTGCGCCATACTGCTACAATAGTTAATTGTGGATGCGTTAACAATTGATGTGTGCACTGATGGCTGGTGGTGTGTGTGTGCCTGTAAAAAGTGTGCACTGCCGGCTGGTGGTGTGTGTGCCTGGTGGAAACGTGCACTGACGGCTGGTGGTGTGTGTCTGGTGGAAGAGTACACTGACGGCTGGTGGTGTTTGGGCCCGGTAAAAGCGTGCACTAGTGGCTGGGGGTGTTTGTGCCCAGTGAAAGCGTGCACTGACGACTGTGTGTGTGGTTGTGTGTGTGGTTGTGTGTGTGGTTGTGTGTGTGGTTGTGTGTGTGGTTGTGTGTGTGGTTGTGTGTGTGGTTGTGTGTGTGGTTGTGTGTGTGGTTGTGTGTGTGGTTGTGTGTGTGGTTGTGTGTGTGTGGTTGTGTGTGTGTGGTTGTGTGTGTGTGGTTGTGTGTGTGTGGTTGTGTGGTTGTGTGTGTGTGTGGTTGTGTGTGTGTGTGGTTGTGTGAGTGTGGTTGTGTGTGGTTGTGTGTTGCTGTGTGTGGTTATGTGTGTGTGTGTGGTTATGTGTGTGTGTGTGTGTGTGTGTGTGTGGTTGTGTGTGTGTGTGTGTGGTTGTGTGTGGTTGTGCGCCTCGAGCTGGGAATCCTTTTAAATAAAAGGAGAGACGCGTGCAGTGTGCGCCTCTGGGTATGCGCACACACATACTGTCTTGAGAGTGGTAAAACGTACGCTTGCAATAAATGCATCTCAGAGACACTCGTTCTAGTGAACGACAGTAAAGTGTTATGGTTCGCCGCAGTGAGTGCACACCTGCGACAGGGACAGAAGCGGTCACTGTGAAAGCGTCTGACAGACGGACAACAGACAGGCTCACTGTGATGAATGCACTTAGGACAGTGACATAAGAGCCAGGTAATTTGTAGCAAGTTCGCCTCATAAACTGAGTGCAGAGACAAGTTGACTGTAGTGCGTGCACCTGGCAGAGTTGTAAGAGACACGCCTACTGTGGGAAGTACACCTGAGCGTGGCCGTAGACACACACACACCCTCTGAGGCGAATGAAACTTAGCAGCGCAGAGAAGCACTATATTTAGCTACGCTTGAATGTGATAGCTACCCTTGTAGATGGAGCCCCTCAGAGAGAGGCTTGCTGTAGTGACTGCACATGATAGAGCGACAACACATGCCGAGCACTGCAGTGACTGCACCTGAAGGGGCAGAGACATGTTTACTGTAGTGAGCTCGTCTGGGGAGTGACAAACACCCTGCAGTGACTTGCATGCACCAGAGCGACTGGCGACAGAGACAGTCTTGGCGCGGTGACTGCAGGAGAGCGAGTGCAAGTAAACAGTTCCTCTAGGGACTCTCCTTGCCAATTACAAAATTAAACTTGTTCTGAAAAATGGCTTTCAAAGTGACACATTTACTGCGCACAGCACACTCCAGTCACAGCAAGACCACCACGGGACAAGTGTCACAAGTGACAGAGACAGGCTCACAGCAGTGACAACTGCACTTGGCAGGTTAGCAGCAGGGACAGATTGAAGTAGTGACTGCATCCGAGAGATGATGAAAGTGACAGCCACGCTCCAGTGATTGCTACAGATAGTGACCGGTTTAAACACCGCTCTAGTGCGGGACTCCCGGAGTGACAGTCTTACTGGACATACAAAATTCAGTGATTGCGGGCAGACGGGGAACAGTTAATGCACGTGAGAAAGAGTGACAGCAAAGAGTCGTACAACATTAATTACACTCGCGAGCTGACAGGTGCACCTCTGTTAGCAGTGGGGGTTTCAGAGCGACTTACTATTTCTCACTGCACGTCAGTGACAGCAAGGTGACAACTTGACGACTTAGAAAGTGAGTCAGCCTGAAAGTGACGGACAGACACTTACCGCGTTGGACGCTGAGTGATAGCAGTGACTGAAATGTGAGCACTCCCCGATGACAGCTCTCACAGAGTTGCTTGGTGCTCATCCGGTGGTGTCAGTGACAGGCTGTGGGTCTCTCTGGGACAGCAGTGACAGCCTTCCCGAGGCCTCCTCTGATTACCGCACGGACAGATTCAGGGAGCGCTCATGACCAAACAAAACTGTTCATGAAGGTCCGCTTCCGGTAGGGGTTGGAAAACAGAGTTTCTCTTCCAGGGGATCCTCATCAAAGTCATAAGCATTAGAATATTCCCGCCCATGCGCGGGACCCCGGAAACACTATATTATATGTGCCCCAACATATATATATATATATATATATATATATATATATATATATATATATATATATATATATATATATATATATATATATCCATATCACACCACAGCTGAAATATGCTGTGAAGAATTTCCACCATACATGAATAATATGCATTAGAAACATGAGAAACAACACCAAAGATTGTTTAGAAACTGTTTTAATGCTTAGGCAGCAGTAGAAATTCTTATAACACCCTGAAAGCATAGAAAGCTCCCAGGCTGCATTGCAAACACACAGTCTAAAAAGACTGAAAAGCTAACCTGTAGCTGTATACAAAAAAACTGACACTGTGCCTTTAAGGCACCCATGACACCCGGTATCCCATAATGCCTCAGGGGTGACAGTTAGGTCAGTTGTTCTTTCCGGCTCCTTCAGGAAGGATCCTGGTTACACAGCTCCACTAATTTTCTGTTTTCTGACAGAAAATTACTTCTTTTTGAACAACTTTTTTCTGCTTACTTTGACATTTACATCTAGTCAAGTAAGAAACTGTCTTTTTAAGTCAGTTTAGTGAACATTTTCAGCTGAGAATGCCTTCACTTTTTGACAAATGTCCTTCTTGTGGTAACAAGAAGGCAAAATCAGACAATCACGACGTTTGTATCCTGTGTCTGCCTGAAGAACATGATCCAGGCACCTGTCCTCACTGCGAGCACCTGTCAGGAAGAACTCTCAAAGACAGGGAGAGAATTCGCATCTATGGCCTGGCTCACAGGTCATCCAGAGGAAGGCCTCCAGTGAAGAAGGGCTCCAAGAAGGCTAGAACATCTTCAAAAGAGGTCTTCCCACCCTTCAGCTTCAGCGTCAGGCTTGGTGCTGAGGAAAGAACCACCGGTGGATCGTTTGTCTTCAAAACTATCGTCGACGGCGGGCTCGCCGTCGAAAAGAAGACCAGGTACGTCGACGACGTCGAAGGATCCAGCTCCGTCGTCGAAATCCCCTCTGCCGCCGTCAACCGGGCGACGATCGGCGTCGAGATCCAAGGCCCCTCCGCCGTCATCAACCTGGCGTCGAGGGAGGTCACCCCTCCGCCGTCGTCATCCAGACAACGACCGGCGTCGAGAAGTGTGACCCCTCCGCCGTCGTCTAAGAAACGACGTTCGGCGTCGAGGACCAAGACCCCTCCGCCGTCGACAGAAAAACATCGGTCGGCGTCGAGGGCACAGTCTCAGCCGGCGTTTCGTCGACGCTCGGCGTCGAGGGTGACCAATACCCCTCCGCCGTTGTCGCACAGACATTCGACGTCGAGACAGAGGGCTCCGCCGATGGCTGGTCATCGCCGTTCGACGTCGAGAGAGAAGGCTCCGTCGACTGTTGGTCATCACCGTTCGACGTCGAGAGAGAAGGCTCCGTCGACGGTTGGTCATCACCATTCGACGTCGAGAGAAAAGGCTCCGTCGACGGCTGGTCATCACCGTTCGACGTCGAGAGACCATAGATCCTCGCATCGATCGCCGTCGAGGCATTCGAAGTAGAGATTGTTGGACCCGCCGACTCCCCAGAGGCGTGCGACGTCGAGTGAAAAACATACGACACCGGAACGCTCAACGTCGAGACCTTCAAAAAGGGCTCGATCGTCATCAAGAAACTCTGTGGTCATGGTAACAGAGTCAGCTTCTCGTCATTCTACTTCTCAGTCTTCTGGCTCCTCAACAACATCTTCAAGGTCCAGAAGTCCTGCCCCCAGATCTCATGTGCGTCAGCCAGATCCTTCGGCTGCGGAGGTCAGACTATCACCCATATGGTACAAATCATTGGACCATTGGCGAGAGTCAGGGGCTACCAAACGGATGCAAGAGTACGTCAGTCCGCAGCACAGATCTCCTCTCCAGAGACTGGTAGATGAAGTGGACAGGCGTAGTCCTCCCAGGCGCCAAAAAGAGAAATCACCTGTGAGAAGACCAACCAGATCTCACTCTCCCAGAAGGGAACATCCGGTGAGATCTCGATCTCCCAGAGAAGATCCTGTCAGATCTCGTTCACCAAGAAGACAGGATTCGGTCAGATCTCGCTCTCCTAGAAAGGAAGAGCATCCAAGAAGATCACGTGAGAGGAGGCATCGAAGAACTCCGTCTACTTCCTCCACCTCTTCGACCAGGTCTTCCAAGAGGGATTACTCTCCCACGTTGACTGATAGTCCTACTTCCAGATCCTCTCCAGTGGATGACATCGGCACTTATCTGGATGTCCTGCAGAGAGGAGCTCAGAAGCTGAGCATTGAAATGTCTGTCCCCCAGGTTACTACGACAGTGATTTTTGAGACTTTGCACAAAAAATCTATCTCTCGTCCATTGCTGCCTTTGGTCCTGGGGATTATGAATCCGGTTAAGGACGTTTTCCTAACCCCAGCAGCCATCAGATCGGTGCCAGCCCGCATACAAAAGAAATACAAGCCGGCTTCTTCTGACCCAGTTTTTGTAAAATCTGACCCTCCAGCAGACTCTGTGATAGTGGCAGCGGCGAGGAAGACGCATGCAGTTGCTGCTTCCTCTTCAGTCTCACCAGATAAGGACAGCAAATCTCAGGATTCGTGGGGTCGCAAAGTTTGCAATTCAGCTGCCTCCACGCTGAAGGTCTCCAGTGCGGCCGCACTGCTGGGTAGCTACGAGACAGCCTTATGGGACTCCATGGAGAGGTTCAAGTCCAAACTGCCAAAGGAAGACCAGAAGGATCTCGAAGATACTATGACAGAAGGATGTCTGGTGGCGAACCAGTTGATCAGCACAGCAGCAGACGGTGCAGTGCTTGCGGCGCATTCCTACTTACATGGGGTTTGTGCCAGGAGGTCGGCTTGGTTGCGCCTCACAGGGCTGAAGCCGGATGCTCACCATCGCATCCTTAATCTTCCTTTTTCGGGTTCCTCTGTCTTCGGGTAACATGCCGCTTTAAGACCAACAGGGGGAGAGGGGCTCAACAGAGGGTTCAAACCCTTCAGTAGTCCCAGAATAAGAACCAAGGAAAATCCCAGTTCCAAGGCAAATCCAACAGAGGTAGAGGAGGTCACCAGCAGTCCTCTACCACTACGAGAGGAGGAAAGGCTTGATCAGTGGCTTCCTCTGGCGCCGTTGCCCACTCCAGTGGGAGGAAGTGCTTCACAACACCTGGCAGAGTGGGTCAGCATCACAAAAGATCAGTGGGTGTTGAATATACTGCGCAATGGATACAGGCTACGTTTCCGTGCGCTCCCGAAAAGCATTCCTCCAAAGACCTCTTACCCTCACCAACTGAGCTTACTCCGCAGAGAAGTGTCAGTCCTGCTACAAAAAAGAGCTATAGAGGAAGTTCCTCCCTCTCAAAGAGGAAAGGGAGTCTACTCAAGATACTTTCTTGTCCCCAAAAAAGATCAGGAGGACAAGTTCAGGCCTATACTAGATCTGCGTCTCCTAAACAAAGTCATCGTCAGAGAAAAGTTCCGCATGTTAGCTCTTCACCAAATATGCCCACACCTTCAAGCCGGAGATTGGATGTGTTCGGTGGATCTGCAAGATGCATACTTTCACATTCCGATTGCTCTACAGCATCGCAAGTACTTGAGGTTTGTCGTAGGAAGCAAACCCTACCAGTACACGGTGCTACCCTTCGGACTCAAGTCCGCACCACGAGTCTTCACCAAATGCATGGCCGTGGTGGCGGCTTTTCTTCACAAAAAGGGACTCTTCATTTACCCATACCTGGACGACTGGCTCCTAAAGGGCCTGTCTCCGGTTCAGGTGACGCACGATCTGCAACTTTGCCTGCACCAGTTGCACAGGCTCGGTCTCCATGTGAACCTGGAGAAGTCAGTCCAGCGGCCGACACAGTCCATCCACTACCTAGGCTCAGTTCTGGACACTACATTGGGAAAAGCGTTTCCTTCGGAGGAGAGGCTTTTTTCTATGAAGCAGAAGTGCGGGATTCTATTGGAGTCTCGGCTTCCAACAGTCCGACAGGTAGCCTCCCTGCTGGGTTCCATGGCGTCCTGCATTTTTCTCATCCCGAACGCCAGGCTGAGAATGCGCCCTCTTCAACAGGCTCTCGAAGACCAGTGGGACCAGGCGACAGGGCGTTGGGAAGATCGTATCACTCTTTCCCAAACAGCGAAGGATGCCATCAAATGGTGGACTCGGACGAAGAATGTGCTGGTGGGAGTACCTTTTTATCAGCCACTGCCCACCCAGTCTATAGTAACAGATGCCTCTCTACAAGGCTGGGGAGCGCACATGGGTCCCCTTCAGATTCAGGGTCAGTGGTCTGCACGGGAGCAGACATACCACATAAACATGCTGGAGCTCAGAGCGGTGTTTCTAGCTCTCAAAGCATTTCTTCCAGCGATCGAGTCCAATTCAGTCTTAGTTCAGACAGACAATACAACCACCATGTTCTATCTGAACAAACAAGGAGGCACACGATCTCGCCCTCTCTCCCGGGAGGCTCAAACCATCTGGCACTGGCTTCTCTCTTGAAACCTGTCAGCGGTGGCGGTGCACCTTCCAGGCGAGTTAAACATCAAAGCAGACGCACTCAGCAGGCACTTCGAAGATCAGCCAGACTGGGTGCTAAACGACGAAGTAGTAGAAGAGCTTTTTCGTTGTTGGGGGCATCCAGCCATAGACTTGTTTGCGGACGAAGAAAACGCAAAATGCCACGCCTTCGCGTCCAGATTCCACCGGCCAGGGACGCAGGGGAACGCTCTCCTGATGGGTTGGTCGGGAACTTTTGCCTACGCATTTCCTCCCCTGCCTCTGATTCCGAAGGTAGTTTCCAAGCTCCTCAGGTCGGGCATGGAGATGATCTTGATAGCTCCGGATTGGCCACAGCAGTGGTGGTACCCGGACCTTCTGCATCTGTCTGTGTGTCCACACAGACGGCTTCCTTGCAGGCCGGACCTGTTGAGCAAGATGATCGGGAGGATACTGCATCCCAACCTCCCATCACTGAATCTGACAGCATGGCACCTGAGGTCCTGCAATATGGGCATTTTAATCTGCCTCCCGAATGTATGCACATTTTAATGGAGGCTAAGAGACCTTCCACAAGAGCGTCTTATGCGTTCAAGTGGAAAAGATTCTTTATTTGGTGTAGGGATCATCACTTAGATCCGACTAATGGGCAGGAGGAGGTAATCCTGCCATACCTCCTTTCCTTGGCAACTTCTGGTTTGAAATATGCTTCCATTAGAGTGCATTTGTCAGCCATAGTAGCATACAGGAAATCACCAGATCAGATTTCTTTCTTTCAGGTTCCAGTGGTTAAGGACTTCCTCCAGGGGTTACAAAAAGTGTATCCCCCTGTGCGAAATCCTTCTCCCCCTTGGGAATTGAACCTGGTTCTATCCAGGTTAATGTCACCTCCTTTCGAGCCCATCCACAAGGCCTCCTTACAACATCTCTCTTGGAAGGCGGCTTTTTTGGTGGCGATTACCTCAGCGCGCAGAGTGAGCGAGATACAAGCGCTCTGTGCGAAGGAACCATATACTGTTTTCCACCACAATAGAGTAGTCCTGAGGGCTCATCCATCTTTCTTGCCTAAAGTGGTTTCTGATTTTCACATAAATCAGTCCATTTCCCTCCCTTCGTTTTTTCCAAATCCTACGACCCCAGCCGAGCGGTCACTGCACTCCTTGGATCTTAAAAGAGTGCTTAAGTTCTATTTGGAAAAGACTAAAGGGATCAGGAAAACGGATCAACTGTTTGTGAACTATGGTTCAATGAGAACGGGCTTTCCAGCGGCCAAGAGGTCCATCTCCAGATGGATTGTCTCTTCCATTAAATTGGCCTATCAGCTTGCAGGCGAGCCTTTATTGGTGTAACCCAAAGCGCATTCCACTAGAGGGAAAGCCGCTACAGTAGCTTTCTTACATGACATTCCAATGTCAGAAATATGCAAGGCTGCAACCTGGAAATCGGTTCATACCTTTACGAGGCATTACTGTCTCGAGTCTGATTCCAGGGCCGATACTCAAGTAGGGCAAGCCTCCTTGAGAAATCTGTTTGGGTAGCCTATAGCCTGCTCAGGCTTGTTGATAAGATTACTGTCTTGTCATTCCTTTGCCCGCAAGGATGAGGAGAGGCTCGCTATTCTATTCTAATGCTTATGACTATTGATGAGGATCCCCTGGAAGAGAAGGATTAGTTACTTACCTGTAATCCTAGTTCTCTTCCAGGGGTATCCTCATCAAAGTCATAAGCAACCCTCCCGCCTCCCCGGGTAAAGGATATTCTTTAATAAGGAGATATTGTTAACCTATTTTGTTACTGGGCTTGTTTCAGTCTCCGAAAAGAACAACTGACCTAACTGTCACCCCTGAGGCATGATGGGATACCGGGGGTCATGGGTGCCTTAAAGGCACGGTGTCAGTTTTTTTGTATAAGGCTACAGGTTAGCTTTTCAGTCTTTTTAGACTGTGAGTTTGCAATGCAGCCTGGGAGCTTTCTATGCTTTCAGGGTGTTATAAGAATTTCTACTGCTGCCTAAGCATTAAAACAGTTTCTAAACAATCTTTGGTGTTGTTTCTCATGTTTCTAATGCATATTATTCATCTATGGTGGAAATTCTTCACAGCATATTTCAGCTCTGGTGTGATTTGGCTGCTATTGCATGTTTTTATATATGTATGTATATATATATATATATATATATATATATGAGTATATATATGTGGGGCACATATAATATAGTGTTTCCGGGGTCCCGCCCATGGGCGGGAATATTCTAATGCTTATGACTTTGATGAGAATACCCCTGGAAGAGAACTAGGATTACAGGTAAGTAACTAATCCATATGTACTGGTGTAATGCCAACCTATTTGTGTGCCAAGAAAGTGTGTGTGTGTTTGTGAATGAGTGAGTGAGACGGTCTGTGTGTCACTATGGCTAGCAGAGAGATCGAAAGGAATGATGTGCCAGCATGGTGCATAACAGTATAAAGTATACTTCCTACAGTAGCCCCCCGGACTCTCTGGATGACCACCTGCCCCCAAGGCTGCAGCCCTTTAACAAACACTCTGTCGGCTAAGTAGCACTTCGCACTTGGTTACATTACTCGTTCCCTAATGTGAGAGGGTTCCAGGCGCTTGTAACAGGAGCGGCCTGGGGAATCCGACCCCAGCTACAATTACCGAGCAGATGGGGAGAGGCCCGTGCCAGGGCCCGGCTGCAGTGTGCTTCCAACACCGCCTACCGACCCAGCCCAAAGGCGCAGAGAATGCACTGCACGTGGCCCGGTTACATAAGTCAAATACCGCTGCTTCCTGAAAGAAAGCCTGCCTGTTTGCCGCGCGCCTCTCTGCAGACTCCCCCTGCATCCCAAAGTCAGTCACGTCACCTCTTCCCGAGGCGCGCGACGTGATCCGATTCCTTCTGCCATGCCGAAAAAACAGCAGAAGTTCACGCGCGCAACGTTATCCTATGGCAAAGTGCTGCGCGTGGCCAGGTCTTGTATCCACTTTCCACTCGTCGGCTGAACTGACAGCTATAGTTCTCTGGCGAGAACGCGTTTCTAGCCGAGACCTAAAAAGGACATAGCTACTAACCCTGTTAATTTCCTCCAGACCCCGCCACCTTTTTCATCACAACCCATTATACCAGATACAGATCCTTTACACATTACACCATCAGGTTCTCCTACCACAAATCTTGATATAGAGGAGGATGATGAAAATTATAATCAGCCACCACCAGATCTATGGGATGACTATAATATAGATCCACCTCAAGATACAAACCCTGATCTATATCCGGCAATAACTTCCCCCTCCTAATGATAATCGGGAATTAATTGCTAGGGCAGCTAATTACCATGGAGTGCATTTACGAAAGGAGGCACTGGAAGATTTTATATTTGAAACTTTAGGAAGCACACACAAAACAATGCAAATGTTGCTTATGCTTAAAGGTATGTTAAGGCACACTAATTATATTTTTATAGACCCTGTTAGAGCACGTACACTAACACTTAGAGTGGACAAAAAATATAAACCCTCCTCTCTCTGACCCAGTTTTTGCTAGGGGTCAGTTGCCTTTGGATTCCTTAGTGGTGTTTAATGCCCGTTAAAGGGCGAATTCACAAACCTCAGGGGAGGCTCCACCTCCAGATAAAGAATCCAAACTCAGACGCATCTCAATCAGCCAAACATTAGCCTATAGCTAATACACAAGGTCTCTTGTCCAGATATGATAGAGCTCACTGGGATGAAATTGAAAAATTATTAACATAATCCAAGAAGAACACAAAAGGAGGGGGCAGGAAATAGTTCAAGAAGGGAAACTTATTTCAATTCCTTAATCAGGTGTGCATTAGATGACGCAGATACTGCATCTAGAGGAATCAACACTAGCATTATGCTTATGAGACATGCATGGCTCAGAATTTCTGGTTTCAAACCTGAGGTACAACAAACCATTCTTAATGTGTCCTATGATAAGGAAAACCTCTTTGGGCCTCAAATAGATCAGTCCCTCGAAAAAATGAAAAAGGATACAGAAGTAGCAAAGTCCACGGGAGCACTTCAATCTCCTTCTAACTGAGGTTCCTTTCGTCGCTCCTTTTACAGAGAAGGCTCCATAACGAACACTAACACCCCAGATGCAGCAGCATCTTCATACAAGACACAAACGCAATTATCCCCTTCTAGAGGGTTCTACAAGGGTGGCTATAGCTATTTTAAATGCAGAGGTAGCGATACACCTACACGTACCTCCCAGTCCTCTAACAAACAGTGACTTGGTACCACTTCCCCCTGACCATTTGTCACCTGTTGGGGGAAGATTACTTCAGTTTCTTCCCATTTGGCAATCCATCACAACAGACAGATGGGTTTTGGATATTATATTGCCTGGAGCTTGCCAGCCATCCTCCCAATATTCCATCTCACATTCACAAACTCTTGCTCAACACCAACAGCTTCTCAAACAAGATGTACAAGCTTTTCTAACAAAAGGAGCTATAGAACCAGTTCCATTACAACATCAAGGGTCAGGAATTTTCTCACTTTGTTTCCTAATCATCAAAAAGGACGGGTCTCTATGACCAATCTTAGATCTCAGACCGTTAAACCTATACATACTGTCCAAGCACTTCCATATGGTCATTTGATTTGGTTAGAGGAGGAACTTAGTTTTAGCAGATTAATTCTGCAGACTGTTTCAAGTTGGAAAGACCCTTCCTGATCCCGTGGCTGGCGTATGTGGCTGGTAACCTGCGGACCTTGGGGAGGTCTGTTTTGTTTGAGAATCCCTCTGCGTTAACCCAGTCAATGGGCAAAAAGGCAGTGAAAGTGCTAAGGGAAAAGTGGGCGTCAGAGCCTGAGTATCTAACAAAATATTCTAAGTGGCATGCAATTTAAGTACAAACTATCAGTAACAAAGAACCATATTTAACCTGGAATATGAAACGTCACCAACGTCGTCTGTTGATCTATTTCAGGTTGAACATATTTCCTCGCCCTATCCCTTCTAATTACAGTTGCTTCTTGTATTTGGATCTGCCTTGCTGTAATTGTGATAATGTAACGATTAATGATCCTTTACATCACTATGTTTTGTCCAAAATATAATAATGTGCGGCATAAGTTTCTAATTCCAATTTTAAAGCCAATGAATTTTCTTCAAGTCAGGCCCGCTTTACTGTTTTTACAGCTTTTAAACTCTCCGTTTGTCTGGTTTTGTCTTGTACGGTTTTTATCGGGAATGTTAAAATATGAATGAATTTGATGACAATCTGTGTAAACTCTTACGATATTTTATGTCTTATGATATCTGTAAAATCTAATAAAGTACTGTCATGATGATGGTCACCGTTCAACAAGTGCTTCCACTTCTACAACAACGTGGCTTTATGTCCTCACTAGACTTAAATGATGATGCATACTTCCATATTCCTAACCACCCAGCACATCGCAAATATCTCAGCTTTGTGATAGCGGGAAAACACTATAAATTCAGAGTACTTCCCTTCAGGGTGACTACTGCACCCAGAGTATTCACAAAATGTCTAGGAGTAGTAGCGTGGTACAAAATGGGGTGGTGATGGACAGAGCATCTGAACCAATCAAACACTCGCACCCAGTCAAAAGGTCTGGGTTGAATCCATCACCGTTCTTTAGCCCACTCTGCCACCCCAGTTCAGACAAGGCTTGCTTGAATCCAGTGGCAAAGTGAGCAAGGGACTCACGTCTGAGCATACCCTGCCAACTTATGGCAAACAAAGTGGTACAAAAGGGGGTGGTGATGGACAGAGCATCTCAACTGGGGTGGCAGAGTGGGCTAAAGAACGCTGATGGATTAAACCCAGATCTTTTGACTGGGTGTGAGTGTTTGATTGGTTCAGATGCTCTGTCCATCACCACCCCCTTTTGTACCGCTTTGTTCGCCATAAGTTGGCAGGGTATGCTCAGACGTGAGTCCCTTGCTCACTTTGCCACTGGATTCAAGCAAGCCTGGCTGAAGACGGCTGTAATGCCAGAAACCGGTCCTAGGAAGCTTGTTTCCGGTCCAGGGAAGGCATGGCTTGGCAGTTCGGGCTGGACTGTTCCCACGAGGCACAGGGTCAAACTGATTTGCACATGGCCATGTCTGAACTGGGGTGGCAGAGTGGGCTAAAGAACGGTGATGGATTAAACCCAGATCTTTTGACTGGGTGTGAGTGTTTGATTGGTTCAGATGCTCCGTCCATCACCACCCCCTTTTGTACCGCTTAGGAGTAGTAGCAGCTCATCTCAGAAGTCATGCCTTTCCATATCTGGACGATTGGCTCATCAAAGCCAACACACAGTGAAAGTGTCTACAACACACTCAAGATACCATAAACCTTCGCCTTCACTTGCGATTTTTAGTCAATGCACAAAAATCCCATCTTCAACCCTCACAACAGCAAACATATCTGGGAGCAAAGCTAAACACTCGCACAGCTCTAGCCTTGCCCAATCCGGCCAAAATTCACAAATTTCAAACTTTATTACTACAGTTTAAAAAACATACCTAACAGTGAGGACTTTCATGCAACTGTTAGTAATGATGGCATCATGAATTGCAATAGTGCCTCACACAAGATTGCACATGCGTCCTCTACAGGAATGCTTAGCACGTCAGTGGAATCAATCACATGGTCAATTAACAGATCTAGTGTTGGTAGTCAGCTGCACTCCTCGCTATCTTCAGTGGTGGAACACACAAAACCTATCAAAAGGGCGGCCTTTCATCGACCCCATTCCGCAAGTCCTACTAACAGCAGATGCCTCTCTCACAGGTTGGGGTGCCCATCTCCATCATCTAACAATCCAAGTTTGTGGGACACCAAACACAGAAGTCTCAACATCAGTTACTTGGATCTTCTAGCAGTTCAACTAGCTCTAAAAGCGTTTCAGCCTCAACTAGTAAGGGAAAGGTGTCCTAGTCTAGATGGACTGTATGACAGCCATGTACTATGTTCAAAAACAGGGCGGGGGCACACTCACTACAGTTGTCACACCTCTCTAAGAACATTTGGCGTTGGGCAATACTTCACAAAATTTATCTTGTAGCAGAACACCTTCCAGGCATCCACTAACAATTTGCCGACCTCAGCAGGATGCAGCAACAAGTTCATGAATGGGAACTTTATCCCCAGGTTCTCCTTATTTTCAGAAATGGAGATTCCCACAAATAGACCTATTTGCCACAGCAGAGAACTCAAAATGCCCAAACCTCGCCTCCAGATTACCACACCATGTATCCAAAGGCAATGCCCTATGGATGAAGTGGCAGTGATATTTGCTTACTCTTTTCCGCCTCTCCCTCTCCTTCCATTTTTAGTTTGGAAACTCACACATCACTCACACTAATTCTGTTGCTCCCACATGGGCTTGTCAACCATGGTTCACCAAACTACTAGAACTGTCAGTAGTTTTGCATGGAAATATTATCTCATTTCCAACCTTCTCACACAGAAACATGGAGAAATCAGACATACAAATCCCAAGGAACTCAACGTTGCGATCTGGCTTATGAAGTCATAGAGTTTAGATACCTAAATCTACGACCAGATTGTATGACATTTCTTAAAGAAGCAAGAAAACCTACAGTTAGGGCATACAATGCAGCAAAATGGAAACAATTTGTTATATATTGTAATAATATTGATCCTCTAGATGAATCTATACAAAATATTATTTGTTACCTTTTTGCATCAACTGCAAGTTGGATTATCTTACGCATCCATCCGACTACATCTTGCAGCAGTTGCTGCATATCTACAAAACAGACCACATTTATCCTTATTTAATGTCCCTGTAATTAAGACTATTATGGAAGGCCTTAAAGGAATATTACGTTACACGAAGAGCATGCCGATCCCCAGGGCGGGCAACGAATTAGAGGCAGGAGGAGGGAGATCCTCCTTGTCGGAACTAGAGTCCTCACGCACCCAGCAAGCTAGGTGTCATGCTTCATCATATGGAATTGCTCCTCGTCGGGTCGGCGCTGCAATACTCGACGGGTACCCATAAAGGGTCTTTTTGGCAGAGATCTTTTGTTCCTTACAATATGGTGCTGTGGGTGTGAGGGCCCTAAAAAACAGTGTAGATGTGATTTGGGTGAGTGACGTTAAAAAAAGGTTGGATAATCCCCCAAAACTTTTTATTAGAGTGGTTATCCACCTTCTTAAAAGAAGAGTGGCTGCTCCCTGGCACTATGGTCCAGTGGAGTTTAGCTCATCTCTCACAGTGTGGTCAACACGTTTCATGCATTGTGGTCAATAATGATCCATTGCATTTAATCAGGACCTAATGCATAACTATCTACACGTGGTGCTGGGTGAAGAGGTTCCTACCTACCACTCTCATGGATGCGAGCACGAAGTCCCGCCAATCCTAGTTGTAACCTTTAGGGGATGACATGAAAGCAGTACATAGTAACTAGATACATCGAAGATGTCACAGAACACGCTGAAACTCAACTCGGACAAAACTGAGGTTCTATTTTTCAATCAATCTAGCCCACCTCCTACATGACTGTGGTGGCCATCCGAGTTGAATTCCCCCTCCCAAGCCGGTGAACTCGGCTAGGAACCTTGGGTTCTGGTTTGATAATGAATTATCGTGTAAATCCCAAATCAGTCCGGTTTCCTCGGCCTGCTTTGGAAAGCTGCACATGCTCCGCAAAATCTTTCACTTTCTTCCCATGGAGTCCCGTCGTACAATCATCCATGCCCTGATCACTTCCCATCTCGACTATGCTAACAGTCTCTATGTGGGAGCTCCAGCTTATCTGATCAAACGTCTCCAGATTGTTCAAAATGCTGCCGCCAGGATGATTTGCAAAATCCCCTATCGCCACTCAATTTCTCCCCGCTTAAGGAAACTCCATTGGTATCCTGTGACCAAACGCACCCTATTCAAGTCTCTCGTCCTAGCCTTTAGATCGCTTCAGGGTCACGGCCCAGTCTATCTTAGAGCTGGACTCAAGCACTCCCAGTCCAATCAGGTCCTCAGATCAAACGGTCCACGCCTTCTGGCTACTCCACGCTTCCGCCGCTCTAGAAAGGACGGCAGAGCCTTTGCCGTGATCACGGCCAAAACCTGGAACAGCCTACCTCTCTCCTTGCGGTCGGCCGAGTTGGAGATGCTGTTCCGACGTTCATTAAATACCTGGTTGTTTTCCAACCCTTAGACCCTGGCGAGTTCCTCATCTGCCACTTGCCTCTAGCGCCGGGACACCCTCGTTGGGGGTAGCTTTGCACTTTATAAGCTTAAAAAATAAATGTGTTTGTTGGTGGGTCCTTTAGGGTTGCCCAATAGGTGCTGTGGCCCTCAAGAATCCTCTTTGGCCTCCCTGCCCTAGGTACCAAGGGTACTACTTACTAGAGACTTAAAGGGAGTGTCAAAGGTATTGACAATTCGGGGTACATCTGCACAGTTTTGGGAAAGATAGCTTGCACTGGGACCTGGTTAGTAGGGACCCAGTGGTGTTGCTGTCAAAATCACATCAATTACCAGGCAGAAAGTGGGGGGGGGGTATGGATTTTTCCAGAGGTTAGTTGTGTGCTGTGGTGACTAATGACTGACTCATGTCCTGTTTCTAGATCCCTGTATACCAGCGAGGTGGCTCTATTGTCCCGCGGAAGGAGCGAATTCGTCGGAGTTCGGAATGTACTCACAGTGATCCCTTTACAATCTATGTAGCCTTGAGTCCAGAGGTGAGTCTGGAAAGAGCCCTGGAACATGCCCTTTCATCGTTTGCTCCCTTTGTTGTACTGAGTGTGCTGTGTTTTTTGCCTTCACTGTTTAGCTTACCTGTTCTCTCTTCTGGTGTAGGGATTGGCTGAGGGGGATCTTTATTTGGATGATGGACATAGCTTCAACTTTGAGAAGAAGAATGAATTCCTTCACCGGCACTTCACCTTCTCAGGTGGAGTCCTCACCTGCAGGTAGCTGTATTTTGGAAACAAGGAGATTGGGATGGGACGGAATGTCAATTGGGCTCAAAGTTTTGGTGCATGGACAACAGTGTGTGGATCTTACTTTGAATGAAATACACGATTGTGTGAGAATTGCAGAAACTTGCATAAACAGTTTAAAATTGTGTTTGGGATGTGTGCTCATCAAAAGGTTCAGTGAATTCAAGACATTTCTTTGAGTCAATTGTTGTGAGTGTGAACACATTCTTGGGGACCATGAAGGCAGCTGCCTTTAATGCAGACATTACAATTACAGAAGGCTCTCTGCTTTTGAGGCTGGAACAGGGGTGCCTCTCCCTCTTCTTCAGAGTATACGGCTTTTTTCCTGTTATCGCTCCTCCCCTAAAATAGATAAAGAAAAGTCGACATGAACATGATTACCACCCTTTCCAACACTCTTGCTCAGTATTCCTATACATTTCTGCACCATAGTGTTTGACTTGCACACTACTCCTCAATAGTCGGGAACTGAAAAGATTATACTAATTCTAGTTCTCTGCCTTTAAGGGGAAGGCAAATTGTAAGAAATTGGGTTATTGATTTTTTTTTTTGGGGGGGGGGAGAAAGTGTGAAAACCATACTCTAATAACTACAGTCCTTGTCAGTGTGAACTACAAAAGTCACTAAATGAACTTGTACTTAACCATCTGTCAGCTTGACACAAAAGCAGTCAAGCTTAACTTGGAGGCAATATGTATAGTACTTATGCCACACCCAAACCATAATAAATTAAAAACAAAACACTAGAAAAATCCCACACCAATTTAGAAAAATAGAGAAAAATGTAATAAAATGAGACTAGAATGACAAAAATCCAATCAGTAGCATGGTAGTTACTGAATTTCACATTTGAGATATGTATAGCGCTGCTCGCTATCATCTGGTTATGCTAGACAGTGGAAAGTCACAAGTTCAGGCAGAGAGCGATGGAACATGGGCCAAATTCAGGGAACAGGTTACTCCCACTGAAAAAGTTTCCTTCTCAAAGTCTGACATGAAGAGTCTAATTCGTCATGGACGTAGCCAACGAGGAGCAGGGAGAGTGTTGCGGATGGTCGTTGCTTTAGCTCCAAGATCCGATATGGAGTAGCAGAATTCTTTGCGTTGGTGGTCACCAATGGCTGCTGTTGCACCATAAAATTCAGATCTCGCTTTGGCGGTAGTCGCTGTATCGCAAAGAATCTGGTTCACCGGAGGGTTGCATTGGCATTCATTGCGGGCGTCAGAGTCCCAGCGCAAAGGGGTCAGTTACAGTCTTGAAGAGCCCAAAGCTTCTGGATTCCCCTGGTCTTCCAGGGGAGTGCACTTTGCCAGCCAAGGGTCCAGGCCCTGAGGAGCCACCTTTTGGGGCTCAGGGACGCATTGTAGCAGATGCCAGTAGGGCCAGGCTGGTCCGTTTGCAGCAGGTCAACTGGGCAGTTTCAGGGAGGCCCCTGGAGCTTAGGGTGTCCTTGTAGCTCTGAACAGTAAGTCAGCCAACTGACACTTGGAGCCACTGAGGTTAGCATGGGATGATGGAAGCAGGTCCAGTCTTTCTGGAGAGTTGGGCAGTCCTCCGGTAGCAGAAGGGCTGGCCTCTTAGAAACAAGACAGGCCTCAAACAGCAGGGCAGTCCTATAGAAAAACAAGGCAGTCCTCCTGTAGTTTCACGGGTCTAGAAGTTTACTAAAGAGTGGCTATGGAGATTAAATATTTGTGCATGCCGCCATCCTTTGAAGTGGGGGAAATTTTCTACTCTCTCCCATCTGGTTCTGGGAAGCTGTCCCCTTCCAAGGCTTCAAGAAGTCTTGGGTAACATGAGGCTAGTATTGGGTTCCTTTGTGTGTGTGTGTGCTGGAGGCAGCCCTTTGAAGTGTAAATGGGACAGGGAACAGCTCTGCCCTCAGCCCCTAATTCCCCTTTGTCTCACTGTCTGGGAGGAAATACCAAACCCTGACAGCTAAGCTATTCAGTCATGTGACCCAGGACACTGGCAGCAGGCACCAAATGGTTGTTAGGAAAATGCCAATTTTCTAAAAGTGTCATTTTCATAATTCTGACTTAAAATCCGTCTTTACCATTAGTAGGATTTTTAATATAAATTCATTTGAGTTCAAACATGGTATTCCTTCCTGCTCTCAATCAAAAGTTAGCACTTACTAAATGTAATAAACTAACCCAATCTTATCCTATGAGAGAGATAGGCCTCAGTAGTGAAAGTATTTAGGAACTTTTAAATAACAGGATGTGTAAAACTTGGAAGCACATGTCCTACTTTTTATACACAATGCACCCTGCCCTATGGGCTTTCTAGGACCTAGCTTAGGGTTGGCTAATATATATTACAAAGGAAGCTTTAGGCCTGGCAAAAGGTTTATTTTAAGTCAATGATGTGGAGCTAGAGGAGCTCTAGTTCCATCCCTGTACGGGCACACTAATAGTTGTCTTGATAACTGAATAAAGACTTCCAATCAAAAAAGTTTTTGGTATGTTTGTTTTATGTTTTAAATCATCTTAATTGAATGAATTCCCAAATTTTATGATGCATTCAAGTTCATGATAAGGCATTATACTTCAGGCTGTCCTTCTAAACATATCCAATGCATTTCGGGCATTGATTGCATGCCCTTCGTCAGGGAAAAGACACTTATGTTATCTTATGATGTAATTTTACCATATGCTGTTATATTTTGCTAGTTTCTTATAAGACGCTTAATGTAGCTCCCAAGATGCCACAAAGGTCAGGGGAGCCTCACATGAATGAAATGGGGACAGCAACAGTAGCAATCCTCGTCCAGGCCTTTGTGTACAGTTTTTTAGGGCGAGCCTGCGTAGGTTGCGCATGCGCAGTCTCGCTGGCGATATTTAATGATCATTAAATATCGCCAGCGAGACTGCGCATGCGCAACCTACGCAGGCTCGCCCTAAAAAACTGTACACAAAGGCCTGGACGAGGATTGCTACTGTTGCTGTCCCCATTTCATTCATGTGAGGCTCCCCTGACCTTTGTGGCATCTTGGGAGCTACATTAAGCGTCTTATAAGAAACTAGCAAAATATAACACAGCATATGGTAAAATTACATCATAAGATAACATAAGTGTCTTTTCCCTGACGAAGGGCATGCAATCAATGCCCGAAATGCATTGGATATGTTTAGAAGGACAGCCTGAAGTATAATGCCTTATCATGAACTTGAATGCATCATAAAATTTGGGAATTCATTCAATTAAGATGATTTAAAACATAAAACAAACATACCAAAAACTTTTTTGATTGGAAGTCTTTATTCAGTTATCAAGACAACTATTAGTGTGCCCGTACAGGGATGGAACTAGAGCTCCTCTAGCTCCACATCATTGACTTATTCTGTTGACGCCGTGGGGCCCTCGGCGCCACCTGACGGAGCACCTTCACAATTACTCTAGACTCTCATAGCAGTGTATTCGCATTACCACTCGTTAAACCAGCTGTGCATCAACCCTATTTTCAAAAGGTTTATTTTGCCAGACCAAACTGGCAGGGTAAAACTGCATTGTTAATGTTAACAAAAGCTTATAAAGCGCACGGTCACCGAAGTTTTCATGGCGCTAATCATACATAGTGTTGTTGCGTGAAGACCTATTTAATATTCTTGCCCAAACAGCCATGTTTTCAGGGCCTTTCTAAATCCTAGTAGGTTGTCACAGCTCCTGATTGTCAATGGGAGAGAGTTCCAGAATTTGGGAGCAAGGTAAGAGAACCTGCAGCCTCCCTGACGTTTAAGTTTGATGTCCGGGATAGTGAGAAGATGAAGGTGGGCTGAACGTAAATTGCACCGGGGGACGTGCTTTATGATCATATCACTGATAAATTTTGGGCTATTGCAATGCAATGCTTTGAAAGCTAGGCAACCCGTCTTAAAAGCAGCACGTTGCTCCACGGGTAACCAGTGAAGTTTAATCAACAAGGACCTAGCTGATTGCCATCGCGGCTGTTTATAGATTAATCTCGCCGTCTGATTCTGAACTATTTGTAAGCGTTTGAGCAGAAA